>NC_052147.1:261134558-261734558 GCF_902713615.1 Scyliorhinus canicula | reverse complement strand
GGGGCTCATTATCCATTGAATACAGGCCGCAATCTCGCCATCTCAGCCATCAAGAAACACCCCGCCAATGTGCCTGAAATGACACTTAGAAAAATTCCTGTTGAATCGCACGCAAGCTATGTATGAAGATCTGATGATTACTCTGTAAAGGACAGATCTTAATTCAACTTCAAAATAATTTGCCTCAAGTGTTGTTGCAATCAGAATCAATGAAAGTGGGTGACTCACACTAAATGGCGTGGGCTGAGGTGCTATTTCATTTTCTGTATACTTTTTTGGCTATTTCCTTATTAACACTTTAACAAAATATGCATTTCACCCCATTTTATCCATTTAAAAATAAAATTTTAAACATTTGCAATGTACATGCAATCAGATCATTATCTTATATGTAAAATGTAAATGTAAATCGCTTATTGTCACGAGTAGGCTTCAATGAAGTTACTGTGAAAAGCCCCTAGTCTCCACATTCCGGCGCCTGTCCGGGGAGGCTGGTACAGGTTATACCTTGGACCACTGCAGAAACCACACAAATTGGGCACATGAAGCTCTCTGGGTAAATTTACAGATCATGCGGTTCCCAGAGGCAGCCATGGGTCAGATGGAGAACACCATATTGCTGTGTGATTCTTCCATCAAAGCTGGCTATAAGAGCATCCTGCTGAATTAGATCATCAGTAAAGATGTCCTATTGTGTGTCACACCGTGTACTGAGAACCAGCTGTGAGAGAGGATCGGGCTGGACCGCATTTATATTGGAATAAACAAAAGAAATATGCAAAAGAACTAAAGAGAAAATGAGGAAAAATCTCTTCACGCATAAAGTTGCTCACATCTTGAGCACACCACATGAAAAGTGGCAACAGGTTCCAGGGAAGATTCCAAAAATAATTTGACATGTATTTGATGAGGACCAATTTGTCACATTTTGGAGGGAAAAACTAAGAGTGTGGGACTAAATATTAGAGTTGGTGCATGCATAGCAGGTGGTGGTGTGGTATTGTCACTAGACTAGTATTCCATGGACCCAGGCTAATCCTCTGGGATCCTAGATTCAAATCTCACCACAGCAGATACCTACCCTGCACATCTTTTTGGGTTGTGTGGGTGAGACCCACGCAGACATGGGGAGAATGTGCAAACTCTGCGTGGAAAATGACCCGGGGCTGGGATCGAGCCAGGGTCCTGGGCGCCATGAGGCAGCAGTGCTAACCACAGCACCACCATGCTGTCCCTAAAACACGGGACCATAATGATATGTTAGTCAACAATAAATCCAGCAGGTAATTCAGAAGAAACTTCCTTTACTCAAAAAGTGTTTTACGAATGGGAAACTCTCTACCACAAGAAGTAGTTGAACCAAATTGCATAGTTACATTTTAAGATAGGTAAGCACACAAGGGAGAAAGAAATGGGATATTATGCTGACAGGATTAGATGTTTGTGTTTGGAAGAGGCAGAGTAAGATGTTTGGGAAGAAATATTGTTCAAAGAACATAATGAGAACTAGGAGCAGGAGTAGGCCATCTGGCCCCTCGAGCCTTCTCCGCCATTCAATTAGATCATGGCTGATCTTTTGTGGACTCAGCTTCACTTTCCGACCCGATCACCATAACCCTTAATCCCTTTATTCTTCAAAAACTATCTATCTTTATCTTAAAAACATTTAATGAAGGAGCCTCAACTGCTTCACTGGGCAAGGAATTCCATAGATTCACAACCCTTTGGGTGAAGAAGTTCCTCCTAAGCTCCGAAATCTACTTCCCCTTATTTTGAGGCTATGCCCCCTAGTTCTGCTTTCACCCGCCAGTTGAAACAACCTGCCCGCATCTATCCTATCTATTCCCTTCATAATTTTATATCTTCACAATGCACAACAGCTTGGGAGGCTGTACGTGTGAGGGACTCAGTAGCATTAAAGTTCAATAGTGGTTCCCATCAATGCAAATGGTTTTGAGATGTGAAGCCTTTTTGAAAAAGACCAGATATAATGGTCTTCTCTAAATACATGGATGTCGGAATAAAGCGAGGCAGAAAAGAGGTTCTGAATGATTCGCTAAAGTATCACTGAAACTGCCTGGCATACTTCCTCTGAAACAAAAGCAGAAAACTCTGGAAATACTCAGAAAGTCAGGCAGCATCTGTGGTGAGAAACAGAGTTAACATTTCAGGTTGATGACCTTTCACCAGAACGCTGATCCTCCTCCAGCACAAGCCGAAAAATCAAAGTGATGTCCACGGGTATAGAAATTGAAGTTTACATTTAGAAATCACAGCAAGATGTACCTCTCGGGAAATGGACGTGGATATGAAGGGGGTCCAGTGTTAAGTCCTCATTGATGGAACCATCAATTCACCAGACACGTGTTTCCAATATGAATATAGTCTTTAATCTACTTACTACAGAGCCAGCCTGTTACCCGTTGATGAACTCTCAGTGAACTGCAGGCTGACTCTGGACAAGGGTATTTATACAGCAGCACAAGGGGGAGGAGTCATGGGCGGAGCCAAGGATGGAGCCCTGTACAAGCTCCTGAGCATTCCCAGAGCTACTCCCCCTAGTGGTCGGGTAACGCTACTGCGCTTACAAAGATACAGTGTGAGTTACCATGTTACATTCACTACACTCAGCAAGTGTGTTTCTTGTAAAGCAGTTGACCAGATTGTCAGGTAAAATGCTGAACAGCAAATTAAATCACACTCTACTATTATCAGCTAATCAGTCCTTCTCGGGTGAAAAGCCCAACAAGTTGGGAAATTTTCCCATGCAGACCTCCTTCCATATGAGTGCTGAGAAACTGGAAGACTATTCAAATACTCCAAACAGACTGCAGCCATTCCCTAATTTACATCAAATGTTGGCCAGTATTTAGCCTGTCTTGTGGTAGTATACAGAGTCTCATTGCCCAAACGTACTTCAGGATTGCATTATGACACGTACCATACGTTGCGTGCTTGGAAAACCGCATCATATGGGCAACGATGTTCAATGTGCAGCTGTGCTACAGGCACCAAAGACTGCCTTGTCAGCTTCATATTCCTTTAGCCTTGGGAACATGGATTGGATACCAGCCCAGTCTCTCTGCAGATGTTCTGAGTGAAATTAGGATGCTCATATCTGTTCCATGTCGGCACATATTCACGGCACACAAACTGTTTTGCATTATAGTTTCGCAAGAAATTTTGATGAAGTTGGCAACCTCTTTCTGGGAGAGCAGAATGGAAAAAGCTCTCACTGCTGTATGAGGGAATGCTCATCAGGGGCGATGGTTTACACATTGGCTCAAAAAGGTGTTCTACAGTCAACATCTGGCAATGCTCTACACTTGACTTAGGATACAATACCGATTCTCAATCTAGAAAAGTATTTCTTTCCACAGAACTGACATTAACGAGGACGAACAAACGTGATCATAAATTGATTGTGGTATTTGAATTACATCTGGATTTGACTGGAAGAATACATTTCTAGTAATTTCAGAAACAATTTTTAGTTTAGAGATTTTCATTTTGCCAAAAACAAGACAGTATAAATTACAATTCAGAAAATGATGTAAAAGTAGAAATCTACTCTGCAGAACAAACGCTTCAATAGAACAGATAGCAGTGGGAGGCTCATTGACATAAAATACCATCCTCATTGCAAGATCATTCTCTGGGCGCAATCTAATGTAAAAGAAGAGTCCGTTCTGGGTGGGATTAGTGGGGTCGTTCCCAGCGTTTGTAGTCCTGACCTCTGGACACCCCTAATGAGGCCGCGGACGCCCCCAATGCCCCGACTCACATGTTGGGGGTCCACGTGACCCCCCCCCCCATCCTGCATCCCACCTCATACAGACAGGGCACCTCGGCATGGAAAAAATGCCACCTGAGAACCTTGGCACTGCCAGCCTGGAACCCTGGAAATGCCTCTTCCAGACTGCCAGTGCCACCTGGGCACCCTGGCAGTGCCAGACTGGCACTCAGGTGGCTCTGCCAGTGTGTCTGGGTGGCAATTCCAGGCAGCCAAGCTGGCAGTGCCATGGTGACCAGGTGGCATCAGAAATTCCAGAGTGCCACCCTTCCCAGCTTCCAATTGCCCGGCAGTCTCCCATCACCTGGGAGACCCCGCCAAGTGCCGTTCCACCTGGTCCCCGTTAGTGCTAAACTAAACTGGGGACCAGTGCTAAACGGTATCCGGTTGGGGTCTCCACAGCGAGGCTGATAGATCCCGGGCAGTTGTTGGATCTGGCTTCGACATAGTTAGGTTGTAGGCAGGATCCAGATCACAACATCTCACGAGATCTTGGTAGATGTTGCATGGAGTAACAACCGTCGGAAATCCCGGGAGAGACCTCTCATAGGAACTACCGGCTGCGTCTCGCCCTGACTCATACATAGAAACATACATAGAAAATAAAAGTAGGACGAGGCCATTCGGCCCCTTCGAGGCTGCTCCGTTATTAATTACGCTCATGGCTAGGGCAGCACGGTGGCGCAGTGGTTAGCACTGGGACTGTGGTGCTGAGGACCCAGGTTCGAATCCCAGCCCTGGGTCACTGTCCATGTGGACTTTGCACATTCTCCCCATTTCTGCGTGGGTTTCATCCCCACAACCCAAAAAGATGTGCAGGGTCGGTGGATTGGCCACGCTAAATTGTCCCTTAATTGGAAAAATAATAATTGGGTATTCTAAAAAAAATTTTAAATGATCATGGCTGATCATCAAGTTCAATACCCTGATCCCGCCTTCCACTCTTATCCCTTGATCCTTTTAGCTCCAAGAGATATATCTAATTACTTCTTGAAATTACACAATGTTTTGGCCTCAACTATTTATTAACTTTATTATTAAATTACTCTTGATTTTCTCACTTTAATTTTGTTAAATGTTTGCAATCTTCCCAGTCAAAAATCTGGAAACATGAAAGATCTGCTTCATTGCTGCTTTTAATATCATGACAATATTTCCATTGCATTTCCAGGAGATGCAGCCAGTAAGATATTAGTTAATGTGTTCTTGTCTGTGAGCTATGTGTAATAACTGTTTGTAGAAATTCTCTCTTCAACATAACTGGACTTTCCAGGGGCCTGCTTTATTACTGGCAGTGTACCGAGTACCATTCTGTCTACTTTATTTCCCTAATAGTTATCTATGTGCGATTAAACCTTTTTCTTCATTTATCATCACCATTTTGGAGATATTGTAGCAGGCATATTTCCTTTCATAGAAAACAAAACCCAAACGGCAAATTATGCCACATATTAAACCATCGTAAAGTGAATAGAATGAAAAAACTTGTGGACTTTGAAATTGTCCTTGGCAAGTTACGCTTGTGAATGCCTATTGCGGGCAGCACGGTGGCACTGCAGTAGTAGCACTGCAGTCTCACGGCGCCGAGGTCCCAGGTTCGATCCCGGCTCTGGGTCACTATCTGTGTAGAGTTTGCACATTCTCCCCGTGTTTGCGTGGGTTTCACCCCACAACCCAAAGATGTGTAGGGTAGGTGGATTGAACATGCTAAATTGCCCCTTAATTGGAAAAAATGAATTGGGTACTTTAAATTTATATTCAAAAAACGTTTATTGCATGGACGATGAGTGTGCATTAGATTAATGTATGTGATCAGTTCTGTACATAAGCGCCATGCAATTCAGACTAAAAGTATTTCTAAACGTTACCATTGCCAAGGCTATCTATACCTAAAACTTAAACCTAAAACAAATGGGCAGGCTTAAAATGGTTAAGCCATTTTCTTTCATTTTGTGATGTTGGTACAGGTCCAACAGTTGCCTGAACTGCCGATTCGCCGGCAGCATTTACAATTAGTCTTCATTGTTCTTGAAATTCTCAGATGAAACACTTAAATTCCCTGCACTGCTTCCAATTGACGCTGTGCACACTAAGCAAAATGTTTATTTTAACAAATCGCCCAAACCATTGGGAACCATGGGGAGGCCTGCCTCACAAACAGATACTGTGATACCACACTTCCCCACTGTGCTGCCATCCATTCAACCCTCATCGACCCAGCCCAGTCCCAGTCTGCAAGGTGCTGCAAGGCTAAGTTAAAGGGAAAGTTAAGCCCAGGTGAAAATTTCTACCATGCATGTGTGCCAATATTTAAAAACCATTTTCTATTTTAGTTTTGTCAAGGTTGTGGAAGGATGCTAAAGGAGCAGATAAAGTCAGCTGTTAAACTCTTTCAAGGTGAAACATTTGCTGTTTGCCAGGATAAGGAGGCGTATCTCTTCTGGAGGTACAGTATCCGTTCCTTGGGTCAAGCTATGGTGAGAAGTGAATCTGCTTCTCATCAGTTCTCTTGGGTACTTAACACCACTTGTCATTCACCTCCAAGGAGGACAATAAGCTTTTCCAACAGTTGCAAAGCTTGGGATGGGGTGAGATTAGAAGTAAAAAGTGGTGTTTGCACGTGAAGCCTCACTTGGGGTGTGAGATAAAGCCATGTGCTTGCACTTATAGAGTCCCTACAGTGCAGAAGAAGGCCATTCGGCCCATCATGTCTGCACCACCCCTTGGAAAGAGCACCCAAACCAGATCCCTGCCCCCCTCTATCCCCTTTACCGAATTTGCACATCTTTGGACACAAGGGGGCAATTTAGCATGGCCAATCCACCTAACCTGCACATCTTTGGACTGTGGGAGGAAACCAGAGCACCCGGAGGAAACCCACACAGACGCGGGGAGAATGTGCAAACTCCACACAGTCACACAAGGCCGGAATAGAACCGGATCCCTGGCATTGTGAGGCAGCAGTGTTAACCACTGTGTCACCGCGCCACCTCTCCTGACGAGATCATCACAGACGGAATTTCACACAGCAATGGGACAATTCTGACAAGGTAGAAAGAGGGAAATGTAAACAACCAATGCCAACTCAATTCTACAAGGTATTTCACCTGATTCTGTTGGTGCTTAACCTCTGTTAGCACTCCTCAATTGACCACCCACATCCCCCACTACCACTATACCAGCATTAAGTTACACTGATTAGGCGGCTGGGTCACACAGCATTGTTATTTCCGATTATTACTGCGCCTCTACCCAGAGACACAAGAGACTAGAGCAGGTGAGGAATCAGGGGGCAAACGTAGGACATGTCTTTAAAGTTGATGGAACTTTGAGCACAAGTGATTACACACATTTGGAATATCCACATTGCATTCATGTTGTTTAAGGTTGTGGGAGAGGAGTCAATAAGCATAAAGGTGATGGGTGGATGGAAGTTGGTGTGAATAAAGACACGCAGCGGAATGTTACAGGCAGGAGAGATGGGTAAAGGTGAACTCCTTTATTCTCTCACCGTCTGTGCGCAAGTCAACAAGCATTTTTTTTGTTTTAAAAATAGGCTGTGGCATTTATTTCGAAAACTTTTATTTGTGTGGTCAATTTTTGAAGTGACCCCCAGCAAACTCTTTTGAGATAAATCGGAAGTTTAGTTCAGACATTCAAACCGGTGATGGGTTTGGGGTTGAGTGGGCGGTGACTGTTGCAACATCACACACACATGCACACGCCATGAAAGAGATAGGTAGGTACATGCCTGATATGGATTTGTTGCAACCTAAGTGCATTTCTATGTATTTCGATGACCTGCTTTGTGTGAAAGACATGGGGCGGGATTGTCCCCTATCCAACGGGGCGGACTATACCGGTCCGAGGAGTGGCGTGAACCACTCCGGCGTCGGGCCGCCCGAAAGGTGCGTAATCCTCCACACTTTCAGGGACTAGGCTGGCGCCAGAGGGGTTAGCGACAAGCCAACCGGCGCCGAAGGGCCTCCACCGGCCGGTGCGAGTTGGCGCATGCGCAGGAGCCCCAGCGTGTGTTGGCGTAATCCCAGTGCATGTGCAGGAGGTTTCGTCTCCGCGCTGGCCATGGCGGAGGTTGACAGCGGCCGGTGCGGAGAGAAAGAGTGCCCCAACAGCACAGGCCTGCCCTCGGATCGGTGGGCCCCGAACGCGGGCCAGGCCAACGTGTGGGCACCCCCCGGGGCCAGATCCCCCCGTGCCCCCCCCGAGGACTCCGCAGGCCGCCCGCAGAGCCAGGTCCCGCTGGTAAGGACCTGGTTTGATTACGCTGGCGGGACCGGCCGAAAACGGAGGCCGCTCGGCCCATCGTGGGCTGGAGAATTGCCGCCCCCTGCAAAACCCCGGCGCTGGAGAATTTGGCAGCTGGCATCGGGGCGGCGGGGCGGGATTCACACCGCCCCCCCCCCCCCCCCCCGGGCGATTCTCCGACCCGCGGGGGGGGGGATCGGAGAATCCCGCCCCTGTATTTTCTAACAGCCCAGCATCTTGGTGAGTAATGGGTTGAGTAGTTTCATTTTATTAACTCTCCTCCACAAATATTAAATCATCTAACATAAAAATTGCCTTTTGTTTATGAAACTATTCTCAAGCAGTCAGCCCTAATAAACTGTAATAGCCTATTGTCCTCATTTAATGTCAGCTTGCCAGATGCTTAATGCTTTGTGAATGACTTTCCAGCATTCAATGCTATTAGTCTGAGGAAAACAATACTTTTCCTTCAGCCCCGAGATTAACCTGCTAATATTCAAATGCAGCATCGGATATGTACAAAGCTTTAACAGTATTTATTGCATTCCGAATTTTCATTACTTTCTTAAAATACTATATTTGGAAGCTGGGAATAATAATAGGTTGAGTATCCCTTATCCGAAATTCTGAAAACCAAACAATTCCAAAACCCACACTTTCTTTCGAGCGCCAATGTGACGTCACGAGTGGGAAATCCCATGAGGCTCTGGGAAGGTTCCCGAGCGATGCGCAGGTCCTATCGCGTCACACATGCACAGTTGCCAACACTCCGCACGCGCGCAGTTCCCAATGCGCACCGTTCATGCGCAGGTCCCAAGGCGCTGCTGATGCACATTATATTCTGAAATCCCCAAAATGCTGAAATCCGATATGCATTTGGCCCCAAGAATTCTGGATAAGGGATGCTCAAGCCCGTATAAAATAATATTTATAAACATATTAATTAAATCTTTAAAATGTTGAGGGATATGGGGCGTGATTCTCTGCTCTGACAGCAGAGTGCCCATAACCAACGAGAGCGTGCCCGAACCGGAGGGGGTGAACCTGACTTGCGGCCCCTTACCGTGCACGAGCAGAGGGCACTGGACATAGCTGGTGCACCCGAGGACCGGGAGATTGCCCATGCTGTGATCGGGGGCGTGCCACCAAGTGAGATCCCCCCCTGCCTGGCCCCTTTCCCCTCAGCACTCTCCCCTCAGCTCTCTCCCCTCAGCACTCTCCCCTCAGCCCTCTCCCCTCAGCACTCTCCCCTCAGCCCTCTCCCCTCAGCCCTCTCCCCTCAGCAGTCTCCCCTCAGCCCTTTCCCCTCAGCCCTCTCCCCTCAGCCCTCTCCCCTCAGCTCTCTCCCCTCAGCACTCTCCCCTCAGCACTCTCCCCTCAGCACTCTCCCCTCAGCCCTCTCCCCTCAGCACTCTCCCCTCAGCACTCTCCCCTCAGCCCTCTCCCCTCAGCACTCTCCCCTCAGCCCTCTCCCCTCAGCAATCTCCCCTCAGCCCTCTCCCCTCAGCACTCTCCCCTCAGCCCTCTCCCCTCAGCAATCTCCCCTCAGCCCTCTCCCCTCAGCATCTTCCCTCAGTCCGTACCGCGACCCACACCCCCCTCCACCTGCCTAACCATGGTGGTGAACTGTGTGTCGCGGGGCCACGCGGTGACCGACCTGGAGAACCTGGCAGACACCGCCGGCATCCAGCGCCTGGATGGCCAGGCGAAGTAGATCAACCGGGCGAACCTGGCAGACACCGCCGGCATCCAGCGCCTGGATGGCCAGGCGAAGTAGATCAACCGGGCGAACCTGGCAGACACCGCTCCCGGCCAGCGCCTGGGCGGCCAGCCCACAGGGACTCTAGCAGTGATGGGGACGGCAGCTCCAACAACAGCCCTCCGGCCCAGTCCAGTGACGACACGACGACACAGGATGCAAGCACACAGGGGACAGACAGGCACGACATGGCGACACAAGCACACAGGGGACAGACAGGCATGACACGACGACACAGGACACAAGCACACAGGGGACAGACAGGCACGACACGACGACACAGGACACAAGCACACAGGGGACAGACAGGCACGACATGGCGACACAAGCACACAGGGGACAGACAGGCATGACACGACGACACAGGACACAAGCACACAGGGGACAGACAGGCACGACACGACGACACAGGGCGCAAGCAGACAGCGGACAGACAGGCACGACATGGCGACACAAGCACACAGGGGACAGACAGGCACGACATGACGACACAGGACACAAGCACACAGGGGAAAGACATGAAAGAACACAACACGACACCACCACGGAGGGGACGGACATACGGGACATGGCACCTCAGGATACCCCGACCGCAGGTCCAATGAAGACACCGAGGTTGCGTCACAGCTGTCCCCTGCACCCTCCACCACCGCAGGTACTTTCACCTCGGTTGCCCATTTTAGTGATGAGGCTTCCGGGACACTAACTGGTGCGCACCACACAGCCGCTCCAGTACAGAAGGTGGAGGTAGGAGCAGCCGAGGGGCCGGATGGTCGGAGGGCAGCCCAGCCCCGGCAAACACCTGCCGCCCAGACTGGTCCCAGGTTCCTGGAGTTCCCCCGCCCACCCATAGACCTGATGCAGTCAGAGACCCAGGGGCGTGAGAACGTGACGGCCGGTTTCGAGCACCTGCAGACGCAAGTGCAGGAGTGCACCACGTCCAGGAGCAGGAAATGGTGCCGGTCATGAGTGCCACACAGGCCAACACCGCACGAGTGGCGTCCGGGGTGGAGACAATGGTGGCAACGGTGTCGGACATGGGACTGAGTTTGCAAGGCCTGGGGCTATCTGTCTCACAGGCAGCCATGAGCCAGGGCCAGCTGAACATCGCAGAGGCACTCAACAACCTGGCGCAGTCTCAGCAGACCATGGCCCAGTCCCAACAGGCCATCGCTGAGGTGCAGCCTGGCCCATCCAGGCCGGGCCGCCTCAGGAAAAGGCTGCCAAAGAGGACCCTAGTCACAGGGCAGGACTCACAGGAGTCCACCTCTAGTTTTCTGTACCGTCTGGAGGAACACCGAGACATAGTCATAACGCCCGTAAAGCCAGAAAGGTAGACACTGATGAGGAAGTTGGCACGGGTGCAGGGCACAGCATAGTTAAATGGGCTAGGGCACATATACAGGACGTCTGTTATTAAACACATTCCATACCTATGTGAGTTGCCTCTGTACTCTGTCCGATGCATGCGGGGGCGGGGCGGGAACTGTGTGCCAGTGTGTGTGAGGGGTGCTGCGATAGAAGTTGAACTCCAGTGATGTGTGGCCCCACCCCTCCCCTCCCCCCCACGGTTCTCCCATGCTAACCCACCCCCAGCCATACGACAGGGCCATGGGATGCAGTGTCTGGGCCGCGTGCAGTGTCCACCCAGATGGAAGGTCTTAATGTGGCCATGAGTCAGACATTGTCGAACAATGTATGGCTCAGAGCCCATTGCAGGGGGGCTCATCATCCTCCATGCCTTGCATCAGACCCGCTTACACCATCAACCGTGTGCCCCCATCCCGTTGTGCCGCAGGTGAATGTATTATGGGGCTGGTTTAGCACAGGGCTAAATCGCTGGATAAGCAGATCAAGGCAGACCAGCAGCACGGTTCAATTCCCATACCAGCCTCCCCGAACAGGCGCCGGAATGTGGCGACTAGGGGTTTTTCACAGTAACTTCATTTGAAGCCTACTTGTGACAATAAGCGATTTTCATTTCATTTTTCATGGAGGGGTGGTATGCATGTGGGTGATGTGGTGGTGGGGGAGGTGAGGGTGATGTGGTGGTGGGGGAGGTGAGGGTGATGTGGTGGTGGGGGAGGTGAGGATGATGTGGTGGAGGAGGTGCTGAACCCTGCTGTCTGTGCCTATTTCCCCTCACCACTGACCCCCACTGTGGTCGCTGAAACGTGCAGCTACCAGCGACACTCATGCCTGCTGGCCCAGCCAGCGGTGCTGGCCAGCCTCCAGTTGCCATTCATCCCCCATGCCCCGTGCATCTGCTTCCCCCTCGCCATCCCCCTCATCTGGAGAAGAGTTGCCCTCATCCTGACCGTCCTCCTCCTGCTCCTCCAGCACATCGCCCCTCTGCTGGGCTATGTTGCGCAGGACGCAGCAGACCACGACAATGCAGATAGCACTCTCCGACGGGTACTGGAGGGCCCCCCCGCCAGAGCGGTCCAGGCACCTGAAGCGCATCTTCAGCAGCTGAAAGCACCTCTCGCCCACACTCATAGAACATAGAACATAGAACAGTACAGCACAGAACAGGCCCTTCGGCCCTCGATGTTGTGCCGAGAAATGATCACCCGACTTAAA
Organism: Scyliorhinus canicula; assembly: GCF_902713615.1. Lineage (NCBI taxonomy): Eukaryota > Metazoa > Chordata > Chondrichthyes > Carcharhiniformes > Scyliorhinidae > Scyliorhinus > Scyliorhinus canicula. Next base: position 261,722,157 of record NC_052147.1, on the reverse strand, counting down.
CCCACGTAACGCGTATACCCGTAACCCAACAATCCCCCCATTAACCTTACACTACGGGCAATTTAGCATGGCCAATCCACCTAACCCGCACATCTTTGGACTGTGGGAGGAAACCGGAGCACCCGGAGGAAACCCACGCACACACAGGGAGGACGTGCAGACTCCACACAGACAGTGACCCAGCCGGGAATCGAACCTGGGACCCTGGAGCTGTGAAGCATTGATGCTAACCACCATGCTACCGTGAGGCCCTCTCCTGGTCGCTGGATGGGCATCATTGTAGCAGCGCACCGCATCGGTCTGTGGCCTCCATATTGGCATCATCAGCCACGACCTCAAAGGATAACCCCTGTCACCCAGCAACCAGCCCTGCAGGCAGAAGGGGGGGGGGGGGGGGGGGGGGGGGCCTCGAACATGGTGGGGATGAATGATTAGGACTGTAAATAGGAGTCATGCACACTGCCAGGGTACCTGGCACAGACGTAAAGGATCGTCATCCTGTGGTCACAGACCAACTGCACGTTCATTGAGTACGTACCCTTTCTGTTCAGGCACATGGCCCTTTCCTCCAAGGTGGGCCGCATGGCGATGTGTACTCCATCGATCGCCCCCCTGCACCATGGGTATCCGGGCAACAGCAGCGAAACCCGCTGCGCAGGCATCCTGATGGGCGCAGTTGACAGGGAACTGTAGGTACCGTCCGCGATGTCGTACAAGGCGTCGGTGACGGCTTGGACGCACCTGTACACTGATGGCTGGGAGATGCCGGACAGGTCCCCACTCGCCGACTGGAATTACCCCGTCGCGAAGAAGTTGAGGGCGACCGTCACCTTGACGGCCACTGGGAGGGCATGTCCACCCCCGGTCCCACGTGGTGCCAGGTGCGCCATCAGGTACAGATGTGGGCGACGATCTCCCGGCTCATCCGGAGTCTCCTCCTGCACGCCCTGTCCGGGAGGTTCTCGAAGGACATGCGGGGCCGGTACACACGTTGTCGCATCGGCGTGGCACACCCACCTCCTCCTCCTCGTTATCCTCGTGCTGTGGACCCCGCACGGCGTGGTGCTCCTATGCTTCTCGGGCATGTGGCCCAGCGGCCTGTGTGGCTTGCATGCACCCCACTGCAGCCCGCTGCTCTGCAACAGGCTCCGCCACCTCCCTGGCACGCCGGTGCTCCAGCTCCCACTGGGCCTCACGCAGGGCAGCAGCCCCCGCCAACGATGCTGGGAGATGGCTAAACATTGTACGATCTGTAGGGGGTGGGAGTAGACAAGGTTTCAGCATTCGTATACCCCCTCCACAACCAGGTGCCATGGGCTACATGGTCGGCCTAGTTGCCAGCATGCGCCCCACCCCTGCCCCTCGGTGCCCTGAGACATGTCGGTCGTCCCCCCTGCCAGGGCCACTGTCTGGTTTGGTGGGGGTGGGGGGGGGGGGGGGGGTGCGGGTCTCTGGCACACGTCAGGACGGCCGGGCCACCTGCGGCGCGACAGCAAACGGGTTGGGTGGACAGCCATGTGTCCGTCGTCATGGCGTCTGGCCGTTGGATCCGCCTTGCCATGGCGGGCCGTGGCCGCCTGCAGCCTTTCTCGCCCCCACCATTCCTTCTCCACCCCCACCCCCAGATGTGTGGGCTCCCCCCCACCTCACCCCCACCCTTGGATATGTGGGTCCCTCACCCACCCCATCCCACCCCCACCCCCAGATGTCCCATGTTGGGGCGCTGCGGTGGGTCGGAGAATCCCACCCATGTTATTTTTCAGGGCTCAATGCGTAGGACAAGAGTGTGAGGGATTGGAGATGTATATTGTTTTGAATCAATATGCACAAATCTTTGATCCTCAGCTGGGGGGGGGGGGGGCAGCACGGTGGCACAGTGGTTAGCATTGTTGCCTACGGCACTGAGGACCCGGGTTCGAATCCCAGCCCTGGGTCACTGTCCATGTGGAGTTTGCACATTCCCCCCGTGTCTGCGTGGGTTTCACCCCCACAACCCAAAAGATGCGCAGGGTAGGTGAATTGGCCACGCTAAATTGCCCTTAATTGTAAAAATAATTGGGTACTCTAAATCTATTTAAAAAGAGGATTGTCAGCTGGTAACCTCACCTGCCCATATAAAGCTGTGAGATGCCACCCAACTCGTTGCACACTTTGAGTGCTCACCAGAATCAGGGGCGACTAGGGGCGGGGGACACAGTGGAGCTCAGATGCTACAATAGATCTCAGCAATCCTCACCCCAACAGGAAAACTTGACAGCTCTCACCATAAGGAAGTCAGCCTGGGGTCCAGAAAGCACCACACCAGCCCCATCATTCCGACCCTTACTTTATACCACTGTTCACCTCGTATCTCGGATGCAGATGGTGATTGACAGACCCACGCTGAGAGTTTACCTCTTAAACCAATGAATATTTGAGTCTTTTCCCAGTCCAGTAGATCGTTTACATAGGCTGAGGTTAATGAACGATTTCATGGAAGTTTGATTGTATGTAAAGCTGTGCATGATGGATTTCAGCTCAACTTAAATAATAACTGCATAAAGAGGCCAAAAGTTTGATATGTTTTATTATTTTAGAACAAGAGCTGTGAGATAGATGTATTTCTGTACTTGAATGAATGCTATTGTGCTTGCTCTTGTTTAATTTTATTTCTAAATATACCTACTTTATAGTTATAGCGACACATGTGGGGCAAAGATTTATCGCTCAAACATCCCAATAGGAGTGCCAACATCTGCCCTCCTGTGACGTCCAGGAGGGACTGTCAACATTTGGTGAGATTCACACTCATAATGTACAGATTTGGTCACCTTATTTAAGGAGGGACCCACTTGTATTGGAAGCAGTTCAGAAAGGTTCACCAGGCTGCTGCGTGGGATGAGGGTGTTTGGCTCAGAGGAAAGGTTGAGCAGGTTGGGGCTACACTCATTGGAGTTTAGTAAAATGAGAGGTGATAATCTTCAAACATAGGATTCTTCCAAAATGGGTCTATTCAGGGGACAAAATGGGACAAAATGGGGGCTTTTCACAGTAACTTCATTGAAGCCTACTTGTGACAATAAGCAATTATTATTATTATGATTATTATGTCCCCACGCCGGTGTAAAAACATTGGTGCTTCACTCTGAAGATTCCTGTGAAAAAGTGGAGCCGATTCAATGACCTGTAGTAGGCTAGCAGGGACCCAGAGTAATTCACGCAGCTTTAGCTGCAGATACGGACACCCGCACATCCGGTTTTGAGACCGCGCATGTGCACGGTGGTGGCCTCCAGCGGCCGTGCCAAGTGCTATGGTGGCCCTGGACCACGGAGGCAGATTTAAAATGTAGGCCCCTCCGATCGGCAGCACGCCCGAAGGTATGACCGTGCCAATCCATCCCCCGGCCGCTTCCAAGGTTCCCCCCCCATCGGTGTCCGATCCCCCCACCCTCAACTAGGGCGGCCGTGGATTTGAGTCCGCAGCCGCCACGCGAGCATCCCGACCGGCAATAGGTGGTTAGAACCACGCCGTTGGGAACTCGGCAGGTCGGGAGCGGAGGATTGCTGGGCTGGCCTCTGGCAATGGCCCCCCAGCCGCACGGAGTACTCTGCGAACACGCCGATTCTCGGGTCCCAGAGGATCGCTGGACCTGCGCTGGGCCCTATTTCGTTGGGAAATTGGATTCTCCGCTCCTGCGCCGAATGCGATTTCAGCACGGGGCTGCGGAGAATCCAGCCCAAGGTTCTGAGCGGCTTGACTATTTAGATGCTGAGAGGATGTTCCCCCCATGCGGGAATTTAGAACCAGAGGACACAGTTTAAAAATACAGGGGGGCAGGATTCTCCGCCGGCGGAATTCTCTGTTTTGCCGGCGTCTGATTGTTTCCCGACGGCGTTGGGCTGCCCCACAATGGGAAACCCCATTGACTGGCCGGGGTAACGGAGAATCCCGCCAGTGGGCAGAAATGTGGAGAATCCAGCCCGGGGTTTTCCATTTAAGATGGAGATAAGGAGGATCTTCCTCTCTCAGGAGATTGTTAGTCTTTGGAATTGTTTATCACAGAGATCAGTGGAAGCTGAGTCATTGAGTACAGGCAAGGCAGAGTTAGACCCATTTTTGAACTCCGATGGATCAAGGGAGCAGTCAGGAAAATGGAGTTAAGGCCACAATCAGATCAGCAGTGACATTATTGAACGGTGGAGCAGGTTCCAGGGGCTGAATGGCCACCATCTTCTCCTATATCTGATGGCCTTATGTAACATTTGCGGGACCTGAGAGAATTCAGCATTTTTAAACATGATGGCCAGGTAATCATTCCTGTGGGGATTGTCCACCCACTTGACAAGAGATCATGGAAACTGCAGGAGAGTATGTCAGTTTGGAGGGCTGGTGGGTTTTCTCAGAAGCATTGTTACATTGTGCCATCAAGCCTGAGAGAAACAAAAATCACAAAATTGTTACAGCGCAGAAGGAGGCCATTCAGCCCATCGCATCTCCACAGGAGCTCCAAATTAGCTATATTCTAAGTGCCATTTTCCTCCCTTCTTCTCATAAAACTGCACGTTCTCCCTTTTTAGATACCAATCTAATTTCCATCCTTCAATTGAACCTGCCTCCACCACACTCTCAGATAGTGCACTCCAGACTGCAAATGCTCACCGTGTGAAAACATGTTTACTCATATTTACTTGCTTCTTTTGCCAATAACTTTAAATCTTTGCTGTCTCGCCTCAATAGGTTCCGTACTTAGCCCACTACTATATTCCCTACACACACACACGACAGTGTGGCAAAATTTGGCTCCAACTCCACCTCCAAATTTGCTGATGACAAGACCGTAGTGGGTCAGATCTTCAACAACAATGACTCAGAATACAGGAGGGAAATAGAGAATCTAGTGGCATGGTGTAACAACAACAATCTCGCCCTCAATGTCAGCAAAACTAAGGATATGATCATTGTCTTCAGGAAACAAAGTAATGTACACGCCCTTGCCTGCATCAACGGAGCCGAGGTGGAGATGGGTGACGCTTCAAATTCCTAGGTGTGCACATCACCAACAATCTGTCCTGGTCCACCCATGTCAACTCTATGACCAAGAAAACACAGCAGCACCTATACATTCTTAAAAAACTAAGGAAATTCGGCATGTCCACATTGACCCTTACCAACTTTTACAGATGCACCACAGAAAACATCTTATCTGGCTGTATCACAGCCTGGTATGGCAACTATTCGTGAACACAGCCCAGTCCATCACACAAACCTGCCTCCCACCCATTGACTCCATCCACATCTCCTGCTGCCTGGAAAGGGGCAGTATAATCAAAGACCCCTTTCACCCTGCTTACTCACTCTTCCAACTTCTTCCATTGGGCAGGACATTCAAAAGGCTGAGAACACGCACAAACAGACTCAAAAACAGCTTCTTCCCCACTGTTACCAGACTCCTAAATGACCCTTTTAGGAACTGAGCTGATCTCTTCACACATCTTCTCTGCCGAGTAACTACACTCCTGTATGCTTCACCCGATGCCTGTGTCTATCTATTTACATTGTGTATTTATATTTGCCCTATGTTTTTTTTCATATATGGCATGGTCTGTCTGAACTGATTTTGTCTCACACAAGTTCAACTTAACCGCCATGCTTTTGAACACTATGTCCCTATTAATAAAATCTAGGATACTCTGTGCTTACTAACCGCTCTGTCAACCTTTCCTGCCACGTTTAACGACTTGAACACATGTACACCCAGGCCCCTCTGCTCCTTACCCCATTTAAAATTGTACCCTTTATTTAATATTGTCTCTCCATGTTTTTCTTATCAATATTAATTACTTCACCTTTCTTTGCATTGAACTTCATTGCCACCTGTCTGCCCATTCAACGAGCTTGACTATGTCCTTCTGAAGTTCTATGCTATTCCCCTCACAGTTCACAATGCTTCCAAGTTTTGTATCATCCGCAAGCTTTAGAATTGTGCCCTGCACTCCGAGGTCAAGGGAACTAATAGCAATTATTAGAGATTAAAGGCAAGAGTCCTACAGGAGTGGGAGGTTTCACTGAGAAGGTTTCTTGTATAACAAAAGGGTTTATTGAAAACAGCAATGAGGTTTGACTTTTTGCAGTAACAGAGATTACATAGAACATACAGTGCAGAAGGAGGCCATTCGGCCCATCGGGTCTGCACCGACCCACTTTAAGCCCTCACTTCCACCCCCTCGCCATAACCAATAACCCCATCTAACCTTTTTGTACACTAACGACAATTTAGCATGACCAATGCCCCTAACTGCACACCTTTGGACTGTGGGAGGAAACCGGAGCACCCGGTGGAAACCCACGGAGACACGGAGAGAACGTGCAGACTCTGCACAGACAGTGACCCAGTGGGGAATCGAACCTGGGATCCTGGCGTTATGAAGCCACAGTGCTAACCACTGTGCTACCGTGCTGTCTTTACTCCTTGACTCCCAGGTCCACACTTCCTGGGCTTCTGCTCCCAGGGCCCTGTGTTTTTTCCCCATTGGTCGGGGTTCGCTGAGCTGGTCACGTGGCCCTGAGCTGGTCACGTGGCCAATGAAAGATAGTTCCTTAAAGGAGCTACACTACCACAGGTCCCAACACTGGCCCCTGGGAAATTCCACAACAAACCTTCCTCCATTCATTCATCACTACTATCTGCTTCCTGTCACTCAGCCAATCATATCCATGTTGCTAATGCACCTTTTATTCAATGAACTATTACTTTGCTCAAGAGCCTATTGTGCGGCAGTGCATAAAATGTGTAAATTTCATATACATGTGTTATTATAGGTATAAAATGCCTTTTTGAAGTCAATGCACAGCATCAACAGCATTGTTCTCATCCATGTTGCTTCATCAAAAAAAAATGCCAGTAAGTTAGTTAAACATTATTTTCACTCAATGTATCCATGCTAGCTGTCCTTAATTAATACACATTTGTCCATGTAACTATTAATTTAGTCCCAGATTATTGCTTCTAGAAGTTTCCCCAAATTAACTGGCCTGTAGTTACATGCTTTTTGTACAAAAATGTAATGTCTGCAATTCTTCAGTCCTTTAACACCACCCATGAGTGTAAGGAAGACAGAAAACTTATGATCAGCACCCTCACATCTCATCTGGTCCTGGTGACTTATCAACTTTAACTACCAACTTTTATCATTGGGCATGGGAATCATTGGCCAACATTTATTGTCCATCCAAGATTGCCATTGAGCTGAGTGCCATTTCCTAGTTAATCACATTGCTGTGGACCTGGAGTCACTTGCATTACCAGGAGAAATGGAGGCATAGACTATTTTCTAAATTGAGAGATGCTTAGGAAATCAGAAGCATAAAGGGATTTGGGAGTCCTTGTTTATGATTCTCTTAAGGTTAACTTGCAGGTTTAATCAGAGGTTAGGAAGGCAAATGCAATGTTAGCATTCATGTCAAGAGGGCTAGAATACAAGCTCAGGGTTGTATTGCTGAGGCTGTATAAGGCTCTGGTCAGACCTCATTTGGAGTATTGTGTGCAGGTTTGGGCCCCGTATCGAAGGAAGGATGTGCTGGCCTTGGAAAGGGTCCTGAGGAGGTTAACAAGAATGATCCCTGGAATGAAGAGCTTGTTGTATGAGGAACGGTTGAGGACTCTGGGTCTATACTCGTTGGAGTTTAGAAGGATGAGGGGGGATCTTATTGAAACTTACAGAATACAGCGAGGCCTGGATAGAGTGGACGTGGCGAGGATGTTTCCACTTGTAGAAAAACTAGAACCAGAGGACACAGTCCCAGTCTAAAGGGCCGATCCTTTAAAACAGATGAAGAGGAATTTCTTCAGCCAGTGGGTGGTGAATCTATGGAACTCTTTGCCGCAGAAGGTGCTGGAGGCCAAATCACTGAGTGTCTTTAAGACAGAGACAGATAGGTTCTTGATTAATAAAGGGATCAGGGGTTATGGAGAGGAGGCAGGAGAATGAGGATGAGAAAAATATCAGCCATGATTGAATGGCGGAGCAGACTCCCATGTCTTATAGTCTTCAGGTCTTATGGAGAATGGCCCAGCCTCCCTACCCCTGGACCCCCCAGCACTCGACGAAGGCCTTCCTGCCATGAGAATGTCTCCCCTCTCCCCTCCCTGAGTGTGGCGGCACTGGACATAATCCATGGCCGCAACACGATGTCCCTGAACGGTGTGAGAATGCGCGGGCCACACTATCGGGGACCCTGCCCATCGGGAACCCGGCCCATCGGGGGCGGAGCATTGGGGGAGGGCCTCAGGTGACTTCCTAAAGCCGTCTTGAGGGGGCGGAGCGTCGCAAAAATGGCACCGCCCCCAATTCTGATGTAAACGGCGATTCTCCAGCCGATCGCCGAACATGATTTTGGAATTGGTGATCGGAGAATCCCACCCTAACTGGCAATTTAGCATGGCCAATCCACCTAACCTGCACATCTTTGGACTGACTTTTAATTCCAGAGATTTTTTAATTTTAATTTTTTAATAAATTTAGAGTACCCAATTCATTTTTTCCAATTAAGGGGAATTTTAGTGTGGCCAATCCGCCTACCCTGCACATCTTTGTGTTGTGGGGGTGAAACCCACGGAAACACAGGGTGAATGGGCAAACTCCGCATGGACAGGGAGCCAGGGCAGGGATATAACCTGGGACCTCGGTGCTGTGAGGCAGCAGTGCTAACCACTGTGTTCTGGAAAATACAGAATGTGTCATTTGAAACATAGAGGTCTGCCAATATCTGGTCTGGGAGAGTGCAGGGAAAGATCCCACAAGAGGTTGGTGGCAGCTGAAAAGAGCAGAAACTGTGGCCAACTCTTCTGTCAAAAATGCAGTCAATTTCAGTCTGTCAGAATTGTTATTACAACCTGCAGCAGGAGAAAGGGAAAAAGAAAAAAACAGAGTTTGCATACATTTCTTTGTGTTGTTGAACTATTGTAATGGACTGCCCCTTTAAGCCCCGTAGTCCTTTCCCTATCGGAGGTCCCGATCTCCCGCCAAAAATCACTAAGCGCGGGCTTCCCTCGCTCCTCCCCCCACGTGCGAGGCAGCAGACATCGGGAGAAAAGCAGAACGCGAGGGAGCAGCAGCTGGAGAGGTCAGAACGGAGCTCAGAGGAAGGAGGACAGAAAACAGAGAACCAGCATCAGGAGAGAAGAGGAGGAGAGAGAGAGAGAGAGAGAACTCGGTTATGGGAAAGGCAAAGCAAACAGCTGATTGTAAACGGCAATAGATTTAAAGAAGGCTAGGATTTAAAGGTAAAATGTTAAGTTTGGGTCTCAAGGTCCCCAACCAACCAGACAACATCCAAAATCACTAATCTGTTTACCTTTCTGTAAAGAAAGTGATTACAACTTATAAAAAAAAAGTATGATAATAATAAAATAATTTAACCTGAAAAAGTGGTTATTAGCTTACTTCACTTCCTTAATAACGCAGGACCCAGGACATCAATGCTATTAAGGGGTAAGTAGGTAAAATTCTTCGGTGAAGGTATGGGTTATACCGGGGGATAACTTGAAAGGAGAGTTTGACCTGAATAGCACCCACAGAAGCCTGCATTGGAGTCAGGGAGTGAGAATCCCTGTTCACCATTTTAGAATATTGGCCCTTTTTTGGTATAGGGGGAATTCTAAGACAGAGTGGTGGATTTACAAAAACAACTGCGCCACGATGCTGCCAGAGAGTTATTTTAAACGTTAGTTCAAATTTCACTATTTGCCATGGTGGGATTTGAACCAAGGTTCCCAAAGCATTACCCTGGATCTCTGGTTGAGTGGCAATACCATTACACCACCACCTTTACCTCTAGTGTCTGAATCACCTCCTTTTTCAACATTGCCAAAGTATTTATTTAATAACTCAGCTATCCCCTTTGCCCCAACCCCTTTTTTTCCCCATTTAACCCTACTTCTTCTTTTACCAGACTTTTACTCTTTATAAGGCCCATACAAAACTTTGGGATCCCCTTTTATGTTGGCTGCCAGTCTCTATTCATACTCCCTCTTTGCTTCTCTTATTTGCTTTCACACCTCCCTCTGAACATTTTACATTCAGCCTAGTTCTCAATTGTGTTTTCTGCTTGACATAGAATCATAGAATCTACAGTGCTATGAGGCCATCACAGAGGCCATTCGGCCCATCGAGTCTGCACTGGCTCTTGGAAAGAGCATCCTACTCAAGCCCATACCTCCACCCTATCCCCGCAACCCAGTAACCTCACTTAACCTTTTTGGGCACTAAGGACAATTTAGCATGGCCCATCCGCGTAACCCACACATCAAACGTTGTTGAAAAGTTTGGAGGTTCAGGTTGCACCCAAGTCCAGACCCCCAAGGTGAAGAGTGGATAGGCCTCCCATGATTGAGCCAGGATGCTGGGTTCCATTCAGTGTACAGGCCCGCTAATCTTCTTCGAGGCTGTCACAATCCTGCCCTCCTGGCACAAAAAGCTTCATGGGCGAAATTCTCCAACCCCACGCAGGGTCGGAGAATCGGCCGGTGCCGCCGATATTGCCGCTCCCGCCATGTTAAAGGTTCACCCACCTGCCATAAAACGCCGTTCTTCAAATCCCGCCGGCCGCCTCGGAAAACGGCTGGCGCCGGCGGGATGCCATTGTTTTTTTAAGCTTTTTTATTCACCGGCCCGGATGGGCCGAAGTCCCGCCGACGTGGCCATGGGTCACGTCGGCGAAAATCAAAGTAGGTTTATAACGGCGTCAACCATTGATAATGGGGGGGTGGGGGGGGGGGGGTAGGGGTGGGGGTAGAGGTAGGGGTGGTGGGGGTAGGGGTAGGGGGGTAGGGGTCGGGGGGTAGGGGGGTAGGGGCAGAGGCGTGCAGAGGGGGGGGAGGCGACGGTGCATTGGCCCCGGGCATCCATTGGATGGGGGCATCAGCAGATGTTCCTCAAGGCTCCCCTTCCTCCCAGCTGCCTTGTCTTTGTTTGAGAGAGAGAGAGAGAGAGAGAGGGAGATTGTGGGGACAGACAGAGAGAGAGAGAAAGACAGAGAGAGGGAGTCCCGTCCGTCCTCTGGCTGAGAGCAGGGCTTTGGTGAGTATATTGCAATCTGCCTAAACCCAGGAATATTGCCTGGTTAGAATGCAGAGGGAAATGCTGGGATCCCGGGGTGGGAGATGTGTCTGGATTTGTCTATTTCTGCTTCAGCCTCTGCGATTTCAGGTCAGTTTCACAACAACGGGAAAAACGGGCGGAGAGAGAGGGAAAAACTTTAGGCAAAGTTTCTGGGTTCTGCCTTTATAATTCACAGCGCAGAAAGGGTTCTTTCATCGCTATCATCGCTGGTTCATAACACCCTTTAACGGTTATTCCATTTTGGACTATTAAAAATCTGGGTAACTTGACTTTGTCTTTGTCATAAGCCTGTGTCAGAATCGAAGCGGTGACCTCTTCACTGATCCTTAGCTTTGTTGAATGCTGCACACAAGCTGAACATTAGCGTACCCGTCCTTTGCAAGTTTTTAAAAGTCTTGATGTGTAAAAGTAAAGAAGTGTCAATATCTTTGATGTTTCGAGCCACTGTCAGCAACATCAGAGATCCTGACCCAATGTTAGTATCTCCTTTCATTTGTGCACATATTGTCGAGGTTCAAAATAAACCAAAGGGCTTATTGTAAAAGAACCTCGCAGAACAGTGCGGTTTGTGTTCAAATCCATAACATGTGGCTTGAGATATAAAATGATAAAACCTTAAGAACCAGAGAGGAGAAAACTCTACAAATCATGGCAGGTTCTAATTAATGGTGATAGGTTCCCTTCCATCAGTGTCTGAATGGTTCTTCAGCTCTTTTCCATTTCTGTCGTTTTGACATTCTGCAAGTTAAAAATTGAATGATAATGGGCTGAGTTATCTCATGGGCATCAGGGACATGGCATTTGGGCCATTTTTGTGTCTGAGGCCCATGTTTCTCGGAAGTGCACCCGTTGACCTATTCAGCCTCCATGTTCGCCATCTACCCCATCGACGAGGCAGCATGCCTGCTGTTATTCAGCCTACAAGTCTGCCGCTCTTTGCCTGGTTGTGGATGGAGTCCTGGGGGAATGGGGTGGGGGGGGGGGGGGGGGGGGTGCTGTGAAGGATCCTATTTCAGGGGCTGAGGCAGCATTAGGCCTCATGGCTCCATTTTCAAGCCATTTGCATCACAATCACATCTGACTGGTGCAGAAAGCTCCATAATTCTACCCTAATGGGAATAACAGTTATTGCAAGTGAAAATGTTCAAGAGATTGAATGTGAAATTAAAGGTACATGCCTTACAAATATCAGACATATTTCAAACCCCTGCTTACATGCGCATATTCCTATATCAAATTTAAATATTCTTCAAATAGAAATTATTTGATTTGCGTCACTCCACAAGGCTACTTGTGTGTTCACCACCCAATTAAGGAGATGAGAGACACTCCATTGGTTTGACTCATAGTACTGGTTGTTGGGGGCCAATTATCTCCATCCCGGGACATCGGTGCAAGCATTCCTCAGGGTAATGTCCTCGGCCCAACCATCTTCAGCTACATCATCAATGACCTTCCCTCCACTATAAGGTCAGAAGTGGGGATGTTCGCTAATGATTGCACATTGTTCATTGTTCATGAATTCTCAGATCCTGAAGCAGTTGGTGCCCTTATTCAACAAGACCGGGACAACATTTAGGTTTGCGCTGATAAGTGGAAGACACATCCACAAGGTAAAGTCGGCGTTTGATGGAATGCTCTCCACTTGCCTGGATGAATGCAGCTCCAACAATACGCAAGAAGCGCAACATCAGTTCGGACAAAGCAGCCCACTTTATTGGCACCCCGTCCACCACCTTCAACATCTACTTACCACTGATGCACATTGGCAGCAGTGTATACCAGCTACAAACTGCACTGTGGGAACTCACCAATGCTCCTTCGACAGCACCCAAAACCTGCACCTCTACCACCCTGGACAACGGCTGCAGATGCATGGGAAAACTACAACCTCTGAATTCTCCTCCAAGTCGCCATCTTGCCTTGGAACTGTATCACTGTCCTTCACTGACTACTGGGATATGGGAGGCAGGGTGTTCCAAACTGTCAGGGAAGTCAACAACTGGAGGGAGGGAAGGCTTTGGTTCATAGAATCATAGAATTTACAGTGCAGAAGGAGGCCATTTGGCCCATCGAGTAGGACCGACCCTTGGAAAGAGCATCCTACCCAAGCCCAAACCTCCACCCTATCCCAGTAACCCCACCCCACCTTTTCCTTTGGACACTAAGGGCAATTTAGCATGGCCAATCCACCTAACCTGCACAGCTTTAGACTGTGGCAGGAAACTGGAGCACCCGGAGGAAACCCACGCAGACACGGGGAGAATATGCAGACTCCGCACAGGCAGTGACCCAAGCCGAGCATCGAACCTGGGACCCTGGAGCTGTGAAGCAACTATGTGAACCACGGTGCTACCGTGCTGCCCCCGGTTGGGGGTAAGGATGTGAGTGGCAGGGAATATGGGGAGGTGAGGGATTGAATGGCTGAAATTTTCCTTGCATGGGGCTGCAGAACATTCCTGTTCCTCATGAACCACAAGAAATGCGAAAAGAACCATTTACCTTGGGGAGCAAATGTCTCTGTCTCCCCTGACAGTTTTCCTAACCAATGGGAAACCTAATACAGCATTAGTTAACTCTAAATCAGGCTCTCAATTGCGCTGGAGGAGACCATCCACAGTGGGGCACTCAGACACTCCGATATTTGCTGACACAAAACTGGAAGTGTCTATGTCACATTGGGGTCACTAGGGAATTAACACGCCCCACCCCATCCTCTTCCACCTGTTATGGGAGGGAGGAGGTTAATACTGGGTCCTTGGAGTATCTGCCACAGTGAAGATTTTTAAAAATATTCGTTCATGGGACATGGGCATCGCAGTCTGTGCCAGCGTTTATTGCCAATCGCTGCCCGTTGGGGCAGCAGAGTAGCACAGTGGTTAGCACAGTTACTTCCTGGCTTGGGTCAATGTCTGTGCGGGGTCTGCACGTTCCCCCCGTGTCTGCGTGGGTTTCCTCCGGGTGCTCCGATTCCTGGCTTGGGTCAATGTCTGTGCGGGGTCTGCACGTTCCCCCCGTGTCTGCGTGGGTTTCCTCCGGGTGCTCCGGTTTCCTCCCATAGTCCAAAGATGTGCAGGTTAGGTGGATTGGCCATGCTAAATTGCCCTTAGTGTCCAAAAAGGTTAAATAGGGGTGACTGGTTTACAGGGGTACGGTAGAGACGTGGGCTTGAGTAGGGTGCTCTTTGTAAGGGCCGGTGTAGACTCGATGGTCTGATTAGCCTCCTTCTGCACTGTAAATTTTATGATTCTCTGATTCTAATTGAGGGGGCAGCGAAGAGTCAACCACATTGCTGTGGGTCTGAAGTCACATACAGGCCAGACCAGGTAAGGATGGCAGAGTTCCTTCCCTAAAGAACATTTGTGAATCAGATGGGTTTTTACAACAGTTGACAATTATTTCATGGTCGTCATTAGAATTTTTATTTTCAGATTTTTATTGAATTCAAATTTCACCATCTGCAGTGGTGTGATTTAAACCTGGATTCCCAGAGCATTACTCTGGGCCCCTGGTTTGCTGGTCCAGTGACAATACCACTGTGCCACCCCCTCCCTATAAGATGCTCTCAGACAGAAAGTATATATCAGGAAATGTCCATGGGGGCTTCTGACAAAATAAAGTCCGAAACGTTCAGGTATTCTCCTCCAGATCGGAAATTCAGGTGCAGCAGCAACACCCACTGACCGCAGCATTCTGGCCACGAGCTTAGCTTTGATATTGTAGCGCTAACAATTATACACAAAGCCGAGAGACTGGTTCAATAGAGGCTTTATTGTTGTACGATGTTGTCCCTCCATCTGCAACTGTAGACTAAGGGTCTGAGCAGCTCTCATACATTTATACATAAGCTCCCTGTGGGCGGAGCTAGCCGGCAGGGGTTTACCGGAGGAACCTGTATTACAGGTACAGGCATACATCCCCCTGCTGCAGTACACATAACTACAGTGGTTATCTCACCACAGATATCCAATTCTTCCCTTGATCGAGAATCCAGTGGAGCCTCTAAAAATTTGACTGGATTGCATCTGACTCTTTCAGAAACAAAGTTTTCCTGAGAAACATCCCTGTACAATGTGAATCCCGGTCCAAACATGCTTTGCAAATGGCAATAAGTCAGTGTTCTCCAAGAAAGTTTTCATAAATTTATGCCGGGTTGTCCACTGCTGACAGGCCTCTTCCTGCAGTGCGATGACAAGAACAAGCTGGGTTCTGGGCTTCCCATGTTACTGTTCTGTAATCAGCCGAAACATCTATTACATGGCAGCCCTGACCTCCGGCATTTCAGTTGTGCAGCCGGTGTTCCCGTAAACCAGCTGCACTGAAGAATCCACCACCGCCCGCATACAGAGACCGCCTAGGGCATTTTGGCACCAAGTACAGTTTCACGACTTTGTGTCAGAGCATCACCGAGGGGGGGAACATCTCTGCGCGTACATGCATCCTGACCTCGCGACAGAAACATGTAGCTGCCACACAAACAGTGATTAGCCCAGCTCCGACAAGGCAAGGCTGGGTGCAGTCAGGAGCACCCAGTAAAAAAAATAACTCTTTCAACAAATTTACTTCACTGTTGCTGCACGCACGCACAGGACCAGTGCCCAGCTGGTGACCAATGATCACAAAGGCAGCTCGAACTATTGAACCGCATTGAGCTAAACAGCCTAATATGTCCGGTGAACAACTACTGGCAGGATTTGAACTCTTGTTGCACCGATTAGGAATCCATTGCCCCGACAACCTATATTCTAACAAAGGATCTGAGTGAGTTTAATACTCCTCTTTCCTTTTTGTTATTTGTTTCCCTTTCCTTCATTAGGCCTCAATACAGTGGAAAATACCAAGCTGATGGAGTGGGTAGAAATAACTTCCCTTCAGGCTTTCAAAATTGGTTGCGGGCTGGAATCCAAACCTCTTCCATAATGCCACATGCTAGTACAAACAAAACACTGCACCATAGCCTGATTGTCCATCTCTGCCGACACTATTCCCCATTACAGAGTGTTTGTTGGTTATAGCGTGCCTGTAAAATGATTACTAAAGAACAGTTAAGCCCGTGAGTGCAGCAAAGGGCAAAAACAATGCGGACGTATGGTGTCACAATGGTTAGCACTGCTGCCTCACAGCGCCAGGGACCCGGGTTCAATTTCGGTCTAGGGTCGCTGTCTGTGTGGAGTTTGCACGTTCTCCCTGTGTCTGTGCAGGTTAGGTGGATGGCCATGCTAAATTGCCCCTAAACCTCCAAAAAGGTTAGGCGGTGTTACTGGGAAACGGCGTTGGATGGGGACGTGGGCCGAGATGGGGGGCTCTTTCAAAGGGTCGGTGCAGACTTGATGGGCCAAATGGTCTCCTTCTGCACTGTAGGGATTCTATGATCTATGATTAAATTCAATAGAAAATGGGCGAGAGGATTGTCATGGGTGAATTAACTGCTGCCCATTACTTTCAATGAAGGTGCCTGTTAACTTTGTGCTGCCTCTTGATTGGCACATGCAGTCAGCACAGAGAATGCTGTTGATTGGATGTACCCCTCAGCAGGAAGTGCACATGGTGATAGGTTGGTATCTGTCAAGGCTATCGTGCACATCTTAAAGAAAAGTGCTGTTATGGTTGGAATAGGTAGTGCAAATCCTTGTAAAGCTGGTTCCAAAATGGGAATTGTAATAATGGCATAAGAACATAAGAACTTGGTGCAGGAGTAGTCCATTTGGCCCCTTGAGCCTGCTCCACCATTCAATGAGATCATGGGAGATATTTTGTGGACTCAGCTCCACTTTCCGGCCCGAACACCCTAACTCTTAATCCCTTTATTCTTCAAAAAACTATCTTTATCTTAAAAACATTTAATGAAGGAGCCTCAACTGCTTCATTGGGCAAGGAATTCCATAGACTAACAAACCTTTGGGTGAAGAAGTTCCTCCTAATTTCCGAAATCTACTTCCCCTTATTTTGAGGCTATGCCCCCTAGTTCTGCTTTCACCCGCCAGTGGAAACAACCTGCCCGCATCTATTCTACCTATTCCCTTCATAATTTTATATGTTTCTTTAAGATCCCCCCTCATCCTTCGAAATTCCAATGAGTACAGTCCCAGTCTACTCAACTTCTCCTCGTAATCCAACTCCTTCAGCTCTGGGATTAACTGAGTGAATCTCCTCTGCACACCCCCCAGTGCCAGTACATCCTTTCTCAGGTAAGGAGACCAAAACTGAACACAATACTCCAGGTGTGGCCTCACTAACACCTTATACAATTGCAGCATAACCTCCCTAGCCTTAAACTCCATCCCTCTAGTAATGAAGGACAAAATTCCATTCGCTTTCTTAATCACCTGTTGCACCTGTAAACCAACTTTTTGCAACTCATGCACTAGCACACCCAGGTCTCTCTGCACAGCAGCATGTTTTAATATTTTATCATTTAAATAATAATCCCTTTTGCTGTTATTCCTGAAAAATGGATAACCTCACATTTGTCAAAATTGTATTCCATCTTCCAGACCCTAGCCCTTTCACTTAACCTATCCAAATCCCTCTGCAGACATCCGGTATCCTCTGTATTTTTTGATTTACCACTCATCTTAGTGTCGTCGGCAAACTTGGACACATTGCCCTTGGTCCCCAACTCCAAATCATCTATGTAAATTGTGAACAATTGTGGGCCCAACACTGATCCCCGAGGGACACCACTAGCTACTGATTGCCAACCAGAGAAACATCCATTAATCCCCACTCTTTGCTTTCTATTAATTAACCAATCCTCTATCCATGCTACTACTTTACCCTTAATGCCATGCATCTTTATCTTATGCAGCAACGTTTTGTGTGGCACCTTGTCAAAGGCTTTCTGGAAATCCAGATATACCACATCCATTGGCTCCCCGTTATCTACTGCACTGGTAATGTCCTCAAATAATTCCTCTAAATTAGTTAGGCGCGACCTGCCCTTTATGAACCCATGCTGCATCTGCCCAATGGGACAATTTCCATCCAGATGCCTTGCTATTTCGTCCTTAATGATAGATTCCAGCATCTTCCCTACTACCTAAGCTAAGCTCACTGGCCTATAATTACCTGCTTTCTGCCGACCTCCTTTTTTAAACAGTGGTGTCATGTTTGCTAATTTCCAATCCGCCACCCCAGAGTCTATTGAATTTTGATAAATTATCACTAGTGCATCTGCAATTTCCCTAGCCATCTCTTTTAGCACTCTGGGATGCATTCCATCAGGGCCAGGAGACTTGCCTACCTTTAGCCCCATTAGCTTTCCCACCTACAGAGTTCTAGCAGCAGCCAAAAGAAATCCTCCAGCAACTCAGTTTGCGTTGAGCTTCATTGGAACATTGCGTCAGGCCAAGGACAGACATGTGGGCATGGGAGCAGGGTCTTGTGGAAGCAATGGGAAGGTCAGGGAACTTAATGCACACAAACTGAAGGTGCTCAGCAAAGTGTTCAGCTGTGCGAGACTAAGTGAGGATGTTGCTGGAGCACTGGGCTTCAAAATAGCAGCAGTGGCATAAAGTCAGTTATGGGCCAGGGTTTAGAGAACTCCATGTATCATGGAGTTCACCTGACCCACAACTTTTAATAGATTGCGGTATGCGGAGCATACGGCCCACTCTACAGGTGTGGTACAGCAGGAATGGGAAATTATTTTTTAAAGAAAAACAATGTTTATTCTATGAACTCAAGTTAACCTTTTTAAAACATACAGTGAACATCTTAGCAACAATTAATTCAAATACAACCCCTCAAAGAATACAACACAAAGTAATGCTTAATAACTTCCCAAACAACATCCAGAAGACAAAAGAAACACCTTTTAACTGAAGCACATTAGGTTTCCATTCACTACTGAGAACATTTATAATTCTGAACTCACCAAATGATCAAGAGATAGTCTTTTGATGGCAGAGAGAACAGCAGTACACCTGCTTGGTCTGGCTTCAGCTCCAACACTGATAACGAAACTAAAACACACCCTGCAGCAAACAGCCTAAAACGAAAGTAAAAAGCTGACAGACAGCCCAGCTCCACCCACTCTGACATCACTGATAAACACCCATTTCTTAAAGGTACATTTCTTAAACACCCATTTCTTAAATGCACTCTCACATGACAAATCAATGTCCCACACTAACTCCACTCAGCTCACTGGCCACGAAAGCCGTCACCTATAAGACGTTCCTCGGGACTCACAGCAGAAATGTGTCTATGCACCACAGGAATTTTTGGACTTCTAAAGTGACTCGCAGCACCAAAACGAAGAATGACACGCGGCTGAATTTTGAGTCGAAGGTGCTTGCAAATCTGCTTTCAGTAATATGTGAAGCAGATGTCCCCACTTCATTTAATGATAATCCTGAAGGAATTAAAAAAACTAACATGCATGTTTGAGTGGTTGGAGCTTGGCAGTGCGCCTGAAAAAGCATATTCTTTTGATTGTGTTTCACTTCACACAAAGCTATTGGAAAAGGCTTTCTTGTTAAAAAAAAAACTTAACTTTTCTATTCCCAGCTCCTGTGCCAGTTCTGTCAGTAAAACTGACGGATCTCCAGCTCCTGGGGCCTATGCCACCACATAATCTTTGTGTTTTGTATGCTGTCTTATACAGTAATATAAACAGCTATGAGGAACACAGAACTGCTGTCTGCCCCTGGCTTGGATAGCTGGGTGTGTGCCTTCGCGGTCAGTCAACTAGGCCTCACAGGAATAGTTTTGTTCCAAAATTGTTCGGTGACAGCATAAGTAAATTTAATGTAAACATCAATCATTTTATCCAAATAGTTTGGAGAAATGTACCAGAATTGCACTGGGCTGAATTGAGCACAAATTAAGGACATCCAATGCCTTCATAGAAAATTAAGTTATTTTGAAAAGATTCATGCCCCGTTTTATGAAATCATTTATTCACATGGTCCCCTGTGGTCCCCTCCTGCTCCGATTTCTTATGTTCTTATGTTCAACTTAGAAAAGAGTAAAGACCAAAGTAATGGTGAAATGTTGCCCTCTGCGTCCACTAAGGCTGCTATGGCTAGAAATTAGGTACTGATACGGCACGGTAGCACAGTGGTTAGCACTGTTGCTTCACCTGGGGCTGGTTTAGCTCAGGGGACTAGACAGCTGGTTTGTGATGCAGAACAAGCCCAGCAGCCTGGGTTCAATTCCCGTACCAGCTTACCCGAACAGGCGCCGGTATGTAGCGAGTAGGGTCTTTTCACAGTAACTTCACCCGTGTGACAATAATAGCTTTTTATTATTATTAATAATTATTATTACAGCACCAGGGACCCAGGTTCGATTCACGGCTTTGGTCACTGTCTGTATGGAGTCTGCACGTTCTCCCCGTGTCTGCGTGGATTTCCTCCGGGTGCTCCGCTTTTCTCCCACAGTCCAAAGATGTGCAGGTTAGGTGAATTTTCCATCTTAAATCGCCCTTAAGGTTCCAGAAGAAAAAGGTTAGGTGGGGTTACTGGATTACAAGGATAGGTTAGAGATGTGGGCTTAAGTAGGGTGCTCTTTCTAAGGGCCGGTGCAGACTCGTTGACTGAATGGCCTCCTTCTGCATTGTAAATACTATCATTCTATGCTGTGCAGTTACTGCCTGGGTAAAACAATGGCATTATTGCCCTTTTCATTTTAACTTAGATGTGGAAGGGCAGCACGGTGGCCTAGTGGTTAGCACAGCTGCCTCACGGCGCTGAGGTCCCAGGTTCGATCCCGGCTCTGGGTCACTGTCCGTGTGGAGTTTGCACATTCTCCCCGTGTCTGCGTGGGTTTCACCCCCACAACCCAAAAATGTGCAGAGTAGGTGGATTGGCCACGCTAAATTGCCCCTTAATTGGAAAAAATAATTGGGTAATCTAAATTTATTAAAAAAAAACTTAGATGTGGAGATGCTGGCATTGGACTGGGATGGGCACAGTAAGAAGTCTTACAATGCCAGGTGAAAGTCCAACAGATTTATGTGGATTCACTAGCTTTTGGAGCGTAGCTCCTTCATCAGGTGATTTTAACTTTTTTTAAAATTTAGAGCACCCAATTCAGTTTTTTCCAATTAAAGGGCAATTTAGCATGGCCAATCCTACCCTGCTTATCTTTGGGTTGTGGGGGCGAAACCCACGGAAACACGGGGATAATGTGCAAACTCCACACGGACAGTGACCCAGAGCGGGGATCAAACCTGGGACCTCAGCGCCATGAGACAGCAGTGCTAACCATTGCGCTACCGAGGTGATTTTAACTTACTACGGGAAGTGCTAAATCATGCAAATAAAATAAATGTAAATATTCAAAGCAAGCGCCATAAGAACTGAAAGTGCATATTCATTAATGGGCATCGTATTCATGCTGCACATTGTGTGTTAATTTGATAAGGAAATTGCTTTGAATCGATGTTGACTGCATTGAAAATATACTAGTTAATAGTAGCAGTGATACCATCCCAAGCAGATCCCCAATTCAGTACTGCAGCACTACAGTCAAATTTAGTTTTGGAATTGTTCTGTGTTAGGGAGGTGATGACAAACCTTTACCACAGTTTTGAAATTCATATTGAACTGCATGGATAGGCTTTACAATTGCTGAGTAAATAATTTAAAAAGTAGTTCTATTAATTTTTAAAAAAATGAATTAAAGTCTTTGTTCACAGGAGCAGCACAATTCTACATGATCATATTTGGTTTTTATCCAGTTCAATTTCTTTACTTTCTCACATTTACAAAGGGACGTGTAGATATTTGTTTTCATAGTCTATTGGCCGGCATTTCAAAGCGGTATTGGGAACCTGACACTCGGATGTATTCTGAGTCTACACCCTATGCCTCATCCTCATTGTTTATGGAATGTTATTTTTATAATTAAATTCTTTAATTGGTCCTGAGGTGAATTTGGCGCCAAATTATTGGTGCTGAGCAACTCCATGAGGTGGGAGCTGCCTGTCTGAAACCAAAAACACTGCAAAATGGCTGAGCTAAAAACCCAGCTCCACCCACACTCTGACATCACTTCAGTAATATGAGCTGCTCTATTTCTTAAAGGTACATTGCTTAAACATCCATTTCTTAAAGGTACTCTCACATGACAAAATCCCATCTTCACTCTCCCCGTCCCATTAACAAACTCCTAAAAGAGCTTGATGGAATCCTTATTGGAGGTGAATGGGCTTCCTGTTTCCTCCACCACTTTGAAACTGTCAGACTGTCCATCCTGAAGGCATCAGCATCCAGTGGCAACCTCGAGGACCAGGATTTTCAAACTCCGGGCGCAATGAGTCCCCAAATATCGGCATTTGAAACTCCAGCCTCAGGTTCCAGATATCTAGCTATGCAGTCAGAACTCTGTAGGCCCAACCTTGAAAGATGGCCACTCACAGTTCCAATTTTCTTCCAGGGCATCGGGCTGAATTAGAAGTTGGGCGCACCACCCCTGGAATGACTGTGGAGGCTTCCAGGTGTAAAGGCCATGGGGATGTGGGGCATAGTAGGTATGCTGGGGTGGGCTGGGTAGAAGACCTGCCTCTGAGCTCAGTACTTTGCTGAATTTCATTCAAAAAATTATCAAAACAACAAAAAAACACTCATTCCTCACCCACATACACTCTTGTGCTCCGTCCATGCTAACCTATGTTACCTTATGACTCAATCAATCCCCATTCCTCATCATACCTTTGATGCCAATTTATGCCTCCTTGCCACCCCCATGGCCAATCATACCCCTTTGTCTCCACATCCCCATGGCCTTTTAGAGCCCAAAGGCCAACTTAGTGCCAATTCATGCCAACCCATGCTCCCCCACCTCGCACCCCTTTCCCTTACCACCTCCATGCCAATTCACTTAGTGTCGACCATCGGCAAACCTCAGGAACCATTCTGATTTAAAATAAAGTGATGCGTCTATTGACAATGTGACTATTTCTAAAAATACTCTCAAAGATTATAAGTATCATTCAATACATAGACATTCCTTCAAATGATTTCTTGTGAAAACAAACATTTCTATTCTATAACTACTTTGAGCTGTCAACCAAACTGCATGCTTCACAGGCACCCACTGTGCTAATGTTAATTTGTAACATGAGTAATTGGAGTTCAAATCCTATAATGATAACCCTCAGGCTTATGTCAGCAGACAGAATGAATTATGAAGCACAATTTTTTCTTTGAACTCCAGACTGCCTTTTAAATGTAATTATGGGGGTTGAGGAAAGCGCTGAATGTCCAGATGGGAGGAAGGAAGCTCTGCTCAGGGTCAAGTTGTTGTTGAGTCTTTGCACTTCCCAGCCGGTTTTGAGGTGGCGGCGCAAACATTTTAGGCCATGCACGTTCTAATGGGAGACAGAGAGAATGGAAACAGTTAATAATCCATCCAGGCTTCAGTTTTGTATAGCTCGTCGGAGAAAATGGAATGGAAGCTTGGACAACAAAATTGGGCAAAATCGGTATGCGCCGTCTGACTACATGCCAATTATGCCATTGTTGAAGGGCAGCATGCAGATGAATGAAGGGACTTGGGGGATATGAGAATTTAAATATAGGGCAATGTAAGATCAATGGAAAAGAAAGCTTTGGATCAGGTAACGTGACTTCATTGTAAAAGGACTCAATCCAGGAAAATGAAATATCATGGGGGTGGACTGCAGGAAAGATATATCGGGAACATACAAAACGAGAGGCAGGAAAAGACCAGTTGGTCCATCAGGCATTCTCTGCACTATGATTGTTGAAGCAAAATGACTGAACACTTTTCCGCTCTCAATCTTCCCGTCCACTTCCTCACCATCCCAACTCTCCTCTCCTGGTACGAGAGAAAAAACGGGGAAAGACACGAGGGAAAGAATATTCTCAAACATTCTTTACAAACCCCTTCAGCCAATCAAAACCATTCCAGGAAACCACAGAGCCCAAATGCTTTCTATAAAGATGTATTTTTTATATGAAATGATCACTACTCCTACTTATATAGGTACAGACCAACTCATACAGAGTTAGTACTGACCATTGTACGAGCATGAAATGGTTGATGCTGTTGAAGACAGTGGAAAGATCAAGGCATATGTAATGAAAGAGCCAGTCACTGCTGTAGTCACAGAAGATGCTATTTGTTGAGCTGGCTAGGGTAGTCATGCTACTGTAAATGAAGCAAAGCTGGTTTGAATGTTCTCATGAAATTAACAGGCAATTACATAGTCCAGGATTTTAGAGATAAAGGGAAAGTGGAAAGTTAAGAAACTCAAAGGTGTTTAATTTGAAGAATGGGGTGATCATAGTGGTTTTGATGGGGGCGGGGACAGTGTCAGAGACAAATTGGTGGCATGGCTCAGCATATTACTGAAAATCTCCAGGCGAACCGCCTTCTATGTTGTTATGTTGAAGTGGTACAAGTATTATGCTGGACGCAAGGAGAGGATTATACTCTAATCCCTCTATGCAGTTAACCTCAATGTAATTTTCCAAAGAGAAGTTTTACTATTTAAAACATGCTCGGTCAATCTTGATATTTGTAGATGATAAGTAATTAGAAAGTTACACTGGCCCAGAGCCCATCTTATACTAAGTACTGATTTATGGCAATTCTGTCCAAATAAATATTCTCAGAATGACTGAATATATTGTTGTTGTTAATTCTGGAACACTTACAGAATATTTTGCAATGGTGGTGCTCTCTGTTTTTAATGAGCTTCCAAAGTTAATTTCCAACAAGCACAATGGTAAACACTGCTGCCTCACAGTGCCAGGGACCCAGGTTCAATTCTGGCCTTGGGTGACTGTCTGTGTGGAGTTTGCACATTCTCCACATGTCTGCATGCGTTTCCTCCAGATGTTTCCTCCCACAGTCCAAAGATGTGTAGGTTAGGTCGATTGGCCATTCCAAATTGACACTTAAGAGGCCAAAGGTGTGTCGGTTAGGTTAGGGGTTGTTGGGATAGGGGGAGTGGGTTTGGGTAGAGTGCTCTTTCAGAGGTTCAGTACACATTCGATGGGCCAAATGGCACTGTAGCTTCTATAATTCTATGAATTCACTTGGCACAACTGGAGGGTTAATCTTGTCATGTGTCTGTGTGTGATTGACACTGGGGAGCAGGGGACAGAAAGACCCTGGAGTATTTTCCTTCAGCAAGTACAAAGGGAGCAAATCAGCAGGCACCTTAGTGGAGAAAAGAAAGTGCAATGGGGAACCTAAAAAAGCAATTAGGAGAGCAACGAGGGGACATGAAAAAGCCCAAGGATAATCCCAAAATACTCTAAATTTGAAAACGACGAGAATAACCAGGGAAAGAGTAGGGGCCATTGAAGACCAAGGGAACAATCTGTACGTGGAGACGAAGGACATTGGTAGGCTGTTAAATGAGTACCTCACATCTGTCTTCAGTCGGATGTAGGTAGAGAATTCGGGAAGCCCAACCATGTGGTTTGATATCAGGAATGAGGAGGTATTGGAGGTTTCAGCAGGCATAAAAATGGACCTATAGGGTGAGAATGCTTATCTTTCCAAGGCCCCTTGCGGAGTATGAGCTCCCCCACTAGGCAAGGGGTATCTCAATTACCGATGTATAAAAGGTTGGCCAGCAAAGCGCCAATTAGAATAGGAACCCAGTAGGAATCTATCGGGAAGTGTACATATCGATGTGTAAATACTCAATGTGGACTCCCAGGGCACGATCTACTGGCCACATTGTGCCCGAATGGCAGCTTGGCATTGCTGGTAAATGCTGGGCAATCCCTTTTCCGGATCTACTTGGCTCGCCACGTGACATTGTGTTAGATCTTGCGAGTTTAATTCCACCCATTGTGGATGGGATTACTATTTTGCTAATCTGCATATTAGAGTGAGACAGTTAGTCTCACTATAATATGCATCCCCACGATCTACCAAGGCCCTGCGATCTAACCGCTTCACTTTGGAGACTTCGGTGCTTATCTCCACAAATGGGGACCAGGTGGAACTGTACTTGTGGGGGTCTCACAAGAGTTCGGAGGCCCCCAGGTGTTTGCCCTCTGCGCAGGGTGGCATCCTGGCACTGTTGGTACCACCCGTAAACACTGGTACTGCCAGCCTGACACCCTGCCAGTGCCACCTGGGAGCCAGACTTGCATTGCCAATATGCCCAGGTGCCAGGGTGCCAGGCTGGGATTTGTCCTGTGATGGGGGTCAGGCCGGGGAATGCCCTGCGTGGATGCAGGGAGTGTGAAGGAGGCGAGGACCCCCTTATAGGTGAGTTGGGCTTTGGGGAGAGTTTGAGGGTCGCAAACATAACCAGAGTCCCGGTAGGTAGAATGGTGTTTCTCGGCATACAAGCACCAGGAAACACCCTGCTAAATGTGCTCGTTACGGGATTCAGTTCCCTGTTGGTTATATCACGCCCTCCAAGTCTTTATCAAAAGAGGAAAGAAAGTCCACAGGTCCCTGAAGGCGGCAGGACAGATTAATTGGTAGTTGAGAAGGCACACAGGCCACTTGCCTTTATCAGTTGTGACATAGATTGTAAGAATGAAGATGCTATGTCAGAGCTGTACAAAACGTTGGTTAGGCCACAGCTGGAGTACTATGTTCAGTTCTGGTTACCTCACTATAGGAAAGATGTGATTGCACTGGAGAGGGTGCAGAGGAGATTCACCAGGATGTTGCCTGGGATGGAGCATTTTAGCTATGAAGAGAGGTTGGATAGGCTTGGGTTGTTTTCTTTCGAACAGAGAAGGCTGAGGGGGACCTAATTGAGGTGTATAAGATTATAAGGGGTATGGACAAGATGGAGAGGAAGCAGCTGTTCCCCTTAATTGAAGGGTCAATAATGGGGGGGGCATAATTTTAAGGTGAGGGGCAGGAGGTTTAGAGGGGCTTTGAGGAAAATGATGTTCACCAGAAGGTGGTGCGAATCTGGTATGCTCTGTCTGGGAGGGTAGTAGTAGTACAGAGTGGGAGGGGAGAACCTCACAACCTCAAGAAAGTACTTGGATGAGCACTTGAAATGTCATAACATTCAAGACAATGGGCCAAGTGATGGAAAGTGGGATTAGTGTAGATTTAGTGTCGTTTTGTCGATGCAGACTCGATGAGTCGAAGGGTCTCTTCTGTACTGTATGATCCTATGACTTTATGTATCCATGGTGATGGTGATATACTGCGTGCTGCACAAGCTTGTGATACAGACACCAGTTAGCAAGTGGCAGTGGACGAATAGGGAGGAACTACATTGGGTGATGACAATGATCGCAAGGCTTGTAATTTTCCCTCTGCACTCCAGCCGAGGTGAGGAGGTCAAAGGACAACTTTTAAATTGCAACATCTTCAATCAAATGTCAAAGGTACCGAGATCAGGCATTTCTGAATCTCTGCTTCCAGTGAATTGCTCCCATTTAATGAGATGAAGCTAAATAATGGTTATATTTATTTTGGCAAAATTCTTAAATATCTGTGCTTCTCACCAGGGATATTGTATTGACCCACTGAGTCATCTTGTTCACAAACACCTGAACCGCAGTCTTTTAATATGATATTCTACTTTGCTGCACATTCTGCATTGCTTGAGGAATTTCCCTCGGCAAAGGGACCAATCCTTTCCCTTCTTATATCCTAACCCTGCTGCTTCACATCCCCTGAAGGGTACCAGAGAACGTTTTTCAAATAGCTCGATCTCATAAAATATCATGAATTCCATGAATTTAGCCATGGGTGCAAAATGCTTGCGTTCATCGGTATATCAGGCTCGTGTATTTCTCTGACAGAAGTAATGGATCACACCCAACTATCGTAGTATAACAGACAGAAGTGGTCATTCAACCCATCATGCCTGTTCCATCTCTTTGAAATGATCATCATGTTATTCCCATTTCCCCCGCCCTTTTGCTGTTGTCCTGCAAAATTCTCTCTTCTACAAAATTCAGTTATCTTTGGAAAATTGAATCCGCTTGTGCCACCATTCTGCAAAATGCATTTTAGATCATAATAACTCACCTCATTAAAAAAAGATCTTTACCTTGCCTTTTATTCCTTTAAATCTGTGTCCTCTAGTGCACTGTTGGAGCACAAAAATGCAATTGGTTAATTTATTTCAGTCCGGGTCTCTCTCAGTTTTGAATTAGTTTCCTTCAATTCTCTTTCCACCTATACTGAATTAATAATGTCAGCTGTGGATGAGTTGGCAGCACTCGTGCATCTGATGCATAACATTGTTGGGTTCAAGTCCCAGTCCAGAGCTTAAGCACAAAACCAAGGCTGACACTGCAATGCAGTGCTGAGAGAGTGCTGCACTGTTGGGGGGGTTCCATCTTCCTGATGCTCTGCCAGCCCACTTGGTGGATGTAAAAGATTCCATAGCACTATTTTGAAGAAGAGCATGGGGAGTTTTCAATGGTGTCATGGCCTCAACCACCATCACAAAAACAGATGACCTGATCATAAGACCATAAGACATAGGACGTCCATTCGGCCTGGCTCTGGCTTCCCCAAAAAACGCACCTGCTCTTTGAGAGCACCTTGCCATTGAGGCAGCCTCATCCTGGATCTGGTACTGCAGCCTCAACTTGGCCCCTTGCAATGATTACCTGAACGATACTGTCTAGACAGTGGGCAGATGGTGATTTCAATCTTTACTTTAAGTGCACAGAAGGTTTGGTTTCCGTTGTCAAACATTGAGGAGAGGTGCGGTAAAGTTGATGCTGCCTGTTGCAATTCTGGCTTTTTATCCGTATCCTAAGATGCTTGTTGATTTTATTACCTTCAGAACGTGAACACTGGAGGGATGTGAATCAACAAACTGCTGGCCCTGCATTGACACCCATCAAATTGAATTGCTCAGCCATTTATTATGAGGTAAGAGATGGTGGGCGGCATGATGGTAGAGTGGCTAGCACGGCTGCCTAACAGCGCCAGGGACTCGGGTCCAATTCCAGCCTCGGGTGACTGTCTGTGTGGAGTTTGCACTTTCTCCCCGTGTCTGCATTGGTTTCCTCTGGGTGCTCCGGTTTCCTCCCACAGTCCAACGATGTGCATGTTAGGTGGATTGGCCATGATAAATTGCCTCTTAGTGTCAAAAAGGTTAGGTCGGGTTACTGGGTATATGGGGATAGGGTGGAGGCGTGAGCTTTAGTAGGGTGCACTTTCCATGGGGCGATGCAGCCTTGATGGACCGAATGGCCTCCTTCTGCACTGTAGGGATTCTACGATACTCCTTACCCTTGCAGGCTTAACGGTAGGATGACCTTGACTTTTCTACAATTATCTCATAGTGGAAGTTTGTTACAGCCCTCAGAAGTGGTACCATTGAGGTTAGTAAGTCGAGTTCAAGCACCTTTCGAGAACATGAACTCACAGTCATAATCTAGGGTTCTTCTAGGTGCTATGTTGTTGGAGATGCTGTTACTGAAAGTAAACTATATTGTACAGAGTAACAAATATCTGCCATTGACTCAGACAAGGAGAACTCACTGTTCTTCTTCATCTTCAAACAATATCAAACATGATTTAACAGTTGCTTCATCTCCGCTGTCTCTGAGACCTTGCTGTGTAGAAAATCAGCAGTGCATTTGCCCACATAACCGACAAGTACTTTAAAAATAATTCATGTGGAGAGCAGTGCATTGGGATGGCCTGTAGGTGTTATATAAATTGAAGTGCTTCCTCTCTATATTTATCTGCAACATGTTCTTGAAAGACGTTGAAAAGATTTGCACAAGAAACATGCCATTGCTAGCTGAAAGAACATAGAGTTGAAACGTTAACTTGAATGTTTGAGAAACTATTAAATTTTATATTTAGCATAATTCGAGTGGAGTATTTCTGCTGATGTAAGTCACAAGAGGGAAGAATGAATAGCTCATGACAAAAGCTGAATTGAGAGATTGAATTACTGACGTAAACTCAATGGCAGATATTTGTTATTCTTTATACCACATAGTCTACATTCAGTAATAACATAAAATATTTAGATTTCTTGCTGTTAAGGGTGAGATCACATGTCTAGGGACATAAGAGCAAAGGGATAATGAAGACGATAATGATTTCAGACTTACACTAATATATTTTCAAGATAATCGTACTTTACCGTAATTAAACATCTCAGAACACTTCAGAAAGTAAATTACTTATGAAATAGTGACTGTTATCATGCATTCGTTCTGGAGATATTGGTGTTCCTGACAGACCAGATCCCTGTCCTTAGTTACACTTGAGAAGGTGGTGGTGAGCTGCCTTCTTGTTGAACAGTACAGCCTGCATGATGGAGGGATTTCCATAGAGCCGTATGGTGGGGTTTTTGGACATGACGGTACAGTGATGTCTGTCCAAGTTGGTATAGAATGTGACATGGAGGGTAACCAGGAGGTGATGTTGTTCCCATGCACTTGTTGCCCTTATCCTTCTAGGTAATGAATCTTGTATGTTTGGAAGGGTTTAATCAAAGAAGCCGTTGGTGAGAAATCACCAACAATGAAAGCACCAGCAATATCCCACAGACAGCAGGGAGATAAAGGGCCATTTACTTTTTTGTTCACTTGACTGTGTTTGCTGCAGGGGGATACCTGGAAAATTCACTGCCCTTCACTACTCCTTACACATTCCAAATGCAAAATTCAATATAAGCAAATCCTATGAATGAAACTGACCTTATGCATGAAGTAACTGGGTTAACATGTTACCAGACAGATGATAAGCTTTTTAATGCTTTCGAAATAATAGAAGATTTCACAATGCACTCCTGGGCTGGGACTTGTCTTTGGGCAGCACGGTAGCACAAGTGGATAGCACTGTGGCTTCACAGCACCAGGGTCCCAGGTTCGATTCCCTGCTCGGTCACAGTGTGCGGAGTCTGCACGTTCTCCCCGTGTCTGCGTGGGTTTCCTCCGGGTGCTCCCGTTTCCTCCCATAGGCCAAAGACGTGCAGGTTAGGTGGATTGGCCATGCTAAATTGCCCTTAGTGTCCAAAAAGGTTAGGAGGGCTTACGGGGATAGGGTGGAAGTGAAGGTTTAAGTGGGTCGGTGCAGACTCAATGGGCTGAATGGCCTCCTTCTGCACTGTATATTCTATGTTCGATGTTCTTTGTTCAATCTGTTGTGTAAGTGCAGTTTCCACCTGACAGGGGTCATTGGCACTGACCCCCTTTTCTTTAACTTTATATTTATTCTTTTGTGGAATGTGGGCTCCCCCATGGGACGGAGCGGGCAGCTGGAGTGAGATCCAGATGCTCCACCGTCCTCTGCTGCTGGCACTCGTGGATTTCCATGAGTGCCTACACAATGCAGTTGATGCCCTCAGCCATTGAGTGAATGCTCTGAACCATGGAGTGGACATTCTCCGCCTTGGAGTGCATATCCTGCACCAAGATCTCCACTGCAGAGACCACCCTCGCTGCGTTGGCTTGGTTGCCTCAGATTGGCGGCACCATCTCCTGTCAGAATGCGATGGGACTCCTCTAATCGGCCTTGCAGTCCGAGGATGGATGTAGATATCCCTCCCTGACATTTGCGACTCTGCCTTTGTAGCTCCAGCAACTATGGGATGGCCGAACTCAGTCATCTGAGTTTAGCAAAGTCCAAGTCTCCAGAATCCCTCTGAGTGCCATACCCCCATGGGCATCCCTACCTACACTCACTGTGGATTGTCAACTGTGAGGTGCTCATCAATGAGTGACCCAGACGCCTACCTACTCATTGTACCAACCAAGATGCCAGTATCTGTGCTTGTGGAGGGTGATGGTGCTCGTCTCCACAATACTTCCCTCTGAGACGCTTGGCTTCAAAGGGTGAGAGGATGGGCCTGGCTGGTCGATTGATTGACCTGCAAAGTAAGTGAGACGGCGTACGACCATGACGGGGATATATGGATAGCAGGAACATAATTCATGCAAGGCTGACACCATGGCTGCATTAGATGAGGGTTCTCACTTATGTCTCTCGCCCACACCTCAGCTCAAGTCCTACTCCTCCCCAGCCAGCTCAAGGGCTCTCTCCTCAAACAACACTGAGAGTCTTCATCTGGGGCATCACTCTGGCTTACTGTGCCCACTCACACCGATTGTGCTCCAATTTGATCCGGCTGTGAGACAGATGGGGAGAGTGTGGGCAGGCTGCGTGTTTGGTCAGATGGTAAAGATGCATGGCATGTTTGGTAGGTGAATGGGAGCGGGAATGTGAGGGCCCGAGGATTCATAGGGCGATGGGGGTTGTGGATGGGTGGGTGTTTGGACACCTGAGGTTGCTGTGAATGAGCTCCCAGTGGAAGGGTGATAGGTGTATGAATGGCTGCAAAGTGACAAATGAGAAGAGCTACTTACCCTGGGGGCACGATCAGCATCATCAAACCCCCCCTCCCCCCACAATTGAACTTGGAACAATTGGAGGTGTTTAAAAGGTGCGACCACCTGATTGTCGAGCTCAAGTGAAACCGGGTTGAGCAAATCAGAGGTAGGCCATCACAAGCGCGCCGTGAAACTCGTGAATTTATATTTTCAACACCCCCATCCCCCCCCACCTCACCTCCCTCCCGTCCCCCCCAACTCACCTGCTCCACCTCCCTCCCTCCCTCACTTCCCCCCCACCTCACCCGCTCCACCTCCCCGACTCCCCTCCCTCAGCTCCACCTCCCCTCCGTCCCCCCTCCCCCCTCCCCCTTTCCCCCACCTCACCTGCTCCACCCCCCCGTCCCCGCTCCCTCGGCTCCACCTCCCCCTGTCCCCGCTCCCTCGGCTCCACCTCCCCCTGTCCCCGCTCCCTCGGCTCTACCTCCCCCCGTCCCCGCTCCCTCGGCTCTACCTCCCCCCCCTCGGCTCCACCTCCCCCCCCTCGGCTCCACCTCCCCCATTCCCCCCCCTCCTCGGCTCCACCTCCTCCCCCTCGGCTCCACCTCCCCCCCCTCGGCTCCACCTCCCCCATTCCCCCCCCTCCTCGGCTCCACCTCCCCCATCTCCCCCTCCCTCTGCTCCACCTCCCCAGTGAGATTATAACAACACTCTTGACTGACTTTAGATATTTATCAGTGGAAAGAGGCGGAGTGTGAGTGCCTCGTGTCTTTTACAATCAGATCCTACCCCTGAGTGTCCTGCCTGCTTATTGGTCATGTCCTGTTCTCTGTGTCCATTAGCTGCCTGTCTGTATATCATTATGTGTGTGTCTGCATATCATGACAGTCAATGAGGTTGATTTTAAGGTACGTCTTAAACAAAGAGGAGAAACAAAGAGGTGGAAATGTTTAAGGAAGGAATTCAGGAACTTAGGCGTGACCACCAATAGTTGAGCAATTCAATTTAGGGAAGAACAAAGAGCCATAAACATAAAATTCGGGTAGTATTGAAATGACTTTAGAACATTGTACAAGGGCGTTATACTAGAGAACATCTTTTCAAACAAAGGCTCTGGGAGCTGAGTTCACTGAAAATTTCAAATCACGGTGTGAGAGAATGTGAAATAATGTAGCAGAGACAGAGAGCAAAGGCAAGCGAATGGAGTTGAAATACATATCAACCATGATCCAACTGAATGGCAGAAGAAGCTTGAGGAATGGAATGGCCGACTCCTCTTCCTATGTTCCTATGTCTATCATAATGCTGACATAATCCTAAATACTCGCAGAATGAAACCGTTATATTCTTTTAACATAATGGTAGGATGAAGGATTATGATAGACATCCCACTAGTCCCCAGCCAATGGTAAGCAGGCAGGTTATAACAGCCATGAAGGCATGTTGTGGAGGCCTGACTCCTCAACTCACCTCGCACTTGAGGAGCGCTGCCCTCAAGCTACCTATGACTAACCGTCCCAGCCTAGTACCGATGATCCTTCGGGGGCAATAGCTAATTATCTTCCTTCGACACGTGTAACTACTTCAGAGAGGCGACACACCAGTGCGATGTACCGTGGAAGCCTCTCGCAAAGTCTCATTTCTGCGATCATGACCAAGAGATGACGTATCTGATGAAGCTTGATCATTTTGAAATTAAAGACTGCCAGTGTTCATCAAAGAAATGTGACAGTAATCATTCCATTGCCTGAGAAAAGGAACCAAGTGGTTTCTGGAGAATGGATTGGAACTGCTGCAGCTGGTGTGACTTCAGTCATTATTAGTGAAGGAAGGAAGCAATCAGCAATGTATTTGGTTTGCAACGATTATAAAACCATCAGAGGTCCCTCATTCATTTCCCCTCGACCATTTTTTGAGACTGAATAAACACGAGTAATGACACTTCATTTTTTAAATCACTCTAACAAGAAACACTTGACATTCTCTGAATGACAAATTATTAGGTGGAGAGTGCATCAAAACTCAGCACAGCCTTCTTTCCTCCCCTTTGAAGCGCTCGCTTGTAAGCAATTAGTAACCATGTTATCTCTTTAGAAACTGGGCTGATTCTGCAGGCAACTGCTGCAATAAGACAATCCAACCATAAATCTTTGTAACTCATTTCATATGCAAAGTGACGCACTGTGCGACTTCTTTTTAGTCAAGTGGTATATTTTAATTGCAACCAAAAGGTGGAAAACAATAAAGGGTATGCTAATCTCCAGTCAAATTGAACTGGCAAATGTGCAGTGTGTTTGCATGAAGCACAGCTTCGTTCACTAAGTTAAGGAGTCCATTACATTTCACTTTTTAGATCCGCAATAATCTACATCTATTTACAATACAGTTAAAATGAAGAACACTAATGAGATTGACCTCCTTATTTTCATTCTTTCCTTAACGTGCTAACCCGTATGGAACAATGGTTCTGCAGATGATAGCATTTCTCTGACAGGAATGAGCGCCTGTCCTGCACACATCGGGAGATTCACAGTATCACTCGTTTTCTATGAGAATCTGCGGCCTTGACTTGCATTGAAGCGATTTTAGTGAAAAGGTTACTGTGATTGCTTTCTAGGAGATATTTCTATGGCATCAGTGAATAACCTCCCCATTTACTGTTTTAGTGTGGGGTGATGGGGGGGGGGGGGGGGGGGGGGGGATGGTGGAGAATCAACTTGCTCTTTGTTTATGCCTTTGATATAAACAATGCTTCACAGGATTAGTTGAACAGGCACCTCAGACTTGCGGTACGTCGAATATACCTTCAAAGTTGGCACTGTGAGAGGCGCTACTATTCCCATCAAAATTGAGCTTTGTTTTCGCAAAGCTAACCTGCTAGTGCTCTCTGGGCTGAAATCAGCATTCTGTGGTTCAAAAGGCTGTCGGTGTTAATGCCCATAAACACAGTATGTAGGCATTAATTTATAATGCATTTGTTCTGATAATTGATGGACAGACCTATCTCCATAGTGGATGTTGGTTGGTCACTTTAATTCAAATATTTCCGACAACTGCACTTGAGGTATAACAAGTCTGATAAAAGGAATTCTTAAAATTTAAAATGACTATTTTTTACAGTTAGAAAATCATTTAACAGACAGGTGAAAGTTAAGTATTATATTGGTGTCCAATCTGATCTAGCATACTTCCATATAATCTTACGGAATGTGGCGACTGCGGGATTTTCACAATAACTTCATTGCAGTGTTAATGTAAGCCTGCTTGTGACAATAAAGATTACATTGTAATAAACCCATTTATAGATTTGAACCTCAGCTATATCAAGATGGGATTTTTCACAAGGATCTGAAGCAAGTGGTATGCTATAATAATAATAATCTTTATTATTGTCACAAGTAGGCTCACAGGGCAGCACGGTAGCATTGTGGATAGCACAATCGCTTCACAGCTCCAGGGTCCCAGGTTCGATTCCGGCTTGGGTCACTGTCTGTGTGGAGTCTGCACATCCTCCCCGTGTGTCCGTGGGTTTCCTCCGGGTGCTCCGGTTTCCTCCCACAGTCCAAAGATGTGCAGGTTAGGTGGATTAGCCATGATAAATTGCCCTTAGTCTCCAAAATTGCCCTTAGTGTTGGGTGGGGTTACTAGGTTATGGGGTTAGGGTGGAGGTGTTGACCTTGGGTAGGGTGTTCTTTCCAAGAGCCGGTGCAGACTCGATGGGCCGAATGCCCTCCTTCTGCAATGTAAATTCTATGATAAACAAATTGAGATTTTTAAGTGACCAACTACTAGCCACCCAAGGACCTACTCCCAATGCTGCTGGTGTTTTACCAGTGGCATGGGGTGACTACTGTGTGTGTGAGACAAGTCCACTCTATATACTGTGGGCTGAGGGGAGGACAGGTGATAATGTGAGGAATGGTTCCTCCCATTCAGACATCATGTACTCCAAAGAAGATCCCCAGTAAAAAGGACTTGAACAACTCTGCCTCATTAGCCTCTGATTAGACTGGGAGGGTGGTGAGGGATTGGTCCGAGCGGCCTCCCCAAGGGTGAGGGAGGTCAGTAAAGTGGGGTGGGGGGGGGGGCTGAAAAGGGGGGAGGGGAAAGATCAAGGGCTGCCAGTCAAAATGGCACCCTGGTCTGTGAGCATCCTTTCCTGCTGTCGAACTTCGACTCGCCAACGGGATATTCTTAAAGTGCGGCCTTGGCAGAGAGAAACTCATCAAGGCCGTGAAAACCTGCAAATTGTTGAATAACAGGGGTTTCCAGGTGCTAAACGCACCCGACAGCAGACTTTTTGAAGTCCACTGAATTGTGCCCAATATCTTAAAATGTGAATTTCCTTTTGTATAATCCATTCGACTATTAATTATTATCAGGTTGTCAGTTGTTGGGGGATTGTGCCAATCTGCAATAAGATCCTCATCCTTCACTGCTGATACCTTAAGCCCAAACATAGCAAGAGGAAAGTTATTTTTCATATCTTTCACTTAAAATCGGGCTGCACAGTGGCTAGCACTGTTGCTTCACAGCACCAGGGTCCCAGGTTTGAATCCCGCTTGAGTCACTGCACAGAGTCTGCATGTTCTCCCCATGTCTGCGTGGGTTTCCTCTGGGTGCTCAGGTTTTTTTCCCCCACAAGTCCCAAAAGACCTGCTGTTCGGCGAATTGGACATCCTGAATTCTCCCTCAGTGTACCCGAACAGGTGCCAGACTGTAGGGACTGGAGGCTTTTTACAGTAACTTCATTGCAGTGTTAATGTAAGGCTACTTGTGACACTAATAATGATTATTATTATAATAAATATATTTATTTACCACGTCATGGGCATTCCTGGCTAGGCTAGTATTTATAGTCCATCCCCAATTGCCTTTGAAAAGGTGGTGGTGGTGTAGCCATCTAAGATGGCCACTAACGAACACAAAATGGAAGACTGCAAAGAGTGCAGGGAAAACGGACATGTTAAAGAGCAAACAGCTTGCAGAGCAATTATGCATTGAGACACTTGCAGAAACCGGTTTCCCGACAGCTGCAGAGATCAGGCAGCGTTGTAAATGGAAAGCCGTTAGCATATTAATGAGGTGATACCGGGCCAGTCCCAGGTACAATGGACACAAATTAAGTATCAATCGATACATTCTATAGCAGACCAGACACGGTGGAGCCAGAGAAGCCCAGGACAATAAGTCCTAAGAACCGCCCCAGCGATCAAGGAACGACCCTAGGATTGGGGGGTTCAAAACATATCGATTGGGAAGAGGCCCAATCGATCCCCAGCAGGTGAGGGAGCCCGCTCAAAGGGGCGCGGACCCCCTGGGACCTATAAAAGAAAGGTCCCACACATGGTTCAGTCTCCTGTCTCCGGCCTCTGACTCCAGCCTCCAGACTCCTGTCTTTTACACCAGCCGTCGAGCAGCAGCCATCAATAAGTAAGTGCCAAACGACGATCGCTACTTGACCCCGGCATTACTTATACCCTTGCCGACCAATAGTGACCCGAAGCTTGCAGACCAGAACGGAACAAAGGCCTTGTTCCCTGACCTCACCTGTTCCTTCTTAGATAAGTATTAGTCGTCTATTGGTAGAAAGTAAGTTAGTCTTTAGCGTGTGCATGAGTGTTATTATAATTGTTTTATAATAAACTCTAATTGTTTTGGACTTACTAATTGGTGTACAGCTTTATTGCTTTGAACTTGACCTTGATACTTGTGACGGTATCTTTTACGGCACCTGGCGACTCCAGAGCATAGAAAGAGAAACAGATCCAAGTGAGTGTTAAGCACACTTACTCAAAACGAGCAACAGTGGGCCTCTGTGGAACCTTGCTGTGCACAAAATGGTTGTCATTTGCACTATATTACAAAAGGCTCTCCAACAGCTGTAGAGCATTTTGGATCATTCAGGCGCTATAGAAATGCAAGATTTATCATTTGTTGAGCAATCACATTGAGTGTTTA
Organism: Scyliorhinus canicula; assembly: GCF_902713615.1. Taxonomy (NCBI): domain Eukaryota; kingdom Metazoa; phylum Chordata; class Chondrichthyes; order Carcharhiniformes; family Scyliorhinidae; genus Scyliorhinus; species Scyliorhinus canicula. The sequence goes on along the minus strand of NC_052147.1, from coordinate 261,683,869 downwards.
AGTGGGTAAAATGACCAAGATTCAAGATGCAAAAACAAAAGTGGGACTGTGATTGGGCTAACTCTACCTTTCGGTAGTATTAAATTCTCATTCAAAACTCACAAGCTTCAACTGTAGCAGTGATGATTCAGCATGAGGGAGCATCAATGAATGTTTTCTGATCGTTTAACAATGTGTGCCAGCTTCAGAGAAATCAGTGGTACGAGGCTTAATGAATAATTAGTGTTTTCTGGTGCTATTGGAGCCCATTTATTTGGGTATTGAATCAAATTATGCATCTTTGGCTTGTAATAGCTCAGGATTAATAAATTGCCCTGCTTGAAACAAATGCATCACAATAAAACACACAGCCGCATCTTCAGTTTCAAATCTGATCAGAGTTTATGGATGGAGACACTACAACATAAACAAGATAAATACTTACTCGGCTGTCTGCTGTCCCTGCAGATAATTGTTGCACTTACAAACCTGTGGCAAAATGTACAACACCACTGGTTAAATCAATGTGGGCTGGCATGCTCCTTACTGAAAGAAAGCAGCGCTCTGACCGACTGTCACTCCTGGCCTCGTACTGCAGCAGTTTCCTGGTGTGGAAAATAAAATCCGTTGTCAAATTCTGGTTCGATGAAAAAAAAAATGTTGGAATTTTAAAAGAAAGGGAAAAACATAAGGCTGGAGCAAAACAGCGGATGTCCTTCCTGTCATAACTCTATCCAGCTCTGACAGCCTCCTCGAAGAGGAAATCCTTATGGTTGCAGAAGTCAAGAAGAAACTGACTCCCTCGAGTGAAGTTGGGGAAATCAGGAAAACTTATAAAGCCCAGATGTCAGCCGCTACCAATACAATGTCAAATTAACAACATAATATCACTGGAGGACGTGAAGGGGGAACTTTCACTGCTACAGAATTTTGCAAGCACTTCCTTGTCCCGAGCAGGCTACGTGCCGATTGTAGAGGATGGCTTAATATGATTCACCTGACAGCTCACTAGTGACAGAGTGTCAGGCAAAATTCAACTTGAAGTACAACAGCTTCAAGAAAGGGCCTAACTAAAACTAACTAAAACCAAAATAGTTCAAGAAAGATCCTCTAGGATATCTCAGTAAAAATGAAGGTTTATCATCAAATTCAGCGAAACAGATTTTGTTCTCCTTCTTCTCCTGAAGACTTTGTTCCTCTATGACTACATAGGCACCGGCAGCAACTATGTCCCTGGTCCAAATATTTCTTATGAATGAAGCTAGTAATGAGTATTCCCAGGCAATCCGGCTATTTTGTTTAAAAATGTATTCTTGGGACATGGTCACCGCAGGCTGTACCAGCATTTATTGCCCATCCCTAATTGCCCTTGAAGGGGCAGTTAAGAGTCAACCACATTGCTGTGGGCTTGGAGTGGCATGTAGGCCAGATTGGGTAAGGACAGCAGTTTTCCTTTCCGAAGGGAGATTAGTGAACCAGATGGGTTTTTACAACAATCGAAAATGGTTTCATGGTCAACATTAGACTTTTTGTTTAATTCGAGATTTTTACTGAATTCTAATTTCACCATCTGCAGAAGCAGGATTTGAACCTGGGTCCCCAGAGCATTACTCTGGGTCTCTGGTTTACCAGTCCAGTGACAATACCACTACGCCAGCGCCTCCCATGTTGAGCCCGAGGAAGATGAGTCATAACTGATGTCCGAAAAGAGCATCCAACACCTAATGCACACACACTACATCTCACAAGAAGCAAAGAATTGTTGTTATAGGGATCATGGTTGATGGATAAATGTTCATAGAATCATAGAATTCCGACAGTGCAGAAGGAGGCCATTTGGCCCATCGGGTCTGCACCGAGTCTCCGAATGAGAACCCTACCTAGGCTCACTCCCCTGTCCAATCCCCATAGCCCCGTAATCCTACCTAACTGTTGGACACTAAGGGAAATTTTGCATAGCCAGTCCACCTAACCTGCACATCTTTGGACTGTGGGAGGAACCTGGAGCACCTGGAGGAAACCCACGCAGACACGAGGAGAGCGTGCAAACTCGACACAGTCACCCAAGGCTGGAATTGAATCTGGATCCCGGCGCTGTGAGGCAGTAGTAACACAGTAACCACTGTGCCACCGTGTTGCCCAGCATTATGGTCCCAGTTGATGTTATTACTGGACAAGTCAGATCCCAGGGTGAAACCCGGCCTGATAGATCCTAATTTTTATTTTTTGTTTAGAAATGTGGAGGGTAGCTACTGAACAGTCAGACAGACTGCTGGTGTACTTTGAATAAAAGAGGAAAACATTTATTAAATAATGAAAAAACTATATTACTCTCCTCCTTCACCCCAACTATACCTTTACAGATATACATAGTTTGTAAGAGTGACACAAATGACAAAATCTACCTCATACTCTAATGTTCACAGTAGGTAGGCAGCCATGTAAATCAATAGGCAAAATGTGATTGGAGACACCATACTCTGAAAGCAAGTGATATATGCCAACCGAAATAACTTCTACGGATTTCTCAGCAATGCAATTCTCCCCACATGCGATCCAGCTCGTCTCACTGAAACTACTTTTCACACAAGGGTGTCCAATCTCTACTCTCGAAGAACACGGGTGTAATTCAGTGGACCTTTCACTCGATAGCACCACTTTGACGTTTTCTTTTGGCCTTGGGGAGATTCTCTCTGCCAAGCTCGCACTTAGAAGGATTTCCCCTGATCTCCCTGCTCCCCCCCCCCTTTCCAGTACCACTCCCTCCAATTTTTGACACCCCCACCACTCACCTCACCAACCTTGGGGAGTCCCTAGGATCAACCCCTCAATCCCCTTCTATCTGGAAAGAGCCCCCCACGGGCTCGATCCCTGGCATTGCCAACCTGGCACCTAGAAAGCCTTGCACTGCCATCCTGTCACCCTGACAGTGCCAAGATGATACCCGGGTGACACTGCCAGGGTGTGAGTCTGGCAGCCCCAAGGTGCCTGGGTGTCAGAGGGAGATCTAGGGTTACACCGCACCCTATCCCTGGCCATCCTGTGATCTCCAATGGCCTGCAAAACCTCCCCCCAGGTGCCGTTACGCATGGCCCATGTTTGTGTGGATCAGTAATAAATGGCACTCTAGCAAGGTCTCCAGTAAGGCTCATTTAAATATGCTGATCTGGACCATGTCCAGCAAGAGCGAGATCCAGATCGAGATGTTTGGAGCATTGCAAATCCCGCAAGAAGCCTGTTGTGAGATTCAATGGTCTTGTCCCGACACCAACAAAGCTGCTGAATTGTGCTCCACATCTGGAATCTGCTCCCAAATAACACTTTGTCTTGGATGTCTTCACCAAGGATCCACCTCCAGGGTTTCAAACTTGTCATCCAATGTTCTTCTATCCTGGAGCGCTATGGGCACTCAAGTCTCGTATTCCACGCAATCTTTCAGATACCCAGATACCAACAGAACACCGCTGCTTCACAGACCCGCAGTAAGGAGTCACCAATCCTTGGGTCTCCTTGGATCTCTAGCTTCTCGCAAGCTCATATTGCTTTCCATCTACTTCTTGCAACTTAATCTTTTAAGTTGGAGCATTCCACATTTGAAAGGTGAGTTAGATGGTGAGACGCTCCTGTCGGGAAACTTACAGAATAACATTGCATCTCAGATTGAATTTTCTGTGTTTCCATGTTTAACTGCATATGTGCAGCTGCTTGAAGTTGCTGTACAATTCGCACATAAATAACCATGGGCATTGTGAGTCTTGCTATTACTTCCAGAGCCATTAGTTATGGCTGTCAGTACCAGAGATGTTAGTTATGGCTGTCAGTACCAGAGATGTTAGTTATGGCTGTCAGTGGCACCCATGGTTCAGTAGGTACGAATTCCACCTCAGTGTCGAAAGGTTACGGGTGGGATTCTCCGCAGCCCAACGCCAAAATCGATGCGGCAGAGAATGGATATCCACGCTGAAATCGGGGCCAGCGCCGGTTTGGCAGTGGTCCTCCATGCTCCGCCCCCTCAAAACTGGCATCATCGTGATGCGCATCATTTCAACACCACTGGTGCGTCATCGGCCGGCCCACACTCGATGCTCCGCCTCCGATGGGCTGGGTTCCCAATGACAGGGGCCACAGGTGGTTCCAACCATACGGGAAACCAGCATGCCGGCTGCAGACTGTGACCAGAGCTGCCACACTCAGCCAGGATCAGTGCTGCAGGCCGGGAAAGCTTCTGCTACATCTGGGAGGTTGCGGATGGTGGCTTTGGTTTGGGCATGGCTGGCACCATGTTGTATGGCACGACTGGTGCAGGTCATCAGCCGTGCAGTCGTGTGGCCCAGGACCTGGCCAATCTCCGGCTGTTTATGACATGGGCGGCGGGAGTTTCTGTCCAAGCCGGTGCTAGCCTCTCACCGGTCCTGGAATCGGTGAGGGTTTCACGCCGGTTTTCTGGTTGTGAATGACCACGCATGCTCCGCTGACATCAGCACATAGGATGGGATTCTCTCAGCCCAGGCCGGGCCGGAGAATCGTCGGAGAGCAGAGAATCGCCGCCATTGGCGCCGACGCGGTCGGTGCGGTACCAGTTGGGGGCCAATCAGCCGTAAAAAACTTCTGAGTCCCGCCGGCGCCATCCACATGTGGTCTTACCTGGCGGGACCTCAGCGTGCATCCATCCAGGGGCGGCCTGGTGGGGGGGTTGGGGTGTCTGACCCCGGGGGGGGGGTGCCTCCGCTGTGGCGATTGGCAGGCTGGCCTCTCGGGCTGGGGGCCTCTTTTCCTCCGCGCCGGCCCCGGTAGCCCTACGCCATGTTGCGTCGGCGCCGGAGCGGAAAGGGCGCATGCGCGGCGATCGCGCCAGAAGCACTGCGCATTGGCGCCGGTCTCACTGCGCATGCGTAGATCCGCGGCGCCCTATTTACGCTGGTATTGGCAGCTGGAGCAGCATGGGTCGCTCCAGTCCTGTGCTGGCCCCCTGTAGGGGTCAGAATTACTGCTCCTGGGGGCATGATGTTGACGACGTCGGGAAATGCAACGGCGTTTACGACGGCATCAACACTTAGCCTCAGGATCAGAGAATCCCGCCCCAGGTCTCAGGAAGGGAGAATACAGCCCTGTGCGTTTACGTCCATCTCTAGAGAGTTGAGAACTGTATCTAGGCTGACATTTCAGTGCAGTCCTTCAGTTGCAACAGTAAACAGTGGCCCACCTGTCCTATCACCTTGCCATCAACTATCCCACGGTACTATTTGCAGAAGAGCAGGGGTGGATCTTCTCCATATCATGGCCAATATTTATCCTTCAACCAACACCTAAAAACAGATGACCTCGTCATTATCACATCACCGTTATGGGACCTTGCTGTGCGTAAATTGGCTGCCAATTTTCCTGCAACGGCAACGACAAAAGAGCTCTTCATTGTCTGTGAAACACTTTGGGGTGCCCTGAAATTCTGAAAGGCACAATAAAAATCTATGTGCTTTCTTTCTATGCATCAGTGACAATAAAGCAAGGAGCATTGTGTATTCATGAAAAGCACTGCAACAGTGAGAAATGTTGTTGAACATTTCACACAAATAAATTCATCCCCTGAGCAAATTGACCAAGGTGAAGTATTTTTGTAATGCATATGTTGGTCGATGGTTTGTAATTCTGTGGTCCGATCATAAAAAACCGTCTCTTACGGTAGAGATTGCAAATTGGAATAGACTCAAGTAGAAGGGTTTGCCGAATTTAAATGTTGAACATATGAGGGAAGTTAAATGACTGGCCTACTTCCATAGTTGTCAAGATCAATGAACTTCTAAGAGTGAGATTTATGATCAAAATGACTGAGGAAGATCACAAACCCTTTTAAACATATGGAACTGTGTTTATTTTTTTAAAGTGAAATATGTCAAAATAGGTCACATATTTAAACCTCATTCAAAGTGAGTGAGACTGAGCAGGTCTGTATATTCCATTTTAAATGAGTTGGCACCTGCATTCAAATAGCACAAAGGAATTTGCTGCAAAGGGGCTGATTTAGCATCATGAGCTAAATAGTTGGCTTTTAAAGCAGACCCAAACAGGCCAGCAACATGGGTTCAATTCCCGTACCGGCCTCCCCAAACAGGCGGTGGAATGTGGTGACTAGGAGCTTTTCACAGTAACTTCATTTGAAGTCTATTTGTGACAATAAGCGATTTTCATTTTCATTTCATTGAATGATGGTACAGGGGTATCTTTAATGGTCTATTTCTTGCAGGTCCGAAAATGAAATAAAAAGGTGGGCTATGTTTTAAATACTGCACCTCAGCAATTTCTTACCTCAGAATCACAGAATCACAGAATAATAGAGTGCAAAAGGGGCCATTCGGCCCATCGAGGCACACCGATGCACATAAAATACCAGACCTACCTACTTAATCACATTTTCCAGCACTTGGTCCATAGCCTTGCATGTTAAGACGTACCAAGTGCTCATCCAGGTACTTTTTAAAGGATGTTAGGCAACCCGCCTCTACCACCCTCCCAGGCAGTGCATCCACAACCGTCACCACCCTCTGGGTGAAAAGGTTTACCTTAGTTCCCCCCAGACCCCCTGCACCTTGAACTTGTGTCTCCTTTTGATTGACCCTTAAACGAAGGGAACAGCTGCTCCCTGTCCATGCCCCTCATAATCTTGTACACCTTGATCAAGTCGCCCCTCAGTCTTCTCTGCTCCAGCAAAAACAACCCAAGCCTACCTCTTCATAACTTAAATGTTCCATCCCAGGCAACATCCTGGTGAATCTCCTCTGCACCTCCTCCAGTGCAATCACACCCTTCCTATAATGTGGTGACCATAAATTGCACACTGTCCTCCAGCTGTGGCCTCAGCAACGTTCTACATAACTCCAACATGGCCTCCCTGCTTTTGTAATCTATGCCTCGTTTGTAAAAGACAAATGTTCCATATGCGCTTTTGACCACCCTATCAACCTGCCCTCCTGCCTTCAGAGATCTATGGACATGTACGCCAAGGTCCCTTTGTTCTTCAGAATTCATTGAATACTTCCTTGTCAAATTATTCCTTCCAAAGTGTATCAACTCACACTTTTCAGGATTAAAATCCATCTGTCACTTTTCTGCCCATTTGACCATCCAGTATACCTTCCAGTAACCCAGGAAAATCAAATCACTGTTCACCACACGGCCAATGACATCCACAAACTTACTGACCCTACCCCCACATAGTCATCTATGCCGTTTATTTAAATGACCAATGATAAGGGACCCAGATCAGATACCTGTGGGACGCCACTGGACACTGGCTTCCAGTCACTAAAACAGCCTTGTGTCATCACTCTCTGTTATAAGAACATAAGAACATAAGAACTAGGAGCAGGAGTAGGCCATCTGGCCCCTCGAGCCTGCTCCGCCATTCAATTAGATCATGGCTGATCTTTTGTAGACTCAGCTCCACTTTCCGGCCCGAACACCATAACCCTTAATCCCTTTATTCTTCAAAAAACTATCTATCTTTACCTTAAAAACATGTAATGAAGGAGCCTCAACTGCTTCACTGGGCAAGGAATTCCATAGATTCACAACCCTTTGGGTGAAGAAGTTCCTCCTAAACTCAGTCCTAAATCTACTTCCCCTTATTTTGAGGCTATGCCCCCTAGTTCTGCTGTCACCCGCCAGTGGAAACAACCTGCCCGCATCTATCCTATCTATTCCCTTCATAATTTTAAATGTTTCTATAAGATCCCCCCTCATCCTTCTAAATTCCAACAAGTACAGTCCCAGTCTACTCAACCTCTCCTCATAATCCAACCCCTTCAGCTCTGGGATTAACCTAGTGAATCTCCTCTGCACACCCTCCAGTGCCAGTACGTCCTTTCTCAAGTAAGGAGACCAAAACTGAACACAATACTCCAGGTGTGGCCGCACTAACACCTTATACAATTGCAACATAACCTCCCTAGTCTTAAACTCCATCCCTCTAGCAATGAAGGACAAAATTCCATTTGCCTTCTTAATCACCTGTTGCACTTGTAAACCAACCTTCTGTGACTCATGCACTAGCACACCCAAGTCTCTCTGAACAGCGGCATGCTTTAATATTTTATCGTTTAAATAATAATCCCGTTTGCTGTTATTCCTACCAAAATGGATAACCTCACATTTGTCAACATTGTATTCCATCTGCCAGACCCGAGCCCATTCACTTAACCTATCCAAATCCCTCTGTAGACTTCCAGTATCCTCTGCACTTTTCGCTTTACCACTCATCTTAGTGTCATCTGCAAACTTGGACACATTGCCCTTGGTCCCCAACTCCAAATCATCAATGTAAATTGTGAACAATTGTGGGCCACCTTATCAAGTTACCCTGCATCCCATGTGCATTTGCCTTGTCAAAGGCTTTTCTGAAATCCATGTAAACTGCATCAACTGCACTATCCTTATCTACACAGCGAGGCACATGCTCAAAAAATTCAATCAGATTCGTTAGGCATGACCTCCCTCTGACAAAGCCATGCTGACTATTCCTGATCAAACTTTGCCTCTCCAAGTGGAGATAGATTGACTCCTTCAGAATTTTCTCCAATAGTTTCCCTGTAACTAATAATAATAATCTTTATTGTCACAAGTCCCTCCCTGATGAGCGCAACACATTCTACCTGGTAACAGTCCGGCCCCGGGGCTTTACCCGATTGTATGCCCTCTATACCCTTGACAATCTCCTCCAATTCAATTGGGGCCCCCAGCCCCTCCACCAAGTCCTCTTCCACCTTTGGAAACCTCAAGTGGTCCAAATATTGCCTCATCCCTTCCGCTCCCGTCGGGGGCTCCGACTCATAAAGTTTGCTATAGAATTCCTTAAAGATTTTGTTAACTCCCCTGGTTACCCTCCTTATTCTTTACTCCCCCGATTTCCCTGGCTGCCTGCCTCTTTCGCAGTTGGCGTGCCAGCATTCTACTCGCTTAGCATTTTAGTGCAAGTTAAGAGTCAAACAGATTTCTGTGGGTCTGGAATGATATGTAGGCCAGAGCAGGTAAGTATGGCAGATTTCCTTCCCTAAAGGACATTCTGGTTTGAAACCCATCAGCAGCACTTGAATTATCATCCAATTCTTACAAAACTGTTAAGCTCAGAGGGAGAGATTCATTTAAGGGTAAAGGCCATTCAGTCCATCAAGTCCATGTTGATTCCCTACAGATTAATCCAATCTGTCCCATTGCCCCATTTTATCCCTGGGACCTGCGTGTTAATTTCTTTTGAGTCTCCATTCAAATTTTGTTTTGAAATCATTGATCGTTTGCACTTCCTCCACCTTCATAGGCAACACGTTCCAGATCATTACAATTTCGTTCTGTAAGAAGGTTCTTCCTCACATTGCTCTTGCATCCCTTGCCCAAAATCTTAAAATCTGTACTCCGTAGACCTTCTCCTATCAGTTAATGGGAAAATATTTTCTCTGTCTACATTAGCTAAGCCATTATAATCTTGTACACCTCTATCAAATCTCCCCTCAATCAAGGAGAACAAGACAATTCTTTCCAACCTCACCATGTAACGGACAAACCCCCGACCCCAACCCACCATCTCTCATCCAATCTGATCAATCTCCTTCCCATCCTCTCAAGGATCCTCACATCTTTTCTAAAGTGTGCTGACCAGAACTGTTCACAAAACTCCACTTGGTGCTCAAGCAGAGCTTTTATAAACTGATTCAGCTAAAGCTGCCTGTTCTTTTACTCAATGCCTCAGTTTATGAAGGCCAGGGTTCCCTATGTTTTGTTAATCATTCTCTCAATATCACCTGCCATTTACAAAGATTGAGGCACATACACTCCCATCCACCATCCGCCCCCAGCTCCCTCTGTTCTCACACGTTCTTTAGAACTGTTCCATTAAGTCTATCTTTCCTCACCCTAACCTTTCCGCCAAAATGCATCACCACATGCTTCTCTGTACTGAATTTAATCTGCCACTTGCCTTCCCTTCCTGCTAGCTCATCTCTGTCCATCAGCAGATGATTCATATCATCCTCTCTGGGATCATCAGCAAACTTTTGAAATTTTTCTCATATTGAGTTCTGCCGGGAACTGTTGCCTGCTCACTCCCTGGTACTTCACGACAATGCAACTTCTCTCTTTAAAGAAAGAAGTAAGGAAGAACTTGCACTTCTATTGTGTCTCTCACAAATTCGGGACACCCCAAAGTGCTTTAAAGAAAGAAGTACTTTTGAAGTGGTGTAGTGTACAAAACGTGGAAGGCAATTTACGCACAGCAAGCTTCCACCAACAGCAATGTAAAAATGAGCAAATCGTCTGCTTTGACATTTTGTTTGAAAGATAAAGATTGGGTAGGAGACCAGGAGAACTCCGCTTTCCCTATTTGAAATAGTGTCATTGGGCTGGTGTCATTGAGTGTGCGGTTGGGGCATTTCTCATCCAAAAGATGACACTTCTTACAGTGCAGCGCCCCCTCAGTACTGCACTGGACTGCCAACCAAGAAGCGGGTGCGACATAATCTTTGATGTACCGAGTGTTCAACCTGAAAATTGAAAATTAATAATTGTCAGAGCACTGAATTGGTATAATGGGTGGCACGGTAGCACAGTGGGCAGCACTGCTACTTCACAGCTCCAGGATCCCAGGTTCGATTCCCGGCTTGGGTCACTGTCTGTGCGGAGTCTGCACGTTCTCTCTGTGTCTGTGTGGGTTTCCTCCGGGCGCTCTGGTTACCTCCCACAAGTTCCAAAAGACGTGCTGTTAGGTGAATTGGACATTCTGAATTCTTCCTCCGTGTACCTGAACAGGTGCCGGAATGTGGCGACAAGGGGCTTTTCACAGTAGCTTCATTGCAGTGTTAATGTAAGCCTACTTGTGACATTAATAAAGATTATTTTTATAATCAGCAGTGAGTCCCTGTAATTATTATCTTTTTCACTGAAATATGCAACCACAGTCAAGCCCAAGCTTTAAATATTTTAATAATGAGATGATCGGCATAAGATTTCCCATAAGAGGTGTTAAAGAGATCCTTGTTTAGAAATGATCTCTGCCAAGGGTCATATTTTTGGATTTTTTTTGATTGTCCACTTACAGAAAGGTTCTTACTTTAGAATGTACTTTTTAAATGCCTCTGCTGCCCGTGTCCTTGTAGGCATCGGAGGTCACAGATCTGCCGAAGAAGCCTTGACAAGACGTTGCAATGTGTCCCAGAGAATAGTCGGTACACACTGCAGCCACAGTATACTGATGATGCAAGAGAATTGATGTTCCACTCCCAGGACTTTATTCACACCATGAAAATTTTAATAATACTCCACTGCGCATCCTTTTCTACCTATTTAAATCATAAGGCTGTTACTTTAGTCTTATGAGACATTTTGCATTATCCATAATGGTTTTATATCATTCAGCATGCATTAATGTAACTAGATTATGAATGACCAATCCACCGTTAACGATCAACAAACGAGTTATGACCACATTGGACATATCTTGGAGTGTTATAGACTCATAGAGAAAGATGATCACTATATGAATTATCCCCAATTTTCCAGTCTAAATGATGACTATTGAGCATAGTGCCAACTGAGCTACTTTATTACATAAAACAATCTGAGTTAATCAGCTTCATTAAGTTGATGTAGGAATAGAACATTGGAAAATGATGCAAAGTACAGAAACTGTAATAGGTCTGCTATATTTGGCCGGTGGTTCGGGAGTCCTGGAATGATACATGCTACTGTAATCTCCCCCAACCTCACAACCCCTGGGATAAATGCATTCCTTTAATACTAGCCTCTTGTGCATCCTTGATTTGGTGTCCATGTCTTCAGTTGTCGAGGCTCCAATTTCTGGAATAATCTCCCATCTCTACCTTCCTCTATTTCACTTTAACCCTTGTAAGATACTTCTTAAAATCCACTGCTTTGGCCAAGTTTTTGGTCATCTGCTCTATTATCTCCACATAGATGGCTTGGTGCCATATTTTGTTTAAAAATGCTCCTCTAAATGCACCTTGGACGTTTTTCTCAGTTAAAGGCATGATATGGATTTTTGTTGTTTAATGGTTTTCTTTTACTTATGTTGATTGAGGGATAAATATTGGGTCAGGGACCCTGGAGAGTGGTGACCCAGGCTAAGGCACCAAGGGTGCCTCCATTTTGAGGTGCCTCAGATGGGTGCCCCACCCCTCTCCAATCTCCATTCCTGTCATCTGGGATGGGGGGGGGGGGGGGGCAGTAAAAGTGCATCCATTGGGTTTTGTCATAAACCTGCAATGTGCTATTGTCAGACTTACAGCTCCTAACAAAGTGGATTGGATCATCACCTTGTGTCTCTCCTGCAGGAACTTTAATAAAAGGGCAGTTTGGAGTGAAATCAGCTGGCACCTTAACACACAGGGTATTAGAAATCCAATAATAATAATAAAAGTAATAAAAAGAGCTAATGTAAATTACAAAAGAAAACTAGCGCCTAACATCAAAAAGGATAGCAAAGACTTCTATAAGTACCTAAAAGGGAAGAGTCACTAAAGTGAATGTTAGTCCATTGGAATATGAAACGGAGGGTTAATAGTGGGGAACACAGAAATGGCAAAGATGCTAAATCTATACTTTGGCTCAGTTTTGACGATGGAGGACACTAGCACCGTTCCTATAGGAACAGGCAATTCAGAGACGAGAAAGGGAAGAACTCAGAACAATTAACATCAATAGGGAAACGGTACTCAACAAACTATTGGGATTGGACACAGACAAATCTCCCAGGCCTGATGGCCCACATCCTAGTGTTAGAGGAAGTGGCAGAGGAGATAGTGGATCCATTGATTGTAATATTCCAAAATTCCCTGGACACAGGAAAGGTTCCAATGGATTGGAAAATGCTAATGTAATGCCCTTATTCAAAAAGTGAGGGAGGCAGAATGTGAGAAATTATAGACCAGATGGTTTAACATGTTTGATTAATTTGATAAGAGTTCTTCAAAGATGTACAAGCAAAGTGGATAATGGGGATCCTGTAGATGTAGTATATTTGGACTTCTGGAAAGCGTTTGATAAGGTGCCGCACAGAAGGTTAATTTACGAGGTGAGATCACATGGAATTAGGGGTAATTTATTAACTTGGATAGAAGTCTGGCTGATGGACAGCAGACAGACAGTGAGGATAAATGGGTCTTTTTCTGGATGGCAAGATGTAACTAGTGGTGTGCCACAGGGTTCGGTCCTTAGGCCCCAACTATTTACAATCTATATTAACAACTTGGATACAGGAATAGAAGGTTCTATTGCCAAATTTGCAGACAACACAAAAATAGGTGGGACAGTAAGTTGCAATGAGGAAATAAGAACCTTACAAATGGATATAGATAGGTTAGGAGAGTGGGCCAAAATGTGGCAGATGGAGTTTAACGTGGATAAACGTGAGGTCATGCATTTTGGTCGGAAAAATGGTAAGGCAACTTATTATCTAAATGGGATGAGACTTTGGTTTGGGGTGCTCCATTGCAGAGGGATCTGGGGATCCTCGTTCATGAGTCAGCTGCAGATACAGCAGATAATAATGAAAGCAAATGGAATGTTGGCATTTATAGCTGAAGGAATAAAGTATCAAGGTAAAGAAGTGCTGTTGCAATTACATAAGGCATTGGTGAGACCACGCCTGGAGCATTGTGCATAGTTTTCGTCCCCCTATTTATGAAAAGATGTAGTGGCATTGGAGGAATTCAGAGGAGGTTCACTAGGTTGATTCCAGTGATAAGGGGTCTGTCATATTTAGAGAGATTATACAGTTTAGGTCTATACTCTCTGGAGTTTAGAAGAATGAGGGGAGATCAAATTGAGATATACAAGATGATAAAAGGTGTGGATAAAGTAGACGTGGAGTGGATACTTCCTCTAGTGGAACATTCTAGAATGAAATGAAATGAAAATTGCTTATTGTCACGAGTAGACTTTGATGAACCATCAATCGAACGCGAGACGAGTTGCTGTACAAAAGTTAGGCTTTAATAAGCTAGAAGGTAGCCCTGCGGTCGACTACAGTAAATGGGTGACCGCCGGGTGTTCTGGGTATTTATACCTCGCTCTGGAGGCGGGGTTAACTCAGCCTCTCAACCAATCGGGGAGCCGTCACATGACTGGTCTCAACCAATCGGTCGAGAGGTACATGACCGATCAGGGCCAATGGTAAGCCAATGTTCTGCACCAATGGTAGACAGCTATACAAATCATACCACCACATTCACCCCTTGCGGAGAAAGAAGCCGGAGGGGGGGTATCAACGAGACCCGGGGGGGGGAGGGGGGAGAACTGGTGGTATGAGTAGCAGTCAGAGGGAGACCGTGTCCTGCCGACCGTCGGGGTACTCCACGTACGCATACTGCGGGTTAGCGTGGAGTAACTGGACTTGTTTCACCAACGGGTCGGACTTGTGCACCCGCACATGCTTCCAGAGTAAGATGGGTCCGGGGGCGGCCAGCCACGTCGGGAGAGGGGATCCGGAGGACAACTTCCTGGGGAAACAAGAAGACGTTCATGAGGTGTCTGATTTGTTGTGGTACAGAGGAGTGAGCGGATAGAATGTAGGGCATCGGGGATAACCTCTTGCCATCGGGAAATAGAGAGATCTCTGGACCGGAGGGCCAGTAGTATGGTCTTCCAGAGGGTACCATTCTCCCGCTCAACCTGTCCGTTACCCCGAGGGTTATAGCTGGTCGTCCTGCGAGAGACAATGCCCCTGTTGAGCAGTAATTGAGCAGCTCGTCGCTCATAAATGAGGACCCCCGATCGCTATGTATGTATGCGGGTTAGCTGAACAGGGAGAAGATGGAGAGGAGGGCCTTAATGACGGTCGATGTAGTCATGTCGGGGCAGGGAATGGCGAAAGCAAAGCGGGAGTATTTGTCGATTACCGCCAGGAAGTAAATGTTGCGGTTGCTAGAGGGAAGGGGCCCCTTGAAGTTAATGCTGAGACGTTCGAAGGGGCGGGATGCTTTGATCAGATGTGCGCGCTCGGGGCGGTAGAAGTGCGGTTTGCACTCTGCGCGGATGTGGCAGTCACGGGTTACTGTCCTGACTTCCTCGATGGAGAAAGGCAGGTTGCGGGCCTTTACGAAATGGTAGAAACGGGTCACCCCTGGATGGCAGAGGTCTGCGTGGAGGGAGCAGAGGCGGTCTATCTGCGCGCTGGCGCAGGTACCGAGGGACAGGGCATCAGGAGGCTCATTGAGCTTCCCAGGATGATACAAGATATCATAGTTGTACGTGGACAACACGATCCGCCACCGTAAGATCTTGTCATTCTTAATCTTGCCCCTTTGTGCATTATCAAACATGAAGGCCACTGACCGTTGGTCTGTGAGGAGGGTAAACTTCCTGCCGGCCAAATAGTGCCTCCAATGTCGCACAGCTTCGACTATGGCCCGGGCTTCCTCTTCCACTGAGGAGTGGCGGAGTTCGGAAGCCTGGAGGGTTCTGGAGAAGAAGGCCAGGGATCTACCCGCTTGGTTCAGGGTGGCCGCCAGAGTTACTTCTGATGCGTCGCTCTTGAGCTGGAAGGGGAGGGGCTCGTCGATGGCGTGGCCTTTGCGATGTCCGCTTTGATGCGGCTAAAGGCCTGGCAGGCCTCTGTCGACGGCGGGAAGGTCGTGGTTTGAATGAGGGGACGGGCCTTGTCGGCGTAATTGGGAACCCATTGGGCGTAGTAAGCGAAGAAACCCAGGCAGCGTTTGAGGGATTTGAGGGTATCGGGGAGAGGAAGTTCCATCAGGGGGCGCATGCGTTCGGGGTTGGGGCCTATCACTCCGTTACGCACTACGTAGCCGAGGATGGCTAGACGGTCGGTGCTAAACACGCACTTATCCTTATTGTACGTGAGGTTAAGGAGTTTTGCGGTTTGGAGAAATTTCCGGAGGTTGGTGTCATGGTCCTGCTGGTCGTGGCCGCAGATGGTGACATTATCGAGATACGGGAAGGTAGCCCGTAATCCGTATTTGTCGACTATTCGGTCCATCTCCCGTTGGAAGACCGAGACCCCATTTGTGACACCGAATGGAACCCTAAGGAAGTGGTAGAGGCGCCCATCAGCCTCGAACGCGGTGTCTTTGCGGTCACTCGCGCGGATGGGGAGCTGGTGATAAGTGGACTTAAGGCCCACAGTGGAGAAGACTTTGTATTTTGCGATATCGTTTACCATGGCGGAAATACGGGAGAGAGGATACGCGTCCAGTCGTGTAAGTCGGTTGATGGTCTGGCTATAGTCGATGACCATCCGGTTTTTCTCACCAGTCCGGACCACCAGCACTTGGGCTCGCCAGGGACTGTTGCTGGCCTCGATGGCCCCTTCCTTCAGCAACCTCTGGGCCTCGGACCTGATGAAGGATCGGTCCTGGGCGCTGTATCGTCTGCTCCGTGTGGCGACGGGTTTGCAATCGGGGGTGAGATTAGCAAACAGGGAGGGAGGGTCCACTTTGAGGGACATGAGGCTACAGACAGTGAGGGGTGGTATAGGGCCGCCGAATTGGAAGGTCAAGCTCTGCAAGTTGCACTGGAAGGTGGATCAGTGTCGTAGTTTTGCCGAGCGTGCGTGGCCGTGACTGGTCGAGTTGAATGGCCGCAAGCCGTGGAGAAGAACCATCGTCGTAGTTGTCGGCGGCCGAGTAGTTGCTGGCAGAACCTTGCGTGCCAGTCCCGGATGGTGGTGCCCAAATTCCGCACGTGGAGTCGGGGTCCCAAGATGGCGGCGCCCAGGACCCGCACGTGGAGTCATGGCCCCAAGATGGTGCCGCCCAGGACCCGCACGTGGAGTCGGCGCCCCAAGATGGCGGCGCCCAGGACCCACACGTGGCGTCCGGGGCCCAAGATGGTGGCACCCGCGGGGCCCTCATGGTTGCTGGGGGCGGGGTTAGCGGTGCCGGCGGGCCGACCAGAGCGGCTGAGAGCGGGGGCAGAGAGGCGCGCAGGCCAGGCGCAGGGGCCCGGGGGCGGCGAGGAGAGAGTTGCGCGGTGCGCTGGAAGGGCCCGGAGGAGAGGGGGAGGCGTGCAGGCCGGGCGCAAGGGCCCGGGGGCGGGGGAGAGAGATTGGCGCAGTGTACTAGAAGGGCCCGGAGGGGGGGGGGATCCCCGGTCGTTGCGCGGTACAGCAGCAACCGATTTGGCCTGGCAGATGGATGAAAAGTGGCCCTTCTTCCCTCAGCTCTTACAGAGGGCGGAGCGGGCCGGGCAGCGTGGGCGAGGGTGTTTAACGAACCCACAGAAATAGCAGCGGGGCCCCGCAGACTTGTCGGTGTGTCCCGCGGCGCAGGCCTGAGGAGGGTCGGGAGCGGCGGATGGCGGTGGGGAAGCGTGCCAGGAGGCCCAGGGTGCTGCAGTGCGGCTGGGGACATAGGCGTGGGCGTTTAAATCGGCGACCTCCAGGGAGGCGGAGAGAGTCCGTGCCTCAGTTAGGCTGAGGTCGTCTTTCTCCAGCATCCGCTGGCGGATAGCGGCAGACTGCATCCCAGCCACGTAAGCATCTCTAATCAGAAGTTCCATGT
The DNA here is from genome assembly GCF_902713615.1 of Scyliorhinus canicula. Lineage (NCBI taxonomy): Eukaryota > Metazoa > Chordata > Chondrichthyes > Carcharhiniformes > Scyliorhinidae > Scyliorhinus > Scyliorhinus canicula. The sequence goes on along the minus strand of NC_052147.1, from coordinate 261,666,371 downwards.
GCTCCGTGGCTGAAACTTGGATGCAGGAGCAATTCCTCCCCAGGACAGCGAGGGCCTGGTAAAATTCATCTAATGACTCACCGGGGAGCTGTTGTCTGGTGGCCAGCAGATGTTGGGCAAATACTCTGTTTACCGGTTTAAGAAACTGTCCATTCAGCTTAAACATGGCCGCGTCGTAATCTTTTTCCTCCGCAATCATCGCGTAGGCCGCCGTGCCCACGCTGGAGTGGAGGATGTGAAGCTTCTGTGCCATGGTGGGGGGCTGTTTGCAGACGCCAGGTATCCATCGAAACATGCCAGCCAATGTTTAAAGATTTCTGAAGCGTTCTGAGTTTGCGGGCTGATGCGGAGGCATTTGGGCTTGATCTGGAGCTCCATATCCGTCTCCAAGGGGCTGGTTTAGCTCACTAGGCTAAATCGCTGGCTTTTAAAGCAGACCAAGCAGGCCAGCAGCACGGTTCGATTCCCGTACCAGCCTCCCCGGACAGGTGCCGGAATGTGGCGACTAGGGGCTTTTCACAGTAACTTCATTGAAGCCTACTCGTGACAATAAGCGATTTTCATTTCATTTTCATTTTTCATCTTCAAAATTCTAGCTTATTAAATTGATGAACCATCAATCGAATGCGAGACGAGTTGCTGAACAAAAGTTAGGCTTTAATAAGCTAGAAGTTAGCCCTGCGATCGACTACAGTAAATGGACGACCGCCGGGCATTCTGGGTATTTATACCTCGGTATGGAGGCGTGGTTAACTCAGCCTCTCGACCAATCGGGGAGCCGTCACATGACTGGTCTCAACCAATCGGTCAAGAGGCACATGACCGACCAGGGCCAATGGTAAGCCAGTGTTCTGCACCAATGGCAGACAGCTATGCAAATCATACCACCACAGACTTCAATGAAGTTACTGCAAAAAGCCCCTAGTCGCCACATTCCGGCGCCTGTTCAGGGAGGCTGTTACGGGAATCGAACCGTGCTGCTGGATCTGCTTTCAAAGCCAGCGATTTAGCCCAGTGTGCTAAACAGCCCCTAGTAAGTGTCATAATATATACCAATATATCATGGTGCAGATACACACTGATGGACACACACAGGGACCAATCAACATGCACAAACACCGCAGCCAATCACCAGTTAGAATGCACACACTATAAAGGCAGAGGGCACCACGGTTCCCACTCATTCTGGGTGCTGCCTCTGAGCGTAACAGGAACTTATTCAGCCCAGCATGGACTCACAACACGTGCTGAGAGAATCAACTGGTTCGGACAAGGCTTAGGTCTCTAGTTCAAGTTAGCATTATTTAGACCCACAGTCATCGTGTGTTAGTTAGTTAGAAGCAGTTAATAAAGTTGAGTTGAACCTTCATCTGTGTTGGAAGTGTCTGTTCATCTCTCAAGCCTGCACAAGCCAACACATCAGGGAGCCGAAGAGGTAGGAAATTTAAAACGGAGTTGAGGAGAAACTACTTCTCCAAAAGCATGTGAATCTGTGGAATTCGCTATCCCAGAGTGCGTGGATGCTGGGACAGAGAGTAAATTTAAGGAGGGATTGGACAGATCTTTAATTGGTAATGGGTGGAAGGGTTATGGAGACTGAGCAGGATGGTGGAGTTAAGGCCAGGATAAGATCAGCCATGATCAATGGCGGAGCAGATTCGATAGGCAGAATGGCCTAATTCTGCTCCTATATCGTATGAGAATCAGCCATGATCTAATTAATATGCCTGAGGAGCTGAATGGCCTATTTCTGTTCCTAATGTCACTTTAAAGTCTAAATTTAAACAATAAATTTGCAGCTGGCAATATTTGCCTTTTTTACTGACTGATTTCCGTTTGTTTGGTATGTAAGTTTACTTGAGATAAGGAGCCATTTTGTTTTCACTGTTCATCCATGCTGCATTCGTGATCATATCACAGAATAATACAGGGCAGCAGAAGCCCTTCAGCCCATCGACTCTGCACAGTGCATGAAAAACATCTGACCTGCCTACCTAATTGCATTTGCCAGCACATGGCCCATAGCCTTGAATGTTATGAGGGGACCTATCACACAGCATCAGAGAGACAACAAAATAAGAGCATGGAACGCCATAGCACTGGAGCTAAGATCACGTCAGGAGGAAGACAGCTTTGTCTTCTCTCCTCGGCTACCAGTTAGGGTACTGTCAGCTCTCATTCCACCCAATTAGCTCTCAGTCATCCAAATCTGCCACCATCCTTACTTCAAGAATGCCAAAAGCACCGCACAGTCTTCCCAGTAAAGCTTTAATTAATTAAACAACATTAATAAAAATAAACACACACACACACACAGCAGCCTCCTGTCTGGGTCTCAGTGTTCGAATGCAATTGTGTGGGAACTGAGCCATATTACCGTACACGGCTCCAGACTCAATTCCGTTTTGTTGCTTCAGATGTCAATCCACCCCTCCTGGCTGTAAATTGGAGGTGGGTGGGGCAAGGATTAGACTTATCTATGGTGGCTGGCACAGTTGAACAGCCTGCCAACACACACAGTTCAGGAGCACACATTTTGATGAATGAGCATTTGGAAAGCTGTGATAATACCCACCAACAATGAGTCACCGCCTTCAGGAAAGGAGGCAGAAAACGGAAAACAGAAACACCCCACGATGTGGGATCCTAATTCCTATTCTTTTCAAGCAAAAATTGAAAAATATTACCGTTTCTTGAAGGTCCAAATTAAATCCCTGACAAAGTAACAGGACCACGTGGATTTAAAACCCAGAATTGAAACCAGAGCATCTCAAAAATGTCTAAAACAAAGCAGAAAATATTCTGTTTCTCAAGAAAAGTCTTTACCCTGATGTGTGAATGTGAATGTAGCTACATATAATGCAAGGTTTGCGCATATAAGAGATAAATTAAATTATGGCAATTTGTAAATTTACCTTAGTTCCAACCTTGACTGGATGAGTGCAAGAAGCTTAGCACCAATCAGGACAAAGCAGCTCGCTTGATTGGTACCCCATCCATAAACATTCACCCCTTTCTCCACTGATGAAATGAAATGAAATGAAAATCGCTTATTGTCATAAGTAGGCTTCCTGTGAAAAGCCCCTAGTCGCCACATTTCGGGGCCTGTTCGGGGAGGCGGTACAGGAATGATGATGCACGACGGCAGCAGTGTGTACCATCTACAAGATGCATTGGAGGAACTCACCAAGGCCCCTTCGGTAGCACCTTCTAAATGCACAACCGCTACCATTTGGAAGAACAAAGGCAGCAGATGCATGGAAACACCATGTGGAAGTTCCCCTCCAAGCCACACACCATCCTGACATGGAAATATATCACCATTCCTTCACTGTTGCTCAGTCAAAATCCTGGAACTCCCTCCCTAATAGTACTTCCACCTCATGGACTGCAGCTGTTCAAGGAGGCATCCCACCACCACCTTCTCAAGGGTAATTAAGGATGAAAATAAGTACTGGCCTCGCCAGTGATGCCCACATCCCGTGAATGAATTCAAAACAAGCCATTGGTTTCCATGACTTAGACATCATGCCTAGGGATAGCCTCACTAAGCCTTCGTTTATCTCCACCACCTCAACCAAATATGAAAGGTGCCGTATAAATGCAAATTCTTCCTTCTTCTGGACATTCACCTAATTTAAACAAAAAATTCATTTATGGATTGTGGGTTTTGCTGAAAGGGCCAGCATTTATTGGCACCCCAACATAGCCCTGACAAGGTGATAGTGAGCCATTTTCTTTAACCTCTTCCGTTCTTGCAGTGTAGATATAAGAAAAATGATGTTCCGGGGGGGGGGTTGGGGGGATTTCCAGGATCTTCTCCCAGTGCAAATGAAGGAATGACATTATAATGCAAAGCCAGAGTGACATGTGACCTTGGAGAGGAACTTGCAGGTGGTGAGCTTCCCATGCTGCACTTGTCCTTCTAGGTGGTAAAGGTCATGGGTTTGGAAGGTGCAGTCAAAGCACCCTTGGTGAGTTGCTGCATTGCACCTTGTGGATGATGCACACTGCAGCCGCTCCCTACCCAAACGTTTTAATATCATTTCACATCATCTGTTTTCAAAGGCTTTCTTTTAACAAAACTGTTGTCAATTGCAATCATGTTGCCATCATTTGGTACCAATTGTTCTCAGTTCCTATCATTTGATATCACTTGCACTCCCAAGCAATCATCTGGCTATCATTCCATTTAATTTTCTCTCAGAGCTGGCCATTTAGTTATCATTTTCACACACAGCCACACTTGCGATATCAAATAATAGTTATTAACTGACTATTTGTCACCTTAAAGTGATCACAATGTGGATCAAGCCTTGGCGAAGTCAGAGGCCTGGGACTTGTGTTCACAGGAGAGGCCCAGAGCTCAGGTTCGGTAGTGAGCCAAAGGAGACACTTGGCACATGTGATTTGAGACCTTTCCCATCTTTTGTCCTCTCTGGGGACTGCCATTAGCACTCTTTCCCCTTGGTTTCTGTGGCCATTAGCACCAAGTTTCCCTGGGTTTCTGTGGCTATGACTCATCTTTCATTCCTACTCCACAGTATAAATATTTCCCACTCTCTCTGTCTGTTAGCTTTGACAAAGAGTCATCGAACTCGAACGTTAGCTCTTTTCTCTCCCTACAGTTGCTGCCAGACTTGCTGAGATTTTCCAGCATTTTCCCTTTCGACTTGCCACTCATGTTTGGAGGAAAGACCTGGAGGTCAACTTTGGAGGAGCGGCCTGGTACTGATGTTCAGAGAGGAGATCCAGAGCATAAGTTTGGCGGAGAGGCCGGGACCTCAAGTTCAGAGGAGGAGCCCGGAGCTCTGGTTCGGCGGAGGAGCCTGGAGCTCGAGTTCCGAGGAGAAGCCTGGAGTTTGGGTTCAGAGGAGAGTCACGGAGCTCGAGTTCAGAGGAGAGGCCTAACACTAGTGTTTGGAGGAGAGGCCAAGCACTGAGTTTGGAAGAAAGGCCGGGTGATCGGGTTTGGAGGAAAGGCCTTGTGCTCGAGTTCAAAGGAGAGGCCTGGCACTCGGTTTGGAGGAGAGGCCTGTTGCACAAGTTCACAGGAAAGGCCTGGCACTTGGGTTCCGAGGAAAGGTCTGACACTAGAGATTTGAGGAGAGGCCCGGTGCTGAGTTTGGCGGAAAGGCATGGCACTCGAGTTCAGAGGAGAGGCGCAGAGCTTGAGTTTGTAAGAGAGACATGGAGCTCAAGTTCGAAGCAGAGGTCTGGCACTCGAGTTCGGCAGAGCGGTATGGCACTCGGGTTCAGAGGAGAGGCCTGTCACTTGGGTTCGGAGGAGAATCCTGGCACTGAGTTCGGGGAAAAGACCTGAGGAGGGGAGAGATCCAACACTCGAGTTCAGAGGAAAGGCCCAGCACTCGAGAGGGGGACAGTTTAGACTGTGAGACCTGGGGAGTGAATGGGTGGAAAGTATAGATCCGAATACTAATTAAGAACTGATGTGGATCAAGTAGTGCTCTCAAGCTTTTAGTTTATAGAGAAACAGGTTTTATGGATGAAATGAAAAACAAAATAAATTGAGATATAATTTAAGGAATTAATTTCCTTGTATTTTTTATTGCCAGTTGCTGAGGGCGTGGAGTTAGCTATGTGTGGGATAGCTTCAAACACATGTAGATAGATTTTGAATGCATGGTGATAGCTTTGAACATGCAAGAGTAGCTTTGAACATATGGGGATAGCTTTGAGTGTATGGAGATAGCTTTGAACACACAGGGATAACTTTGAGCACATGGGGATAGGTCTGAGCACATGGGGTAGCGTTGAACACTTGGGCATAGCTTTGAGTGCACTGGAATAGCTTTGAACATGCAGGGAGAGCTTTGCGAACACAGGGATAGCTTTGAGCGCATGGAAATAGCTTTGAGCATGTGGGGATAGCTTTGAGCACATGGAGAGAGCTTTGAGTGCACTGGAATTGCTTTGAGCACATGGGTATAGCTTTGAGCATGCAGGGAGAGCTTTGAGAACACAGGGACAGCTTTGCGAACACAGGGATAGCTTTGAGCATGCAGGGAGAGCTTTGAGAACACAGGGACAGCTTTGCGAACACAGGGATAGCTTTGAGCATGCAGGGAGAGCTTTGAGAACACAGGGACAGCTTTGCGAACACAGGGATAGCTTTGAGCATGCAGGGAGAGCTTTGAGAACACAGGGACAGCTTTGAGAACATGGGGATAGCTTTGAGCACATGAAGATAGCTTTGAGAACATGGAGATAGCATTGAGCATGCAGGAAGAGCTTTGAGAACACAGGGATAACTTTGAGAACATGGGGATAGCTTTGAGCACATGGGGATAGCTTTGAGCGCATGGAGATAGCTTTGAGCACATGAGGATAGCTTTGAGCACATGGGGATAGCTTTGAGTGCACAGGAACAGCTTTGAGAACATGGAGATAGCTTTGAGCATGCAGGAAGAGCTTTGAGAACACAGGGATAGCTTTGAGCGCATGGGGGTTGCTTTGAGAACACAGGGATAGCTATGAGTGCATGGGGATAGCTTTGAGTACACTGGAATTGCTTTGAGCACATGAGGATAGCTTTGAGCATGCACGGAGAGCTTTGAGAACACAGGGGTAGCTATGAGCACATGGAAAATGGAGATAGCTTTGAGTACACGGGAACAGCTGTGAGCACATGGAGTTTTAACACACAAGGACAGCTTTGAGTGCATGGAGATAGCTTCAAATGCTGTGGGGGTAGCTTTGAGCACATGGAGATAGCTTTGAGCGCACAGGGAAAGCTTTGAGTCCATGATGGCTTTCAGCATGCAGGGATAGCTTTGGGCATGTAGGGATATCTTTAAGTGCATGAGGATAAGCACACTATCAAATTTGATATCAAATTCTTTCCAGATTAGAACTATTGACGTCAAATTGTTATTGAGAATATTGAGTGCTCATAAAACCATAAATGGTGTTAACATTTTTGGATGGGACTGTCGGCTGGTGGTTGAGGGAATGAAAGTGTAAGGTACTGAATAGGGTATCGATATAGGGGCTGATTTAGCTCACTGGGCTAAATCGCTGGCTTTTAAAGCAGACCAAGCAGGCCAGCAGCACAGTTCAATTCCTGTATCAGCCTCCCCGGACAGGCGCCGGAATGTGGCGACTAGGGGATTTTCACAGTAACTTAATTGAAGCCTACTCGTGACAATAAGCGATTTTCATTTTCATTTCAAGAGGGCGCTATTTACTACATTGGTGTCAAACTTCTTGAGTATTGTTGGAGCTGCTCTCATCCATGCAGGCATGTGGAGAGTATTCCATCACACCCTGACTTGTGTCTTGTAGATGGTGGACAGGCTTTAAGGAGTCAGGAGGTGAGTTACTGACCACAAAATTCTCAGCCTCTGTCCTGCTCTTGTAGCCATAGCATTTATGTGGCGCGTCCATTTCAGTTTCTGGCCAGTGGTAAACCTGAGGATGTTGATGGTTCGGGGTTTCAGCAATCGTAATTTTGTTTAAAAACAAGGCGAGATGGTTAGCTTTTCTCTCGTGATGGTCATTGCTGGCGATTGTGTGGCATGAAAGTTAGTTGCCACTTATCAGCCCAAGCTGAGAACACGCACGAACAGACTCAAAAATAGCTTCTTCCCCACTGTCACCAGACTCCTAAATGACCCTCTTATGGACTGACCTCATTAACACTACACCCATGTATGCTTCATCCGATGCCAATGCTTATGTAGTTACATTGTATATATTGTGTTGCCCTATTATGTATTCTCATGTATTGTCTTGTATTTTCTTGAATTCTGTTTAATTCCCTTTTCTTCCCATGTACTGAATGATCTGTTGAGCTGCTTGCAGAAAAATATTTTTCACTGTACCTCGGTACACATGACAATAAACAAATCCAATCCAATCCAATCCAAGCCCAGGAATGTTGTCCAGGTCTTGCTACATGTGGCCACAAACTGCTTCAGGCTCTGAGCAGTTGTGAATGTCAAAAACACGTTGAACATGGCAGAGAGTGAGTTAGGTACTTGATCGCCTTTCCTCAGGTAATTACTTTGACAATAAAGCAGAAAGGGGCAACGTATTGGACGGCAGAGGAGAAAAATGAATGAAGGACATTAACTGTTCTGTTTAAGCACCTCGCGACCTGAGACACAACTCTGTTGCTCATCTGAGCACCTGAAATAAATTGTCTTTTTAATTTGGCTCGGCAGTGACAGAAAAACTTTCATTCATTATTGTTTTGGGAAAGAGCAAGTATGTTGATGCAAGATCAAGCACGATTACTCCTTTTAACAGTTCTGTCTTACATCCCACCACCTTTTATCCACATGTAGGAGTTTGCAAGAATTAGCACAGACAGCAGTTTGGGCGCATAGCCATATTTCAAGGCTGCAGCGCATTGTGCCATTTATAAGAAAAAAAAATCTTTATTCTGAGAGTTCTAGATGTATTGGGTGTCCTTGACCTTCACAGAGTGCATAAATAATGGTATTTAACAGCCAGACTCCACTGCTGAAAAGTTTAAACTTTTAACAAAACTCATATGCTGCACTCAAGTGCATAAATAATGGCATTTAACAGCCAGACTCCACTGCTGAAAAGTTTAAACTTTTAACAAAACTCATATGCTGCACTCAAGACTCGAATAAAATAAGATCAGAGCTAATTTTACCACCACAATGCAAATATCCCACATAATTCTCATAAACACCTGTCAATCTTTGACTGAAATTACTGGTATACTCCTATGGAGCCAAACAACTGAGACATATTAGATCAGAAATAATAACATGTCTGAAGAATGACAACATAACATCACTGGATGGGAAGTGTGTCATGCGATCCAATCTTAGTTTCACTTTTACCTGTGAGCAGAAGAGCACAGCTCTGTGTCTTCAAGCTCTACACTTATTTATATATATATAGATATATATATCTGCGGTCATGACCCTTGTCTTAATAAATTAACCAAAAATATATTTACTCAATCCCCTATGAATGATTTGTGCCCACATATCATTATAACAACAAAACATGGTGTTCAGCAATGGGCAAATAGCATGGCAGCAAGATTAAGTACCGCTATAACATGGTGAACAGCCTTATATTGCGCTACATGACATGAGGCAACCCATGACACTGCAAAGTCACAGCAGCGAAGGGTGTTGCAAATACAGCTGCTGACCCGGCAGAAAAGCTTGGAAGAAATAGCGAGACAGTGTCTCAAATAAAGAGCTGGCAAGTAGGTGGATCCCTCATGGTGAAATGGCTGTGCATTGCCTGTCAAGAGGACCGCCATCGAGTTAGTTCAGTTGTGAAAGGCAAGTAGCCAGGTTTTGAGCTGGAATGATGGCGCGCAAGGGAGAGTCAAATAAAAGAAAACCTAAACAAAACTGCCATAAAAAGTTGTCGAGAAAAGGTTGCAATTATAATTTCGAACAAGTGCGTGAAAGAAGCTACATTATTATTATTATTAGAAGCAGTTTGATATAGCACTTCGGGCTAAGACGATCAAAGAAAAAGGGTGGAAAGCGGGATTAGTTGGATGATCAGCCATGATCATAATGAATGGTGAAGCAGGCTCGAAGGGCCAAATGGCCTCTTCCTCACAGGTATTCTGGAAGAAGGAAAATCAACAGGATCATAGAAATGTCAACTTGTCTAAATCATACTGAAGGATCTCTGCATCCTCCTCACATCTCTCTCACCCAACTTGGTGTCATTTGCAAATTTGAAGATATAACATTTTGTTCCCTCATCTAACTCATTAATCATAGAATCATAGAATATACAGTGCAGAAGGAGGCTGTTCGACCCATCGAGTCTGCACTGGCCCTTGGAAAGAGCACCCTAATTAAATCTACACATCCACCCTATCCCCGTAACCCAGTAACCCCACCTAACCTTTTTTTGGACACTAAGGGCAATTTATCACGGCCAATCCCCCTAACCTGTACATCTTTGGACTGTGGGAGGAAACCGGAGCACACGGAGGAAACCCACGCGGACACAGGGAGAACGTGGAGACTCCGTGCAGACAGTGACCCAAGCCGGGAATCGAACCTGGGACCTTGGAGCTGTGAGGCAACAGTGCTAACCACTGTGCTACCATGCCACCCCACAATATATATTGTGAACAGCTGGGGTCCTCACACCAATCACTGCGATACCCCACTCGACACTGACTGCCAATTTGAAAACAGGTGAAAACGGGAGGTCTCCCAGGTGATCGGAGCCTCCTGGGTAGTTGGCCCCTGGCCAGGCTGGCACCCTGGCACTGCTATTTCTATCCGGGAACCTGGGCGCTACCAGTCTGGCACCCTGACAGTGCCAACTCGACACTCTACGGTGGGGTGCGAGGTGGGGGGGAGCGCAAAGACCCACCAACGGGTGAGTTGGGGCATTGGTGGGTCCGGGGGGGTCACATCGGGGAGCCGAGAGATCAAGGTGCCATTTAAATACAACGCCCCGATCTCTTGTGATCTAAGAGCGGCCTTGGTGGGGCAATCCCCGCCGGGGGCTGAAATAAAAGAGTGCTGTTAGATAGTGGGCCGGGAACGCCCCCTTGGTTCCCACCTGGAGTGGACTCTCTTTGTTTTTAGTTAAATAACACCCATGGGCAACACTGCAAGACCAGTTCATAATCAGGTTAAACATCTATGTTCATCAATTAGAGATCATGTCATTTTGACAACAGACTACAGAATCCATGGAAGACTTTGTCAGCAGATATAGAGAAAAGGGTGTGATTTTTCAGATGCAAAGCTAGCAGACATAATTCTTGAACTGGTGATTGCATCCAGCTCCATGGAAGCATTCCATAATGATCTGCTAGACAGTCCAAATTTATAGCATCAAAATACTTCTCAAGCAGTATGGAGGGGCAGCACGGTAGCACAAGTGGCTAGCACTGTGGCTTCACAGTGCCAGGGTCCCAGGTTCGATTCCCGGCTTGGGTCACTGTCTGTGAGGAGTCTGCACGTTCTCCCCGTGTCTGCGTGTGTTTCTTCCAGTTCCTCCGGTTTCCTCCCACAGTCTAAAGACGTGCAGGTTAGGTGGATTGGCCATGCTAAATTGCCCTTCATGTCCAAAAAGTTGAGGAGGGCTTATTGGGTTACGGGGATAGGGGGAAAGTGAGGGCTTAAGTAGGTCGGATACGGGGATAGGGTGGAAGCGAAGGCTTAAGTGGGTCGGTGCAGACTCAATGGGCCAAATGGCCTCATTTTGCACTGTATGTTCTGTGTTTATGTTCATGGACTTGGGTATGAAGCAATCCTTGCAGGTTGAGAAGTTTGCAAATCCTGAGCACGGACCCAATTGTTGACAAAACTCACTATCCCCACATGAAAACCTAGCAAGACATGGGGACGGTGTGGCCTTCTACATGCACCAAGGAACTGCCCAGCTTTCCAGCAATAGCAGAAAGGGCTGTTGGCAGAATCAGTGCACTAAAGCAAGGGCTAATGCATCTACAAAGAGCGGTGAACTGATCCAAACAGAAAGTGATCAAACATCAATTCGAATGACCATCCAATATCTGATCAGAAACACCTATAGGAGGTGAATGACAAACCATGAAGTGATGGTGATATGCGCAATGAGACTTTAAAAGCGAGCAGAGGACAACTAAAAAAGCAATAAGGGGGAGATGATGAAGTACGAATGCAAGCTAGCTAGTAATATAAAGGAAGATAGGAAGAGATTTTGTCAATATATAAAAGTTAAGAGAGAGGAAAAAATAGACATTGGACCACTCGAAAATGTGGCTGGAGAAGTAATAATAGGAAACAAAGAAATGGCAGATGAACTGAACAGTTACTTTGCATCAGTCTTCACGGTGGATGACACCAGTGGGATGCCAGAGCTCCAGGAGAACCAGGGGGCAGAGGTGAGTGCAGTGACCATTACTAAGGAGAAGGGTAAGGGGAAACTGAATGGTCTGCAGGTGAATAAATCACCTGGACCAGATGGACTACACTCCAGGGTCCTAAAAGAGATAGCTGAGGAAATTGTGGAGGCATTAGTGATGATCTTTCAGGAATCACTGGAGGCAGGAAGGGTCCCAGAGGACTGGAAGTTGGCAAATATAACACCACTGTTTAAGAAGGGAGGGAGGCAGAAGAGGAAAATGATAGGCCGGTTAGCCTGTCTTCGGTCATTGGTAAGATTTTAGAGTCCGTTATCAAAGATGAGATCTCAAAGCACTTGGAAGTGCATGGTAAAATAGGACTGAGTCAGCATGGCTTTGTCTGTTAGAGTTCTTTGAGGAGGTAACAAGCAAGTTAGACAAAGGAGAACCAGGGGACGTGATTTATTTAGATTTCCAGAAGGCCTATGACAAGGTGCCGCATAGGAGACTGTGAAATAAGTTAAGAGCTCATGGTGTTCAGGGTAAGATCCTGGCATGGATAGAGGATTGGCTGACTGGCAGAAGGCAGAGAGTGGGGATAAAGGGGTCTTTTTCAGGATGGCATCTGGTGACTAATGGTGTGCCTCAGGGGTCTGTGCCGGGACAACAACTTTTTACAATATAGATTAATGATCTGGAATAAGGTACTGAAGGCGCTGTTGCTAAGTTTGCAGATGATACAAAGAACTCTAGAGGGCCAGGTAGTATCGAGGAAACAAGGGGGCTGCAGAAGGACTTGGACAAGCTGGGAGAGTGGGCAATGAAGTGGCAAATGAAATATAATATGGATAAGTGTGAGGTTATGCACTTTGGAAGGAGGAATCTTGGCAAAGACTATTTTCTAAATGGGGAAATACTTTGGAAAGCAGAAGACAAAGGAACTTGGGAGTCCATGTTCACAATTCTCTTAAGGTTAATGTGCAGGTTCAGTCGGCAGTTAGGAAGGCAAATACAATGTTAGCATTCATGTCAAGAGGGCGAGAATACAAGACCATGGATGTACTTTGAGGCTGAGTAAGGCTCTGGTCAGACCCCATTTGGAGTATTGTGAGCAGTTTTGGGCCCCATATTTATGGAAGGATGTGCTGGCCTTGGAAAGGGTCCAGAGGTACAGCATAGAACAGGCCCTTCGGCCCTCAATGTTGTCTGAAACCAAGATCAAGCTATCCCACTCCATGTCATTCTGGTGTGCTCCATGTGCCTATCCAATAACCGCTTGAAAGTTCCTAAAGTGTCTGGCTCCACTATCACAGCAGGCAGTCCATTCCACACTCTAACCACTCTCTGAGTAAAGAATCTTCCTCAGACATCCCTCCTATATCTCCCACCCCGAACCTGATAGTTATGCCCCCTTGTAACAGCTGCATCCACCAAAGGAAATAGTCTCTGAACGTCCACTCTATCTATCCCCCTCATCATCTTATAAACCTCTATTAAGTCGCGTCTCATCCTATTTCGCTCCAGTGAGAAAAGCTCTAGCTCCTTCAACCTTTCCTCATAAGACTTATCCTCCAATCGAGGCAGCATCCTGGTAAATCTCCTTTGCACCCTTTCCAATGATTCCACATCCTTCCTAGAGTGAGGTGACCAGAACTGCACACAATACTCCAAATGTGGTCTCACCAGTGTCCTGGACAGTTTCAGCATAACCCCGCGGCTCTTAAACTCAAGCCCCCTGTTAATAAACGCTAACACACTATAGGCCTTCTTCACGGCGCTATCCACTTGAGTGGCAACCTTCAGAGATCTGTGGAAATGAACCCCAATATCTCTCTGTTCCTCCACATTCCTCAGAACCCTGCCATTGACCCTGTAATACGCATTCAAATTTTTCCTCCCAAAATGAATCACCTCGCATTTATCAGGGTTAAACTCAATCTGCCATTTTTCGGCCCAGCTCTGCATCTTATCAATGTCTCTTTGCAACCTACAACAGCCCTCCACCTCATCCATTACTCCACCAATCTTGGTGTCATCAGCAAATTTACTGACCCACCCTTCAGCCCCCTCCTCCAAGTCATTGATAAAAATCACAAATAGCAGAGGACCCAGCACTGATCCCTGTGGTACACCGCTGGTAACTGGTCTCCAGTCTGAAAACATTCCATCCACCACCACCCTCTTTCTTCTATGTGATAGCCAGTTATTTATCCAATTGGCCAAATTTCCCTCTATCCCACACCTCCTTACTTTCTTCATGAGCCGACCATGGTCAACCTTATCAAACACCTTACTAAAATCCATGTATACAACATCAACTGCTCTACCTTCATCGACACACTTAGTTACCTCCTCAAAGAATTCAATCAAGTTTGTGAGGCAAGACATACCCTTCATAAATCCGTGTTGACTATCCCGGATTAAGCTGCATCTTTACAAATGGTCAGTAATCTTATCCGTCAGGACCCTTTCCATTAACTTACCGACCACCGAAGTAAGACTAACCGGCCTATAATTACTAGGGTCATTCCTATTCCCTTTCTAGAACAGAGGAACAACATTTGCCACTCTCCAGTCGTCTGGCACTTTCCCCGTGGACAGTGAGAACCCAAAGATCAAAGCCAAAGGCTCTGCAATCTCATTCCATGCCTCCCAAAGAATCCTAGGATATAACCTATCTGGCCTAGGGGACTTGTCGACCCTCAGGTTTTTCAAAATTGCTAATACATCTTCCCTCAGAACATCTACCTCCTCCAGCCTACCCGCCTGTATCACACTCTCATCCTCAAAAACATAGCCCCTCTCCTTGGTGAACACTAAAAATAAGTATTCATTCAATGCCTCTCCTGTCTCTTCTGACTCCATGAACAAGTTTCCACTACTGTCCTTGACTGGCCCTAACCTCACCCTGGTCATTCTTTTATTTCTCACATAAGAGTAAAAAGCCTTGGGGTTTTCCTTGATCCGACCCACCAAGGACTTCTCATGTCCCATCCTAGATCTCCTAAGCCCTTTTTTTTTAGCTCATTCCTTGTTACCTTGTAACCCTCAAACAACCCAACTGAAACTTGTTTTCTCATCCTTACATATGCTTTCTTTTTCCTCTTGACAAGACATTCAACCTCTTTTGTGAACCATGGTTCCCTCACCTATCAAGGACACGCAGTATTTGTTCCTTGAACAAGCTCCACTTTTCATTTGTGCATTTCCCTGACAGTTTCTGTTCCCATATTATGCTCCCTAATTCTTGCCTAGTCACATCACAATTACCCCTACCCCAATTAGAAACTTTGCCCTGCCGTATGGCCCTATCTCTCTCCATTGCAATAGTGAACGACACCGAATTGTGGTCACTATCTCCAAAGTGCTCTCCCACAAACAAATCTAACACTTAGCCCGGTTCATTACCCAGTACCAAATCCAATGTGGCACCACCTCATGTCGGCCTATCACATATTGTGTTAGGAAACATTCCTGCACACACTGTACAGAAACTGACCCATCCGAACTCTTCGACCTGTCGAGGTTCCAATCAATACTTGGAAAGTTAAAGTCACCTATGGCAACTACCCTGAGACCTCCACACCTATCCATAATCTGTTTTGCAATTTCTTCCTCCACATCTCTATTACTATTTGGGGGCCTATAGAAAACTCCTAACAACGTGACCGCTCCTTTCCTATTTCTAACTTCGGCCCATATTACCTCAGCAGGCAGATCCCCCTCGAACTGCCTTTCTGCAGCCATTAAACTATCCTTGATTAACAACGCTACTCCTCCACCTCTTTTACCACCTTCCCTACTCTTACTGAAATACCAGAACGTCTAACAACCATTCCTGTCCCTGTTCTAACCATGTCTCCATAATGCCCACAACATCGTAGTCCCAAGTACCAATCCACGCTCCAAGTTCACCTACCTTATTCCGGATGCTCCTTGCATTGAAGTAGACACACTTCAACCCACCTTTCTGTCTGCCGGTACATTCCTGCGACCTTGATACTCTCCTCAGCACCTCACTACTCTCAACACTGGCTTCTGGACTACAGCTCGTTTTCCCATCCCCCTGACAAATTAGTTTAAACCCCCCCCTAAGAGCCATAGCAAATTTTCCACCCAGGATATTGGTGCCCCTCTGGTTCAGGTGCAAACCGTCCTGTTTGTACAGGTCCCACCTTCCCCAGAATGTGCTCCAATTATCCACGTACCTGAAACCCTCCCTCCTACACCATCCCTGCAGCCACGTGTTTATCTGAACTCTCTTCCTGTTCCTCAACTCGCTAGCCCGTGGCACCGGCAACAAACCAGAGATGACAACATGGTTTGTCCTGGCTCTCAGCTTCCACCCTGGCTCCCTAAATTCCTGTTTTAAATCCCCGCCCCTACTCTTACCTATGTCTTTGGTACCGAGTTGTGACTGTTCTCCGTCCCCCTTAAGGATTCTGAAAACTCTGAGACGTCTCGGACCCTGGCAACCAGGAGGCAACATACCATCCGTGAGTCTCTTTCGCTGCAACAGAACCGTTTATCTGTCCGTCTAACTATCGAGTCCCCAATAACTATTGCTCTCCTGCTCTCCCCCCATCCCTTCTGAGCCACAGGGATGGACTCAGTGCTGGAGTACCGGTCACCGTGGCTTACTTCTTGTAAGTGCCCCCCCCCCCCCCCCCCCCTCCTCAACAGTATCCAAAACAATATACTTGTTACTAAGGGGAACGACCACAAAAGATCCCTGTACTGACTGTTTCCTTCCCGCCCCTCTCACTGTCACCCATCTATCTTTATTCTTCGGAGTAACTACATCCCTGAAGCTACTATCTATGACCACCTCTGCCTCCCGAATGATCCAAAGTTCATCCAGCTCCAGCTCCAGTTCCCTAACATGGTTTCTGAGGAGCTGGAGATGGGTGCACTTCCCACAGATGAAATCAGCAGGGTCACTGATGGCGTCCCTCATGTCAAATATTCTGCAGGAGGAACATTGCACTATCTTCCCTGCCATCCCCCCTCGGTAACTTGCGGTGAAAACAAGAAAAAAAAGAAAGAGCTTACCGCCCAACTTAAATACAGGTAAAAATACAGGTAAAAATAAAACACTTAACCAGCAACCACTGCGCCTCCTGGCTGTCTCTCCTCTCGCGCTGTTTTCAATTAATCAATGATTAATAAGGGGATATGGGGTTATGGGGAGAAGGCAGGAGAATGGGGATGAGAAAATATCAGCAATGACTGAATGGCACAGCAGACACGATGGGCCAAGTGGCCTCATTCTGCTCCTATGTCTTATGGTCTTATGGTCTAGGAGCTTAGTTTCACTTTTGCCTTACAACACCAGGTTAAAGTCCAACAGGTTTGTTTTTCATCACTAGCTTTCGGAGCACTGCTCCTTCCTCGGGTGAATGAAGAAGTAGGTTCCAGAAACATATATACAGACAAAGTCAAAGTTGCAAGACGATACTTTAAATGTGAGCATTTGCAGGTATTTAAGTCTTTACAGATCCAGAGATAGGGGTAACCCCAGGTTAA
This sequence comes from Scyliorhinus canicula, assembly GCF_902713615.1. NCBI lineage: Eukaryota > Metazoa > Chordata > Chondrichthyes > Carcharhiniformes > Scyliorhinidae > Scyliorhinus > Scyliorhinus canicula. The sequence continues at coordinate 261,649,021 of NC_052147.1, read as the reverse complement.
AGAGGTGTGAATTGTCTCAAACCAGGACAGTTGGTAGGATTTCGCAAGCCTAGGCCAGATGGTGGGGGGTGAATGTAATGCAACATGAATCCAAGGTCCTGGCTGAGGCCGTACTCAAATGGGTAGAACTTGGCTGTAGGTTTCTGCTTGGCAATTCTGCTTTGTCGCGCGCCCTGAACGCTGCCTTGGAGAATGCTTGTCCAAAGATTAGGGGTTGAATGCCCTTGACTGCTGAAGTGTTCTCCGACTGGAAGTGAACATTCCTGCCTGGTGATTGTCACGCGATGTTCATTCATCCGTTGTCGCAGTGTTTGCATAGTCTCGCCAATGTACCATACTTCGGGAAATCCTTTCCTGTAGCGTATGAGGTGGACAACGTCGGCCAACTTGCACGAATATGTACCAAGGACCTGGTGGGTGGTGGTACCCATGTCGATGATCTGGCATATCTTGCAGAGATTGCCATGGCAGGGTTGTGAGGGGGGTGTCGTGGTCGCTGTTCTGAAGGCTGGGTAGTTTGCTGCAAATAATGGTTTGTTTGAGGTTATGTGGTTGTTTGAAGGCAAGTAGTGGAGGTGTGAGGATGATCTTGGCAAGATGTTCATCTTCATCAATGATGTGTTGAAGACTGCGAAGAAGATGTCGTAGTTTCTCCGCTCCGGGGAAGTACTGGATGACGAAGGGTACTCTGCTGGTTATCTCCACATCATCACTTTTGCCTGAGAGCAGAACAAAGCTCAGCTCTGATGTCTTCATGCTCCATACCCATGTGTATTTGTGTTCATGTGCCTCGTCTTAATAAATGAACCCACACTATGTTTACACAATCCCTTATGAGTTATTTCTGCCTTTATATAATTATAACACATTAACAATATGGACGCCCTTTTAATGCCATTGTCTGTATGTCTATCAAATCCGATAGCAGCAGAACGTCCATTCCAACATAGTGCAGTTTCCACTGACATTCACACTTATCCATTTTATGGGAACGCACCACAACATTATTATATTTCTGAGAGCTGTTATATTAACCGTGTGATTCATTCCCTGCTCCTTTATGTTTATAAATGCTGTTTCTCCAAAGCCTAACAATTCTCAAAAAAGTCAATAAAAATGTATAATTTTTACAGGGAGATTAATGTTCAGAACACCCTCTGTTCTTTGAAATGTAGTACAAAAAAAAAACTTCAGTAGGAGATTTAAAAACATTCTGCTATGAGTAACTATTGTTCCCTGCGGACTTTGTGATGCAAATATATGTTCCAATGGGTGATTTGGCCCTCCATATTTTCCACCTTGTTTTTTTCTTAATGTCATGAAGACAGGGAGTGATATGCCAGCATTGTTTATACTTCAAAAGCACTAGAAAGGCCATAAAGCACTATTATATTATTATATTATTTGTAAAGAATTAAATATCATGAGGATGTACATCTAGGGTGTCACATTTTACTGCAGCACTGAAGTCATTTATTCAGTAATAATGTATCATCTATCCGTCAACCAGCCACACGGAGAAATGCTATAAATGCCCTCGCTGACTCCAGAAGTTTGAATCTAAATTGTGCTTTCGAATCAGAGCCAGAGGAAACCACAAGCACTTTGCACATCATGAAGATTGCTACAGAAATGCAAGTGTTTATTTAACTTTTGTTAACATCAGGTTAATTTTTAGAATACTGTAATTTGTAGAACTATATGCTTTGAAAAATACGAGTTTGAATGGGCCACATGCCCAAAGATGTCTTCAGGGGCAGCACGGTAGCATGGTGGTTAGCATAAATGCTTCACAGCTCCAGGGTCCCAGGTTCGATTCCCGGCTGGGTCACTGTCTGTGCGGAGTCTGCACGTCCTCCCCGTGTGTGCGTGGGTTTCCTCCGGGTGCTCCGGTTTCCTCCCACAGTCCAAAGATGCGCGGGTTAGGTGGATTGGCCATGCTAAATTGCCCGTAGTGTCCTAAAAAGTAAGGTTGGGTTACGGGTATAGGGTGGATACGTGGGTTTGAGTAGGGTGATCATTGCTCGGCACAACATCGAGGGCCGAAGGGCCTGTTCTGTGCTGTACTGTTCTATGTTCTATGTGACATGTTCTCAATGGGCCCGGTGACCTCTGCTACGATTAGCTGAAAAGGGGTAGGATGGTTCCCCTCTCTTGCTCCACTCCTCGGTTGACTGCACCAATCTTATTAGGGCAGCACGGTAGCATTGTGGATAGCACAATCGCTTCACAGCTCCAGGGTCCCAGGTTCAATTCCGGCTTGGGTCACTGTCTGTGCGGAGTCTGCACGTCCTCCCCGTGTGTGCGTGGGATTCCTCCGGGTGCTCCGGTTTCCTCCCACAGTCCAAAGATGTGCAAGTTAGGTGGATTGGACATGATAAAATTGCCCTTAGTGTCCAAAATTGCCCTTAGTGTTGGGTGGGGTTACTGGGTTATGGGGATAGGGTGGAGGTGTTAACCTTGGGTAGGGTGCTCTTTCCAGGAGCCGGTGCAGACTCGATGGGCTGAATGGCCTCCTTCTGCACTGTAAATTCTATGAATTCTATGATCTTTTCAAAGGGAGGTGCTTACCAATTCACTGAGGTTTTAACTGTTTATGTGCTGCAAATAAAAAAGGTGCAAATAGACAGGTTTTCTTGAAGTTTTTGAAAAGGAGAAAAGCATTTATTATGCTGAGCCTGTTATAAGTAAAATAATAGAAATGCTTCAACTTTCATGCGCACTTCGTGTTCAGCACAGTAAAATAACACGAGCTGCAACTGGATGCAGCTTTACCTGAGAGATACTCCAAACCTTGAAGTTAGTTCAATATGATTTATTGAACCTGTCACACAGCTCAATCCTCTGTGAGTTCGACTCTCTGCTAACCTAGTGTGATTAATCTTTCTGATTGAACCAGATTAGCTCTTAGCCATGTGCTGTAGGGGTTATATGATATGTACACCCTGATTCACACTGTAGATGTCACCAGTGGAAAGAGGCGGAGTGCGAGTGCCTTGTGCCGTTCATAGTGGGAAACCACCCCCAAGTGTTCTGCCTGCTGATTGGTTATGTCCTGTTCTCTGTATTCATTAGCTGCCTGTTTGTATCTCATGTGCATGTCTGCATGACAGCGCACACACTCGAAGTTCATGCACACCCACACACAGATACACAAATAGATTGTTGAGTGGGAGGATAGATCAAGTCATATTTGAAAACTCCAAAAAAGACTAAGTAACATGGTTCTTTTATTTTAATTTTAGAGCACCAATTATTTTTTGTCCAATTAAGGGATAATTTAGCAGAGCCAATTCACCTACCCTGTGCATTCTTTTGGGTTGCGGGGGAGAGACCCTCGCAGACAATGTGCAAACTCCACACGGACAGTGACACAGAGCCAGGATCGAACCTGGGACCTCGGCATCGTGAGGCAGCAGTACTAACCACTGCACCACCATGCTGCCTTAAGTGATATGGTTCCTGTAGGTTGGTGACTTGCGTCGATCCAAGCTGAGATCATGCTTCGGCATTAGTTTAATGATTTCAACAGACGATTTAGCAATTGTTGGGAATCACACCGCCAGCAAGCGGCCGGAGAATTCAAGCTCGTGGCTAGGGTGAATTCCTTTTTCAGCCAACGTTCACTGTTTTATGAAATTATATTTAATGTGTAGTCCACCAGGGGATAGTTCGGATGTTATGGGCTAAGAGATGATCCCATTCACATTGTCTTTGTTGGTATTTTCTAGGCAGGTTCTCTCCACTTTGGAATTCATTGTGCAGACCAAGGCAGGCCAGCAGCACGGTTCAATTCCCGTACCAGCCTCCCCGAACAGGTGCCGGAATGTGGCGACCAGGGGCTTTTCACAGTAACTTCATTGAAGCCTACTTGTGACAATAAGCGATTTTCATTTTTCATTTTCAGTGATGCAAGTTTACAACCAACTCCGAAGCTTCAGTTTTAAGCCATTGGAATATGGTTTCAGTCTTCTGAAAAATCCAATCAGTGATTTCCACGCAGCAAATTCATGAAGTAATTTAAAAAAAAATAAAGCATGGCTTCAAAACGCTTCCTTCTGTGAGGCAACCATTCTCTGATTCTTACAGTTGATCATCACATTTCTGAGTAAAGAGTAGCACACTGGAAAGCTGTGTTTGAATGGATCCTTGCTGTTTAGACATTTCACGTGAATGCCGTTATCTCAAGGCTTTCCATCGTATTTCTCAAAGGCAATGATAGCCTCGTTAAACTCGGGTCCCTCTTTCCCTTTGCTAGAAAACACTGATCTTTCCAACTGTGGGACACCGGCTTCTCTCCGTTCACTCTCCAAATGTTCAGCCCCATTGTTGAGAAAATACAATTGCCCAGTGAACGAGGAATTATTTTCAGAAAACAACCCCAATGAATGGGAAGTGTCTGAAAATAATTCAACTTTGAGGGGAAAAGTATTTTGGAGAGGAGGAGCGGGATTCTCCATTGGCTGATGTCGAAACCGCAAAATGCGATTGGGTGGAGAATAGGTTCTGCTGCTAAAATCACTGCGGGCGCAGATGTGCTGCCACATCGCTATTCTCCGTCACTTCGACAGCTGCATTAATGCGGTCCAGAAGCACAGGCAGTAAATACTGTTTGCATGTCATTTGCGGGCCTGACCCGGTATTCTCCGGGGCCTCTGCAATGCTCCACCTCCGATGGGCCGAGTTCCCGATGGCGCGATTCGCTTGTGCTTTCAAAAATCGTGAAACCGGCATCTTGGCTGCTGAGGGAGGGAGAGGGGATACGGAAAGTGTCCAACATCACCATAGTTTGCTGAACACCATTGCCACAGCTAGAAAGGCAGCCATGCAGCTGCGCACGCCACTGACAGCCCACTGTGAACTTAGGGTCATGGGTCGTATCGGTGTCCCCCTAGGCCACCCCCCCCTCTAGGTGACTCATCAGCTGTATGGGTGTGCTCCAGCTCAACCAATGCCATCTTGTTGGCTGGGATGAGTATCTGTGGGGCGTGTAATGTGTATATGCGGCTGCAGCTTGTCAGCCTGCCGAGTGTCAATCACGGATCCGGCGAATCCCGCACTGTTTTTCATTGGAATCGATTGTGGTTCCATATGGCATTGGTGCTAGCCCTCCCAGTTGCTGATTTAATCCAGGTTCGGTACCAGTTTTGCTGTCGTGAAAGTCCACAAACACTGCGTCGGCGTCAACACTTAGGGCTGGATTCTCAGATCTCCGATGCTGTAATCGGATTCGGCGACCGGCCAGAGATGCGTTTTTACGCTGCAATTGGGGGCGGTGCTGTTTTTCTGATGCTCCGCCCCTTCATAAATGGTGTACTCGAGGAGTACGTCGCACTCCATTGGGACGGCCTCAGGGCGTCACTTGAGGCCCAAACAACCCCCCCCCCCCCCCCCCCGGATGGGCCGAGTCCCTGACGGTGTGGGGCGCGTGTCCTCACAACTTTCGGCGATCTCGTGTCCAGCGATGCCAAAGTCAGGAGGGAGCCATCCCGCTGGTGGGGGGGGGGGGGGGGGGGGGGGCTTTGGCAGGGGCTGGGGGCACTGGTGGAGGGGGATCCAGTGGTGGAAAAGGGGGATACAAGGAGACAGTTTTTGGCAAGCCGTGTCCACGCTAGGCCAGTGCCATGTTGTATGGCGCGGCCGCCGCTGGCCTCCACCATGCGCATGAGTGGCCACTGTCCCGGCCATTCTGCGGCTGTATCCGCAGGTAAAGCCAGGGGCTGTACGCGGCATGGCTGCTAGCCCCCCACCGGGTGGCGGGCCACTGCGGTGGAGCCACTGACTTTTTGCTCATAAGGCCCGACGGTTCTTGCGGACAGAGCCGCAAAATCGGAGAATCCAGCCCTTAGTCTCAGAAACGGAGAATCCCACCCATAATGTTACTGTGACTGTTATTGTTGATCGAGAGGTTAGAATCCTCAAAGACAAACTTTTTTAATTGATTAGCTTCTGAAGAAATTGTCTGCGTAGCTTTTGAAGAGCTTGTAAGAATGTTAGGTAGAGGAAACACCAATAAGTTTCACAAAAATCTGTCTCCTCAGAAAGACTCCTCGACACTGTGGTGATATGCCTGTGCACAGTTCTGCATATCGTCAGCAATGCGACCTCCAACCAGCTGGTGGCGATAGAGACCTATCATGTGACTCAACACACCGGCCAGTTGGCAGTATGTCATATGAGAAGATAGTTGCACTTAGAGTAGCTCCAGGAGAATTCATTGAAGTCATTTAGTAGCCATCGTCTATTATAATTTTTAAGTTATCTTTTCCACGTGTTTGTTAATAAATCATCTTTATAGTTAAACAACCATATGTTCTGTGTACATCATTACAATGGTTATATCACAGAACACAACAAACACCAAAAAAAACCTAATGTTTCAATGTGTTGAATGTCTTTACATTTTATAAATCCTTATAGAATGGACCAGTGTTTTAACTTACTGTTGCTACCTGACCCAAGCTAGACATGAAAGATGAATCATTAATCATCCTCAGACTGAGTATTTGATGCAATCTGGTACAGGTTAGCAATCAGCCAGGAGTTTTTATTATTTTTTTGATTCATTTATGGGATGTGGGCGTCGCTGGTTTATTGCCCATCCTAGTTGGCCCTCAGAAGGTTGTGGTGAGTTACCTTCTTGAACCGCCGCAGCCCTTGAGGTGTAGGTACACCCATTGTGCTGTTAGGGATGGAGTTCCAGGATGTTGCCCTAGTAACAGTGAAGGAACAGCAATATATTTCCAAGTCAGTGTGGTGAGTGACTTGGAGCGGAACCTACAGTTGGTGGGGTTCCCAGGTATCTGCTGATCTTGTCTTTCTGGATGGTAGTGGTCGTGGGTTTGGAAGTCGCTGTTACAAGGTGTGTTACACGGTAGTTTGGATGACATGAAACATAAAAGTGAAGCCGAGGAGATTTATAAACATAATCCCGTGCACTTCATGTATGTTGCAGAGAGAATTTAGTCCTCACAGATAGCCACAACACAATTTCTATGTCCCAATGCCACAATGTGTGTCATCGGTCATCAAATGATTGATTATACTATTATAGTGAAGTTGCCTTGATCTTTAGTTTTGTTCGCAGGATGTGGGTATTGCTGCCATGGCCTCACTTATTGTCCATTCCCAATTATCTTGAGAAGGTGGTGGTGGGCTGCCTTCTTGAAGTGATTTGTTCTATGATTGAGATGCGTGCTAGGACATTTCAGGTGGCATTAAGACACAGCCTGTAGTGGCAGACAGTCAGAAATACTGCAAAGGTGATAAAGGCAGAGACAAAAGAATTAATGAGTTCTGACATATGAAGAGGAGGAGGGGTACAGCACACTCATGTGGTGGAGAAGGTGACACGGAGCACAGTGACATTGCATCACCCGGTACAAAGTGTGACGATATGAATAATGCAATTGATATTCTGATACTCTTTATGCTGCAACATTGGAAACATCTGTGTCTTTCTCTGGGTTCACTGGGATCACATTCATGCATCATTCACAAACACGAATGGGCAGCACGGTAGTACAGTGGGTAGCACTGTGGCTTCACAGCGCCAGGGACGCAGGTTTGATTCCCGGCTGGGTCACTGTCTGTGCAGAGTCTGCACATTCTCCCTGTGTCCGCGTGGGTTTCCTCCGGGTGCTCCGGGTTCCTCCCACTAGTCCTGAAAGATGTGCTGTTAGGTAATTTGGACATTCTGAATTCTCCCTCTCTGTACCCAAACAGGGGCCGGTATATGGCGACTAGGGGCTTTTCACAGTAACTTCATTACAGTGTAAGCCTACTTATGACAATAAAAAATTATTCTTAAAAAAACTAGATAAGATTCCGCTGAGAATGATGGGATTGTTTTCGTCATCTGACTCTTTATTATTGGCACAGGTTACTACACTTTCCCCTTTAATTGCTTGTAATTCTTGGTAATTCCATGAAAGCCACCTATCATGTCTGCTCCAACCCATTTAAAATACTTTCAATGAGATGCAGACTCAAAAATGTACTAGTGTAGCCCAGTAATTTGGGAAGGTCCAGTTTTGGGGTAAGAGAGGAGGCAGATTTGGGGATCAGCGCAGACTGGGGAATCTGAGCCTGGCAAGAAGGTTGTGTGGGGGGGGGGGGGGGGGGGGGAGGGGAATCTCATGTTTAGAGGTCAGGAGAGGACCAGGAGTGTTTGGGAGGGGAGTTATCTCTAAAGTAATTTTTGTTTTCCAATTACCGTAAGTGGCAATTTAGCGTGGCCAGTCCACCCACCTTGCACATCTTTGTGCTGTGGGGGTGAGACCCAGGCAGACACAGGGAGAATGTGCAAACACCACACGGACAGTGACCCGGGGCCGGGATGGATCCCGGGTCCTCAGCAGCGTGCAGCAGCAGTGCTAACCACTACATCACCGAGCCACCCCACAGTTCAGTAATTATGATAAGTGATTTGCTAATTTACCTTCTTTTCTGCAAATCATCCTGAGGACTGGTATCCCAGAATGCACGGCAAAACCAGCCCTGGGGGTGGGAAGCTCTCGGCCTCTTGTGAGCATGTGCAAAGAGCCGAATGGCTTCTTCACGTGCAGGTAAAGGATGTTATTTAGTTAGTCCTTGTCCAATGTGGTAGCCAGTGCATGTCTGACTGGAAGTGTGCATGTACTCCCTGATTGCCATTTTGGAGAACCCTGTGTCTCTGTAGCCAGGAAATTGACCTTTCAATTTCTAGATCATGAGGATGTGGTTATTGGAACAAAACCTGACTTCTTCCTTCTTGCTATAAACAGTAATCCAAGCGAGAACCAAAAATATGTTAGCTCCATGATGTACCATCAATTCGACTCAAGACACATTTAGGATCCGAACTGTGGCTTTAATCAGCTAGTTGTTAGCCCGGTGGTCGACTACAGAGAATGGCCAACCGCCGGGAACTCTGGGTACTTATACCCGGCCTCGGAGGCGCGGCCTACTTGCCTCTCGACCAATTGGAGAGCAGTCACATGACTAGTCCCAACCAATCGGACGAGAGGCACATGACCAGCCAGAGCCAATGGGAAGCCAGTGCTCTGCACCAATGGCAGTGCTCATATCCATACCACCATACTCCACTTAAACATTCCACTCCTATCTCTGTCAGTAGCCAATAGGAGGAAAGGTTTTGTCGAAACCTTTAATAAATTTGGTTTAATTCAGTCTCTTAGTCTTGAGAATATATACTAAAATCTGGAGTGAGGAAAACATCCGAACGTACACAACTTCTCTCAATTCAGATGAGCTGCTTGTTTTAGCTTTGAATTCAGTTTTGACGAGCCAACTAAGTATTTCCGCTTGAAGGCACCATATACCCATAAGGAAGAGCTTACTTAACCTTTCTATAACATACCTGCTTCATTGATCCCCAAATCTTATTTGATAAAAAAGGGCTGTGCAAGTGTCCTATCTACTCGTTGGAACATAGATATTACTCACTTCAAACTAGTCTCCTGTCTTAGAAGAGAACAAAAGGAACCTTCCAGACTGATGTCAATAACGTTCCTGAAACTAGCTCAAAGGTTTATGGTCAATTGAATGAGCCTTTTTGTTATGGGTCAGGGTTTGAAAATGAAAATGAAAAAATGAAATGAAAATCATTTATTGTCACGAGTAGGCTTCAATGAAGTTACTGTGAAAAGCCCCTAGTCGCCACATTCTGGCATCTGTCCGGGGAGGCTGGTACGGCAATCGAACCGTGCTGCTGGCCTGCTTGGTCTGCTTTCAAAGCCAGCGATTTAGCCCAGTGAGCTAAACCAGCCCACTGGCTTAGAGGCTGGTTTAGAGAATCCCAAAGTGTATCATGGAGTTCATCTGACCCACAACTTTTAATAGATTGTGGTATGGGGAGCACACGACTCACTCTCCAGGTATGGTCCAACAGAAATGGAAAAGTATTTTTTAAAGCAAAACAATGTTTATTCTATGAACTCAAGTTAACCTTTTTAAAACAAACAGTGAACATCTTAGCAACCAGTAAATCAAATACACCCCCCAAAGAATACAACACTAAACCTGTATGCTGTCCTTTTACATCCGAAAGAATAATAAACCTTTAAACAGAAGCACATCAGAATTTACATTCAATACTGAAAACATTTATAATTCTGAATTCACCAAATGACTAAGAGATAGCCCTTCATGGCGGAGAGTTCAACAGTACAGCTGCTTTGTCTGACTTCAGCTGCAAAATACCAAGTTTTTTCTCAAAGTGAAACTAAAAAGCAGAACCAGAGCTCAGCTCCACCCACGCTCTGACATCACTGCATTAACCAGAGCAGCTAACCATTTCTTAAAGTGCCATTCTCGTGACACTTTCAAGTGCAAAGGCACCAGCTGTTTCATCAAATCATAAAATTTGCAGTGTAGGAGGCCATCCGGCCCATCGGGTCTGCACCGGACCTTGGAAGGAGCACCGCACTTAAGCCCACACCTCCAACCTATCCCCATAACCTCACCTAATATTTTTCTTTTGACACTAAGGGGAAATCATCGTGGTCAAACAACCTAACCTGCACATCTTTGGACTATGGGAGGAAACCAGAGCGCCCGGAAGAAACCCACACAGACACGGGGAGAACTCCGCACAGACAGTGATCCAAGCTGGGAATCGAACCTGGGACCCTGGAGCTGTGAAGCAACTGTGCTAACCACTGTGGTACCGCACTGCTCATTTCGAGCTCTCAACATGTGAATCCCACAACACAGGATGTATAATGGTCATAACCCTACCTTATTTGGAAAAGGGCATTGACTCATGTGATGAGACAGCCATACTTTCTGTTTGCTTTTAAAAAAAGAGCAAGAAGCTATTCTGCAGACAGAATTCCATCAGAAAGCCGCCAAACCCACTGCAAGTCATCCAAGCAACCAAGGCAATTAATACACCTTGAAATTTTGAGAAGGACTCCCCTCAACGCAAAAACCCACCTGGTTCAATAATAAGCTTCAGGGAATGAAATCTGTTATCATTTCCTTGTCTGGCCTAAATGTGACTCAAGATCCACAGCAATGTGATTGACTCTTAACTTCTCGCTGCAATGGCCCAGCAAGCCACTAATGTCAAGAGTGATTCAGGATGGCTCTGCGAGGGGATAATTAGATCCCATGGAAGAGTAATGAAAAAATTGCAAACACATTGATCATGGCAGTAAAAAGGACCATGTAGGGCAGGGTATTCCATTTGGGAGACTATGGGCTGGATTCTCTGATTTTGAGGCTATGTCCGGAGCATGTGTCTTGTCTTACGATTAAAAGGTCGGTGCCGCCCCTGCACCGATGCTCTACTTGGTGAGGGGCTAGCAGCCGTGCGATGTAAAACCCCCGGCATTCCCGATAGAAACGGCCGGAGAAGTGGCGGGTCTGAGAGCCTGCATGCGCACGGCGTGCAGCGGTCGAGCCATTCAACGCGGACCCGGCCTGCCAGATAGTGCTCCCCTGTAATTTCCCACGCCATCCCCGGACCACACCCTACCAGTCCTCCCAAACCCCGCCGAAGCCCCCCTGCCAAGCGGAATCCCTCCCCCCCACCCCCCGCTACTGTGGTGTGCTGGACACAGTCCGCAGCCGCCACGCGAGGTTGATGAAACCTCAGAGCACAAGTGATCCACGTCATCGGAAAGTCGGCCCATCGGGGGCAGAGCATCGGGGGAGAACCTTCTGGTAACGTCCTGAGGCCGTCCCAATGGCGTGCGCCATGCTCACCAATTACGCCATTTTGGGAGGGGTGGAGCATCCGAAAACAGGCGCCGCCCCCAATTCTGGCATCAAAAGGGATTGTCCGCCCAATCTCCGAATGCGATTTCGGCGTCAGCAATCGGAGAATCCCACCCAGTGTTGCTTCCACAACCGAATAGTGTGCAATTCACATTCCTTTTTTTTGGAACATCTTTTTATTGGCTTTTCTCATATTGATAAACAGTTGTTACTTATATACATTCCATTTTTCTTGCCCGTGTTAATTTGCTTTATTTTACAGAGAGGTTCATTTTGTCCTTCTTTTGACTAACTGTACATACATTTTGCTGCCCTCTGGATCAGTCTATGATATCCCCCCTTCCTCCTCCCCCCCAATTGGTTTCAGTACCCTCTTCTCTTGTGGTTTCCCCATTCCACCCCCCCCCCCCCCCCCCCCAGGTTGCGTAGTCCTTTGGTTCTTCATCTTTTATTTTTTTCCCCAGCTTACTCCTCGTTGCTGGCCTCGAACAAGTTTTGGAACAGGCCGACGAACTGCCGAGATATTCCGAGAAGTCAGTGAGCCAGTCTGCAGCTTTGGGTGGCGCTGCCGATCGCCAGCCGAGCAGGATTCTCCGGCATGCGATTAGGGAAGTGAAAGCTAGGGCGTGGCCCCCCTTCCCCATGTGTAGCTCTGGCTGCTCCGATACCCCAAAGATTGCCACTATTGGGCATGGCTTCACCCTCACCCCCACAACCTTGGACATTGCCTCGGAGAAGGCTGTCCAGAACCCAGCAAGCTTGGGGCAAGCCCAAAACATGTGGGTGTGGTTGGCTGGGCCCCTCTGGCATTGCTCGCATTTGTCCTCCACCTCCGGGAAGAACCTGCTCATTCGGGTTCTGGTCAGGTGCGTTCTGTGCACCACTTTGAGCTGCATTAGGCTTAGCCTTACGCAGGAGGAGGTGGAGCTCACCCTGCTCAGTGCTTCACTCCCGAATCCCCATCCTACCTCTGTCCCCAGTTTGTCCTCCCATTTTTGTCTGGTCTCGTCCAGCGGTGTTCGGGCTCTGTCCAGTAGCTGTCCGTATATTTTCCACATAGCCCCCCCTTCTCGGTGCTTGTGCCTATCAGGTCCTCTAGTAGTGTGTTTTCTGGGGCCCCGGGCTACCCTACTGTCTCTTTGCAGAGGAAGTGCTTTATTCGGAGGTGTCTTAATTCCTGTCCTCTTGCTAGTTTCCACTTCCTCGTCAGTTCATCTAGTGTTGCCAGTCTGTGCCCTACATAGTCCCCGACCGTCAATGTGCCCCTCTCCCGCCTCCATCTTTTGAAGGTGGTATCTAGCACAGCTGTGATAAACTATGATTGCCGCAGATGGGGGCCATAAGGGACATTATGGTTATCCCGAAGTTCTGTCTCAACTGGGTCCACATTCTCAGCATGGCCGCTACCACTGGGCTCGTTGGGTACCTTGTTGAGGAGGATGGGAGTGCTGCTGTGGCCAGGGCCTGGAGCGTTGTTCCTTTACAGGATGCCTCCTCCATTTGTAACCAATCTTTGTCGGGTTCTTGTACCCATCCCCTCACTTTTTCTGCCATTGCTGCCCAGTGGTAGTAGTGTAGGTTCGGTAGAGCCAGGCCCCCTCTGACTTTCCCTCTTTGCAGTGTCGGTTTGGGAATTCTCGGGTTCTTGCCCCCCCCCCCCCCCCCCCCCCCCCCCCCCCACCACACATACACACACACGCGATGATTAGCCTGTCTATGTTTTGGAAAAAGGCCTTGGGGATGAAGATTGGAATGGAAGATTGGAAGGGGGGGGGGGTTGTTGGGTTACGGGTATAGGGTGGATACGTGGGTTTGAGTAGGGTGATCATTGCTCGGCACAACATTGAGGGCCGAAGGGCCTGTTCTGTGCTGTACTTTTCTATATTCTATGGATCTAAACAAGAAGAGGAACCTTGGCAGTACGTTCATCTTGATCATCTACACTCTCCCCGCCAGGGACAGTGGGAGTGAGCCCCACCGTTGAATGTCTTTTCTTACTTTGTCCACCAGGCTGGTCAGGTTCCACTTGTGGATCTGTGTCCAGTCTCTGGCTATCTGGATCCCCAGGTAGTGGAATCTGTTCTGGGCTGTTTTGAACGGGAGCCCCTTCAGCTCTGTCCCTCCCCCTTTTGGGTTCACTGGGAATGTCTCACTTTTGCCCAGGTTAAGTATGTAGCCCGAGAAGGTTCCAAACTCTTTCAGTATTTGCAGTATTGCCTACAGTTCCTCCTGTGGCTTCGAGACATAGAGGAGCAGGTCATCTGCATAGAATGAGACTCTGTGCTCTCTGTCTTCTCTCCAGCTTTTTCCAACTCGCAGGGCTATCGCCAGGGGTTCGATTGCTAGCGCGAACAAGAGTGGGGACAGGGGGAAGCCTAGTCTTGTTCCTCTCTGTAGCTGGAAGTATTCAGAGATGGTGGTGTTAGTTCGGACGCTCGATTTGGGAGAGTTGTACAGGAGCCTCACCCAGGCGGTGAACCCCGCTCCTAGCCCAAACCGTTCCAGTACCTCAAGGAGGTAGCTCCATTCGACACTGTCAAAGGCCTTTTCTGCGGTCAAGGAGACCATCACCTCTGGTGTTCTCCCCCCGGGGGTGGGGGGGGGGGGGGGGGGTGAGGGGGGGTCATTATCACATTCAGCAGCCACCTGATGTTCTCTGTGAGCTGCCTCCCCTTGACAGACCCCATTTGGTCCTCTGCGACCACCTCTGGTGCGCAGTCCTCCAGCCTTTTGGCCAGGACCTTTGCGAGTATTTTCGCATCCACGTTCAGCAGTGAAAAGGGTCTGTATGATCCACATTCCATCAGGTCTTTAGCTTTTTTGGGTATTAGTGAAATTGTGGCCTGTGCTAGCGTTGGGTGCAGGGTGCCCCCTGCCAGTGAGTCCGCGAACATCTCCCTTAGGTGTGGGGCCAGGACTGGTGAGAATTGTTTGTAGAAGTCCACCGGGAACCCGTCAGGTCCCGGTGCCTTCCCTGCCTGCATGGAGCTGACGCTCTCCATGATTTCTCCCAGGTCTATTGGTGCTTTCAGCTCCCCCCATCTGTCTTCCCCCACAACTGGTAGTTCCAGTCTGTCCATGAACTGTTTCATTTCCGCATCCCCATTGGGGTGCTCGGAGGTGTACAGTCCCCGGTAGAAGGTCTCAAATGCCCGATTGACCTCCTTTGGCTCTGTTATCAGTCTGTCTCTGCTATCCTTAACCTGCGCTATTTCCCTCATGGCTGTCTGCTTTCTCAGCTGGTGAGCCAATAGGCGACCAGCTTTGTCTCCGTGTTCGTAGAAGGTCCTCCGTGTCTGGTGGAGTTGGTACACTGCTTTCCAACTGGATAGCAGGTTAAAGTCCATTTCCAGCTTTTTCCTCTCCGCCAGCAGCTATACGGTCGAGGCCTCGGAGTACATTCTATCGACTTCCAGAATGGAGTCTACTAGCTGTTGCCTGGCCACCCTCTCTTCCCTATCTCTGCTTGCCTTGTAGGCTATGATCTCTCCTCACGGCCTTCAGTGCCTCCCAAAACATGGAAGGTGAGACCTCCCCGTTTTGGTTGTTACTAACATAATCGCCTATTGCCGGTGAAAGTTTTTGGCAGAAAGCCTTGTCAGCCAGGAGGTCCGTGTCCAGCCTCCATGTGGGGCGCTAGGCCTGGCCTGTCTCCAACCTCACATCCATATAACGTGGAGCGTGGTCGGAGATAATGATCGTGGAGTAGTCCATTCCCGTGATCCCTGGAAGCACCGATTTCCCCACTGCAAAGAAGTCGATACGGGTGTATACATTTTGCACCTGCAAAAAGAACAAGAACTCCTTTTCTCCTTGGCGCAGGAACCTCCATGGGTCCAACCCCACCACCTGTTCCATGAAGGCCCCTAGCTCCCTAGCCATGCCAGACATTTCCCCCATTCTGGGGTTTGATCGGTCGGTCAGTGGGTCCAGTACGCAGTTAAAGTCGCCCCCCCCCCATAATCAGTCGATGTGTGTCAAGGCCGGGGATTTCCGCCATGGCCTTCTTTATGAATTCTGAGTCGTCCCAGTTGGCAGCGTACACATTTATCAGTACGACAGGTGCCCCTTCCAGGACACCGCTGACCATGACGTACCGTCCCCCTGGGTCCGTAACTGTCTTGGTTCCTGTAAACCTCGTCCTTTTGCCAATTAATATTGCTATTCCCCTAGCCCTCATTCCGTAGCATGAGTGGTATGTCTGTCCCACCCAGCCCTTCCTTACCAGCAGTCGGGCCTTCTCCCTCAGGTGTGTCTCTTGTAGGTAGATTATATCTGCTTTTAGGCTTCTTAGGTGGGCAAAGGCTCTGGATCGTTTCACTGGGCCATTGAGTCCCCTCACATTCCAGGTAACAATCCTGGTGTGGGATCACCCATACTTACCTGGTGGATGCACACCTGCACTCCGGGGTTTCCCTTTGCTAGGGGGCAGTCCAAAATGGCCAGGGTCACCGCTCTCACCACGGGGTCGGGCCCCAGCACTCAGGGGTTTCCCTTTGCCCAGGGGCACCCAATGTGGCCACCAGCTGTGTGTACGTCTGCCTCGGGCTTCGGGTTTCCCTTTTTTTTGTTGGGGGGGGGGGGGTGTTGTGGTTGTTCCCTACCTTCCTTCCTTTCTCTCTTTCCTTGTCTCTATATTTCTTTATTTATTTTTATTCTTCCTCCTTCTCCTTCTCTTTTTGTTCCCCTTCCTTCTCACTGGGTCAGGAGGGTTTGGGAGTGTGATGAACGGCATTAATAACTGCCGTAAACGGTACTTGACCTTTAATACCTTGTCCCTTTAAGAGGCTTGGAACCCTGGGGGACTCCGCCTCTGGCTACGCCCCCAGGAAACAGTATATAGGATAAGGCACCAGATGGCGAGCACACGTCGCTCGAATGCTGTCCTGTTCTCTGTAGATTAAAGCCTTTTGATTACCGACCTCGCTCTCGCGTCGTAATTGAGAGTGCCTCAATTTAACCTACAGACACATCAAGATGGACAGCGCTCTAAATCCGGAGAAACTCAACCTGGACTCTCGGTCGCCGGAAGCCCCGGAAATTTTAAAATATTGGCTCCGGTGTTTCGAGGACTACCTGGACTCCTCAACGACTGATGTCGACAGCACTCGCAAGCTGCGTTTACTACATGGCCGGGTGGGCCACCGACTCTCTGCCATGATCGAGAACGCTACGACCTATGATGCGGCGGTCGAAATACTGAAGAAACGCTGCATAAAACCTACTAACGAGGTACACGCCAGATATTTGCTCTCAACCTGCAGCCAGCGCTCCGGGGAAATGCTGGGCGAGTTCATGGAAAGACTCAATGCGCTCGTGAGGAACTGCGACCACAAAGCAGTGACGGCAGAAGACCACAGGAACTTACATATTCGCAACGCCCTTGTGTCCGGCATCAGGTCCTCGTATATCTGGCAGCGGCTCCTAGAAGACGGGACAAAGGATCTCCAAGGCACGGTAACGCTCGCCTCTTCTCTCGAAACGGCCCAACGTAACCTCCATACGTACTCCGCGGACCTTGCGAACCCCTCTCGATCCCCTCCAGACTCAGCCACGCTACAGGCCTGTGCCGCGCGGCGATCCGCTCACTCCGGGGGTTCCCCATGCTACTTCTGTGGGCAAGGCCAGCACCCACGTCAGCGTTGCCCGGCCCACTCCGCGACCTGCAACGACTGCGGGAAGAAAGGGCACTTCGCTAAACTCTGCCTGGCTGGGCCCAAAGGCCACAAACGAAACCCTCACCAGGCCCAGAAATCAAGCTCCCGGCCTCACAGACCCCGCAACGCAGCCGCGCTGTGGCCGGGCACGCCCACTTCCGACGCCTCATGCGAGTCATGGGAGCGGCCATCTTGGCGGCGGCCATCTTCGAAACCCGACACGTTCGACCGGCGGCGGGGGCCATCTTGTGACTCTGGGCGGCCATTTTGTGAGTTCGACTCTGAAGGCCCGCAACTAGGAGCAATCACACTCGATCAATCGCGGCCGAAACACCTGCAAAACTCAATGATGCGGGTGCGAATCAACGGCCACGACACTCCCTGCCTATTCGACTCCGGGAGCATGGAGAGCTTTATCCATCCAGACACGGTAAGGCGCTGCTCCCTGCGCACCCACCCCGCCTCCCAAACTATCGCCCTCGCCTCAGGGTCCCATTTGGTTCAAATCACGTGGTATTGTGTCGCTGACCTCGCAATTCAAGGCGCTGAATACACCCGTTTTAAACTTTACATCTTTCCCCAACTCTGCGCCCCCCTGCTGCTCGGTCTGGACTTTCGGTGCAGCCACCGGAGCCTGACACTGAAGTTCGGCGGGCCCCTGCCCCCACTCACGGTATGCAGCCTGGCGACACTCAAAGTTGCGCCACCCCACCTCTTCGCGAACCTCACTCCCAACTGTAAGCCCGTTGCCACCAGGAGTCGCCGGTACAGTACTCAAGACATAACTTTTATCAAGTCAGAGGTTCAGTGACTACTAAAAGAGGGGGTCATAGAGGTCAGCAACAGCCCTTGGAGGGCTCAAGTATTGGTAGTCCGCTCCGGGGAAAAGCAACGAACGGTAGTGGATTATAGCCAGACCATAAACCGCGTTACACAACTCGATATAGCTGAAATGGTGACTCACATCGCCCAGTACCGGGTATTGACCGGGGTCCCTTTTTGTCTCGCCGCTCACCACGTGGTCGCTGCCGGTCCGTTGCAGGGTGGGTCCGTTGCGGGGTGGGGGGCGGGGTGGGGGGCGGGGGGGGGGGGGCGGGGGGGGGTCCGTCTCTCTCTCTCTCTCTCTCCTGCTCGTTGGCCCCGCTGGCTCCGCTCCTGAGCGCTTGAGTCTCTGGCTTCGCGGTCCGGGCTGCAGCTTCTCTTCTGCCACCCTTGTTCTGCTGTGCGAGGAAGGGGGGCTTGGTCGGACAGGCTTGCGCTCTTAGACGCTAGTTCTGGTCGGGGACGCGACTCTCCTCGGCCGCTTCTGAGCCTCCGGCTCCAGTTCCTCCCACACCTTTTTTTTGATGTGGAGATGCCGGCGTTGGACTGGGGTGAGCACAGTAAGATGTCTTACAACACCAGGATATTCTCCGGCTCCTCACGCGCATTTATTTCTCCCACAGGCCTCAGCTTACCGTCGGTCCGGTCGCTTGTGGCTTTTTTCTTCCTGTTCGTACCTTTGGGGGAGCGCTGCGTGGGTTCTTTCTTTTTTAAATAAATGTATTGAAAAAAAGAATAAAAATATCCCCTGGGACTAAACAAACAAAACAAAAAAAACCCCTGAAAGTTTAGTCCTTTAGCGGGAGCTGCCCTGTGCACGTCAACCCCTGACAGAGTTCTACCGGAAGTCTGCAATTCACATTCCTGTTGGGGGCTCTATTCTGTGAGCGAGTTGTGGTGATATGATCTGCATACTCGTCTGCCATTGGGCCAGAACGTCGGCTTATCATTGGCCCTGGTCGGTCATGTGCCTCTCGACCGATTGGCCGAGAGGCTGAGTTAACCACGCCTCTATTAACGAGGTATAAATGGTCAGACGTCCCTTTCCATTGTAGACGATCGCAGAGCTGTGTTCTAGTCAATTAAAGCCAGACTTTGGTAAATCACTCGCCTCGCGTACAATTGATGGTACATCACGAGTCAGGACATGCAAATGTGCCAGGACTTTGCCGGCACGAATTGAGAGCATTTCCAGGCCCAGCAAGCATTGTAACTGCTGGGGCCGGAGTCAGCCCAAAAGAGCCTGGCACCTGGAGCTGTTTTTACGCACTCCACTTACCAGACACTCACTGCAGCCACCAAGATGGCTCATAAAAAACCTCCCCCCCCCCACCACCCCGCGCGTTCGGGAGTCCAAGGTGGACACACATCTCCAGGCCAGTAGGGAATGGAGGTACGTCCTCTTCCCCAGTGTGGGCCGCAGGCTCAAGCCTGCCCTCCGAAACACCACCTGGGAGGTGGTAGCAGAAGCATTCGGCACTGCCAGCCTTACCAGGAGGAGACAGCTGCCGTGAGAGGGGCAGAAAAACAGGGTGGGCTCCTCAGGTCACAGTGCAGGTGTCCTCTAGTTTGGGTGAGCCCTGCTGACCCCCTGCTTCCTCTGCAGTGGGGCCAACATCTGGTGGACTCCTGAGTGAGCTTGGCCACCCATCCCCTTAATGAAATATCTGGGGTATGAGCATGTCCAGAGAGGCGGCCTGGGTCGCTGCCAGATGACCAGTGGCCATCTGAGCATTGAAAGAACACAGGCAGCACTCAGCAGTGTGAGCAGTCAGCAGCCTGTAAGTAGCACCAAATAGAGTTTAAGATATACGCTGCAGCAATAGCGGTCTGGGCCAGGCCACCCCGATCCCGAGGAGGACACTCCAAGTCCAAGGACTTGGCACCAAGTCACTCCCTGCTACTGCCCCCAGCCAGGAAGCCACCCCCGACAAATCCAACAATTTCCAAAGGTTTTTCTGTGGTTTATTATCCTCCTGCTCTGCCCCCTACCACCCTACTGCCTAAGAGGGGCGGAGCATCGCGGAAGGGTGGAGCATACTGTGCCCAAGCTGTTAATGATATTGAAACCCATGCACAAGACGGTATGGCATGGATCCGTCGGTGTGGGGTGCTAAATTCAATATCGTCATCAGCAAGGGACCAGAACACGGCGTCGGAATCGGTGCCGGGCGCAAACCTCAATTATTCAATTTCTACAATTCTCTGCCCGATCACGATAGCGTAACCGGTGTCACAGAGCGGAGAATCATCCCAGAAATTCAGTCTGTAGTAGGAGGGAATGGCAAATGGCCAAATCCATTCACCAAGAGACACAAGCCCGTCCCAGGCCGATGTCCTCTCTTTCCTCTTTACACAAATCAACGGAGCTATCAGATCATTAATGTCTAACTCTCCCAAGTATTATTACAGCGCTAATAGCTAATGCATGACCACTTAGAAAATAATTATTTTTAAAGAAACATTGGGTAATTTGCCAACAGCAGAGAATTATTCATACTGTTTATTTGCACGCTAAAACTTTACTATTTTTTCCTAACCTAGTTAATCAAATTGCTAACCAGGTTAGTAAAGTTTGATGAGCTGAGTATCTTTGACAGTTGGTCTCTCTAAAATCCGGTGTATTCGTTTTAAATTCAGAATGAGGGCTTTCAATTATATCAGTGAAGAACAACAACACAACAAGTAGCCTCAGTCGTGCCTTGTGGCACTGCCTGTCCCCAGTGAATCGATACAAGCGTGTGAAGCACCACTCTATATAAATCTCTTCCCTAGAACCCCAAATAAAATACAAATTTAACATCAAATAAAATCTTTTCCCCTACAATCCGTTTTGTGAGCTTATTGTCGCTCGGTCAACAGTCTGTAAACGAGCACCAGGAATTCCAATCTTGGAACTGCAGTCAATCAAATTGTCCACAAAGATTTTTATTTGGAGGTTTACTAACGTGTTCATATCGGTCTTTTAAAAAATGGCCACACTGATTTGTTACTTTCCCAATCCGAGAAAAGTGTTGTGAAACTTGACTTCCAGGTCATTTGCATAAAAAGAAAAACTTTTATATTTTATACAGAGCCCCTTCATGACCTCAGGATATCCTAATGTGCTTGATCAGCAAGGAAATATTTATTAAAGTGTAGTCGCTGCTGTAATGTAGAAGATGCCGTAGTTTGCATGGTACAAATTCCCCGAATGTGATCACGAGCAGATAATCATGGACTTCTTTGTCACTAAGAGCGAGATCATCTGACCCGCTGCCTCTGTTGAATACCGTCTTTTCATTACTCCACTTGGCTGAAGTTCCCCTAACGTTTCTCCCTGCCCTAGTTCTGAACTTTCATCTTCTCTCCCATCTCCCCTCATGCCTTCTCCAAGCACATCTTGTTCACTTCCTCCTGTTCCCTCAACACTATTCTCACTAACAGTAGCACAGTGGTTAGCATTGCTGCTTCAGCACCACACTATCCCCATAACCATAAATGATTTGGACGAAAATGGCCTGATTAGTAAGTTCGCAGACAACACAAAAATTGGTGGTGTTGCGGATAGTGACGAGGATTGTCAGAGGATACAGCAGGATATAAACTGGTTGGAGTCTTGGGCGGAGAAATGGCAGATGGAGTTTAATCCGGGCAAATGCGAGGTAATGCACTTTGGAAGGTCCAATGCTTGTAGGAATTACACAGTAAATGGTAGAACTCTTGCGAGTATTGACAGGCAGAGAGATCAGGGCCGTGCATGTCCACCGATCACTAAAAGTGGCAAAGCATGTGGATAAGGTGGCCAAGAAGGAATACGGCATGCTGGCCTTTATCAGTCAGGGCATTGAATAGAAAAATTGGCAAGTCACGTTGCAGCTGTACAGGACCTTAGTTAGGCCTCATTTGGATTATTGTGTACAATTCTGGTCACCGCGCTACCAGAAGAATGTGGATGTTTTGGAGAGCGTACAGAAGCGGTTTACTAGGATGTTGCCAGGTATGCAGAGCATTAGCTATGAGGAGAGGTTAGATAAACTTGGTCTGTTCTCACTGGAACATCAGAGGTTGAGAGGTGACCTGATAGAGGTCTACAAGATTATGCGTGGCATAGACAGAGTGGATAGTCAGATCCTCTTTCCCAGGGTTGGAGAGTCAAGTACAAGGGGACATAGGTTCAAAGTGCATAGGGAAAAGTTTAGAACAGATGTGCGAGGCAAGTGTTTTACACAGAGGGTGGTAAATCTATGGAACTTGCTGCCTGGGGAGGTGGTGGGAGCGGGTATGATAGCGGCATTTAAGGGGCATCTAGACAAATATATGAATAGGGTGGGAATGGAAGGATACGGACTCCATAAGTGCAGACGGTTTTAGATTAGGCAGGTACCATGGTCAGTGCAGGCTTGGAGGGCTGAAGGGCCTGTATTATTCTTTGCTCTTTGTTGATATTGACACAGGCTGGAGGAGGTGCAGGGGGCCACCGCACACCATGAAGACCCGGCTACACATCAGGCCAAGAAGAAACCCAGAGGGTAACGCCAGTGATAGCCCAAGGTGTACAGGCTTCGTTGAACATTCAAGAAGATGACAGACAACATGTGCTGCAGGAGACTGTCTCAGCAAAGAGACAGTACTGCATCTGTGCCATGTCCCCTTGGCCGTGAAGGTAGCCGCAGTCCTGACCTTCTATGGCATTGGTTCATTCTGGGGCTTGAGCGGGGTCTTGTGCAGCATATCACAAGCAAAAGCTCACAAATGCATCCATGAGGTCACAGATGCACTGTACCCGCAGGCAGCAGACTATATCTAACTTGGCTGGACCAGGCCCCCCCAGATGCCCGGGCTGTAGGATTATCTGCCATCGCCGGGATTAACAAAGAACAAAGAAACAAAGCAGCACAGGAACAGGCCCTTCGGCCCTCCAAGCCTGCGCCAATCACGTGTCCCATCTAGACCAATTGCCTGCATCCTTCTATCCCCAGTCTGTTCATGTGCCGATCCAGATAAATCTTAAAGTTCACTAACATATCTGCCTCAACCACTCACTTGGCAGTGCATTCCAGGCCACCACCACCCCGCTGTGTAAAAACCTCCCCCTGCCCATCTCCATTGAACCTTTCCCCCCTCACCTTGAACTGTGCCCCTTGTAATTGTCCTTTCCAACCTGGGAAAAAGCCTCCAACTGTTTACCCTATCCATACCCCTAATAATTTTATAAACTTCTATCCGGTCGCCCCTCAGCCTCCGTCTCTCTAGGGAGAACAATCCCAGTTTATTCAATCTCTCCTCATTGCTAATACCCTCCATACCAGGCAACATCCTGGTAAACCTTTTCTGTACTCTCTCCAAAGCCTCCTCGTCCTTCTGGCAGTGCAGTGACCAGAATTGGACAAAGTATCGCAAATGTGGCCCAACCAACGTTCTATAAACTGTAACATCATTTTTGAGCTTTTATACTCGATACCCCGTCCTATGAAGACAAGCATTCCATATACTTTCTTTATCACCATTTCCACCTGTGGTGCCACTTTTAAGGATCTGTGGACCTGCACGCTCAGATCTCTCTGTGTCTCTAAGCTCTTGATATTTCTGCCATTTATTTTATAGTTCCTACCTGAATTGAATCTACCAAAATGCATCACCTCGTATTTGTCTGGGTTAAATTCCATCTGCCAAAGTTTCTCTGCCCAATTTTGCAGCCTATCTATATCCTGTTGCATTCTCTGACAATTTTCATCACTATCCACAACTCCACCAATCTTAGTATCATCCTCAAACTTGCTAATCAGACCTGCTACATTTTCTTCCAAGTCATTTATATATATTACAAAGAGCAGAGGTCCCAGTACTGATCCCTGCAGAACACCACCAGTTACATGCCTCCATTCGGATGTCACAGGTTCAGGGCCTAATTGATGACATGAATGTCGCCTTGCATGTATCGGAACATCAAAGAGTGCCTTACATTAACAGGGAGGGATTCCACTCCCTGATTGTTCAATGCGCATCCAGCCCACCATTTTCCATCTCCCTCTTCCCCGCAAATACCCAGTTTCCGGGGTCTGTGTAACATCACCCCAGGGTAATGGTCTATGTTTCTTGAGTTGGGAGTGAACACAGTTTACAGAGCAATCTAATTTCAACCATGTGACGTCTAGCCCAAGTTACCCTCATTCTAATGAAAAAGAAGAGATAGGAGTAGGGATAATTAAGAAGTTATTCCGCAAAGCAAGTAAAGATGGTCAAGACATATCGTTAACATTGTTAGCATACTGTGCAACACCATTATCAACTGGTCCATCATCTCCTCCAATGTTGATGAGTAGAAGCCAAAGAACCACTTTACCAGAAATGATCTGTCAGGAAGCTGATAATAATAATAATCTTTTATTGTCACAAGTAGGCTTACATTAACACTGCAATGAAGTCACCACATTCCAGCGCCTGTTCGGGTACACAGAGGGAGAATTCAGAATTCTCAGCTGGTACAGGAATTGAATCTGTGCTACTGGCCTTGTTCTGCTTTACAAACCAACTGTCTAGCCCGCTGAACTAAACCAGCCCATAAATAGATCCATGAAAGAATCAGAACAACTAAAAAGAAACAACAAGAGGTCAAGAATGGACAAACCAAACCCCTGGCTAAACTTCGAGAAGGTGACTTTGTGAGAATTCAGAATCCAGAAGGGGGTTGGGAAACTGTTGCAAAGGTTCTGGAACAGGTCGCACCTGGGACCTACTTAGTACAAACTGAACAGGGATCGTTGTTCAGGCGAAACAGACGAGCATTGCTGCATGTCAAGCATAAGGTTCAACCACAGCTTTCAAATGTTGTACCAAGTGATGACATAGTCAAGGACATTGCCTTTCCAGATCCTTACTTAGTGCAAACACAGCCAGAAGATGTGGCAGAGCAATCCAACATCTTGAACACTCCAATGAGACGTTCTACAAGAAGAAGACAAACGCCAGAGAGACTTAATTTGTGATGACTGTATAATGATATTCTTGCTCATTTAAGTGATGTAACAATTATTACGAATTAATGTACTGTATTATAGTGAGTTAGTGATAGTTACTAGCTAATAGTCAGAATTTCACTGTAAGGTCAGGGTTAAAGAAAATATCACAACCAATGTCATAATAATTTTATTTTGAAAGAAGGGGGGATGTGGTATTATCATAAGTATCAGCATTGCAAGGGTTAATGTAGTGTTGAGAGTAGCCACTAGAGGGAGCTACAGATATAACTATATAAGGCAAGATGCTAGACCTTAGGGGAGGAGTGTATGCAGGAGATAGCTAGTGAAGATCATAAGAGCAGATAGTGTGAGTAATGTTAGATTATAGTTTATACCAGTAGTGAGATTAGTAGTAGATCAGTGTAGTTAGATGTTATTGATTAATTGTGTATTCTTAAGGACTAAATATCGAATCCCAGTTTAGTAGTGTCAATAAAATCATAGCTTTGTTTAAGTTAAAGCTATTTTGTGGTCTTTGTGAACACTTCGCCGACCATCCTGAAATAAGCAACACAAAGAACACCACATCATCGCTGGCTGGACCAGCATTTATTGCACATCCCTTGAGGAGGCGATTAAGAGTCATCCACATTGCTGTGGGTCTGGAGTCACACATAGGCCAGACCAGGTAAGATGGGCCGACTTCTTACCCTGCAGGACATTATTGAACCAGATGGGTTTTTACAACAAGCGACAATGGTTTCATGGTCATCATTAGGCTTGTAATTCCAGATTTTTACTGAATTCAGATTTCACCACCTGGGTGGTGAAATTATTAATCCAGTGACAATGCCATTATGCACTGCTTCACCTGCACTCTGACAACACCCAACACCATCACATCTCTCGACTCCTCTATTGTTGCTAAATTGTCAGACTCCTCGGGCGGGATTCTCCGACCCCCTACCGGGTCAGAGAATCCCCGGGGGGGAGGCGCGCGAATCCCGCCCCACCGCCCTGACGCCGGCTGCCGTATTCTCCGGTGCCGTTTTTTGGGCAGGGGCGGGATTTACGCCACGCCAGTCGGGGGCCTTTGGCAGTGGTCCCCTGGCAATTGTCCGGGCCCTGATGGGCTGAGCCTCCGTCCGTTTTTGGCCAGTCCCGCCGGCATGGATTCTGCATGCACCCACACAGCGGGACCTGGCAGGTAAGTCGGCAGGGGCGGTCCTCGGGGGGTGTGGGGGGGGGGATCCGACCCTGGGGGGCCCCATGGTGGCCCGCGATCAGGGCAGGCCTGTTCTGTGGAGGCACTCTTTTCTTCTGTGCCGGCCCCAATAGGGCTCTGCCACGGCCGGCACGGAGAAGAGAAGCCCCCGTGCATGCGACAAAATACGGATGCCAGTCTGCGCATGCGCGGAACCATTCCAGCTTTTCGGCGCATGCGCAAACTCACGCAGTCCCTTCAGCACCGGCTCGAGCGGCGCCAACCCCTCTGGCATCCACCTAGCCCCTGAAAGTGCGGAGTGGTTGGCGCCAGTTCTCCCACCGGCTGAGGACATAGTCTGCCAGAAGGGAGAATCCCGCTGCAGATCTGACATCCAGTACACGATAAACAGAAATTTCCCCAATTCAATATTGGGAAGGCTGAAGCCATCATTTTTGGTCCTTGTTTGAAACTCCGTTCTCTGGCGACCAAATCCATCCCTTTCCCTGGCAACAGTCTGAGAGCAAACCAGGCTGTTTGCAATCTTGGTGCCACATTTTATATCTCGGGGAGCTTCTGAGAGAATATTCTCACCCCCACTGAGACAGTCTATTTCCCCCTCTGTAACATCACCTGACATTGCCCCAGTCTCAGCTCATTTGTTGCTAAAACTCTCATTTTTGCCTTTGTAACCTTTAGCCTTACCTATTCCAATGCCTTACTGGCTAAAGTCCCACATTCTGCACTCTGTAAATTGTGGGTCATCCATTACTTTACTGTCTATGTATTGAATGTCATCCCAATCCTCACTGATCTACATTGGCTACGCCTGCAACATCTTGATTTTAAAATTCCCATTCTGATTTTCACATCCCTACATGGCCTTGCTGCTCCCTATCTGTGTGATCTCCTTCAGCCGCACAACCCTCCAAGACATCTACACTCATCTAATTCTGGCATCTTCAGCATCCCCAATTTTACCTGCTCTATCATTGGTTGCTATGCCTTCAGTTACCTGGGCCCTAATTTCTGGAATACACTCCTTGCAGCTTGCCACCTCACACTCTTCCTTTCCTCCTTTAAGACACTCCTCAAAACCTACCTCTTTTCTCAAGCTTTTGGTCATCATCTGACTTCATGGGCGGGATTCTCCGACCCCCCCCCGCCGGGTCGGAGAATCCCCGGGGGACGGCGGCGGCTGCCGTATTCTCCGGCGCCGGTGTTCGGGCGGGAATCACGTTGTGCTGGTCCCCCCCCGGCAATTCTCCGGGCCCCGATGGGCCGAGCAGCCGTCGGTTTCTGGTCAGTCCCGCCGGCGTGGATTAGACATAGTGGCTGGTAGGCCAGCTGGTGCGGTCCTCGGGGGAGGGGGGGGGGGGGGGGGGGCAAAGCATTGCCTCAAGTTGTAGTCAGGCCTGTTTCCTTCAGCACTGACTATATTTTATAAGAGTTTCATTGGCTGTGAAGCACTTTGAGACATTCTGAGGTCATGAAAGATGCCACATAAATGCACATTGTTCCTCACTTTTAAATTTGAATTGGATTTCCATAGGGATTCTGATTTTTTTAAAATTAATTTACGGGATGTGGGCGTCGTTGGCCAGGCCAGCATTTATTGCCTACCCTACTGCCCTTGAAGATGTGGTGGTGAGCTGCCGTCTTGAACCATTGCAGCCCCTGTTGTGTAAGTACTGTTAGGGAGGGAGTTCCAGGATGTTGCCCCAGCAACAGTGAAGGAACAGCGATATATTTCCAAGTGAGTGACTTGGAGGGGAACCTCCGGGTAGTGGTGTTCCCAGGGATCTTCTGCTCTTGACCTTCTAGATGGTAGTGGTCATGGCTTTGGAAGTTGCTGCCTGAGGAATCTTTGTGAGTTCCTGCAGTGCATCTTGTAGATGGTACACACTGTTTCCATTGTTCGCGGTGGCGGAGAGAGTGAATGTTTGTGGAAGGGGCAGCAATAAAGCCGACTGCTTCATCCTGGGCCGTGTCGGACTTCTTGAATGTTGTTGGAGCTGCACTGTAAAGTTTGGATCAGTCAGCGTTCCCATTGTAACAATCACAAGTTACAAAGACTAACAGGTCTTACTGTTCTGTTCCAGAATTCCGTCACTAAGGAGGTAACTGAACTATGAATGGCCCTCTCTCAACCTCAAGTTCCATAAAAAAAAAACAAATGAGTCAGTACGAACTGAATGTGCCTTTGAGTTGCCAGGGCTACATGGGACAAATTGTCAGTGATTATGAACTACTTGTGGCCTACAGACTGCAGCTTTGATGGGTTGCGTGTTCTGAGCTATTAGAGTTCATAAGCCTAGAATGCCTTACATAGTATGCTAAAGAACAAGAGCCCTCATCAAACTCGTTCAAACAGGTCAACTGCTATACAGTTTTCACTACTTTTATCATCCTATTTACTTTTTATTTTGGAAATTCACATTTAAACAAAGATGACAACATTTGCAATTATTTTTTATTACAAGTGAAAGTCCATGGTGGAGGATGTCACTGAGTTTGAGAAAAAACAAGAGAGGATGAGATAGGAAGTGGTGGTTGGATAGCTTGCTGACTGAAAATATGAATGAACAGAATTAATGAACAGAGTTGAAATAAAACAAAACGCTCTGTTGTCCTTTGCACTATGGACTGAGCCAAATACTGTTCGGTCTCTCCCTCACAGTGCGGGTTCAGTGACAGCCTCTTTATTTTTCTTTATCGTCAACAGGAAACTGAAAGATTGAAAGATTAATGGAATGAAATGGAAAGATACAAAACGGATCCCAAATTATTCTGAATTCTTTCCAACTGTTTGCTACAGTACATAGATCGGAATATCTCTCGCCCTCAGAAAGCTACTGAGGATAGATCAATTGAACATTTCAAAGCAGAGCTGTAGGTTTTTGTTACGCAAGGATATTAAGGAATATAGAATCAAGGCAAGAAAATGGAGTTAAAATACAGGTAGGCCTTGACCTAAATGAATGGTAGAATAGGTTTGAGAAGTTGGTCTACTCCTCTTTCGATTTCCTTTCAGGGTATAAGTCGTACTTTACTGAAAAACATTGAAGATTATGGGGCAGCACGGTAGCACAAGTGATTAGAACTGTGACTTCACAGCGCCAGGGTCCCAGGTTCGATTCCCTGCTGGGTCACTGTGAGGAGTCTGCACGTTCTCCCTGTGTCTGCATGGGTTTCCTCTGGGTGCTCCGCTTTCCTCCCACATTCCAAAGCCCAGGGCTAAATCACTGGCTTTGAAACCAGACCAAGGCAGGCCAGCAGCACGGTTCAATTCCCGTACCAGCCTCCCCGAACAGGCGCCGGAATGTGGCGACTAGGTGCTTTTCACAGTAACTTTATCTGAAGCCTACTTGTGTCAATAAGTGATTTTCATTTCATTTCATTTCAAGACTGTGGATTGGTCATGATACATTGCCCTTAGTGACCAAAATAGGTTAGGAGGGGTTATTGGGTTATGGGGATAGGGTGCAAGTGAGGGCTTAAATGGGTCGGTGCAGACTCGATGGGCTGAATGGCCTCCTTCTACACAGTATAGAACATAGAACAGTACAGCACAGAACAGGCCATTCGGCCCTCGATGTTGTGCCGAGCCATGATCACCCTACTCAAACCCACGTATCCACCCTATACCCGTAACCCAACAACATCCCTCTTAACCTTACTTTTATTAGGACACTAGGGGCAATTTAGCATGGCCAATCCACCTAACCCGCACATCTTTGGACTGTGGGAGGAAACCGGAGCACCCGGAGGAAACCCACGCACACACGGGGAGGACGTGCAGACTCCGCACAGACAGTGACCCAGCCGGGAATCGAACCTGGAACCCTGGAGCTGTGAAGCATTTATGCTAACCACCATGCTACCTTGCTGCTCTCTGTGTGTTCTGTGTTCTCTGGAGCCAGAACTTTATCGGTTCTTTTAACATCCTCTGAATCCCCAGAAAAATGTAATGCATTTGTAGATGAGCAAGTAATAACAAATACTGCGGATGTTGGAAATCTGAAACTTAAAAAAAAAAAATTTAGAGTACCCATTTACTTTGCTTTCCAATTAAGGGGCAATTTTAGCGTGGCCAATCCACCTAATCTTTGGGTTGTGGGGATGAAACCCACGCAGACATGGGGAGAATGTGCAAACTCCACACAGATAGTAACCTGGGGCCAGATCGAACCCGGGTCTTCAGCGCAAGTATTTGATCAGATTTTAAAGGCATCTATAGTTGTAATCGGGGAAAATTGGAATCAGGTTTGGCAATCGTTTTTGCTTCAATTGCCGGTGTGTTTTGAGCTTGAAGACTCCTGATTCTTTATTTCCCTACTGCTGTGGACGTTCCAATAATTGTCCTCGTGGCAATAAACCACCACAGGTGATACATTCACCCCACTTTTTAAGATGCTCCTCGAAGAGAAAGAAAGAGTAGCATTGACTGTAGAGTTGTCAACAGCATCAGCCATTATACCAACGTCCTCTCATTATATTGGCAAATATCCCGTAAGGAGCGGACTCTTGCTGGAAACTTTCTGGATTGGTTTACCTCAGGCTGGACCATATAAATGCAAGGAGCCCATATTGACTGAACCACTCCACCACTGGCTGCCTGTATAATGCTCAACATATAAACATATCTTAATGTGGTCTCGATTAAAACAAGAATCATAGAATACATACAGTGCAGAAAGAGGCCCTTTGGTCCATCAAATCTGTACCAACCCTCTGAAAGAGCACCCCACCCAGGCCCAATCCCTTGCTCCATCCCAGTAACCCCGCCTAACCTTTGGACGCCAGAGGGCTTTTTAGCCTGGCTAATCCACCTCACCTGCACCTCTTTGGACAGAGGGAGGAAACTAGTGGACCTGAAGGAAACCCACGCCGAAACGGGGAGAACATGCCGACTCCAGTCAGCCAAGGTTAGAATCAAACCTGACGCTGTGAGGCAGTAGTGCTAACCACTGTGCCACCCTGCTGCCCTCTAAGGCTTCTGTGGCAATGCAAAATATGACAATATCTAATGAACTAACAAGTCCTTTGCTATATAGAAGGAGAAGACTCCATCAAGCATTGTGGGTGAATTTGAGGTCGCATTTAGAACAATACCTACCATTGTTTTTGCACTGCACATTCATATTATTTAGACTTGGGCATCAATTTTAACTTGTTACAGCCAGATGAGGAGGGGTCGACTGGACTCCACTCAGTGTATTCAGCCTTTGAACAATATGCAGCTTAGTGAAGGATCATCCTCATGTGGTCCATTGTTATCATATTTTAGATAGGTTTAGGGGTGGCACAGGAGCACAGCGGTTAGCTTGTTGCTTCATAGCGCCAGAGACCTGTGTTCGATTCCCGGCCTAGGTCACTGTCTATGCGGAGTCTGCAGTGCTGTGTTCTGTGACCTTGCCTTAGCAATGATATTCACAGAACATCAGGTTGCTTAATTATAACGATGGTTTATTGATGAACATGTGGAAAGATAACAAGCAGAATACTACACAAACAAAGTTAGATGTGAGTTCCGTGAACTCTCCTGGAACTACCCTTACTTGCGACTTTCCTACTGTACCAACTGGCGAGTGTCTCACGTCATGTGACTGATGTATGCGCTGCCAGCAGAAAGGAGGTCGCATTGCTAACAATGTACAATGTACAGGCACATCACCACATGCACATTCTTCCCAGGTCTGCTCGGGTTTCCTTCCGGTGCTCTCATTTCTTCCCACAAGTCCCAAAAGACGTGCTCGTTAGGTGAGTTGGACATTCTGAATTCTCCCTCTGTGTACCCGAACAGGCGCCAGAATGTGGCGACTAGGGGCTTTTTACAGTAACTTCATTGCAGTGCTAATGTAGGCTACTTGTGACAATAAAGATTATTATAAATACTAAAATTAGTTCCAAGCCTTTATCTTAAAGTGATATTTGAGGATGGGTCTCAACATTTCACTCTGAAAAGTATATGTACATCCTTATTGTCAGAATAAAAATAAATAAGAGAAGCAATTAGACTAATGTTACCAGCTCCACCATGACACTCAATGGGCGCGATTCTCTGCAAAGGTTTCCAAGTGTGGTAGCGAATGGGGATTCACACGAGATTGCCGGTGCTCGCCACGAATGCTATTCAACATTAATTGGTCCACTTAACAAGGCCCCACAAGCTTCATGCCACAAATCTGTTTGCCAGGACCGCGCTCACCAGCTCTCCAGCTAACAAGGTCGAGAAGCACTTAAACAGCATTTGACCAGCCGACCCCACTCAGCTCGCAGACATGGCACCGAGATGACTGGCCCAAGGTTTGAAGACGAGGACCTGGGGAGGATCTTAGATGAATTGGAGGCCAGGAGGTGTGCCCTGTTCCCCTGAGGGCCCCAGAGGGTGAGCCACAGGGCAGCCAGTACTGCCAGGGATGAAGTGGCAGTGGCCATCAGCTCGGGCTGACCAGGGGGACTGGCCTCCAAAGCTGCAAGAAGGTCAAAGATGACTTCCCGTGGCGGCCATGGAGTGAGAGGGCACTTATTTGGTAGCTC
Organism: Scyliorhinus canicula; assembly: GCF_902713615.1. Lineage (NCBI taxonomy): Eukaryota > Metazoa > Chordata > Chondrichthyes > Carcharhiniformes > Scyliorhinidae > Scyliorhinus > Scyliorhinus canicula. The sequence continues at coordinate 261,616,130 of NC_052147.1, read as the reverse complement.
CCGCTCGTGGTGGACTTTTGGGACCTTTCCCCCCGACAAATGGGGGTTTGATCGGTAAAATAGGAGACTGGTGAAGTAGAGAAGTGGAATCCCCCACCAGTTTATGGAGTCGTGGACAGGAAGTGGTCTGCAAAGGAGAGATTGTTGGGGAAAGAAGGGAATGGAGTCTGCAGCGCAGGTAACCATGGCGGAGACTCAGGGACTGGGAATGCCGGCCCCAGTGGTCAACGGAACAGCTGGTGGAATTCCTTCAGTAGAGCTTCACCAAGCAACGACAGGGGTACCTGGACCCGATTAAGACGGGGATTGATCGGGTGGAGCAAAGATTGGAAGCCCAGGGCCAGGCAATCCAGAAGGTGGAAGAGGCAGTGGCTGAGCACAAGGACCAGCTAACTGCGATGGCGGCGGAGATGGAGCTGATGAGGGACACCAGAAAAAGCTGCAGGTGAAGGTGGAGGATCTGTAGAACAGGTCGTGCAGGCAGAACCTAAGGATCGCTGGCCTCCCGGAGGGCATCGAGGGATCGGACGCAGGGGCATATGTGGCACGTATGTTCGAGAAGCTGCTGGGGGAAGGTGTGTTTACTCAACCCTTGGAAGTAGACGGGGACACAGAGCGCTTGCGAGGAAGCCTCGGATGAATGAGCCACCGAGGGTGATGGTGGTATGAATGCACCGGTTATTGGACAAGGAACAGATCTTGAGGTGGGCTCGGCAGACGAGGAGCTGTAAGTGGTAAAATAACGAGCTGCACATTTACCAGGACTTGGGTGCAGAACTGGCCAAAAGAATGGTGAACTTCAATAAAGTTAAAACAGCCCTCTTCAAGAAGGGCATGAAGTTCGGCATATTGTACTCAGCTCATTTGTGGGTCACTTATGAGGGTCAAGAGCTTTATTTTGGATCGCCGGATGAGACGAGGAACTTTGTTAAGGACAGGCAGGTGATGGAGGAGATTGAACTTGGGGGCGAGTAATTCTGTGTCGATGCTGCTAAACCTCTTCTCTTTTTGGGCTGTGTATGCAGTGCCTTTATACCAATATTTGGGCCATTGCTCAGTGTTGTATGTGGGTTAACTTTGTTCTTGTTGGGGGATGGTGGGTGGAATTTCCTTCTTTGTGTTTGTTGGGGATTGTTGTATTTTGCATATGTATGTTTGAGCTTGGGAGGAGGGAGATCAGTTGGGGATTGGGCTGCTTGGCGCCATGGGCGGGGGCTACCAGGCTAGCTGGGCGGGCAAGTTCACGGAAGCGAAGTGGGGAGTGAGCAGGTGACGAGTTTGACATGGCGGGGTTGGGATTGTTGTTTCGTTGGGAGGGGGGAAGGGGGTGGGAAGGGGGAATTGTTCTGCTGACAGGGGAGGGACTGGTGCTGGGAGACAAATTGGAGGTCGATGACAGTGGGTGTCCGGTGGCACGGCTGTGCAACTTGAGTCCATTCCACACCCTAACCACTCTCTGAGTAAGGAACCTACCTCGGACATCCCCCCTATATGTCTCAACCTGAACCTTATACTTATGCCCCCTTGTAACAGCTGCATCCACCCGAGGAAATAGTCTCTGAACGTCCACTCTATCTATCCCCTCATCATCTTATAAACCTCTATTAAGTTGCTTCTCATGCTCCTTCACTCCAATGAGAAAAACACTAGCTCCCTCAACCTTTCCTCATAAGACCTACCCTCCAATCCAGGCAGCATCCTGGTAAACCTCCTATGCACCCTTTCCAATGCTTCCACATCCTTCCTAGAATGAGGTGACCAGAACTGCACACAATACTCCAAATGTAGTCTCACCAGGGTCATGTATAGTTGCAGCATAACCCCCACGACTCTTAAACTCAAGCCCCCTGTTAATAAACGCTAACACACTATAGGCCTTCTTCACGGCTCTATACACTTGAGTGGCAACCTTCAGAGATCTGTGGACATGAACCCCAAGATCTCTCTGTTCCTCCACATTCCTCAGAACCCTGCCATTGACCCTGTAATCCGCATTCAAATTTGTCCGACCAAAATGAATCACCTCGCATTTATCAGCGTTAAACTCCATCTGCCATTTTCGGCCCAGCTCTGCATCCTATCAATGTCTCTTTGCAGCCTACAACAGCCCTCCACCTCATCCATTACTCCACCATTCTTTGTGTCATCAGCAAATTTACTGACCCACCCTTCAGCCCCCTCCTCCAAGTCATTTATAAAAATCACAAATAGCAGAGGACCCAGCACTGATCCCTGTGATACACCACTGGTAACTGGTCTCCAGTCTGAAAATTTTCCATCCACCACCACCCTCTGTCTTCTATATGATAGCCAGTTACTTACCCAATTGGCCAAATTTCCCTCCCACACCTCCTTACTTTCTTCATGAGCCGACCATGGGGAACCTTATCAAACGCCTTACTGAAATCCATGTATACGACATCAACTGCTCTACCTTCATCTACACACTGAGTTACCTCCTCAATGAATTCAATCAAATTTGTGAGGCAAGACTTACCCTTCATGAATCTGTGTTGACTATCCCGTATTAAGCTGCATCTCTCCAAATTTTATAAAAATTTTAAGGGCAGCATGGTGGCGCAGTGGGTTAGCACTGCGGTCTCACGGCGCCGCGGTCCCAGGTTCGATCCCGGCTCTGAGTCACTGTGTGGAGTTTTCACGTTCTTCGGGCCGGAAAGTGGAGCTGAGTCCACAAAAGATCAGCCATGATCTAATTGAATGGCGGAGCAGGCTCGAGGGGCCAGATGGCCTACTCCTGCTCCTAGTTCTTATGTTCTTATGTTCTAAATGGTCATTAATCCTATCCCTCAGGACCTTTTCCATTAACTTACCGACCACCAAAGTAAGACTAACCGGCCTATAATTACCAGCATAATTCCTATTCCCTTTCCTGAACAGAGGAACAACATTCGTCACTCTCCAGTCCTCTGGCACTATCCCCGTGGACAGTGAGGACCCAAAGATCAAAGCCAAAGGCTCTGCAATCTCATCTCTTGCCTCCAAAAGAATGCTAGGCTATATCCCATCTGGCCCAGGGGACTTGTTGACTCTCAGGTTTTTCAAAATTGCTAATACATCTTCCCTCAGAACATCTACCTCCTCCAGCCCCCCTGTATCAGACTCATCCTCAAAAACATAGCCCCTCTCCTTGGTGAACACTGAAGAAAAGTATTCATTCAATGCCTTTCCTATCTCTTCTGACTCCATGCACAAGTTCCCACTACTGTCCTTGACCGGCCCTAACCTCATCCTGGTCATTCTTTTATTTCTCACATAAGAGACGTAGGAAGGGATTTTCCCACAGCAGAGGAGGACAATTATTGGCTACCAGTGAAATGTTCTGGTCCCATAGAAGCCAATGGCAATTTGCAGAGCCTGCTAGTCTTGCTGTTGGGGATTCCGTGGGGGGAGGGGGCGTGTGGGGGGTTGACTCCGGTGGGAACAGAAGATCCCAGTGGCTGAAGGGCTGGACAATTCGGCTTTTGAACACAAAAATCTAGGCTGTCCCTCCAATACAGTACTGAGGGGGTGCTGCGCAGTCAGAGGTGCTGCCTTTCGAATGGGCCTTTAAAGAAAAGCTCCATCTCTCCTCACAGGTGGGCAACACAAAAGATCCTGTGGCAATATTTCAAAGACAAGCAGATTAGTTAACCCAAGTGTCCTGACTAATGGTTAACCCTCAATCAACATCACCAAAAGAGATTTTCTGATGATTACCACATTAGCTGCCGCATTTCCTGTGTTATAACTTTGGTAACACTACAAAACCCCTTCATTGGTTATAAAACACTTCATAGAATCATAGAATTTACAGTGCAGAAGGAGGCCACTTGGCCCATCGAGTCTGCACCGGCTTTTGGAAAGAGCACCCCACTTCAGCCCACACCTCCACCCTATCCCCATAACTCAGTAACCCCACCTAACCTAAGGGGCAATTTATCATGGCCAATCCACCTAACCTGCTCATCTTTGGACTGTGGGAGGAAACCGGACATCATGCGGTTGCGAAAGGTGCTACTTCTTTCTTTGGATGCCTGTCACAGCAAGAGGCTTTATATCGTGGAATATATCATGGGATTGAAATTACCGTCCATTACATTAACAAAATTAAAAGCAGAATGGGTAAGTGACACAACTTCCCATTTTACGCACCTAACAAGGTCTTGTCTGCTGTAGCAATTCACCAAGCTTCGTTCAGTAGCACCTTCCAAAACTGTGACCGCTACCATCTTGAAGGACCGGGATAAGAGATACATAATGAACACCACCATCTGCAAGTTCGTCTCCAAACTATTCACCATCCTGACATGGAAATATATCGCCATTCCTTCACAGTCGCTGAGTCAAAATCCTGAAACGCCCTCCCTAACAGCAAGTATTGAGAATCAAATTAGTGTCCAAAAAGTAAATCCAAATAAGCCATGATTGAGAATAAAGTTGCAATATGACTTGACGGAGGACCGATCTACTCAATCGATATATACCGAACTCAGAACAGCCGTGCATTTTCTGTTGACATACAATCGGCGCAATTCTCCCAATGGGCGGCTAAGTGCCGACCCCGGAGTAAAAATGGGAGTTCTGGGACCCCATTCTGCGGCCCACAGGGGGCTAGGACTGCGCTGGAGTGGTGATCCCGGCTGAACCTGGCACCGCGGCGTCCATGCATGCGCAGTTGGGCCGACGCCAACTAGCGCATGTCCAGTGGCCTTCTTCCCCGCGATGGCCCTGATGCCAAATGGCGCAGGGCTACATGAGCCGGCGCGGAGGAAAGAAGGCCGGGGGGGGCAGAGAGGCGGTGGGCCCCGATCGTGCCCAGGCCACTAAGGAGCAACCCCCCCCCCCCCCCCCAGGCACCCCCCCCCCCCCCAGGGTCGGAACTGCCCCCCCCCCCCCAACAGGCCGCCCCTGGACCCTTCAACAGCGAGGTCCCATTGGCTCAGAGGATGTTTGAACGACGTTGGCGGGAGTCGGCTTTTTGTTGATGGCCGGTCGGCGCACCAGCCGGTGCAGTTGCCGCATACCCAACCGGCGCCACGCCGACCACGCCGGTGCCGATGGCGCCGATTCTCCGTACTGCGGAGAATTGCATCCCATCATCGGGGTGGTGTGGCACGAGTCGCGCGGCGCTGTGCCAATTCTCCGACCTGGCAGGGGGTCGGAGAATTCCGCCCAATATGTTTATTCAAGGAACGCTCCGGGTTAATTTTGAATGAGTTTTATGTTGAGTTTTTTATTTACTGTGCAGGTTCTGTGACATTTCCTTCCGCTGATTTTGCCAGCACATCTCTGTGACACCCCTGGCAGTTTATACAATTAAACCAACAAACAATATGAAAGACATTCCGGGCTTCAGAAATAAAATACTGCAGATGCTGGAACTCTGAAATAAAAACAGGCAAAACTCAAAATAGTAGGTCTATGGAGAGAGAAAAAGAGTTGACATTTCAGGTAGATGTTAACAGATGCTGACAGACCTCCTGAGTATTGCCAGAATTTTCTGATTTTCTCCAATGTTCGAGTTGTAAAATATTAACATCTGGAGAATGCAGGTTCAACTGTATTTGACATACAAGACAAGCGAATGGTTTTGCGGCATCCATCAGCCCCCCCAACCAGTCCGTTCCAGCTTTTATTCAAAAAGAAAACACACTTCAGCAATTAAATTTATTCCCAAACCAGACTTAATAATTAGTCTCACAATGCACAGAGGTGTCTGAGACAACATGTGGTGTTTGTGACTAATTAGCTCTCACAAAATAACTGATGAATCGGTGACATGCGCAGTCATCCAGCAAATGATGATTTCTCTTCATGTTTACCTGCAAGTACATACCAGACATTTTCTCAGTCTACAGGACTGATTTTAAGCCGACGTGCGTGACAAAAATGGTTCCGGTAGTTAATTTACACCAGATCACGCAACCTGCTGCCTACTGCGGTTAATGAGCTCCAATATTTGCCCGCTCTACTGGGCAGGGGGCAAGGGCACCTAAAGGTGACAGGACCTATTTTTAACAGGTGCATGTCAGGTTCAGGTGGCAAGGGTGGCGCGGTAGCACAGTGGTTAGCACTGTTGCTTCACAGCGCCAGAGTCCCAGGTTCGATTCCCAGCTTGGGTCACTGCCTGTGCGGAGTCTGCACGTTCTCCCCGTGTCTGCGTGGGTTTCCTCCGGGTGCTCCGGTTTCCTCCCACAAGTCATGAAAGACGTGCTTGTCAGGTGAATTGGACATTCTGAATTCTCCCTCAGTGTGCCCGAACAGGCACCAGAGTGAGCTGACTCGGGGATTTTCACAGTAACTTCATTGCAGTGTAACGTAAGCCTACTTGTGACACCAATAAAGATTATTAATAATTATTATTACAGAGTTGGGAGCTGACTGCAATTTTTTCTAGTAGGATGTTTTCTCTTAGTCATAAACAATACTGGGCTGAGGGGGATGTATGAGCGCAGAGGGCAATCCAGTTTGAAGCAAGAAGACACTGCGTGACCAAATGTGCAACATTGATCCAAATGGGCTACCTGATAATGCCTTTGAAAAATTGCTTTTGCAGATTGCTGATGTTTTTGTTGCTGGTGTGGTGAATGCTGCATGTAACCAGCATGTCACCGGTGTTTAAACACGCGGGAAGTCAAGGATGTTCAATTGCATCGTGAACGCCAGTGGAATATGTGGATGCCAGGATTTGGTTCTGGTGAGATTGGGCCGTGTGGCCAGGGCCTGCACGGCTGGGGCTCCTGGATGGAGAATGGCACTGATATTGTCACGTGAGAGTACCTTTAAGAAATAGGTGTTTATCAAATAGCTGTAGTGGATGTACCTTTAAGAAATTGGTGTTTGTCAAATATCTGTAGTTGATATACGTTTAAGAAATGGGTGTTTATCAAATAGCTGTAGTGGATGTACCTTTAAGAAATGGGTGTTTATCAAATAGCTGTAGTGGATGTACCTTTAAGAAATGGGTGTTTATCAAATAGCTGTAGTGGATGTACCTTTAAGAAATGGATGTTTATCAAATAGCTGTAGTGGATGTACCTTTAAGAAATGGGTGTTTATCAAATAGCTGTAGTGGATGTACCTTTAAGAAATGGGTGTTTATCAAATAGCTGCAGTGATGTCAGAGTGTTGGTGGAGCTGGGCTGCTTTTACTTTCGATTTTGAGCTGGCAGCTACACTGTGTGTTTGGCTTCCTTTTCAGAGTTGGAGCTGCATCCAGCCAAACAAGGTGTAATTTTGATCTCTCTCTGTATGAAAAGTATATCTTAAGATCACTTGCTAATTTAAAAGTGATAACTGCTCTCAGTAGATAATTTAAACCTGCTGTCTTTGTTGCAAGGAAAGATTAAGGGTTACTTATAGAGTACTGTATTCTTGGAGGAAGTATTTGAATTGATAGTTGCTGAGATGTTTACTGTGTGTTTATAAAATGTTAACTGGATTCAAATAATAAACATTATTTTGTTTTAAAAGTACTTTAGACCGCTGTTGCATCACACCTGAAGAGTGGGCCCTTGTGCTCACCATAACCAAAATCTATTAAAAGTTGTGGGTCAGGTGAACTCCATGATACACTTTGGGGTTCTCTAAACCCTGGCCCGTAATAATACGTGGAACAAGTGACACATCGATGGACAGATAATTTCAACGACAAATGTTCTGAACATGATGACACATATTGTGTGTTTGTGTTTTTTGTGAAATGAGAAGATATAGCTTTGTATTGGAACCAACATGGAATGGTGATGTTTCCTTGTTGTTTAATGTGATATGTGGAATGCGATGTAGCTGATTTTCAAATCTTTGTTACTGTTGACCGTTTAATAAATCAAGATATTCTCAACTCTCAAGGGGCTCCTGGAGGGCACACATGCCATGTCTCAGAGGATGATTAGTGCACTGAAACAAAATTTGTTTCATGGGATGTGGACGTCGCTGGTTAGGCAAGCATATATTGCCCATCTGGAGTTGCTTTTGTTTAACCGCTGCAGTCCTTGAGGCATAGATACACCCATCGTGCTGTTAGGGAGGGCTGCCGTACATCTTGAAGATCCGTCTGGCCATTAGGCTGAGGAGGGACCCAGAAGGGGAGGCCAGCAATGACCTAAGGTGTACAGATATCGTTCGTCATTCGATGAAACAACAAAAACAATGTGCCGCAGAAAACACTGTCTTGGGAGAATGACAGTGCGGCACCTGTGCCACATCCTCCTGGATATGGCACCCCGTGCAGGAGGAGGACACCCGCCCCTGGGCGCCATGAAGGTCACCACTGCTACCAGTTCAGTCCAGGGCTCGAGCGGGGACCTGTGTGGAATTTCACAATCTACAGCCCACAGGTGCATCCGGGAGGTCACAGATGCCTGTATGCCCGGGCATCAGACTTTATCATCCTGGAGCTGGACTAGGTCCACCAAGATGCCTGGGCTGCAGGTTTGCTGCCATCACCGGGATGCCTCATGCCGGGAGCAATTTTAATGGCATGCATGCCTCCCTGTGCGCACTGAGGCATTAGGGAGTGCCCTTTATTAAGAGGAAGGGGTCCCACTCCCTGAATGTTCAGATTGAATCAAATCAAAATCAAATCAAAATCAAGATTGTGTACGACTACCGCCTCCGTATCATGCACTTGCGTGCCCACTACCCAGGGACCGTGCAAGGCAGCTATATCCTGGTGCACTCGGAGATCCCCGCTGTCTATGAAGACTACCCCAGGATGACGCGTTGGTTCTTTGGGAACAAGGGTTACCCGCTGGGGTCATGGCTGATAACGCCGTTGCAGAAGCCTGAGACCGAGGTGGAGACCCAATAAAATGAGGCTCAAGTTTCCATCCGTGCTGTCATTGAGCAGCATATTAGACAACTAAAAATGTGTTTTTGATGCCTGGAATGCTTTGGTGGTGCCTTGTAGTACTCCTCCCAGAGGGTCTCCAGCTTTGTGGATGTCTGCTGTGCCCTCCACAACCTGGCACAGCAGCAGGGCGACATGCTGGAAGAGGAGAGGGAGGGACATGCAGTCTCATCTGAGGAGAAGGTGGGCCAGGCTGGGCTGGAGGACGAGCCCGTGGAGGAGCTGGATGATGGAGGACAGGCAGCGGCAAGGGTCTGACATGCCCGGAGGTGCAGGGAGGCCTTCATCTTCTACAGATTCTCATCGGACGAGGCTGTGTCTGTCAGCTCAACACCAGCCCCCCATTTCCCTCACTCCCTCCAATTCCTCTTTCCCCCTCCCTCCCATTTCCATCCTTTTCCCTCATTTTTCTCCTTCCCCTTCCCAATTTCCTCCTTCCACCCATTTTCCTCCTTCTCCCCCAATCCTCTCACTTCACTTGCCCTTGCGTTAAGTGCGTATCACATCAGTTATACCAGCGGAAAAGAACCATGTGGACGGAAATCAGCAAAATGTGGTTACCCTGCGCATGACCAATGGGCAACAAAATGTCTGTGGCCCGGACTCAGAACCCAGATGGGCCGCGTACGACCCTGGCTGTAGGATGTCCACCATTGGTCTAAGGCCGAGTTTTTGATGAGCTGCCCTATAATCACCTTATTGGCTTGGAGTCAGACTTTTTTTTACAATGACCCTGTAAAGCATTTTGTGATGTCCCATTGTATTAAAGGCACCTTATAAACACATGCTGTTTATTGCATCATCTTTGCAGGTTGATTGATATGGTGCCCTGAGAAGGAAGTTGATTTTAACAAAGTAAATATAAGCACTCAGCACATGGATACCATTGACCAAAAGATGAACAAACCAAGTTTTTAGTTAAAAATACCTTCCTATAAACCAGTTCAGTTCGAGCTCAGGATAGTACCAAGGCCTTCCTTCTTGAAAAACGTTTGTTTATTTTAGGTGGGGAGATGGGGCATGGAGGAGTCAGTGAATGGGGAGGATGGGGGGGTGGTGAGGAGAAGGGGGACAGGGGTGGCGGGATGGGGAGTGGGGTGGTGAGACACCGGGAGAGAGATGCACGGGGAGATGGAGAGTGAGAGGTGGGCAGACGGGGACTGGGGGGCTGGTGGGGGAGTGGGGTGTAGAGAGATGTGGGGTGCAGAGAGATGTGAAGTGGGGGGGTGTCAGGTGGACAGGGAGTGGGGGGGTCAGGGAGGCAGGGAGTGGGGGCGACCTGGAGTGTGTGTGTGTGGGGGGGGGAGGGGCAGTGGAGGGGAGGGAGTGAGGGGGGAGGTCACGGGGTCGGGGAGTGGGGGGGGGCGGATGGAAGGGGAGTGGGGGGGGTAGGGTGTGGACCCGAAGTAGGGAGGGGAGTTGTGGGGGGGGGGGAGGGGGGAGTGAGGGAGGAGCGGGGACAGATCCCGATTCTATGCTGGGTTGCATCCTCACCAATCGATCCGCTGGGAACTGAAGAAAAATACTTGATTGGTTCAAAGATTTCCCTGTAGTAACTCAGCAGCTGATTACTTCAAATTTTACTTCATTGGAAAAAATCTTTCTGAACACGCCTCCAAAAATAGTTTGCTGTCACGCCCTTTTTTTATTGTCGATCCCCCTGTTGATCTTTTCAAAATAAAACCTAATTGGAGCAAATTTTGTTTGTAGTTGACATCTTCATGGAATGCCAGAAAAAGCAGATGTGTTTCCCAGCACTGTGTACACAACAATAGGATCTGCAGCCGAACAGGAAACGCTTTTCTTACCATCATTTATGCAAATCAAATGTCACAGGACTTTGTCAGCCAAAGTTACATTCAGGTTAGCAAACAGAGGTGGGTGCAGTCGGGAAACTCACAGCATTTGAGTCAGGACTCGTGAGTTTTTCAAAACATTTTTAAGGTTCTAATTAACACGCAAATGGAGTAAATTAATTGATTATTCATTTATAATAATAATCTTTATCATTGTCACAAGTAGGTTCACATTAACACTGCAATAAACTTACTGTGAAAATCCCTTAGTTGCCACACTCCAGCACCGGTTCAGAATGTCCAATTCACCTAACAGCACGTCTTTGGACTGTGGGAAGAAACCCGGAGCACCCGGAGGAAACCCACGCAGACATGAGGAGAACGTGCAGCCTCCGCACAGACAGTGAGCCAAGTTGGGAATCGAACCCGGGACCCAGGCGCTGTGAAGCAATGGTGCTAACCACTGTGCTACATATTTTGTCATCGGTTACAGCAGCCATTTTCAAACCCTGGGTCGTGACCTGTGGGTGGGTCATGGGCGGGTGTCATGAGGGCCATACATCGTGATTTTCCAGATCTCATCGAAGTAGTGCCCAATGGCTGTGAACTGATTTAAAAATGCCGGCAGTGACCCGCTTTCAGAATGCCAGCCGTCCCGTGCGCGCGTGCCTCCCTCAGCAGTATGCAGGCCCGGGGTGGGGCAGATCACCTCCCCCTGACGTCAGCGTGCTGACCCAGAAGAACATTTTTTATTTAAATCGATATAGTCTTCCTGTCTGGAGCGGCGGCAGAAAGCAGGTCACGTGCACGGTACACTGACGTCACATTCCCTGGACTGAAGAGAGATTCCTCCATGTGGGAGGTCACAGCCGGGGTCACCGTATAGCCCGTGGAATCTGGTTGGGCATGGGAGCATGCACCATGCTAGCATGTTAGCCTTTCACTCCCTGCAGACAATGGCGTTTGGCGTTCAACCAGCAATGGTGGCCGCCCTGGTGATGGTCGCAGCTCTGCGAGATACCCTGCAGCCGCGTGAGCGGGGGCCGCACGAAGAGACGGAGAAAGCTGCAGCAGCGGAGAGGCTGGAGAAGAATGGGCTGCAGAGGGGCAGATGGCAGCCGCACAGGGATGGAGGGCTGGCAGCTCAACAGGCCGAGGAGGAGGAGGTGCCGCATGAGGCCTTGTGTGTACCGGCACCACCTGTCACTGGTAGACTAGCCAGATCGGGCATGTCGTCGAAGACTCCGGATGAGCAATGATACATTGCGACACATCTGCCATATGATGGCACACCTGGCACCGCAGGAGTACAGGGGAGCACACCCACTCACGCTAACTGTCAAGGTGACGGTAGCCCTGAACCTCTATGCCACATGGTCCTTCCAGTCGCCGAGTGGGGACTTGTCCGGGATCTCAGAGCTTAGTGCACAGGTGCATCCATGCCGTCACGGAGGCTCTCTATGCCCAGGCAGATCAATACATCCATTTCGATGTGGCCCGGGATGCCCGGGCAGCAGGGCTCACCACCATTGCTGGGATGCCCCAGGGTCCAGGGGGCGATGGACGGGATGCATGTCGTTCTACGGGCATCTGCGGAAAACAGGCCGATGTCCACCAAATGAAAGGGGTACCACTCAATGGGCGTTCAGCTGGTCTGCAACCATCGGCCGTGCATCATACACCTCTGTGCCCGATACCCGGACAGTGTGCACAATTCCTTCATCCTAGCACACACTCGTCGATCTCTGACACGTTCGAGGGGCACCCCCCAACTCTTGCCCTCCTGCCACCCCCCCGCACCCCCAGGCTGAAGGGTTGGCTCCTGGGTGACAGGAGTTACCCGCTGCGGCCGTGGCTGATGACACCTATCATAGATACATAGAAGCTAAGAACAGAGGGAGGCCTTATGGCCCTTCGAGCCTGCTGCGCCATTTATCACGATCACGGCTGACCATCCAACTCAATAGCTAATCCTGCTTTCTCCCCATAACCTTTGATTCCATTCACCCCAAGTGCTATATCATGCCACCTCTTGAATATATTCAATGTTTTAGCATCAACTACTTCCTGTGGTAATGAATTCCACAGGCTCAGCACTTTTTGTGTGAAGAAATATCTCCTCATTTCTGTCCGAAATGATTTACCCTGATACCTCAGGCTGTGACCTCCTGTTTCTGTATATATCCATCATTGGTAACATCTTCCCTGCATCTACCATGTCTAGTCCTGTTAGAATTCCATAAGTCTCTATGTAATTCCCCACCTCATTCTCCTGAACTCCTGCGAGAACAATCCTAACAATCTATGTGTGGAGCCAGAGGAAATGGGTGAGGTACGAAATTAATACTTTGCATCACTATTCACTAAAGAGAAGGAATTGGTGGATGTTGAGTGTGGAGAAGGGTGTGTAGATAGCCTGGTCACATTGAGATCCAAAAAGACGAGGTGTTGGGTGTCTTGAAAAATATTAAGGTGGATAAGTTCCCAGGGTCTGATGGGATCTACACCAGGATACTGAAGGAGGCTAGAGAAGAAATTGCTGAGGCCTTGACGAAAATCTTTGGATCCTCACTGTTTTCAGGTGATGTCCCGGAGGACTGAAGAATAGCCAAAGTTGTTCCCTTGTTTAAGAAGGGTAGCAAGGATAATCCAGGGAACTACAGGCCGGTGAACCTTACGTCAGTGGTAGGGAAATTACTGGAGAGAATTCTCGAGACAGGATCTACTCCCATTTGGAAGCAAGTGGACGTATTAGTGAGAGGCAGCATGGTTTTGTGAAGGGGAGGTCGTGTCTCACTAACTTGATAGAGTTTTTCAAAGAGGTCACAAAGATGATTGATGCAGGTAGGGCAGTGGATGCTGCCTATATGGACTTCAGTAAGGCCTTTGACAAGGTCCCTCATGGTAGACTGGTACAAAAGGTGAAGTCACAGGGGATCAGGGGTGAGCTGGCAAGGTGGATACAGAACTGGCTAGGTCACAGAAGGCAGAGAGAAGCAATGGAAAGGTGCTTTTCTAATTGGAAGGCTGTGACTAGTGGTGTTCCACAGGGATCAGTGCTGGGACCTTTGCTGTTATATATAGTATATATAAGTGATTTGGAGGAAAATGTAACTGGTCTGATTAGTAAGTTTGCAGACGACACAAAGGTTGGTGGAATTGCGGATAGCGATAAGGACTGTCAGAGGATACAGCAGAATCGTTTGGAGACTTGGGCGGAGAGATGGCAGATGGAGTTTAATCCGGGCAAATGTGAGGTATGCATTTTGGAAGGTCTAATGCAGGTAGGGAATATACAGTGAATGGTAGAACCCTCAAGAGTATTGAAAGTCAGAGACATCTAGGTGTACAGGTCCACAGGTCACTGAAAGGGGCAACACAGGTGGAGAAGGTAGTCAAGAAGGCATACGGCATGCTTGCCTTCATTGGCCGGGGCATTGAGTATAAGAATTGGCAAGTCATGTTGCAGCTGTATAGGACCTTAGTTAGGCCACACTTGGAGTATAGTGTTCAATTCTGGTCGCCACACTACCAGAAGGATGTGGAGGCTTTAGAGAGGGTGCAGAAGAGATTTACTAGAATTTTGCCTGGTATGGAGGGCATTAGCTATGAGGAGCGGTTGAATAAACTCGGTTTGTTCTCACTGGGACGACGGAGGTTGAGGGGCTACCTGATAGATGTCTACAAAATTATGAGGGGCACAGACAGTGTGGATAGTCAGAGGCTTTTCCCCAGGGTAGTGGGGTCAATTACTAGGGGACATAGGTTTAAGGTGCGAAGGGCAAGGTTTAGAATAGATGTACGAGGCAAGTTTTTTACACAGAGGGTAGTGGGTGCCTGGAACACGCTGCCGGAAGAGGTGGTGGAAGCAGGGATGATAGTGACATTTAAGGGGCATCTTGACAAATACATGAATAGGATGGGAATAGAGGGATACGGATCCAGGAAGTGTAGAAGATTGTAGTTTAGTCGGGCAGCATGGTCGGCATGGGCTTGGAGGGCCGAAGGGCCTGTTCCTGTGCTGTACTTTTCTTTATTCTTTGTTCTAACCTTGTCAATCTCTCCTCATATGACAGTCCCACCATCCCTGAAATCAGTCTGGTAAAAGTTTGCTGCATTCCCTCGAGAGCAAGAACATCCTTCTTCGGAAAAGGAGGCCAAAACTGCACAGAACATTCGAGGTGTGGCCTCATCAAGGCCCTGTATAATTGCAACAACACATCCCTGCTCCTGCATTTGCCCACTCATTCAATTTGTCTAAATCACACAGAAGGATGTCTGCATCCTCGTCACAGTTCACCCTCCCACCCAACTTGGTATCATCTGCAAACATTGAGATGTTACATTTTGTGCCCTCATCCAAATCATTAATATACATTGTAAATAGCTGGGGTCCCAGCACACATCCCTATGGCACCCCCACTAGTTACTGCCTGCCAGTTTGAAAAGGACCCATTAGTTTCTACTCTTTGTTTCCTCTCTGTCAAGTAGTTTTCTATCCACCTCAATACATTTCCCCCAATCCCATGCACTTTAATTGTGCACAATAATCTCTTACGCGGGACTTTGTCAAACGCCTTCTGAATGTCCAAATACACCACATCGACTGGCTCCCCCTTGTCAACTGTACTAGTTACATCTTAAAAGAATTCCAACAGATTTATCAAGCATGATTTCCCCTTCATAAATCCATGCTGACTCTGACTGATCCTGCCACTGCTTTCTAAATGTTCCGCTATAACAAAGTCCTTGATAATGGATTCAAGAATTGTCCCCACTACCGATTTGAGGCTTACTGGTCTATATTTCCCTGCTTTCTCTCTACCTCCCTTTTTGAATATTGGAGTGACGTGAGCTACCCTCCAATCAGCAGGGACAGTTCCAGAGTCTATAGAATCCCAGAAGATGACCACCATAGCATCCACTATTTCCAGAGCCACCTCCTTAAGCACTCTGAGATGCAGATTCTCAGGCCCTGGAGATTAATCCACCTCAATCCCATTAATTTTGCCAGCATCATTTCTCCACGAATATTGATCTCCCTCAGTTCTTCCCTCTCACTAAACCTTTCATTATCTGACATATCTGGTATCTGATTTGTGTTCTCTTCTGTGAAGACAGAACCAAAGTATGTATTCAATTGCTCAGCCATTTCACTGTCCCTTATTATGCGTTCCCCTGTTTCTGTCTGTAGGGGGCCTATATTTGTCTTTACCAATCTCTTTCTCTTCACATATTTATAGAAACTCTTAGTGTCAACCTTTACGTTCCCTGCAAGCTTACTCTTGTACAGTATTTTCCCCTTCTCAATCAATCCCTGGCTCTCAGGATGCATCTGCACTGTAGTTTGGAATGGCTGTTCCAGAAGCCCGAGAGCTATCGAGACAGCAACTAGTTCCTGGGGCCGGCCTGCCCTCCAACCATCCGGCCTCTTGGGTGCTCCATCCTTCACCTACTGTACTCGATGAGTTGTACGGTCCGCACCAGATAGTGTCCCAGGAGCCTCTTCACTAAAGTGCCCGGCCAAGGTGAGTGTCTCTGGGATGGTGGAGGATGTAGGAGACAGCTGTGACGGTAGGTTGGTGTCCTCCTCCGACCCGGGCCCTGGGGTATCCTGAGTCTCGGGCAGAGGGCTGGTGTTTGGGCTGCTCTCCCCGTCAGTACTCGGCTGGGGGGCACTGGCTTTGGCACTGCCTAGGGACGGGGGGAGACATTTTTTGACCGGCCCTATCAACGGCAGGTCCTGCAAGACACAAGACAACATGTATGGTTACACAGCGGGTCGGGGGAAGTGGAGGGGGGGTGGCTGGGAGTGGTGTGGGTCTGGGGGTGGTATGGGGGGTGAGGGGGGATGAGGGTGAGGGGGTGGGGGGTGAGGGGGGGTGTGAGGGTGGGGGTGATGTGGGGTTAAGGCGGATGTAGGGGTGAGGTGGGGTGAAGGTGAGGAGGGTGTATGGGTGAGGGGGTTGTGAGGGGAGTGTGGGTGTGACAGGGTGTCTCGACACACATGTCATGGGCAACACCAACTCAGCGAGGTCTCACTTGCTCGCCCGTGACCACACTGCACCCCGTTGACCTCGCTTTCCTCTGGGCCACCAGCCACGTTCAGGGCCCTTTGCTCAGGCACGGTGAGAGACCGCAATTCTGGTGGTCCCACTCCAGTCTTGTCCTGCTCCCGGCGGTTGAGCGCAGCTTTCTGCTGGGGGTGGACGGAAACACATACAACAAAACCGTTAGACGGTCTGACGCATGCAGCCCAAGGGTTGCTGGATGATGGCCTGAGGGGCCGGGTGCTGGAATGTGGGGCTGTCCTGAGAAAGTCGTGGCGTTTCTTCCGGCACTGCATTCCAAACCGGGAGATGTTGCCCATGGCGCTGATCGCCTCTGCCACCTGTGCCCAGGCACATCGGCCTTCCTCCCAAAATGGGGTATAGTCATCCGCCTCTCCTCCACAGCGTCCAGGAGTGTCTCTAGCTCAGTGTCCCTGAACCGTGGCACTGCTCTCCTTCCAGCCATCTTGTTGCTTGGGACGGTGTGTGTGGGGGAAAGGATCGTTTAAGTGCGGCTGTGGCGTGTCAGCCTCATGAGTGCTAATCACAGACCCAATGAATCCGGCACCGGTTTTCCTGGAATTGATTGCATTCCACGTGGTGCCATGCTAGCCCCATTTAAAGTAGCTGAATCAGTGCAGGTGTTGCGTCGATTTCTTTGTCGTAAAACTCTACACATCCTCCACTGGCGTCAACACTTTGTCTCAAAAATGGCAAATCTTGCCCAATGTGGTTTACATGCAGGGAAGTACTGGCACATGGAAATTTAAAATCCTCAAAACTTAGCCCCACCGTCCAGGCTGATTACGTGGAACGTCAGAGGGCTGAATGGGCCGGTCAAGAGGGCTCGCGTGTTCGCACATCTAAGGGAGCTGAAGGCAGACGTGGCAATCCTACAAGAGACACACCTAAAGGTCATAGATCAGACGAGATTGAGGAAGGGATGGATTAGCCAGGTATTCCACTCAGGGCTGGGTAGCAATTTTGAATAGTAAGCGAATAGTAAGCAAGTGGCATTTGAGGCTGGGAGAATCATGTCAGATAAGGGAAGTAGGTACATAATGGTGAGTGGAAGGTTGGAGGGTGTACGAGTGGTGCACGTGAATACATATGCTCTAAACTGGGACGATGTGGAATTAGTGAGGCGTGTGCTAGGTAAGATCCTGGATTTAGAGTCACATAACTCTAAGGGGTTTGAGGGCAGCACGGTAGCATAGTGGTTAGCACAATTGCTTCACAGCTCCAGGGTCCCAGGTTCGATTCTCGGCTTGGGTCACTGTCTTTGTGGAGTCTGCACATTCTCCCCATGTGTGCGTGGGTTTCCTCCGGGTGCTCCGGTTTCCTCCCACAGTCCAAAGATGTGCAGGTTAGGTGGATTGGCCATGCTAAATTGCCCTTAGTGTCCAAAATTGCCCTTAGTGTTGGGTGGGGTTACTGGGTTATGGGGATAGGGTGGGGGTGTGGGCTTGGGTAGGGTGCTCTTTCCAAGAGCCGATGCAGACTCGATGGGCCGAATGGCCTCCTTCTGCACTGTAAATTCTATGATAACCTGATCATGGGCGGGGACTTTAACACGGTTATTGATGTCCATGTCCATAGGCTCACCAGAAGGAACTTTCAACCATCCAGGCAAGGGTTTGCGGAGAGGTTATCCTCTGAGATGGTGTCAGGGGAGCTATATGTGAGAAGATTACAGTCTAATAAAGTGTCAATTGACCACCTCTGTGAGACATTAAATGAGGCTCAGCCACATTCTAAGCCTAAGCCCTGCAGTGCTTTTTCAGTGGCTATGAAGGTAACTTGACGTATTCAAACTTTTTTTAAAATTTAGAGTACCCAATTAATCTTTTCCAATTTAAGGAGCAATTTAACGTAACGTAGCCAATCCACCTAGCATACACATCTTTGGGGTGTGGGGGCGAAACCCACACAAACACGGGGAGAATGTGCAAACTCCACACGGACAGTGACCAGAGCCGGGATCAAACCTGGGATCTCAGCGCCGTGAGGCAGCAGGGCTGACCCACTGCGCCACCGTGCTGCCCCACGTACTCAAACTTTAATGCGTGCAGGTCATTTCAGTCAGGTATCCATGACATATGCAACATTGCAGAAAGCTGCAATGCCGAGCACTCACCAGATCACGGACTTCATATTCTCGAGGACTTCTGAGTTTATCAACTTTGACATGTCTCCATAGCAATAAAGGGAGAGAAGTATTGCATCCCATAGAATCACTAAAGGTTCCATGGGCTAGCGATCGAACGCATAGCTCATTTGATGCATTGACTGATACACCCGTTACATCAACTGGAAGGGGTCCTTTCAGTAAATGTGATGTACCTTTGTGATGCCCAACTGTGGATTGCTGGGAGAATGTTCATGCTACTTCTGCCTTTCATCACCCACATTTACTTGACAGCCACCATAGAGCATGCCGAGAATCTGGGTGGATATTAGTCGACTCGGGTACCACCTGAAGCCACAGCTGATGTTAACCTACCAGAGGACCAACAATGAACCTCAGGAAAGATCACACTGTGTACAGGTGTGCCACTTCCACCCAGATGTTCTCTACCAATATTGCACAAGGCCTTTGACATCAACATACGATGGATGAAGGCAGGTTGGGAGAAAGTTCATATCATTCATTTCTACTCTGGCCACCCATTTCACAGAAGGGTGAAAAAGGTTAGCAAAATTATCACCGGACGACCCATTCTTCTCCTCCAACTGGGTACTTAACCAACAAATGACTTCAACTCGCCTGGTCCATATGTGACCCTCATCCTGTGCCAATATGGGAAACTCTTAACTAACCTTGGGCTCGTAAGCCAATTAACTGTATGCAACCAGTGAGTGAGTTCCTTCATCACACAAACTCCAGTTGTTCACAAAGACAGCACATTATGACCTTGTCAGGGCAACAGAGATGAATAATAAATGTGAGCCTTAAAATAAATGCCCACCTGTTTATCGGTAGAAGTTAGCCCCTCTGAGGGCCATGCATTGGAAGGGTCATGTGACCCTATTGATCAATGGGGAAACGAGCACGTAGGTCTGGGTACAGAGCGCAGGTTTTTGCAGCCAATTGTCATCCTTGTGCTGGGAATGGAGACGTCACTTATTATGCTCTGCATATAGTGAGGAATTCTTAATAAACCCGTTGTTGTTAGTTTTCTAACTAGTGATCGCCAATTATTGCGTGTACTACATTGGCGACGAGAAAAATCAACCGCGTCTCAGATTGCACCAAAGAAAGAATTTTGAAGCCATGTTCGGTTTGCAAGGGTTGCAGAACAAGTCTAATTAAGCCCAGCCTGCAAAGCAGTGAAAAGTAGTCATGCCTCTCTTTGGAGAGTTAGAGACTTTCGATGCTGCAAAAGAGGACTGGGTACTGGATTGTTGGGAATCTTGGGGGGGTGAATGAAATAGAGGGGGAGAACAGGAAGAAAATTGCATTGGTGGCTGCATGTGTGACTCAGGTATAACTTGATCCGAAGTTTAACATCCCCGGATGCTCCCAACAAAAAGACATTTGCAGAGCTCATTGAGCTGGCAAAGGGCATGACCACCCTAATCCCTCAGTAAAAATTAACTCCATGGGGAGAAGCCTAGGGGAAACCAGTAGGGCCTTTGTAGCCAGGTTAAGACAAATCGTGGAGCATTGCGATTTTGGGTCAGTGTTGAATGGCATGTTAAGAGACCGATTGGTATGTGGTGTAAACAATGCAGCTACACAGAGAAAATTGTCAGCTGAATCGGTGTTAACTTTTAAAAAGGTGCTGCAAATGGCGTCAGTAATAGACAACACTGAGAAAGGTGCCCAGGAGCTGCAAAATGCACTGAACGATGAGGTCCACCAGTTAGGGTGGGAAGTTATAAGCAGCGGCAGCAGGAGTGGAGGCACTGGTTTAAATCGAGAAAATAACACAGAAGCCGGAAGAGTAACAAAGTATAGTAGATTTAAACAACAGCCTGGGATGCTATTGGTGCTGGGGAAGTCACTGCCCAGAAATGTGTTGATTTATAGAAGCAGAGTGCTTCACATGTGGAAGGAAGAGACGCTTGAGGCACAAATGTAAAAACAAGCAGGGCCTGCCCTGTACCAGCAGAGTAAATAATCCTGCCCTACTGTATGTATGGAAGATTGCCCAGTGGGTGAATGGAAAATGTTGTTACTTAATAATGTAAAAGCCAGCAAGGTCAGTGGTGTTGTTAGTGAACAGCCAGCCACTGGAGATGGAAGTGGACATGAGGGCATCAGCTACTGTCGTGAGGAAACAGACACACCTGCGTGAACCAAGAAGGGTTCAGTCCCAATGCCTAAAGAATACTGCAGCTAAACTAGCTACATATACCAGAGAGGCAATAAAAATAGTAGTGGTGGCCATGATCCCAGTGAGCTATAGCCAGCAGTCTGCACAGCTACCATTGATAGTAGTGTCGAGTATAGGAACAAGTTTAATGGGGTGTGACTGGCTCCAGGAGAGCAAGCTGAACTGGCTGGAACTTTTTAAATTGACAAGAGGTGTCTGCAAAAAGTCATAAAAGAATAACAAGATGTGTTCCAGGAGGATTTGGGAACGATCAAAGGATTGCAAGCAAAAATCCCTGTAGATTCATCAGCTACCCTGAGATTTTTTAGAGCAAGACCCATGCCCTACACATTGGTACAGAAGGTAGAGACAGAAGTAAAATGACTGGAAGACTTGGGCATCACCAGAGTCATACTATCCGCCTAGTGGGCAGCACCCATTGTTCCAGTAGTCAAACGAGACAAGACCATCCGTATCTGTGGAGATTACAAAATGGCGGTAAATGAAATGAAATGAAAAATGAAAATTGCTTATTGTCACGAGTAGGCATCAATTAAGTTACTGTGAAAAGCCCCTAGTCACCACATTCCGGCGCCTGTTCGGGAAGGTTGTTACGGGAATCGAACCGTGCTGCTGGCCTGCCTTGGTCTGCTTCCAAAGCCAGCGATTTAGCCCAGTGTGTTAAACAGATTACGAAACTCGATATGTATCCCATCACCAAAATGGAGGCTCTATAGGCTTTGGGTTAGACATATACTAAGTTGGATATGAGCCACTCTTACCAACAGTTAGAACTAGATGATGCATCAAGAGGAGATTTCACCATAAATATTCATAAGGGGTTATACCAATATACACATCTGCCAGTTAGGGTTTCGTCAGCTTGCACCATCTTCCAGCAAACTATGGACTCTATGTTGCAGAGTTTTCCCAGGGTTGTTATTTATTTGGACCATGTTTTAATAACGGGATCCACAGAAGAGGACCATCCAGCCAATTTGGGTGATGTTTTGAAGAGTTTTCAAGAGATGGGAGTGCGCTCAAAAAGAGAGAATTGCACCTTCCAGCAAACAAGGTGGTTTAGTGTGGTTATTGGGTGAATTCTCAAGGGTTACACCTCATGGCGGACAAAGTGAGAGGAATGAAGGAGTCATCGGCCCCTAGGAACACCTCCCAAAAGATTTTTACGTGAAATCTCCAGTGGGAAATGATGTATAATTCCCACCGGGTGCACCAGTGCGATCTAGATCACAATCCACCCACACTTAAAACATTTTTTGGAGCCGTTGTGATTCATGCCATGGAACCCAAAGAAGCCAGCAAGGCCAAATCTTCACATGGTCCAAATAAATTACATCCGGGGTTGTTAAACCTAATGAAGTTATACCTAAGTCACACATGCAGCCACAAATCCTCACAGATCTCAGAATATCACGACAGCAGCCCCCCCACCTAATTACTTGAAAAGCTTCCCCCCTCTCCAATCACTGGAAAGGCCACCACCCCAATTGCTGGCAAGGCCCCGCCCAAATCAGAGACACCTAGCTATGGGTTGCCCAAACCTCCCCTTCAGGCCCCCCCCCCTCAGTGCCCCCCCCCCCCTTCCCCCTGACAGGCCCATCCCTTGGCAGTGTCAACCTGGCACTGCCCCTGCCACCCTAGCAGTGGCAATGTGTTTCAATACATATGCAGGAGGCATTTTACTCTCATCACAGACCACAAGCCACTTTTAGGGCTCTTCAGGGAAGACAATTACTTCTGCCAGGACAACATTCGGTGCTGTTCTTACTGATTTACGAATATATGTTCAAACACAGGCCAGAGGCTCACATAATCAATGCAGACGCCTTAAGTCATCATGGCACCCTCTCTAGTACAACAAGAGATTGTAATGACCATAAACTTCCTGGACTCCTTACATGTGAGAGCGGAGTAAATTAACATTTGGATTAATTGAGACCCATTATTATCAAAGGTTAAACCTATGATTCTGCCCGGATGGCAGAATGAGAAAACTTCAAAGGAAAAAAATCCTTATCAGCTCAGAAAAGATGAGCTTATTTGCTTGGAAGGTGTCATCCTTTGGGGAACTCAAGTTGACGTCCCCATACCAGAAAGAGTATCACTGCTGGCAGAATTGCATAACGCCTACTCGGGCGTATCCAAGATGAAAATGTTAGCGGGAGGTTACGTTGGGTCATCTGGCATGATGTTCTTTTTGTTAGTGGATACCCATTCAAAACGGATGAAGGTTTTGCAAATGAAGTCCACACAGTTAAGAAATTGCGCCAATGTTTCGGCACCCACGGCGTACCAGAAGTATTTGCCTTGGACAATGCAACAGCGTTCACAAGTGCAGAATTCAGGCATATCATGACGTTTAACGGAATAAGAACATAAGAACATAAGAACTAGGAGTAGGAGTAGGCCATCTGGCCCCTCGAGCCTGCTCCGCCATTCAATTAGATCATGGCTGATCTTTTGTGGACCTCAGCTCCACTTTCCGGCCCAAACACCATAACCCTTAATCCCTTTATTCTTCAAAAAACTATCTATCTTTACCTTAAAAACATGTAATGAAGGAGCCTCAACTGCTTCACTGGGCAAGGAATTCCATAGATTCACAACCCTTTGGGTGAAGAAGTTCCTCCTAAACTCAGTTCTAAATCTACTTCCCCTTATTTTGAGGCTATGGCCCCTAGTTCTGCTGTCACCCGCCAGTGGAAACAACCTGCCCGCATCTATCCTATCTATTCCCTTCATAATTTTAAATGTTTCTATAAGATCCCCCCTCATCCTTCTAAATTCCAACGAGTACAGTCCCAGTCTACTCAACCTCTCCTCATAATCCAACCTCTTCAGCTCTGGGATTAACCTAGTGAATCTCCTCTGCACACCCTCCAGCGCCAGTACGTCCTTTCTCAAGTAAGGAGACCAAAACTGAACACAATACTCCAGGTGTGGCTGCACTAACACCTTATACAATTGCAACATAACCTCCCTAGTCTTAAACTCCATCCCTCTAGCAATGAAGGACAAAATTCCATTTGCCTTCTTAATCACCTGTTGCACTTGTAAACCAACCTTCTGTGACTCATGCACTAGCACACCCAAGTCTCTCTGAACAGCGGCATGCTTTAATATTTTATCGTTTAAATAATAATCCCGTTTGCTGTTATTCCTACCAAAATGGATAACCTCACATTTGTCAACATTGTATTCCATCTGCCAGACCCGAGCCCATTCACTTAACCTATCCAAATCCCTCTGCAGACTTCCAGTATCCTCTGCACTTTTCGCTTTACCACTCATCTTAGTGTCATCTGCAAACTTGGACACATTGCCCTTGGTCCCCAACTCCAAATCATCAATGTAAATTGTGAACAATTGTGGGCCCAACACGGATCCCTGAGGGACACCACTAGCTACTGATTGCCAACCAGAGAAACACCCATTTATCGCAACTCTTTGCCTTCTATTAATTAACCAATCCTCTATCCATGCTACTACTTTACCCTTAATGCCATGCATCTTTATCTTATGCAGTAGAATAAGCCTAGAATAAAGCATATTTGGACTGCACCCTAAAAAAACCTCGCAGTTCAGATATTCTAGGCTGGTCTGAAGAAACACTGACCTGAGTCACTGGGAACCAAGATAGCATAATTCTTGTCGGCATACACAACCATCCCGCATACCACTACCGGCACAGCTCCAGCTGAGCTGCTGATGGGTCGACGCTTGAGAATCAGCTTGAGCCTGGTAGTTCCAAATTTGGTGGGGTGGGTGGAGACAAGCAGAGTTGCCAGAAAATGAGCCACGATTTGGCAAATGTGAAAACCGCATTTGAGATCGATGATCCAGTTTTTGGAAGTGGACCGAGTTGGGTACCGGGAGTCGTGGTGGCCAAGGCCACTGTTCTAGGAAGTGAAAGTGCTGGACACCTTTTAAAGAAACACATAGATTAGTTGCGGAGGCGGAAGCTGACCCAGGAGCCAGTGTTGCTGCCTGATCCCATTGTGTCAGATGTCACTTACTTGGGAGGGGGCCTTTCCAGTAATTGGGGTTATGTCCTTTCCAGTGTCGTTGTTTGTCCGGGGAGTGAATCAGTCAGTGGCAGGTCAAAGTGCTGCTCTCAGTGAGACCGAGAAAATAGTGGAAAGTGATGTTCTTCTACCAGGAGAGAGTTCCAGTGAAGCAGGTCCAACAGAAACCACTTCTACAGCGGTAGTAGCTACAGTTGAGCTACATCGATCCTAGCGAAGAAAAGGTCCCCATGAGAGACTGAGTTTCTGATAAACCATGTTAAAATATTGTTCATTATTGTTACTGTTTTGAAAGTTGTGTGAGTTATTAATGTATTATGTGGCAAGGGTCTTAATGGGGAAGGATGTAGTGGCTAGCCCCTTTAAGGGGGGCATGCATCAGAATGGACATGTGACCCAATGAACCAATGGGGAACGAGCGTGGTGATCGTGTAAGCGCAAGCTTTTGCAGCCAGTTGTGATCCTCGTGCTGAGAATGAAGACATCAATTATAGTGCTCTGTGTATAGTTTGGAATTCTAAATAAAGCCGTCATTGTTAGGTAGCTACCCAGTGGTCATCAATTATTGCACTTACTACAATATCTAAGACATCAGGCTTCTTCTTCTTAAGGTCAATAAATGTGCCTACTCCATCATCCATGCATAGGCCTGGGCATCTCTTTTGCTGTTTACAACAGTGTGATGGGTGGGATATTTCCATTATGGAATGTGCGCACGTACACGCTGTTATAACCCCTTTGGTGGCCGAGGACAGTGCTCCATACAATTCCCCCCTTACACGAGATGTCATAATCTTAGAATAAGAGGGCGCAAACTTAAAACAGATTTGAGGAGAAACTACTTCTCCCAAAGGGTTGTGAATCTGTGGAATTTGCTATCCCCGAGTGCAGTGGATGCTGAGACAGTGAGTAAATTTGAGGAGCTAGACAGATTTTTAATTGGTAATGGGTTGAAGGGTTGTGGAGAACAGGCAGAACAGTGGAGTTGAGGCCAGGATGGGATCAGCCATGATCACATTGAAGGTGTTTAGGCCCAGGAGGCTAGCTTGCCTATTCCCGCTCCTGGGTCATGTGTTCTGGGGAGGTGGTGCTCTGTCTGATTTTGAAATCCAGCTCTTGGTCTGTAGCATTGAAGGTAAAATATGAGGAACATATCAGCCATGATAGAATGGTGGAGCAGACTCGATGGGCCGAATGACCTAATTCTGCTCCCATATCTTATGAACTTATGAACTTACACAGCTGAGTATGAACTCCCCCGGTAATTGGGGGCAGGGTTTTCCCTTAACAAGGGAAAACTAGTCAGTATGTAAACTCTAACCTGGGTGCAAATCAGGGAGTGTGGCCCTTGGGAGAGAGGGTTGATAGTTTTGCGATTTTTTGTATACCGTGATAAACCTGTTCTTCATTTCTACCCTGCCGTGCGTTCCTGTTGTCATTCCCGTCTGTGTTCTACAAACACCATCCATGCTAGAGGATATTTTGATGCCTGTTTTGCATGTCATAATTGGAAGCAAAACCATCAGCTGCCTTAAATGACCCTCAGCTTTCGCATTCTCCACCTTTAACACCCTCTCATCTTTCCAACCTCTCCTCACTCTTCCCGACAGCCCATTCCTCTGATCTTCCCTTTTAGGTCTTTATTCCTGCTTTCCTACCCCTGAAAATTGCCTTTGGACAATTTTGACATGAAGGACGTGGATTCAATAGAAGTAGTAAATCATTAATCGGGGTGAATAAATTATCTTTTTCCAGACTTTCTTTTTCCTGCTTGCTGTGGTTTGACCTTGAGTTAATCATTTCATATTTTCTTTTTGTGTTTTTTTTTGCGGCACCCGAAGGAAAATGCTGGTTTATTAAAGAGTCTTTAAAAGTAGAAAAGAGACTTCAATTAGCATAACCAGTAGGAAATAAGACTTTGCTGTGTAGCGTTTTGCTGTACCTTTAAGATCGTAATAGAATAAAACTTGCAGTTTGAAACCTGTGGATAGGACAAGGTAATCATTGGGTCACAGGTGGCAGCATCTCAAGCAACAGCTCAATAATGAACACCTTAAGGCTAATAAGCACCTACGGCCTACAACCGCTGACAGACATGTCATTACGAAGAGCTGTGCTTTGGAGATAAGATGAATTGAAAACCTATTCTCCTTCATTCATTTGTCGGGGATCCTCCCCATTAACAGCAGCAGTTCTGCCGGCAAAGGTTTAGTGGCAGCAAAACGAGTGACAAACCAATTCAAACAACATGATTTGTAACGTTAGGTAATAATGCACTCATGGATGGCACAGGGAAAGCTCAGAAGCAACACCTATGTCTTGACAGTGGTCTGAAAGGATAAACCAATAGGATTTGACAATGAAACTAATTTTGAAATTAAAAATGAAATTAAAAATGAAAATTATCACCATATGCACAATGGTTTTCAGCTATGGTGGGATGTTTAAAATAAGAATGAATATCAAGGTTTGGTCAGAGTCCTGGGGCTGGATTCTCCGATTCTTAGGTTATGTTCCCACGCCGATGTGGGAACGGTGACATTTTACGATAGAAAAATAATGTAAAAAGGCCAGAAATGCTCCGTTTTGCTGGGGGCTAGCGTAAAGCACCCGGCTCTAGCTGCCAATAGGGCCCAGAGAATTGCCAGGTCCATGGCCGCGCATGTGGACGGTGGTGGCCTGTAGCGGCCACGCTGTACAACACGGGACCGACCGCTCGCGGACCCGGCCTGCAAAATAGTGCCCCCTCTTTGTCTGGCTTACCCACCCCGGAATACCCCCACAGTGCCCCCAGCTCCTGGTAAAGTCTCCCCTGCATGCGGATCGGTCCTCCCCTGAATGTGGCAGCGCTGGACTGAGTCAGCAACCGCCATGCTGAGTTCCCGATGGATGATACAATGAGAGACCGATGTCGGCCGATCGGGGGCGGAGCATCGGGGGAGGGCCTCAGGCAATGTCCTGAGGACGTTGATAAGTCGCTTTGGATGGGGTGGAGACTTGTGAAAGTGGCGCCGCCCCCGATTTGGTCAGAAACTTTGATTCTCCGGCCGATCGCCGAAAATAATTTCGGCGTCGGCGACTGGAGAATCCTACCCCTGATTTTTACTCAAGCCCACACCAACGAGGAAAGGGCCATGCGGACACTTAGAAAGCTAATAGAGGCCTACTTACCTGATTCCCATTGGCCTCGTATCGCTGTACCATTTTAGCAGGCAGATCCTGGCCAGCCAGCAAGGCCCTCGTACCAGGCGAGGACCTCACTCGTATTTTGCAGTGGCAAGAGAGGTCGCATTCTCTCCTGGGACAGCAGGTAAACCTCACTTCAGCACTGAACGGGTGCTGCACAATAGGGAGTGTAATCCTTCAGGAGAGATGTTAAACTGAGGTCCCATCTGCCTCCTTGGGTGGCTGCAAAAGATTCCATTGACTATTTTGGAAAAGAGTAGCCGAGTTATTCTCAGTATCTTGGCCAATATGTATCTGTCAATCAATATCACAAAAAACAGATGATCTGGTTATTACCACGTTGCTGCTTACGGGAGTTTGTTGTGTATAACTTGGGGGACGATCCAATGGCCATGCTGCGCCTGAGAAACAGCCTGCCGCGGCACAGCGTGGCCTTTAAAAGCCGGGAGATTTCGTTCCTGGGATCTACCCGGCTCGCAATGCCTGACGAGATCCAGCAAGATCTCATGAGACATTGCAATGTAAATCCTGCCCATTGTGGGCTGGACCACTTTTTGCAAATCTGCAGATTAGAGCCAGACAGCTAGTCTCACTCTAATTGAAAATGAAATGAAAATTGCTTATTGTCACGAGCAGGCTTCAATGAAGGTACTGTGAAAAGCCCCTAGTCGCCACATCCTGGCGCCTGTTTGGGGAGGCTGTTGTGGGAATTTGCAGATTCCTGAGGTACCTGAGGCTTTGGGATTCATCTCCTTCACCTTGGAGACCTCAGGCGAGTGCTGTTCAGCACTGCTCTCCACAAGTGGGAACCAAATGGAATGGCACTTGTGGGGGTCTCCCATGGTTACAGAGGCCCCCAGCCGCATGTCCTTTGCACAGGGTGGTCACTGCTAATGCCACCTGGATACACTGGCAGCACTATCCTGGAACTTTGGTAGTGCCATCCTGGCACCCTGGCAGTACCACCTGGGTGCCAGCCTGGCAAGGTGCTGAGATGGCACTGCCAGCCGGCAAGGACACTGCCAGGTTGGCACTGCCAAGGGGTCAAGCTGGCATTTTTTGCACACTGCAATTGGTCTAGGAGTGCACTGCATGGGTGTTAGGGGGGCCGTGGACCCTCCAATGATGTATTTGGGCTGCAGGGGTCACTTTGAGGGCCGCAGGATCTATATGGCATTCTGATCTCTTGCTACAGAGTCCAAATCAGGGCTATGTGTGGCCTCAGCCACGCATTCCTCATTGAGGCCCCTTATATAACACAAGTCACGTTGATTAGCCATATGTTCCCCGGCGCTGTAAAAGCCGGGAAACACATGGCTAAACATGCTAACTATGGGACTTTGTTCCTAATTAGTTGAATCGAGCCCTTGATTGTCACATTTCCTACACTATAACAGTGACAACACATCAAAAGTACTTCATTGAGTTGAAAGCACTTTGAGATGTCCAATGATCATGAAAAGCACTGTTTGTAAGTTTTTCTTTCTCTTTAAATTCAAAAGTAATATCTGATAACATCATTCAGGCACTTTTAACCTCCCCTATGGACACATTTGGTACTTAGGATTGAGGTCACAATGGTTGAACCAAGCAAGCAAGTGCATTATTTAGAAATGGTTTCCTTGTTGACCGGGAGTAACAGGAGTGCTCCTTCAGGCCTCACAATGACATCTGTGCCTTGGACTCTCTTCCCACACTGCCTAACTTATAAAGAAAACTAGAAAAGCTTTTCACTCTTATGGTACAGTGAAGCTGGGGTGGCGCAGTAGTTAGCACTGCTGCCTCACAGCTCCAGGGTCCCGGGTTCAATTCCAGCCTCGGATGACTGTCTGCACTTTCTCCCCGTGTGTGCGTGGGTTTCCTCCAGACGTTCCGGTTTCCTCCCACAGTCCAAAGATGTGCAGGTTAGGTGGATTGGCTATGCTAAATTGCCCTTTAGTATCCAAAACGGTTAAGTAGGGTTACTGGGTTACAAGGATGGGGGTGAAAGGGTGGGCTTAATTAGGGTGCTCTTTCCAAGGGCCATTGCAGACTCGAAGGGCTGAATAGCCTCCTTCTGCACTGTAAATTCTGTATTCTTAATTTTCGGTGTAAATGGTCCCAAAAATGATGCGTAATGATTACCACAGCTGATTTTTACTGGAAGATACCATTGAGTTCCAGAGCTGTCCAATTCCAATTCTCTTCCTGCCCCTGCTGGTGCACTGAGGTAGACTTTCATCTGTTTCCATACCTTGTAATTCCCAGAAAAGGTCGTTAGTCTGTCGCCAGGGGCTTATAGCTTGAGGGACACAACTCCACATCAAGACTGACCAAGAGCTGACCAAGAATCTCTCCCACTCTTACCGCCATCCATTGGCATGTTTGGAAGAATTTGTAGGTTGACAGCCAACATGTTTGGCCACATTATGAACGCATCTTCCTTGATCATTAGGCCTGGAGTGGGCTTCAGAGACAGGGACTCTTGCCACAAGACCCCCCACCAAAGCTACACAGCCAGTTAAAATGAAAATCTGGATCCTATGGTATATATAACCACAACTTGTGTTTGTACAGAGTCTTTAATGTAGGTAAGTATCCCAAGGCGCTTCACCAAGATTCAACTTTAGCCGACATCAATACTCCAGTGAAGCCCCAACACGAGGTGAAAGAGCAGCATCTCATCTTCCGATTAAGCACATTACAGCCCTCAGGACTCAACATTAATTTCAACAACTTTAAACTGTGACCTTTCTCCTGCATCTTAACCACTTTCCTTTATTTATATCCCATGCACTTTTTGTCCCGAAGTAAAAACCCTTCCTCGCCGCACTCCGTCCCCCAGAATGCTCACACCGGGCCATCATATATGCTTCACGTACTCTCTTCTTCTTACTTCTTTGTTGTAATCTCTCCCATCTACAGTATAATATCCAACATGTTTTCCCTCTCTTTCAGGTCTGATGAAAAGTCATAGGGACCCCGAAATGTTAACGCTGCCTTCTCTCCCTACAGATGCTGCCAGACCTGCTGAGTTTTTCCAGAGTTCTCTGTTCTTATTTTATCCCAAGGTACTTGACAGGAGTGTAATCCAACAAAATGTGACACATAAGGGAATATTATGACAGGTGATAAAATATAAAAGATCGTGTTTACTCTGCGTCTTACAGGAGGAGTTGTTGAGAGGGGGAGTTTCGGATTGTATATGGCTGGAGGATAACATAGAGATGGTGGCGATTGAGGCCCTGCAGTGATTCGAAAATGACAACTTGCATTTGCATGAGGGTTGGCTCGACCTCTGGAGATCGGGACCTCCCTTGTCTTCCTCGGATATTAGCCAGGTTACGAGATAATGTGGCAGCCCAGAGCTGGCCTGGGGGCACTCAGTTCTCAGCCTCAGTCTGAGAAACTGATACAAATCTGGCCCAGTCCTCAAATGGAGAATCAGTACGCTAATTGCTGAATTCCATTGGACCAACAACCGGAAACCACTAAAGCTCAGGTGCCTTTCAACCGCATTGGAAGCAATTTTCAAGCACTCTTCAAAGTTTTCAACATTTTATAAATAGGTTATTTAAAGACATGATGCCAGATGTTAAAGACATTCATCAGCAGTTTCTTTTTTACATGTAGGTTTTGCTTTGAGACAATCCCCAGTTGGCAAAGGAATTCACGAGCAACGATGTCCTGTTTTACCGCTAATCCTAATTATTCTGGAAACACACATGAGCAAGAAAGATAACTAGTTCATCATCAATACCTCTCTCAGTGCTTCTGGAGGGGGCCAGGGTTTGTGCGTATAATTTCACTCTTTGAGTTGCTAGGGCCTTCACTGTTTGCTATTAGTCGCTAAATGCTAATGTTCTGCATACCGATGAGCTCTTCCTGAATTTTAAGAGGATCAATTTCAAATCAGAAAGGAGTCTAAAATGATTTTTTTTTTGCCATGTTCCGGAGAAAATGTTTGACTTCATGCATTCATGTCTGACAGCTTTTGTAGGTCGCTTGCAAATTTAATTTTTTTACTTACATTTTTCATATAAATGCGTTATTTCTTGCACCTCAAATTTCTTCTCTCCATTCCAGTCTCTTTGAGGGCACTGACTCGTCCATGTGCTTCCTCAAGGTTCAGATTTCAACTGCATTAATTGCTGTTCTGCCCATCTTCACTTTACACATACTCAATTCCTTCCGAACTCCATTACACAAACTTTATCCAGTATTGAGTCCCCATGATCTATCACCCTCTTCTCCACTAGTTCTGTTTCTCCAATATATTTATTTCAGCTCTGGTCCTTGTCTATACATTTCTCTTTGGTCTTGCGTCACCCTAGATCTGTATCCCCCCTTTTTCTGGTAGCTCTACTTTCAGCTGCAAAGCTTTCAGTCATTGTGCCTTTACGCTCTGGAATTCCCTTCCTTAAACCATCCGCCCAATTAACATTTCTCCCCCTCTTCAGGAGTTCCTGAATGCTGCATCCACACCTCCCATCACCTTCACCGACCTTTTCCTGAACTCCTTCCTCTCTCCTCATTGTGAGGCACCTTGGGATGTTTCACTATATTACATGAGAGGAAGTTGTTATTGTTAATGGTGGTGGTTCCTGGAAGTTTTGTGATAGCTTGTTCAAGAGACCATTCTTCATTTGTGAGCCAAAATAGTAAATGCCAGCAAACTGTTTGACCATAAGAATAGAAGCAGAAGCACAAATAGAAGCAGGAGTAGGCCATGCACCCTATAGAACCTTTTCTTCCAATGTAGTTGTGGGCCAGGGTTTAGAAAACTCCAAAGTAAATCATGGATTTCACCTGACCTACAACTATTTAATGAATTTGGCTAGGATGAGCACAAGAGCCTGCCTTTCAGGTGTTATTTAACAGAGTTCTTTGGCGCTTTTAATAAAAAAAATAAGCTTTATTCTAAGAATTTAGTTAACATTTGTAGGAACACACATAGCAAGAATTTTTGTCAACTACAAACATTAAGATCCCGCACAGCCACAGTACTCTATGTATAACCCTTAATGAATTCCCCCTTAACTGTTCCAATTCAATAACAAAATCCAAGTAAAACCAGAAACCCCTTTTCAAAGGTGGAGGTGTGTCCCAGCACACGACATTCTCACTGGTATAAGACTTGTTAGTTATAATCTGTTCCCCTTTTCAATCAGCAGGTTTGAATTCCTTCCAGAAGGCAATTATCTCTTTTAAGTTATCAAGTAGTCTGGAAACAGCTTTTAAAATGAAGATAGTGAGACACTTTTTTCAAGCTATGCAGTTCAAAACCAGTCCAAACCCAAAGCAAAACACACAGAGCCACAAACCAGCTCCAAAACTCAAAGTGAAAGTAAAAACTCAGAGCCACAGCCCAGCTCCACCCACACAATGCCATCACTGAAGCGATGTGATAAAACAAAAAAACTTCTTAAAGGGACACTTCCATTGCACATTCAACACAATCATGGCTGATCTTGGGCTTCAACATTTTACCACCTGCTTCCCATTTCCCATACTTCCCTGAGAGACCAAGGGCGCGATTCTCCCAAAACGGGAGAAATCGTAAGGCTGGCGTCAAACCCGGGCGGGTTTGACGCCAGCGCGCCCCTTCCTGACCGGGAACCGATTCTGGTCCCCGGTCGGGGCTAGCAGCCCGACGCCGTAAGCTCCGGCATCACGGGCTTAACGAATTTCGTTAAGCCCGCTTGCCGGAGTTAGCGCCGGCTGACGCGTCATATGACGTCAGCCGCGCATGCGCGGATTGGAAGACTCCAACCCGCGCATGCGCGGATGACGTCATCGCGTAGTTGCGCGAAACCCGCGCATGCGCGGGCCGGGATGCCCCTCAGCCGCCCCGCGAATGGATACTGCGGGGCGGCGGAAGGAGAAATAGTGCGCGGGCACGGGCCCGCTGCCCGCGATCGGTGCCCACCGATCGCGGGCCCATGGCACCCTTGGCACGGCCGTGGTACTGCCGTGCCAATCGGTGCCATGGTTATAAAAAGCGAGTTGTTCCCGCCGTTTTTACGAACGGCCAGACCAGGTGTGTTTGCTATTCGTAAAAACAGCGTAAAGGGCTGGGACTTCGGCCCATCTATCAGCTGTGAATCGCTGCCGGCCGTAAAAAAACGGCGACAGCGATTCGTGTCGGGAGTTGGGCGGGGGGGGGGGGGGGGGGGGAGAATAGCGGGAGGGCGGGAAAAATGTTGGGAAGGCCCTCCCGCTATTCTCCGACCCGTCGTGGGGAGCGGAGAATCGCGCCCCAAATATCTGTCTATTCCAACCTTAAAAACGTTAAACAATGGGGTATCCACAACTCTTTGGGATGGAGAATTCCAAAGATACACAACCCTTTGAGTGCAGCAATGTCTCCTCATCTCAGTCCTAAATGATTGGCTGCTTATCCTGAGATTGCCTCTCTGTTTCAGGTTGCCCACAAAATTGAAACAATGGTTGGAGCCCTCCAATCTCTGAGCCATTGAAACCTCCTTTCACATTGACGGACCGGAAGATCCCGCTGATGTGAATCAAGGGTTATGGGGATAAGGTGGGATAGTGGAGTCGAGGACTATATCACATCAACCATGGTCTCATTGAATGGTGGAACAGACACGATGGGCCGAGTGACCAGCCTTTGCTCCTACCTCTTATGGTCTTATGGTGAATTCTGACTGATTTCCCCTTCATAATTTTGCACTGTGGAATGAGGTCGCTTCTCATTCTTTTAAATGCCAGAGAATATGAGCCCAATTTACGCAGCCACTCATCATAGGATAAGCCACGTATCCCAGGGACCAATTTAGTGAACCTTTGCTGTACCGCCCCAACGCAAGTATAACCTTTCTTCAGTGTACAGACGAAAATTGCACACTTTATTCCAGATGTGGTCTCATCAAAACCCTGAACATCCAGTCCCCTTGCAATAAAGGCCACCATGGCCTTTGCAATTGCTTGCTGCACCTGCATGCTACCTTTTTACACTCCCAATGATCAATTGCAAGTTCCCCATGCCTTCTTCACCTGACATCCACGGGAGTCACGAGATAGGAATCAAGAAGAAACTCTTCTTCTAGCTAGTCAGCAAATGCTAAAGCAAATTCTAACATGGCTATTTCTATGCTAGGCATGACAAGGTGAAGCAAACATTAAAATGGACACCTTCTTTGGTTGGCTCATTAGCACAACATTTATGACATTTCTTCATTGACAAAAAAAAATGGCGACACGGTAGCACGGTGGTCAGCACTGTTGCTTCACAGCTCCAGGGTCCCATGTTCGATTCCCAGCTTGGGTCACTGTCTGTGTGGGTCTTCCCTGTGTCGGTGTGGGTTTCCTCCGGGTGCTCCGGTTTCCTCCAAGTCCTGAAAGATGAGCTTGTTAGGTAATTTGAACATTCTGAATTCTTCCACTGTCCACCCGAACAGGTGCCGGAGTGTGGTGACTCAGGAATTTTCACAGTAACTTCATTGCAGTGTTAATGTAAGCCTACTTGTGACAATAAAGGTTATAACATAACATAACAAAGTAAACCATCGTTTCAGTTCGGAAAGTAAAATATGACATTTTCTTTGACTCAAGGAAAGCAACTAGCATTTTGCGCTGCGCCTTCATATCCCACTTGCTTTGACAATTCAGCCAAAGTTCTGTCCACACGCATGCACATAAATACAAATTCATAAACTTCTTGGGTTTGAATGACCTGTGCACATTCCATTGAGAATCTTCTCTGCCTTTCAGCCTTACAGGGTCAAAGGCATAATGTACTTGGGGAGCACGATTGGTTCACCCTTGGGTATAGAGGGAATTTCTTATGAGGAGAGGTTGAGTAGGTCGGGCCTGTACTCATTGAAGTTTAGACGAATAGACGAGTGACCTTGTTGAGACATGTTAGATTTTCAGGGTAGATGCTTAGAGGATGTTTCCTCTTGTGGGAGGGTTTAGGAGCAGAGGGCATAATCTCAGAGTAAGGGATGGCCCATTTAAGAAAGAGATAAGGAATTTCTTCTCTCGGAGGGTCGTGAACCTGTGTAATTCTTTACCGGAGAGGGCTGTAGAGGCTGGGCTGTTAAGTATGTTCAAGGCGAGATAGACAGATTTGTATTGAGTCAGAGAATCAAGGGTTATGAGGATAAGGAGGGATTGTGGAGTTGGGGAAAATCATATAAGATCAATCGCCATTTCATTGAATCGCCAAGCAGACAAGATGGGCCAAATGACCTACTTTAGCTCCTACATCTTATGGTCACCTTACGGCCTCCTCTTCCATACTGCCCAACAGTTTCTGTGCAACATTTCTGCAAGAATTGTTTTGTCGCCCATTTTCAAATAGCGACTTATCCAATCCCATTTTAAAACCCAGTTTTCTGTTGCTGTGGTCTGCTAACTGTCTGTTCCAGAATTGATTCACCCTCTTTTTAAAAAAAAACACAAGTTTGTCCAAATCTGATATTTTCCACAGAAGGAAAGACTGTCGCCTGTTAAGTTAAGGGGCTAAGTTCCATGATTGGGTTCTCTCGAAAATAAGTGAGTCAACTATCGAAACTGTAATCATTAGCAGATTGAAAAAAATAGATAAGTTCCAATTGCAAAGACAGTATTAGTTCAGACTGGACATATTGAAATAGTTGCTCTGCGTGAAAACTTATCAGACTCTTGCCTCTGGCAGCAATCCAACCCTGAAAGGGCAGTAGTCAGTTTAATTGGCAATGCTACTGACCAAACCTCAGACACAAAGGGAGTCAGAGAGCAGATGTTTGGTTTTCTCTACAGCCAAGAACTTTAAAGGAAAACACATGACCTGGCGAGGCTGCCTGGTAGATCTGGTAATGAGAAAACACGAGCAGTTGAGCAATGATCTCTTCCAGACGAATAGGGAGAACAAGCCACTTAGAAAAGGGCCTGGTTTAAAGAGTATGCTCTAAATCAGTAAAAAAGGGACGGTATAGCAGAGCCGTTGTTGTTACGGAATCTGTGAGAATTCAGGATTTTGGATACATTTCTGTCATCTCATCTGTGGAAATACAACATATCAGGAGCTTGAGGAAGCCATTTGACCCTTTGAGTCTGCTCTGCCATTAAATAATAGTGTCGGCACAACATCGAGGGCCGAAGGGCCCGTACTGCGCTGTAATGTTCTATGTTCTATGATGATGTGGAGATGCCGGCATTGGACTGGGGTGAGCACAGTAAGAAGTCTTACAACACCAGGTTAAAGTCCAACAGGTTTGTTTTAAACACAAGCTTTCGGAGCGCAGCTCCTTCCTCAGGTAAATGGCGAGGTATGTTCCAGAAACATTTATATAGACAAAGTCAGAGGTGCTGGACAATGCTTGGAATGCGAGCATTTGCAGGTAATCAAATCATTACAGATCCAGGGAGAGGGATAATCACAGGTTAAAGAGGTGTGAATTGTCTCAAGCCAGGACAGTTGGTGGGATTTCCGTATACACAGGATCTGCTAAGACGAGGATCAGGGGTGAGTTGGCAAGATGGATACAGAACTGGCTAGGTCACAGAAGGCAGAGAGTAACAATGGAAGGGTGCTTTTCTCATTGGAGTGCTGTGACTAGTGGTGTTCTGCAGGGATCAGTGCTGGGACCTTTGCTGTTCGTAATATATATAAATGATTTGGAGGAAAATGTAACTGCTCTGATTAGTAAGTTTGCAGATGACACCAAGGTTGGTGGAATTGCGGATGCAACAGGATTTAGATCGTTTGGAGACTTGGGCGGAGAGATGGCAGAAGGAGTTTAATCCGGACAAATGTGAGGTAATGCATTTTGGAAGTTCTAATGCAGGTAGGGAATATGCAGTGAATGATAGAACCCTCAAGAGTATTCACAGTCAGAGCGATCTAGGTGTACAGGTCCACAGGTCACTGAAAGGGGCAACACAGGTGAAGAAGGTAGTCAAGAAGGTATACGGCATGCTTGTCTTTCCGGGGCATTGAGTATACAAATTGGCAAGTGATGTTGCAGCTGTATAGAACCTTAGTTAGGCCACACTTGGAGTATCGTGTTCAATTCTGGTCACCATAGTACCAGAAGGATGTGGAGGCTTTAGAGAGGGTGCAGAAGAGATTTACCAGGATGTTGCCTGGTATGGAGGGCATTAGCTATGAGGAGCGGTTGAATAAATTTGGTTTGTTCTCACTGGAACGACGGAGGTTGAGGGGCGACCTGGTAGAGGTCTACAAAATTATGAGGGGCATAGACAGAGTGGATAGTCAGAGGCTTTTTCCCAGGGTAGAGTGGTCAATTACTAGGGGGCATAGGTTTAAGGTGCGAGGGGCAAGGTTTAGAGGAGATGGACGAGGCAAGTTTTTTTACACAGAGGGTAGGGGGTGCCGGGAACTCGCTGCCGGAGGAGGTGGTGGAAGGAGGGACGATAGTAACATTTAAGGGGCATCTTGACAAATACATGAATAGGATGGGAATAGAGGGATACGTACCCAGGAAGTGTAGAAGATTTTAGTTTGGACGGGCAGCATGGTTGGCACAGGCTTGAAGGGCCGAAGGGTCTGTTCCTGTGCTGTACTTTTCTTTGTTCTCTTCTTTGTTCTTTGTTGCTAATGGATAGGAGGTGGACTCACGTGATGGACTTGGTTGTGTTCATGACTCTCTGTTTCTTATGGTCTTGGGCCGAGCAGTTGCCATGCCAGGCTGT
This sequence comes from Scyliorhinus canicula, assembly GCF_902713615.1. NCBI lineage: Eukaryota > Metazoa > Chordata > Chondrichthyes > Carcharhiniformes > Scyliorhinidae > Scyliorhinus > Scyliorhinus canicula. The sequence continues at coordinate 261,577,241 of NC_052147.1, read as the reverse complement.
GATGCAGCCAGATAGAGGGCGGGATTCTCCGACTCCCCGCCAGGTCGGAGAATCGCTGCGGCAGCGTGAATCGGCCCCACAGCTCCGACGCCGGCTGCCGAATTCTCCGGTGCCGGTGTTTTGGCGGAGGCTGGAATCATGTCGCGCTGGTCGGGGGCCGTTGGCAGTGCCCCCCCCCCCCAGCGATTCTCCGCTCCACGATGGGCCGAGCCCTTTTTCAGCCGGTCCTGCCAGCGTAAATCAGACCATGTCCATACCGGCGGGACCTGGTTCTGCAGGCGGCCTGCAGAGTCCTCGGGGGGGGGGGGGGGGGGGGGGGCGTGGCCACGGTGGCCTGGCCTGCGATCGGGGCCCACCGATCCGCGGGAGGGCCTGTGCTGTGGGGGCACTCTTTCCCTCCATGCCAGCTGCTGTGAACCTCCGCCATGGCTGGGATGAGCCAGCACACGCTAGCGCTCCCGCGCATGCGCCAACTCGCGCCGGCCGGCGGAGGCCCTTTGACGCTGGTTGGCGCGACACCAAGCCCTTCCGCGCCAGCTGGCATGGCGCCAACCCCGCCAACGCCAGACTAGCCCATGAAGGTGCGGAGGATTCTGCACCTTCTGGGCGGCCCAACGCCATGGTTCACGCCACTTCTTGGCGCCGGTACAGCCCACCCTGCCGGGTAGAGGAGAATCCCGCCCAGGATTTTTTCCATGGTGCATCTGCAAAAATTGGTTAGAGTCAGTGTGGACATGCCAAATTTCCTTAATTTCCTGCAGAAGTAACGGCGCTGTTGTGCTTTCTTTATCGTAGCATTAACTTGGGTGAACCAAGACAGATTGTTGGTGATGTTTACACCTCGGAATTTGAAGCTGTCAACCATTTTCACCATGGTACCATTGGCATAGACAGGGCATGTATGATACGGGGCCTGTCCTTAGAAAATGGCGGCCCGATCTCGGAGGAGCCGGTCTTGCCGGCGGGTTCAGCTCCCCATTGCTGAAAACATTTCTAAGCGTGGGCTAGACCTGGCAGAAACATCCCAAAGTCCAAAAATTGACTGAGGGCGCAATCTATCGGACTCTTGTGAGATTTACTGGCCTCGTCCCTCATGAGGCCTTGCAATCTGGATCCCGCCCATTGAGGTCAGGATCCAGATTTGCATCTTCAAGTGTGCAGTCAGGTTCACTTGAATATGTTCGTGCCAGAGTTACCCAAGGCACAGGATCTAACACCCCTGCCTCGGAGACCCGGAGTGAGTGACGTTTCCCACTGGTTTCCACAAACATGGACTGGAATGTGTGGTGTCTCCCAGGCGATTGGGAACCCCTGGGTAGTTGGGCTCTGGGCAGGGTGGCACCCTGGCACCCTGATGCCACCAGAGCACCGTGGCACTGACAGCGTGGCATCCTGGCAGTGCAACCTGGCAACACCAGGGTGCAAAGTTGACACTGCCTGTCTGTAAAGGGCAATACTAGAGTGTTAGGCTGCCAGTGCCAATGTGTCCACTTGGCATCTTGCCAGCGCTGGGGATCAGTCCCAGGGATGCCCTGCCCTTATGAGGTGGGGAGCCAAGGGCCCCCTCATTGGTGTTTAGGGTGTTGGGAGGCCAGAGGCCGCCGTTAATGGTCTGGAGATCGGGACGCCACTTAAAATTGGTGCCCTGTTCTCTTCATGCACTGGCGAGTAGAGATGATTGGTGCAGGAAATGGGACCAAGTGCGGCCTCAGTGGGGCATTCCTCGCAGAGGCCCAGAAATGGAGCAGAGTCCCATTTAGGGCAGCATGGTAGCACAGTGATTAGCACAATTGCTTCACAGCTCCAGGGCCCCAGGTTCGATTCCCGGCTTGGGTCACTGTCTGTGTGGAGTCTGCACATTGTCCCCATGTCTGCGTGAGTTTCCTCCGGGTGCTCCGGTTTCCTCCCACAGTCCAAAGAAGTGCAGGTTAGGTGGATTGGCCATGATAAAGATAAATTGCCCTTAGTGTCCATAATTGCCCTTAGTGTTGGGTGGGGTATTGTATTATGGGGATAGGGTGGAAGTGTGGACCTTGGGTAGGGTGCTCTTTCCAAGAGCCGGTGCAGACTCGATGGGCCGAATGGCCTCCTTCTGCACTGTAAATTCTATGATTTGATAGCAGGGTCGTTCTTGGTGCTGCCAGCGCCGGGAATCACCCGGCTAAACACGACCAACACGGGACTCTGTTTCATTTCCGTTAAATCATGCCCTATGTGTGGGTTAGTAATAATAATCTTTATTGTCACAAGTAGGCGTGCATTAACACTGCAATGAAGTTACTCTGAAAAGCCCCCATTCGCCACATTCCTGCACCTGTTCGGGTACACCGAGGGAGTATTCAGAATATCCAATTTATCTAAATACCGATGTAGATCTCACCAAGAGAATCGGCAAGAAACACCCTGCTAAATTCGCCCAAAATGACACTTAGGAAATTTACCGTTAAATCGTGCCCTATCTTTCAAGACAGCTTCATTGGCTGTAAAGCATTTTGCAATCTCCTGTGGTCATAAAAGGTGCTACAGAAATGCAAGTCTTCTTTTATTTTTCTCATTGCCTGGATCGTCATTGATTTCTGCAATTAAAGAGGTGATGGCTTATAAGTGTAATAATTTTGTCATTTGCAGCTTTAGATCATCAAGGTTGTGATATATTCACAGAAGAACAGGATTGTTACAGTGCAGAAGGAGACCATTTGGCCCATCATGCCTGCATCAGCTCTCAGACTGATCAAGTCACCGCCGAGTGGCATTCCGCCCATAGCCCTGCATGATCTACCTTTTCAGATTCGGGGTGGCACAAAGGGCAACATGGTGGCATAGTTGATAGCACTGCTGTCTCACAGTGCCAGTGGCCCTGGTTCCTGTCCGTGTGGAGTTTGCATTCTCTCCCTGTGCCTGTGTGGGCTTCCTCCGGGTGCTCCAGTTTCCTCCAAAAGTGTGCAGGTTAGTTGGATTGGCCATGCTGAATTACCCCTTAGTGTCCAAAGATGTGCAGGTTGGGTGGGGTTACAAGGATAGGGTGAGTGAGTTGGCCTAGGTAGGGTGTTCGTTCAGAGAATCGGTGCAGATTCGATGGGCTGAGCGGACTCCTGCACTGTTTACATTTTATGAACAAAGGAGTTATCGTCTGTTGACAGTCTAATTCCGTTTAGAATGCTTCAATTGAACCTGCCTCCAGCACACTCTCAGGCTGTTTCACATCACTGTTGCTTCTTTTACGAATTACGTTTTTTTATGATTGTGAAGTTTCTCTCCATCCACTGTGTCCAGAACCTTCATGATTTTTATTACCTCAATCAAATCTCCTCTCAACCTTCTTTTCTTCAAGGGAAACAGTCCTAACTTCTCCAATCTACCTTTATAACTTAAGTAACTCGACCCTGGATCCACTCTTGTGAATCTTTTCTGCATTCTCTTCAATGCGTTCCTATCCTTCCCAAAATGTGCTGACCAGAATAGCGCGCAATACTCCAGCTGAGGTTGATTCTTGCCCTGTGCAAATTCAGTATAACTTCCTTGCTATTGTACTCAGTGCCCCTATTAATAAAGCCCAGGGTTCAGTCTGCTTTTTATCTGCACTCTCAACCTGTCCTATCACCTTCAATCATTTATATAGGTTTAGATCCAGGTCCCTTTGCTCCTGCGCCCCACTTTGAGCTGTACCCTTTAGTTTATATTGGGCTGGGTTCTCCAATAATGGGGCTATGTCCTCACGCCAACGTAAAAACGCTGGCATTTCACTCTGGACTGTCCTTAAGAAAGTCCTGAGCGATTCTCCTACCTGCAGGGGGCTGGCAGGGCCCCGAGTGCTCCTCGCAGCTCTGGCAGCGGATACGGGGCCCAGCTACTTCTGGTTGGGAGTCTGCACATACACACAGTGGCCTGCAGCGGCCCCCGTGGAACAAGGCAGACTCGGGCATAAAAAAATGTATGCCCCCCCCTCCCCGGGATCGCGCGCGCCCGTGAGTCCGTGACACCCTATCGCTCCCCTGGATATCCATGAGGCCCTCTCCCGGTGATAGATCACCCCGCCCCTCCCCAGCAGGGCAGCCGCAGACTCAGTCCGCAGCCGCGACCCAAGCTTCCTGACGGCCGAATATAGAGGTTTCAGGGGAAAAGTGAGAAACAAATAAGAGAGGCAAAGAGGAGAGAATGAGAAAGCTCAGGTAGCTAACATGAAAGCAAATCCCAAAGTCTTTGATATGCATATAAATATTAAAAAGGTGGTAAAAGGATGAGTAGGGCTGATCAGAGACCAAAAAGGGGGATTTACACATGGAGGCAGAGGGCATAGCTGAGATACTAAATGAAACTTTTAATCAATCTTTACTAAGAAAGGAGATGCTACCCAGGCCGTGGTGGAAAAAAAGAGGTAATTCAGACACTCGATAGGTTTAAAATTGAAATGGTGGAGCTATTGGATAGGTTATCTGTATTTCTTTCAGAGGGTCGGTGCAGATCCGATGAGCCAAATGGCCTCTTTCAGCACTGGAGGAATTTGTTGGTTCTTGAAGTTGAAAAGACACCGGGACTGAATGAGATGCCTCCAAGGACACTGAGGGAAGTGAGAGTAGAAATTCAGGAGGCACCGTCCATAAATTAGCAGTTTTTCTGAGACTTGGGGTGGTCCCGGAGGTACATAGGCTCTTGTTCAAAAAAGATTGCAAATATAAGTCCAGCAACTACAAGCCAATCAGTATAATTGCCTTGAGGGTGAAAGTTCACAGGGATAAATGTGGGTTAATTAAGGAAAGCCGAAGGTCATTAAAGGAAAATCCCAGTTAACAATCTTGCTGGAGTTTTTTTGATCATGTAACAGAGAGGGTTGATGCAGGCAAAACTGTCGTTTACATCATATTCCAAAAGGTGTTGGTCCAAAAGGTTATACAGTGCTGCATAATAGGCATTTGAGCAAAGTTATAGCACATGGAATAAAATGGACAGTAGCAACATGGAAAGAGACTTGGCTGAGTGATAGAAAACAGAGGGTAGTGGTCAATGGATGTTTAGCACAGGGCTAAATCGCTGGCTTTGTAAGCAGACCAAGGCAGGCCAGCAGCACGGTTCAATTCCCGTACCAGCCTCCCCGAACAGGCACCGGAATGTGGCGACTAGGGGCTTTTCACAGTAACTTCATTTGAAGCCCACTTGTGACAATAAGCGATTTTAATTTCATTTATTTCATTGTTCATGTTGAAGGATGGTTTTGTGGTGGATTTCCCCAGGGGTAGGAGTTAGGACACTTGCTTTCCTTGCTATATATCAACAACCTAGACTGTGCAGGGCACAATTTCAAACTGTGAGGAGAATAGTGCAGAACTTCAAAAGGGGATAGACAAGTTGGTAGAATGGACAAACATGCGGCAGATGCAGTTCAATACAGAGAAAGGTGAAGTGATTCATTTGGTAGAAAAAACATGGAGAGATAGGGGGCTGGAATCTCCAAGCCTTCGCGGTGAAATCGCATTCGACACGGGGGTGGAGAATGGCTGTTTACCCGGTAAACAATGGGATAGTGTGCAGACTCCACACAGACAGTGTCCCAAGCTGGGAATCGAACCTGGGGCCCTCGAGCTGTGAATTAAGATAAAGAAGAAAAAGTGTGTATACGTGTCATATTCTAATTTCTATCTCCTTTGTCATTCAAGGAGCTCTGGATTTGTTTGCTTTACCTTTCTCTTTTGTGGAAATATGCCGTGACTGTACATGAATCATCTCTTCTTTGAAGGTAGCCCATTGTTTAGTTACCATTTTTCTGCCATCGTTTGACTCCAACTTATTCAGCCCAAATCCCTTCTTACCCCATTGGAGTTAACCGTTCCGCCAGTTAATTATTCTTACTCCGCACTGTTCTTTGTCCTTTTCAATACAGTCAGCCCGAAGCACATGATGCAACGATCACTGACCCCCTAAATGTTCTCCGGCTGATACTTGATCCATTTCGCCTACTTCATTTCCAAGAACCAGTTCTAGCAGAGCCCCCTTTCTAGTTGGACTGGAAACTTACAGCTGAAATGGGTTTTTTTTCTGAAAAAAACAGGCTCTAGGAACTTGTGCCCTTCTCTGTCCTTTACACTGCTAATTTCCCAGGCTATATTTGGACAATGTAAGTCACCTATCATAAACACTCTAAACATTATGCACCTCTCTGTAATTTATTTGCAAATGTGTTCCTCTGCATCCTTTTCAGTATCATAGAATCCCTACAGTACAGAAGGAGGCTATTTGGCCCATCGAGTCTGCACCGGTCCTTGCAGCGATAGAACACCCTACCTGGGCTCAATTGCCCGTAACCTTTGGGCAATTTTAGCATGGTCAATTCACCTAATCTGCACATCTAGTCTAGTCTAGTCTTTATTATTGTTACAAGTAGGCTTGCATTAACACTGCAATGACAAATACCGTGAAAATCCCCTTGTCGCCACATTCTGGTACCTGTTCGGGTACACTCAGGGAGAATTCAGAATGTCCAAATGACCTCACAGCATGTCTTTTGGGACTTGTGGGATGAAACCGGAGCACCCGGAGGAAACCCACCCAGAGACGGGGAGAACATGCAGACTCCGCACAGATAGTGAATCGAACCTGGGACTCTGGAGCTGTGAAGCGACAGTACTAACCACTGTGCTACCATGCCGCCCAAGTTTGGACTGTGGGAGGAAACCGGAGCACCCAGAGGAAACCCACGCAGATAGGGAGAGAACATGCAAATTCCACAGTCATCCGAGGTCAGAATCGAACCCTGGCGCTGTGAGGCAGCAGTGCTAACCACTGTGCCACCATGCTACTAGTTGGTGGCCTATAGACTACATCGAGCAATATAATTACACCTTTTTTGTTCTTTGTCTCTAACCAAATAAATTCTGTCCTTGAATCCTGTGGTAGATCCTTTTTCTCCAACACTGCAATGCTGCCCTTAATCAATATCACCACCCCTTCCCCTTTTTAATCCTTTCCTATCTTTCATTACCATCTTGTATTCAAAGATATTTACCACCTTGTCCTATCTTTTTGTGAGCAGATCTCATAGACACAACATATTTCCACATGGCAATCTGCACCTGTAATTTACCAGTCTTATTTACCACACTTCATGCATTTGCCTACACACAGTTATGAACATAGAACATAGAACAGTACAGCACAGAACAGGCCCTTCGGCCCTCGATGTTGTGCCGAGCAATGATCACCCTACTCAAACCCACGTATCCACCCTATATAACCCAACAACCCCCCACTTAACCTTACTTTTTAGGACACTACGGGCAATTTAGCATGGCCAATCCACCCAACCCACACATCTTTGGACTGTGGGAGGAAACCGGAGCACCCGGAGGAAACCCACGCACACACTGGGAGGATGTGCAGACTCCACACAGACAGTGACCCAGCCGGGAATCGAACCTGGGACCCTGGTGCTGTGAAGCATTTATGCTAACCACCATGCTACCGTGCTGCCTAAAGTTATGTGTGAGTTACAGTCTATTATTTTCTCCTTTACTTTGACCCCACTTTTTAGCTTATCATTCATTATTCTAAAGATATCCAGCCCTTGGTATTTCCCTCGAATATTATCTCCTGGTTACCGGACCTCTGCCAAGTTGGTTTAAAATCTCCCCAAGGAACTCAGTCTCAGCTCTTTTCAGCAGCAATCTGACCATCCTATATGGGTCCCATCTTCCCCAGAGACAGTCTCAATGTCCCAAGAATCTTAAGCCTTCCTCCTGTTGCATATTTCGAGTCATGCCATCAGATATTTTCTCCTTTAACAGCAAAACTAAGGAGCTGGTCATTGACTTCAGGAAGCAAAGCACAGTACAGACCCCTGTCTGCGTCAATGGTGCCGAGGTGGAGATGGTTGGCAGATTCAAATTCCGAGGTGTGCGCATCACCAACAATCTGTCCTGGTCCACCCACGTTGATGCTGCGACCAAGAAAGCACAACAGCGCCTAAACTTTCTCAGGAAACTAAGGAAATTTGGCATGTCCACATTTACTCTAACCAATTTTTACAGATGCACCATAGAAAGGATCCTATCTGGCTGCATCACAGCCTGGTATTTCATCTGCTCAGCTCAAGACCGTAAGAAACTACAGAGAGTCATGAACACCGCCCAGTCCATCACACAAACCCGCCTCCCATCCATTGACTCTGTGTACATCTCCCACTGCCTTGGGAAAGTGGGCAGCATAAGCAGAGACCCTCCCACCCATGTTATTCTTATTATATTACGTTGTGTAATATCTTATTACTCATTTGCTTCTTTCCAAGATGGTCCTATACTCTATGTTCATTAACACTCAAAGCCTTTGTTTAAAGCAAATACTATTTATTGAGTAACGCTAACAATTGAACTGTGAGTTTGTTCTCTCTTCAACAACTGAACGAGAGATTAAATTAACAAGATTAAATACATATTAACTATGATTAACAACACCTGCACTCTAAGGTATCTCTCTCTACCTCTGGTCACTAGTCACTCCAAACACGAAGAGGCAGAGGGCGGGATTCTCCGAGAATGAGGCAGAGTGTCCACGTCGTCGTGGAAGCCGCTGCGTTTCATGTTGGTGCGAAACACCCGTGGGCACGATCGATTCAGGCCCCGAAAAGGAGCCAGCAGCGGGGCGGCGAGAAATGCGGCGGGCATGGCGCCAGAGCAGCGTCATCATTGCGCGACGCCTGGATGATGCTGCGCCGTGTCATTTAAAGTGCGCAATCCGCGCACAGAATCCAAATGTTCGACATGGCTGAACCCCGCCGTGCTCCTCCCAGGTTCCGGGACAGTAATCTGAACATGCTGCTGTACACCGTAGAAAAGGGCTGGGCCATCTTGTACCCAAGATGTGGGCACCGGCAACCAGCTAGCATTGTGAGGTGTGGCTGATGTGAGGTGGGCACCGCAGTGGGGCACACCCCCCGGTTTGGAGACCAGTGCCGCAAGAAGCTCCATGACCTCACGAGGGCTGCCGGGGTAAGTACCCCGAGGGTTTCCCCGGGTCACACACCACCTCTCCCTCCCCTCCACCACATCTCGCTGCCACCCCCCCTGCCATGGGGGGGGGGGGGGGGGGGGTTGGGTACACCACGTTGTACCTGACCCACATGGGCAACACCCCCCCCCCCCCCCCCCCCTGAGAGCTGCCATGGCATGGTGCTCAGGGTCCCCCACCCATTCATAATGTTGACAACATCTGCGCGTCATGATGTTGGCTGCCCTACTCTGATGCTTCCCCCCCCCACCGCAGGACAAGACTCTGGGCCTTGCTAGGGGAGCCGCCACCCGGGAGGTAGCGCCATGCCAGGTCGGAGGTGCAGGAACAAGTGAGACTCCCCTGCCTGGCTACACCCCCTCAGCCTATCACCCCCCCAACCCTCCTCACACTGCACCCCCTACCACTGCCCCCAAGCCCCCCAACTTTCAACCCACCCCGTGACACATACCCACCACCCCATAAACCCCCGACACTCCACCCCCTCACAATGCGCCCTCCATCCCCTTCCCCCTAACACCCCACCCCCTTACAATGCCCCCTCCAACCCCTTGCCCCCCGACACTCCTCCCCCTCACAATGCCCCCTCCACCCCCTCACCCCCCTGACACTCCACCCCCTCAATGCCCCCTCCATTCTCTCCCCACCGACACCCGACTCCCTTACAATGCCCCCTCCAACCCCTTGCCCCCCGACACTCCTCCCCCTCACAATGCCCCTTCCGCCCCCTCACACCCGACCCCGGGTGTCTAACGATATATGCCTCATTGTTGTCAGCAGGGCCAGGAGCCGATCATCCAGGGACGTCGAGGAGAAGCCCCCGCCATCCAGATGCAAGCACATCCGCCCCCACGGATGCACAGCAGAGGGGGCAAGGAAGACTGACGGGGAGCCCTCCTCTGAGGCCGTGGCACTAGAAGGGGATGCACAGAGAATGGACAGACACGTCAGGGATGAAGACAGGACGGACATTGAGGACACTGATGGCCGTGAGTCGGACGAGGTGAAGGCTGCGAGCCAGGACAGTGACGGAGAGGGGACGGGAACTCTGGACAGTGATGCAGAGGACGGCCAGACAGTCAACGAACACACCGGACACGGCACCTAAAGTGGGCCGCGGACTAGTAGCGTCGGTCCAAGGATTGACCCAGGAGACCCCAGACCTGGTGGTGTGGGCAGTAGGGTTGTGCGATGTGTGGGAAGTGGCGCTGCTGGGTGGTGCGGTTGTGCACGATTCGTGCTGCAAGGGCCTTGCTCAGCGATGCCCTCCCCCTAGTTAGTGAAACGTGCGGCGATCAACCCGTCGCCTGCTCGCTCTCCTAGCCGGTGTTGCCGTGCGGCCTCCCGGCCACATCCTGATCCCAGGTCATGTCTGTGCCCCACTCCACCTCCTCCCCATCCTCCTCCCCCCTCTCCATCCTCCTCCTCATGTGCAGGGCTCCCCCTATGCACCCCCCTCGAGGATATCGCCCCTCTGTTGGGCAATGCTGTGCAACACATAGCAGACCACAACTATGCGCCCGACCCGTCGGGGTGGTACTCCAGGGCCCCTCCAGAGCGGTCCAGGCATCGGAATCACATCTTCAAGAGGCCAATGCACCTCTCCACAACACCCCTGGTCGCTGCATGAGCCTCATTATAGCAGGTCTCCACGTTCGTCTGTGACCTCCGTATAGGTGTCATCAGCCACGACCACAACGGGGATGAAAGAATGAGCCAGTATGAAAGCATCATGCACGCTGCCAGGATACTGGGCGCCCACGTGCATTATCTTCATGCGATGGGTCGCAGACCACCTGAATGTTCATCGAGTAGTTCCCCTTCCTGTTCAAGAAAACATCCCTGTTTTCCGAGTGTGGACGCTTGGGGACGTGCACCCCATGAATCACCCCGGCTACGGAGGCAAATCCCGCTGCCCGGTCAGCCTGGTGTGTGCGGTCCTCCGGAAAATTTCTGTATCTGTCGGCGATGTCATACAGGGCGTCGGTGACGGCACGGATGGAGCGGTGCACCACTGCCTGCAAGATTCCAGACACGTCCCCGCTCGGCGCCTGGAAGGACCCTGTGGTGAAGACATTGAGGGCACCCATGACCTTGATGGTCACCGGGATAGCATGTCCTCCCCCCGTTCCACGTGGTGCCAGGTGCGCCACGAGGTGGCCACGGTCTCCCGACTCAATCGGAGTCTCCTCTTGCATGCCGTAACCGGAAGCTCCTGGAACGACGTGCGGTCCCGGTACACTCGAAGCCGCATGGGGCGTCTCTGGCGCCTTGGCACCACCACCTGCTCCTGCTCCGCCTGCTGCGTCCCATCAGGATCCGAATACTCATCCTTCTCATGCCCGACGATGTGGTGGTCATTGTCACCCTCCGTCCGCTTCCTCATACACCTGTCGGACGGGAAGGCCTGCAGCATGAGCGGCTGGCACGGGGCCCTCTGCAGCCAGTCCCTCTGCTGCAGCCGTCGCTCCAGCAGCTACTCTGAGCCGCCTTCGCCTGCGGCGCCAAATGGCTACCTGCAGGGCAGCCGCTCCGGCCATGGCGGCAAGCATAGCTGGATGGTGCACAAACATGACGACCTAGACGAATGTTGGGGGGAGGGGAGGGTTGGGAAGGAGAGACAACAACATGTTCAAAGATGGCGCTTTGACATCTCGAAGCCAGGGCCCAGGGGATACATGGGCGCCCCGGCTGCCCTGTTCCGCTGCAGACACACATGCAACCTTCACACTGCCCACAGTCTCCGTCCACCGCCCACTTAACTCCGTCCCTCCTCATTGAGGTGCCACTGGCTTCAGCCCATAACCGTGACCTGCACTTGGAAATGTGTCTTCGCCACCGCCCTGCCATGGCAGGCCGGCTGGCATGTCGCTCCCCCGGGTAACCTTGCCCGCCCTCAACACCCCCCCAACAACACGGCAACATCAGTTCCCCCACCCCCTCCTCATTCCTCCACACCTCCTCCCTCCTCCACCCCCTGCTCCTTCCTCCACCCCCGCTCCTTCTTCCACCCTTCCTCCTTTCCACACCCTCTGCTCCGTTCCCCACTCCTTCCTCCACCCCCTGCTCCCCCCCCCCCCCCCCCCGACACGGACATTGCGGCATTCTTCTCCGAGAATCCTCCCACTGCCCTCCAGCGCCGGCCGTGGACACCACCTCCTGCTGCCGATGGTGAGGCCGGCCACTCACCTCCTTCCTCCACATCGTCAGCCAGCACGACCGGTTGACGTATTCATTTGCCAGGTGTGAACGGCGACGTCGTGACCTGGGTTCACGCCGTGGGGACTTCGGCCCACCTGGGCTGCTGAATAGCGGGAGGCCCGGAGAATCGCTGTACTTAGTACCTCGGGTGATTCTCCGGCAGGTGCGGCGCCGACCTCGATGAAGCCGTTCTCGCCGTTTGGGGGACCGTCGCCGCGGGAAAAAATGGCGCGAATAACAATTCTCCCATATGGCGCGGCATGGGAGAATCCCGCCCAGGAACTCTCCTAGGGTTTATCTTTTATATCCACCTCTATTGCTGCCATCTAGTGGTTATCGAGCTGTTACTTCTGTATATTAACCCTTTGCAAACATACAGATATGCAGGTTACTACAACTCTCTCTTCCAACTTCTTCCATCGGACAGGAGATACAGAAGTCTGAGAACACGCTGTCAAAGACACAGTTCAAAACCAGCTTCTTCCCCGCTGTTACCAGACACTAAACGACCCTCTTATGGACTGATCTGATCTCTTCACACATCTTCTCTACCGAGCAGTACGACACCAATGTGGAGCGTGACTGCTGACCATTCCACCTTTCCCTCTCAGGGTACTCTGCAGCTGCTGACTGACATAAACGGGCAGCTTTACTGTGCAGCAATGCATAATGCTCCTGATAAAGTTGGCATTAAAGGTGTGAGAAAGCAGCACTAGCTGGATCAGATAGCAGCTTTAATGCTGCTTTAATGCTGCTTGTGGATTTTTGTCCTGTGTAAAATAACCACTTAGCACCAATACTGTTTTCATTGAACATTTAAGCATGCTTAAGCATTGCTACTTACTCTTAATGCTGATTAAGGCTGTCTTTTTTCTGCTGTATTAATGCCAATGTGGTCAACGATTCTGACAAGTAGAAATATATATGAGGAGCAATTCCAGCATTAAGACAGCTTGATGAGTAGCTTAAAACATTTCAAGGCAGAGACATTCCAATGAGCAAAAGCAAAATGCTGCGACTGCTGGTTATCTGAATTAAAACAGCAAATGTAGGGAACACTCAGCAGGTCAGGCAGCAGCTGCACAGAGACAAACAGGGTTAACATTCCAGTTCTGATCAAAGTTCAGCCCTTGGATTCAATTCTGGCCTCAGGTGACTGTGTGAGGCTTGCACTTTCCCCCCATGTCTACGTGGATTTCCTCCGGGTGCTCCGGTTTCCTCCCACAGTCCAAAGATGTGCAGGTCAGGTAGATTACCGTGATAAATTGCCCCTTTGTGTCCAAAGGTTCAGTGGGGTCACAGGGATATGGCGGGGTCATACCTCTGTGGGGTGCTCTTTCGGAGGGTGGGGTGCAGATTCAAAGGGCTGACTGGCCTCCTTCCACACTGAAGGTATTCTATAACTTGAAATTTTAACTCCTCTCTCCACAGACTTGTCATTGAGTATTTTTAACATAGTGATTGATAGATTTCTCATTAACAATAATGTAGAGTTAGGGGAATCGTGTGTGTAATGGCCATTTAAGTGGAAAGCCACACTCGTCTTAAATGACAGAGCAAGCTTGATGGGCTAAATGGTCTCCCTCCTGGTCCCATGTGCTGATTGTTTCCAGCATTTTCTAAATATTAAAGAAGGTGTGTTGTTTCTTTGTTTGGAAGGATAGGCAGTGGAACCCAGGGTGGCATATTGTTGGCGGCAACCAATTGAGAGGCTGCTGCCGGGGTGGCTGAGCAGATAAGGACAGCGGCCTATCCACAAGAGCTATCGCTTCTATCAGAGAGGTATCAGCTCAGCAGTCTCAGCAGCACAGCCATAGAGGTGGCCATTACCACGGCTGCAGCACCAGGAACAGTGCTCATCAGTGGCTGTCACCCTTCAAGATAGGTGAGTTAGATTAGGGAAAACCAGGGACTGGTGATTGAGGTGGAGGTCTGGTGCGTTGCGGCACACCAGTGATGCTGTTGCTGCAAGCATAGCCAGTGCTGCTCCCGGCTCCTCAGTGGGGCCATGGAGCACCCCATTTGGAGAGTCTCCTCAGAACTCGCTGGGAAGCAGCCAGATTTCACTAGATTGTCTCCCCAGACCCTCCTGATGTGGGTAAATCTCTGCTGAAATTGGAAATACCCATTAATTGGTCATTTAACATAGAACATACAGTGCAGAACAAGGCCATTCAGCCCATCGAGTCTGCAACGACCCACTTAAGCCCTCACTTCAACCCTATCCCCTCAACCCAATAACCCCTCCTAACCTTTTTGGACACTATGGGCAATTTAGCATGGCCAATCCACCTAACCCGCATGTCTTTGGATTGTGGGAGGAAACCGGAGCACCTGGAGGAAACCCACGCAGACACGGGGAGAACGTGCAGACTCTGCACAGAATTAAGTGCCTCAATTGGACACCCAGTGAGTTGCTGAACCACCAAGATTCCCACCATTGGTAATATGACAACGGGAAGACATCAGGTTCCCCTCCCAATATTTCTCACCATTTGCCAACCCTCTAGCTTTCCTGTCATCACCAATGGGCTGGGAAAATAATGGTGTGTTGACCGTTTACAATTTCTCACCTTGTCAATTTCATGTTAGTTTCAACTGAATATTGCCTGGAGTACCCCACTCCTTGGGATTCTCTTTTCCCGCCCGGCAACGCACCCCGCCTGTGGATTTCCTGGCGGCGTGGAGTGGCTTCAATGGGAAATCCCATTGACAAGCGTCGGCAAGAGAATATCATTCCACCAGCGAACGGTGCGGCCGAGAATCACCCACCTTGGAGACCAGAGAATCCAGTCCATTATATAAAGAAGCAAAGAACTTGCGGTAGGCACAAGCAATTCAAATGTTGGGATTGTATTGGCCCAGAAACTGTAATAACTCAGGTAGGGGGTGTGGGGGTCATATGACAGAGGTAACCTAAGGGGGTGCGAAGGACCCCCTGAAGTCCCCATTCGGGGACTCAACAGGAATTGACCGGCATGTTCAAACGTCCGATGGGTAGTAACCCTGTCTGGTGGCACAGTGTGTAGCGTCCATGCCTCTGAGTCAGACACTCTGGCTTTGAGTCTCACCCCAGTACTCGATTGCCAAGGAAGGTGTGTTTATAACACGGTCAAACAGTTTGAGTGTCAACTTGCAAATCCTTCCAAACATGCCAATGGTTGGAGGTAAGAGCGGGAGAGACTCCTGGTCAGCCACACCTACTGTGGAATGGCGCTCCTCAGTCTATAAGCTTCTGGCAACAGTCCAGTTACCTGTTCCAGGAATGACTAGCTATGGAAACTGATGAATTTCTGCTTTCATGCACCACTACATGTGGGAAGGGAACAGAGAGAAATAGAGAGGGAGCCATCAGATACTCCGCTTTAAATTGGAGATTTTGGATGTTGCCAACCCTCTTACCAGAATAGTTACTCAGGAACAGTTGGAAGAATTAAACTCCTGAGTAACTATAATACTGAACTCACCCCACACCCCCAACCTACCTCTCCACCCACTACTGGACTCCCCAACTACCATCACCACCCTACTAACTACCCTCTCAGTCCCTGATTATCACCACCCACTCACCCCGTGAATCCCAACACCCCGGCTGAGTCCCCAGCCCTCCCAATGCCCACCAAATCCTCCCCCCACCCCCGACTGACTACATGACTTCCCAACCTGTCATGCCCCCCCAGCAAACCCATCCTAACCACCCAACCCCCACCCATCCTAGCCAATTAACTTACACCTTTATCTTCTCCCTGTGTTCTCAATGTGGCTGGGACATTTAAACTTACCTGCTGTACGGCAGCTAGTGCATTCAAAAGATGGTATGACTTTACTTCACCCAACACTGCACAGAAGCAAACCAGGAGCTGGAATGCTGCACATTTCTTCGCAGGCTCAAGTTGGAAGGTCGGGCGAGAAGCGTGCAGCTCCTGACTAAGGTAAGTAAAAAGGAGAGGAGTGGCAATCTGACTGTGATTGTCCCTCCCCAGAAGTTCTGGCCCACTATTCCTGCTTTCCCTGCTGACTCACTGATGTACCATCAATGACCACGCGATGAATGGTGAACTATTGTGGCTTTATTGTGCTAGATGTAAAGCCTCCGGCAGCTGGACCCAAGAATGGGGGCAGTGCAGGAGAGCGTACACTTTTATACAGAGCCTGCTGGGTGGAGCCATATTACGGGATTTACCATAATAACTGGAGTACACTGGCAGTGTACCATAATACATGTAATATATGTTCAGTGGTTTACCACGCTCACGTCTTCTCATTTTCCCCAGGACAGTTACTGGATAGCAGTCCCTTTCTAATTCTGGTCGGTCTCCAAGATCCGATCATGCGCATCGGAAGGGAGGGCAGGATTCTCCGGTACCCCCAGCCGCGTGTTTCTCGGCAGCACGCCGCCCGCTGGTAGTGGGATTCTCCACTCCCGCCACTTGTCAATGAGATTTCCCCGCCACTTGTCAATGAGATTTCCCATTGAAGCAATTCCCATGCTGTTAGGAAACCTGCAGGCGGGGGTGTGCGGGAAAAGAGAATCCTGACAGCTAGAGAATTCCAGCTTATATATTTAATCGTGGCCTCAGGACATCACAAAGCATTTTACAGCTTGTGAAGTAGCCTGTACTTTTGACGTGACGTGTGATGTTGGAAAAAGGGACATCCATTCGTGCATGTGGTGATATGCATCAGTGTAACTACGCAAGGGGTTAATGTAAATACACTACAACTAAGTAAACACTAGAGGGAGCACCAAAGATGTCATGACATGCAGACATACAGCTAATGAACACATAGAATAGGACATGACCAATGGGCAGTCAAGACACCCAGAGGTGTCGCTACCACAAGGGGGCATTACACAACCCATTTAAAAGGAGAGGGCACACATGCTCTTTCTCTTTCCACAGGCGACACTTAGAGAGAAGGACAGGGGCAGATCAGAAGCATCACACCCACCACGTGGCTTAGAGCAGACTGGTTAGTTAGACTGAGTTACTATAGCAAGATTAGCAGGAGAGTCGAACTCAAGTAGGAGAATTGTTAACTGTTCAATAAATGTGTTAAACCTATCTCCAAGTCTGAACCTTCCTTTGTCAGAGCATACATCAAGGAAGCAGCTTATGCTACATGAAGAAGCATAACACAACAGTGCACAAACCGCAATGGGATCATCTGAACCTGATCATCTGTAACAGTGGCGTTGGTTGGAGGGTAAGGACACCGGGGAGGACCTCCACTGGCAGCAGGCCGCAGTTACAGAGTAGGACCTCCCATTTACGTGAACCCACGAGTCTGCAGATTAATATCAAAGATAATGGGAAAGACTTGGAGGTCCCAGAGTGGTTAAATGCCCGACTCCATCATACCGGTGTTTGTTTCAAACTTTGAACACGTTCCATTCAGCAAAAAGGTAGATCAAAGAGCAGAGATCAGATGTTGTCTTGACTTGCAAAATGCCGCAGCGTGTTTAAAATGGGAGCTTTGTTTTCAGATAAACCCTTGAAATTCATATTTTAAAATAAAAACATGCAGCGTGCTAAGGAAAATATTTTGCAACTTGATTAATAATTTACAACAGTTTTCATGAGTCAAACATGCAATCTCTGGGGCTACCTTGAGACTGGTTTTGTTGAAGCAAAGATGACTGACACCCTGACGAAACCTTTAAGGAATGCTTGCTATTCAGTCTTTGACATGTCCTGCTTTGTTCCACGTTCCAAGTAGCAGAGCCAGGGAAGATGTTGGCCAGCTTAGACACACTCAGTTAGAATTGAGTTCCATACACCAAAACTAAATGGAAACAAGAATATTATGAGATGATTAAAGGTCTCCAGTGACGTGGCATGGATTATCTTGGAAGTTCTGTTTAAAGCATGGTAGTACTTCCAGTGTGTAAAGGCATTTTTCTGTTTTCTATGAGATTAAGGTCTGGAGGATTTAACCTGGTTTGTTTTTTCTTTATTTAGGCTTATAGTTAACATAATGCAAATAAACACAAGGAATAACAATTCCATTAATATAAGGAACAACGAGCTGGACGAAGAAACATCTTTTATCTATTGTAAGTGTCGTAAGTATTACCGGTGGGTCAGACAATGATGTAAACATCAGAATTGGGAAGGCTAGATCAGCATTCATCACTCTCTCCAACATCTGGAAATCAAGAAAGATCACCAAGGTAACACAGCAAAAGATCTTCAAATGCAGCTTAAAGTCTGTTCTCCTTTATGGCTCTGAACAGTGGAGGACTACAAATATGTTGATGAAAATCCAATCCTTCATCAACAGATGCCGCGGAAGGATCCGAAGAATACACTGGCCAAATACCATCAATAATGTAAGGAGACAGAACAGGAACCAATGATCCTTCAAATCAAAAGACAAAAGTGGAATTGGATACGCCATAATTTGAGGAAATCTCGGACTGACATTACACGGCAAGTTCTCACATGGGATCCGTAAGAAAAGAGAACGCAAAGCAGACCAAGAAACACGTGGAGACAGAAAAGGAGATGAGAGCTGAGGGCTATAGATGGCAACAACTGGAGAGTTTACAGGATTAGATAGAGAGAATTTGTCCTTGGCCTATGCTCCATCAAGAAATGAAAAGGCCAAGGAGAAGAATAATTAGATTGATAATGCAGGGGATATTTTCTGATTGTCAGACTAATCCCTGCCAAATGTAAGCTGGACTTGTGTCTGAGCTGCTTCTACAGCTAACATTCAAAGCTGTGTTATCCAGTACATTAGCCTTGGCATTAGCTGCATGTGCTTAATTGGAAATCCAGGTGAGGCTAATTGCTTTGATGATTTTTCAATAAAAGAGTGTCATAGACATTGCCATTTGACATATGAACTCATTATTCATACTGTCACGGTGTAAGTATGTGTTCTCTAACCTTATTGCATGATTGTTGGTAAAATGGTAAGATTAAAAGCCGCAAGTGTGGGTGTTTTTTTAAATGCTAAAGATACTTTACATTTTTGATGGCTTTCGGCTCGGTTACTCAACAAATATGGTTTGTCCCTTTAAGAATTGATGTGGAATGTTTTGGCAGCATTTGGAATGAATGCTTGATGTGTCAGTCATCTTTGTCAGATTGCAGGGAACTTTGCTACTCCTTCCTTGGCACTTTCCACCCTCATGCTGTGCCATGGCTTTGTAATCCTGATCATCGAGAGAGACATTGGGGCCCCTTTTCAAAGTGAAGCACCAAATAGCAATTATTCCAAAAACGCGAGAGGGAAGGAAATTGTGCAAGAGTGCCGCCGATCAGACATGTGGAGCCCTGTTTTATGTGTGCAATAATACTTTAGACAATAGATAGTTCTGGTTATAACCATTTGGCACATATAAGCTTATCCATCGAGGAAAAATCATAGAATCCCTACAGTGCAGAAGGAGTAAATTTGGCCTATCGAGTCTGCACCAACTGAAAACGACGGGTGGTGGGGGGGATAGAAAAGGGAAGGGGGGGTGACAGTAGAGGGGCTGAAGGGGGGGATATATAAGGGACCATAGGCCGAGACAGATGGTGGCGAAATGTATATAAAGTTAATTAATGGAAGGACAGGATAAACCTTTCTGTACAATAAAGTTAATTAACGTGGTTAAGAAACATGTGTATATATACAATTGTGTATAAATGTGGAAAAAGCTAATAAAAAGATTTTTTTAAAAAAAGAGTCTGCACCAACCCTTCAAATGAGAACTTCACCCGCCCCACCATGCCCTATCCCTGCAACTCCATAATCTAACTTGAACATCCCTGGACACTAAGGGGCAATTTATCTTGGCCAAATCGCATAGTCCGTAAATCTTTGGACTGTGAGGGGAAACCGGAGCATCCGGGGGGAAACCCACGCAGACATGGGGAAAACGTTCAAACGCCACACCGACAGTGACCCAAGGCCTGAATAGAACCTGGGTCCCCGGCACTGTGAGGCAGCAGTGCTAACCACTGTGCCACCCCAATCATGCAATTTTAATGCAGATTTAACAACAAAAAACATCTACCGAGGTTTCAGACAGAATTAGGTTGGAATTTGAAGAACTGTTGAAACAGATGTCAGAAGAGAGCAACGCACCAATGAGTCAGTCTTTCTGCCAGTGATGTCTTCTACTCCCTCCCCCTGCTGCCGGGGAACCCCGGATGCTTATAACGGGGAAACCCATTGATAGCGGCAAGACCGGAAGATCCCACCACCAGCGAATGGTGGGGTACGTCCACAAAACCTGCCACAGGATTGGGCAAAATTCCGCTCTAGGAGATACACAACAATCTAGGCAGACAGCACCGAGGAAGTGCTGCACAGTCAGTGGTGTCTTTTGGATGAGATGCTACTCTGTTCTGCCCTCTTGAGTGGATGCAACAGATTGAATGGCACTATGACAAGGCCATTTCCATTGTTTCTTGGCCAATATTTATCCTTCAATTGGCATTACATTAAACGGACTGTCTGATAATTATCACGTTGTTGATGTGCGGGAGGTTGCTGTGTTAAAATTAGTTGTGCATTTTCTACTTTAAAATAGTGACTACACTTTGGAAGTATTTCACTGACCGTAAAAGCGCTGAGAGACATCATGTGGGGATGAAAGGTGCTATATAAATGCAAATCTTTTCTTTATTCATTATTCAGGTGCTATTCCCAATGAAACTCTTAAGTAAATGTTATTTCTCCCCCCCCCCCCCCCCCCCCCCCCACTAGTGCAAACATGTTCAGCATTGGCAGCTAAACAAAGGTTCCAAGAATGAGACTGTTATTCTATTTCCCAGCTCACTTAAAGGAAAATTAAGTGCAGCAGGTAAGTAGTAAGTGTGCTGTTGCTGGTCTTGGTATCTTTCATTAAAAGCAGGTGTAAATATTTGAAGTCAAAACGTGCACCGCCATTCACTATGTTAATGTGTCTGACTATGAATTGCTGCAGTGCTAAAAAGTAATCAGTAGACAGCTCATTGACAGCACAGCGCTCTTACAAGAAAAATATTAACATAACTGGCTTTCCATTAAGGATCACAGCACCTGCCACAGTATCACTCAATGAATACTATCACGGATGTGGAGCAATGGGAGAGATTTCACCATCGTACGGTGGCACAGTGTTTAGCACTGTTGCTTCTCAGCGCCAGGGTCCCCGATTCGATTATCGGTTTCGGTCACTGTCTGTGCGGAGCCTGCACGTTCTCCCCGTGCCTGCGTGGATTTCCTCCGGGTACTCTGGTTTCCTCCCACAAGTCCTGAAAGACGTGCTGTCAGGTGAATTGGACATTCTGAATTCTCCCTCAGTGTACCCGAACAGGCGCCAGAGTGTGGCGACTAGGGGATTATCACAGTAACTTCACTGCAGTGTTAACGTAAGCCTGTTTGTGACAATAATAAAGATTATTATCACTTGTATGCAGCCCTTCCACTTACTGTATAGAGGCCGATTAAAGAGTTCTTCACCTTCCCACACATTCACTTTCAGCAGCTCCTAGTTTACACACCTAGGGCGGGATTCTCCAACCCCCCGCCGGGTCGGAGAATCGCCCAGGGCCGGCGTCAATCCCGCCCCCGCCGTGTCCCGAATTCTCCACCACCCGAGATTCGGCGGGGGTGGTAATCGCGCGCGCTGGTCGGCGGGCCCCCCGTGGCGATTCTCCGGCCCGTGATGGGCCGAAGTCCCGCTGCTGAGAAGCCTCTCCCGCCGGCGAGAATCAAAACACCTACCTAACCGGCGGGATTGGCGGCGCGGGCAGGTGCCGGGGTCCTGGGGGGGCGCAAGTCGATCTGACCCCGGGGGGTGCCCCCACGGTGGCCTGGCCCACGATCGGGGCCCACCGATCGGCGCGCGGGCCTGTGCTGTGGGGACACTCTTTTTCTTCCGTCTTCCGGAGGCGGAAGAGACCCACTCCAATGCGCATGCACTGGGATGACGTCAGCAGCTGCTGACGATCCGGCGTATGAGCGGACTTATGCTGGCCGACGAAGTCCTTTCGGCCCCGGCTGATGTGGCGCCAAAGGCCGTCCACGCCAGCCGGTGGTGCGGGAACCACTCCAGCGCGGGCCTAGCCCCTATATGTGAGGGATTGGCCCCTAAAGGTGAGGAGATGTCCGCACCTTTGGGGCGGCCCGACGCCGGAGTAGTTCACACCACTCCATCATGCCGGGACCCCCCGCCCCCCCATATCCCTGCAACCGAGGCAAACAGAAGGAAAATAGGAGACATTAATATTGATAGTCTCAGCAAGTTTGATCCTACTGTTTGGGTTTACGCTTTCAGGCAGGGGTTCCATAGCTCATAATCTGCTTACTACCAACACATTCATAGGCGAATAATCCCCTTAAGTGGGCTCCAGTCCATCCAGATACTTAAATGGCTACCAGCATTGCTGGGAGATGAGGGGGAATTTTATGCAAAAAAAATAGTCTGGCTCTCATATCGACAAAACCCCTGGCACTGAGCCCATTGGGGAGATGGGCACTCTCATTATTATATGCCTTCGATCAAAAGTTGGTTGGGGGTAAATTGTGGCATTTTTTTGTTTTTCGTTATGATCAATGCAAATGACATCACTTCACTGAGGAAACGTCACTTTTATTAAATCTGCGACATTTTCCTTCTCAGAGAATCGGTAACATAAATCCATAGACTGAGAGTGCCAGAAACAAAGATATCTTGCAGATAGAAACACTAAATTAGTATTCTCTTTTCACAAAGTTACAAGCGTCTGATCGCTTCAGTCCCTGTTTCACACTGAAGTGATTAGGCTCATGTTTTTAATTTATAGAAATCATTTCTCCAGCAAAGAACATCTGTCCACTCAATTTTTCCACATTTCACAACAGACTGTTAATTCTAAATACCTCTCTTGGGTTGAAAATGATATGTTTCTGTAATTCTTACCCCCTTTGCACAAAAGCATGACTTTCAGCTAAGGCTGTTTCCAACATTATTTCTTTGCACGCCTTCCAAAATTAGCCAGATTGTAAGTCTCTTCACAGCAGCCCATGAGAATTTAGGGTGGTGCGCTCGGCTATTATTTCTCCAAGCCCAAGGATTGTTCCATGATTTTTTTTTACCCTTGTCACTAATTTGATTGAGTCAACATTTTCTTCCTTGTGATGGTTTGCATTACCGACTGGCTGGAAGTGTACGTTCGATATTCAGGCCCCAAGAAGTCCTGCCAAAGACCCCCAGCCCTCAATCGCGTGGCTGTAAGGGTCAACTGTCATTAATGCACCCTATCCCTGGAAGGGAGGCAAACCAGACCTGAAAATACCGGAACCGGCAGCTGTTCCAGGACCCGGAAACAGTCCTATCGACTGATTCACAGCGCCAAAGCAAATATTCCCCCCATGTGCCTTTTTCCCCATATAGCAAACATTTACTGTCAGTGTTTATTTATTGCCTGCACTTTATCCGTCTTACATTAATGAAAGTGACCCCATTATAAAAGTTCAAATCCTCACACTCACCATTGACAATGGCACAGGAGATTTGCTAGCCTACTGACCTCCATTTAATCTCCAGTCGATTTTTGGTTTTGATTTTATCTAGTCCAGTCTGACAGAAACCAAGAGATATCATGTCGCTGGATTTTGTGGGAGGAGCAGCGGACTCCACCACCGTGGCTGAAAATTAGAGGGGGGTGGTTGGGGTGCCAAACTCAATTCGACTGTCAGTGGGGTGAGGGCTGCTTAACAGCCAGTTAAGGACAGCCACCTGCCCACAACACCCACAATCAGGCCTAGCAGTGTCAGCAGCACCACCACTAGTGGTGGTCATTGCTGGAACTGCACCTACAGGGATAGGGTGCATTAATGACAGTTGACCCTCACAACCAGGTGACTGAGGGCTGGGGGTCCCTGGCAGGCCATGGTGAGGTGGTGAGGGGGAATAGGGAATTTGGCACCACCACCAAAGGTGTGGCCATTGCTGGCAGATGGACCCCTTTGTGGGCCAAAGGGCGCCCAAAAAGTAGGTGCCACCACCGCTGGGGCCCACCAAGAGGCTGTCAGGATTTACCTTGCGGTCACTCCAAATGAAGAAGCACCCCCAGCAATACTGGGAGGCAGGAAGAGACCCATAATTGGCTATAAAATTGGCTCAATTGGACTGCTAACAGGGTGGCTCCTGCCACCTTTCCCACTACTGACCATGATGTGGCTTGGCTGCGGGAACATGACGAACACACCAACACTGCCTTCCCGCACATTCAGCCAGTACATCCTGAAAGAGGTGGCAAAATACAGCCCGTGATCGCCCCGCCAGCTAAGCTTGCTGGGAAAGGTAGGTTTTTATTTCTTTTATTTCCCTTTAAAGCCAAGAAGAACAGGAATGTTCCTTAGGACTCGACAAGGAAAACATAGGCCTCCTCTCCTTTGGGATTCCTCCTCGACCTTGATTCCATACTGCCCTCCCGTGCTTCACTTTTGGGCTGGCGCAGCTGGAAAGAGAAGCAGCACAAGTCAGGACTAGCTTCTTTGGGACTTCTCTGGAGGTCCTGTTGGAGTAGCTAAGGTTGAGAGGGAAAGTTTCCCAAAGAACAGCAGGCATGGAAAGAGGCATCTCAAGGAACATCATCCCAGAATCTGGATACAAGACTTCAATGGCCTCTCAAGACTTTCAAGGATTAGCACAATTATCCAGCTCTCTCAAAACACATGCCAACACTTTCAAAATGTTCTTCTCCTCCATTACATCCTTTGTTGACCAACACAAGTCTATACTTGACTGTTTTTCATTCTCCGTAGAGATACACATTCACCTCTAACCTGTGCAGCTACTAGCACCATTCCCTTCACGTCTGAATGCCTTTACACAATCATTAAGATCTTTAATGGTTCCTTCCTCACTACCTACTCCACACACTTCCATTCAATTCAACACTTCCCCTTTCTTTTGCATCTTCTCCCAGTTAGCGCAGCAAGCAGAATGCCAACAATTGCCCGTGCGGCCCCTCCCCCTCACCTTCCACCAGACCTCAGGAAATGGTGGCTTAGTGCTAATAGTAATCCAGAGGGCTGAGCTAATGCTCTGGGGACATGGGTTCAAATCCCATCATGGCAGCTTGTGGAATTTGAATTAAATTAATAAATCTGGAATATAAAGCAATGGTGACCATAAAACTATCATTGATGGGCGTAAAGACCCATCTGGCTCACTAATGTCCTTTAGGGAAGGAAATCTGTTGTCCTTACCTAGTCTGGCCTGCAAGTGACTCCAGGCCCAGCAGCATTGCGGTTGACATTTAACAGCTGTCTGGCATGGCTCTCACAAGCCACTCAATTCAAGGGCTAGTGCGACCCACCCCCCCCCCCCCCCCCCCACAGGAGAGTAATGAAAAAACAACTCTGTATTTGCAGAGTCACTCAGTAACTTCTGCTCTCTCTGTCAGTGCACAAAAACAGGGAAAGGACTATCCAACTGAGGTAGTCACCACTGATGTATATACTGGATATATATGTGTTTACGGTAAGGCCCCTGTAGTACAGGTATGGGTGTAGATCCCTGCCTGCTGGCTCCGCCCAGTAGGCGGAGTATAAATATGTGTGCTCCCCGTACAGCAGCCATTTCGTCAGTGTAATAAAGCCTCGATTACATTCTACTCTCGACTTCTCGTAATTGATGGTGTCAGTGGAGCTGGAGCAGCAAACGTTAAGGTAAGTGGTTCTGTAAGAAGAGTCAGGGCATTTGAAGGCTGAAAGCTCCTGCAAACAGGGTGCTCATTTTACTTACATGCCTTCACGAACTTCCAGAAATGCGTAAACATACAACGTGGCGATGCATAATGATGCCTGTCATCTGCTGTTTTCCAGCATCTCAGTACACCCATTGTTCTAGCCTTCCGAGCAGCCAGACATCACACAGACGGAGAAAGCTTCTGGGGAGATACCATTGTGACTTCCAACATGCCAAAGGAGCAACACAGAGTTGATACCCTGGCTGGGTGAGTTACTGGAATCTTCACACAGGGCAACAGTCAGAACTTCCAACCTATGTGGTGTTACCTCCCAGGGTACCCGCACTCTGCAATCCGCTCTGGAGACTTCTCTCAGGATGGCTGCAGACTTGACCTCCCAAAAGGTCTGAATGTTAATCGACTTTGGTGCAAGTTCAAATGGCGAATGCAAATTCTGGCCTCAAACCTATGCTCCGCTTTGGAGATAGATCTGCCTTGGACATAAATAAATTGCTCTTAAAGTGCGAATCACCTTCTACAGACTTCTCTCCCAGAGATCAGTGGAATCGATGGCCCCGCAGTGCCATGGGAGTGACAGGAATGTATATTGTTACTTACATTCACAGCCTAGTTTCAAGGCTCAAAAGTTTCCTGAGTGTGGTCTGTTGGCACAATGTGCTTTACCAAAGTGTTACCAAACTGATAGAACTGGGCTTGTGACTTCTGCTCTGTGAGATCATCGGCTTGGTCAGGCCATTAAGGGTAAGAATCAAATTAAGTATGTCGACACAATAAAGCAGAGAAAAGGGTGAGTCAATGTGAGCCTCTATCATTTGAACCCTACCAGCAGATTGCATCATTGAATTGGCAGGCGGCCAGGACAATGTTCTCAACCTGGAAACTGAAAGTTCTTAAATCAATTACTTAGCCAATGAATCATTCCCCCCCAAAACTGCACCAATTTTGTTATTCATCCTGCTTTATTTCAAACTAAAGCTCCGAAATCAGCCATGCCAAGAAGCATTTCTTTGTGCTGAATGTAACAATATTATTTCAAATGTAAATCACGAGAGACCTTTACAGCAAAAAATTGCTGAAAGCAAAATATGCTCAATTTTCTTTCGCCCCTTATTATTACCCTGAGTTGCAAA
The DNA here is from genome assembly GCF_902713615.1 of Scyliorhinus canicula. Taxonomy (NCBI): domain Eukaryota; kingdom Metazoa; phylum Chordata; class Chondrichthyes; order Carcharhiniformes; family Scyliorhinidae; genus Scyliorhinus; species Scyliorhinus canicula. The sequence goes on along the minus strand of NC_052147.1, from coordinate 261,550,228 downwards.
ATAGGTTGACTGTGGAAATGTATTAAGAAATATAAGGTTAAGCAGCAAACTATGTTTATCCCGCATAACTGGATGGTGTGGTTCACATGATGGATGCCATTGCCCTAACTTTAGCAATACTGTAACCATGGAGTAGCTGTTTCATTAAACTGGAATGTCCTCTGTTTAACTGTAAAACCTTTTGTGTATATAAGCACAGGACAACTGTGTGCAAGCTGTCATTATTGAATTCCGTTACAAGAGATCTGCCAGAGTGAAGCTCCACAATTAATTAAACTCTATGAAGACAATCTCTTGCTGCAATAATACAGTCCAGCCTGTGAGTTTGAAACCTATTGTGGTTTGAAAGGTTGTTTGGACTGAATCCTCCATAGTTGACTTAGAATCTTCTTTCATCGAAAGACAGCAGTGCATGGAGGATAGTTTTTTAAAATATATATATATTCCACAAGTTTTAGGGGCCCTCACAGCAATACAGCTCGTAGGCACCCATGTATCGGGTGTACTGCAAACATGTCTTTTTTGTAGTAGTGCGGATGCTACCCACCCCCTACCCCCCCCCCCTCCCCCCCACCCCAGTCTCTCGCCTCCCTCCCCCAGCTTCTCCTCTCCCCTGTCCTCCTTAATTCCCTTCCTCCTCACCCCCTTCACCCCCGAGCTGCTGGTCATGAACAGGTCTTTGAAATTGGGGATGAGCTGCTTTAACCTGGAGTGGGAGCCTTCAACCGACCCCCTGATGGCAAATTTGATCTTTTATAGCCTCAGGAATTCCACCATGTCAGCTAGTCAGTCTGAGGTCTTGGGCGGTGCTGCCATTATCCATCCAAACAGGAGTCATTGCCAGGCTATCAGGGAGGCGAAGGCAAGAGCCTTCTCCCGCGTAGAGTTCTGGCTGTTCTGTCATCCCGAAGACCGCCATTATTGGGCATGGCTCCACCATAACCCCCACGACCTCAGACCTGGCCTCGGAAAAGTGATCCAGAATCCGATCAGTCTTGGGCAGGACCCGAACATGTGAGAGTGGTTTGCCAGACCCCAGCCGCCTCCCACACCCCAGACATCGCTCACATTTGTCTTCCACATCCAGGAATCACCCACTCATGCATGTCTTGGTCAGGTGTGCCCTGTGCACCAGCTTCAGCTGCATCAGGCTCAGTCTTGATCACCAGGAGCCTGTCCACTAGGGCTCACTGAGCTAAATCGCTGGCTTTTAAAGCAGATCAAGCAGGCCAGCAGCACGGTTCGATTCCCGTACCAGCCTCCCCGGACAGGCGCCGGAATGTGGCGACTCGGGGATTTTCACAGTAACTTCATTGAAGCCTACTCGTGACAATAAGCGATTATCATTTTTTTCATTTTCACTAGCATGTCCCACCGAGGTGTGTGTATCTGCGCTGGTGGAGGGTGGGGATTACAGCTGTGCCGTGACCATGGTTGCATCTTTGGAGTTCACCTCCGAAGTGTTCTCCTCGGAGTCAGGAGAGGGTGCCCGGGATGGCTGGAGGAGGTGCGGGAGAACGGACATGTGGTCAGTGGGAGGGATGGGTCAATAAGGCAATAACAACTTATATTTGACAGGTCCTCCGGGTGGAGACCAGTAGTTCCTCACCACTGCGGCGTCCACCAGCCTCCGCTGCCACCCTCGAAGGAGGTGAGGATTCTTATGTCTGGCACCCCTCTGCCTGTCTGGGCCATCTCCCGATGATTATTGGAGAGCTTTTCCTGAGGAGACACAAAGAAGGCAACGTTAGCCACACACATGGTTCACAGTGGTGGGAGAGGGGGTGTGAAGTCAGGGTTCAGCGAGGTTGAGGGGGGTGGAGGAAGGGCTGGTGACGCATGGGGAGTTGGGGCTGGATGCTCCTGGAGGGGGTGGGGGGGTTGGGGGGGTGGAGGGGGGGGGGGGGCGTTGGTGTGTACTCACTCGTGCTGCCCGGTGAAGGTCATTGACCTTCTTCCTGACCAGTCCACCTGATCATACTCCACGAACTGACAGCTGCCGCCACCTCATCTAGGCGGCACAGGCTGCCTTGTGAATCACCCTCCGGGACCCTCGGGGGAACAGGACATCCAGCCTGGCCTCCACAGTATCTAGGAGCCTCTCCAGGTCAGCATCTCTGAATGTTGGGGCCGGATTCCTGGATACCATTGTTGCGAGCTGGCTGGGGTTAGCTGAGCACGTGCTGCTCGATCTTGTTAGTGGTGGGCTGGCGAGGAATCAGCTGAAGAGCCTTCATTTGCGACAAGAAGCCCGTTAGGCCTCGTTAAGTGGACCAATTAACGTTGAATAGCGTTGCTGGTATCGATGGGCTGAACGCCGGGAAACTTGCAACAATTCCCGCTTGCTACCACACTTTGAAATTTTTCCGGGCGATTGCGCCCATAGAGCAGCAGGTCAGCTGCGTAGAGATAGACGCTGTGCTCCCTATCTCCTCTGAGAATGCCTCATCACCCCTCCGTTGATCTGTGCACGATAGCCAGTGGCTCAATTGTCAGAGTGGATAAAATAGTGACGTTTGCCAGTTAATCATACTGTGTAGTGGTTATATGATTGTACCTCATGACTTCTCACAAAACTAACGCCCCAATTCAAATCAGCCTTGAATGGGGTGAGATGGTTCCTCGTTGTATGAGAGCATGCACGAGAGAAGAAATGTCTCTTTATACGTTGTAGGAAATAATGCACACGTTGGGATTGTTCACTTCACTATTTGAAACATATATGTTTTAGTAACTGTATTGATTGGATTTATGATTTTGCTGCAATTCCAATTAAATAATTCACCCAGAGAACAATTTAACTGAATCCCTTTCATGTTGATGCAGCAGTCTTGGTGGCAGCTGAAAAATATATTTTCTGTCAACCATTCTGGCCTTTACGGCAATAATACGGCAAACAAAGAATGATCAACATGTTCTAAGGCAGCAGGATGTTTGGATTGATCCTTGCTTTTTTGTTAAATCAAATGATTCAAGAGTTTTCAGATAGTCACCGGCTCATGTTCCTCCATTGAGACGTTCCTGAGAATCTACCTCTGTGACCAGGTTTTTGCTCATGTCCCCTGCTTGCTAACACTGTGGGACATTGCATCATGTTAAGCGTGCTATACAAATATAGGTTTTGCTGTTGTTGTTAGTTTGGTCATATAATTCAGATGTCACATACCAGGCTTCCAAAGCAGGACTCCTTCCCCCAGCTCAGTCAGGGCAGGCACATCAGAGGAGGACAGAAGAAGCACTTCAAGCCAACATGAAGAAAGGGCAACATTGGCATCAACTCCTGGGAGGCCCAGCATCTTAAATCAAACCAGATGACGACAGAGTCTGTGGGAAGGCTGCCAGCATTTTGAGACCCAATGATGACAAATTGGAGAGGAAAAGCATAAGTGGTAACAAGAGTGGACCGAACTGATAGTACACCAACAGATACCCCACATGGAAACACATGACCTGTGTGATATAAAGCCTGCAGATTCCAAAACAGCCTCATGTACCTTCGGACTCATGGAAGACAATCATCCTCACCGAGGAGGAAATGGTCAATAATATAGGTCAAGTCACCATAGTCCCAGGTGACCTTAGGCTGCTTTCCCCTTCGATAGGGTGGGGGAGGGAGAGCTGACAGGTGGTGGAGGTGATGGTTTAACCTGAAGATCACCATATCTCTGTTGATGGGCAAGGTTGAAAAGGTGAGGCCTTGATGAATAACCTCAGGCGGAACGGGAATTGGACCTGCATTGCTGCCCTTGCTCTGCATCGTAAACCAGCTGTCTAGCCCACTGAGCTAAACCAGACCCCAACAATAATAAACCAGGATGATTACCAACAATCAATTTGAAAAACAAAAGCAATCTTCCTGCATGCAGGGGCACTTAATTTACTGGTCGTGATAAAGCTGAATATACACATTGTATCACAGAATCACACAGCACAGAAGGGGACCATTTGGCCCATCATAGAACATAGAACATAGAACACTACAGCGCAGTACGAGCCCTTCGGCCCTCGATGTTGCGCCGACCTGTGAAACCATCTGAAGCCTATCTGACCTACACTATTCCATTTACATCCATATGTCTATCCAGTGACCACTTAAATGCCCTTAAAGTTGGCGAGTCTACTACTGTTGCAGGCAGGGCGTTCCACACCCCTACTACTCTCTGAGTAAAGAAACTGCCTCTGACATCTGTCCTATATCTATCACTCCTCAATTTAAAGCTATGTCCCCTCGTGTTGGTCATCACCATCCGAGGAAAAAGACTCTCACTGTCCACCCTATCTAACCCTCTGACTATCTTATATGTCTCTATTAAGTCACCTCTCAGCCTTCTCCTTTCTAACGAAAACAACCTCAATTCCCTGAGCCTTTCCTCGTAAGACCTTCCCTCCATACCAGGCAACATCCTAGTAAATCTCCTCTGAACCCTTTCCAAAGCTTCCACATCCTTCCTATAATGTGGTGACCAGAACTGCACGCAGTACTCCAGGTGCGGCCGCACCAGAGTTATGTACAGCTGCAGCATGACCTTGTGGTTCCGAAACTCAATCCCCCTGCTTATAAAGGCTAGCACACCATATGCCTTCTTAACAGCCCTATTAACCTGGGTGGCAACTTTCAGGGATTTATGTACCTGGATGCCGAGATCTCTCTGTTCATCTACACTACCAAGAATCTTGCCATTAGCCCAGTACTCTGCATTCCTGTTACTCCTTCCAAAGTGAACCACCTCACACTTTTCCGCATTAAACTCCATCTGCCACCTCTCAGCCCAGCTCTGCAGCTTATCTATGTCCCTCTGTATCCTATAACATCCTTCAGCACTATCCACAACTCCACCGACCTTCGTGTCATCTGCAAATTTACTAACCCATCCTTCTACATCCTCTTCCAGGTCATTTATAAAAATGACAAACAGCAGTGGCCCCAAAACAGATCCTTGCGGTACACCACTAGTAACTGAACTCCAGGATGAACATTTGCCATCAACCACCACCCTCTGTCTTCTTTCAGCTAGCCAATTACTGATCCAAACCGCTAAATCACCTTCAATTCCATACTTCCTTATTTTCTGCAATAGCCTACCGTGGGGAACCTTATCAAACGCCTTACTGAAATCCATATACACCACATCAACAGCTTTACCCTGATCCACCTGTTTGGTCACCTTCTCAAAAAACTCAATAAGGTTTGTGAGGCATGACCTACCCTTCACAAAACCGTGTTGACTATCGCTAATCAACTTGTTCTTTTTAAGATGATTATAAACCCTATCTCTTATAACCTTTTCCAACATTTTACCCACAACCGAAGTAAGGCTCACAGGTCTATAATTACCAGGGTTGTCTCTACTCCCCTTCTTGAACAAGAGGACAACATTTGCTATCCTCCAGTCTTCCGGCACTATTCCTGTCGACAAAGACGACATAAAGATCAAGGACAAAGGCTCTGCAATCTCCTCCCTGGCTTCCCAGAGAATCCTAGGATAAATCCCATCTGGCCCAGGGGACTTATCTATTTTGACATTTTCCAAAATTGATAACACCTCCTCCTTTTGAACCTCAATTCCATCTAGCTTGGTCGACTGAACCTGAGTGTTCTCCTCGACAACATTGTCTTTCTCCAGTGTAAACACTGACGGAAAATATCCATTTAACGCTTCCCCTATCTCCTCTGATTCCACACTCAATTTTCCACTACTATCCTTGATTGGCCCTAATCTTACTCTAGTCATTCTTTTGTTCCTGATATACCTATAGAAAGCCTTAGGGTTTTCCTTGATCCTATCCGCCAACGACTTTTCGTGTCCTCTCCTCGCTCTTCTTAACTCTCCCTTTAGGTCCTTCCTGGCTAACTTGTAACTCTCAAGTGCCCTAACTGAGCCTTCATGTCTCATCCTAACATAAGCCTTCTTCTTCCTCTTGACAAGTGCTTCAACTTCCTTAGTAAACCACGGTTCCCTTGCTCGACAACTTCCTCCCTGCCTGACAGGTACATACTTATCAAGGACACGCAGTAGCTGTTCCTTGAAAAAGCTCCACATTTCGATTGTACCCATCCCCTGCAGTTTCCTTCCCCATCCTATACATCCTAAATCTTGCCAAATAGCATCATAATTGCCTTTCCCCCAGCTATAATTCTTGCCTTGCGGTATATACCTATCCCTGCCCATTGCTAAAGTAAACATTAGTAAAATTAGTAAAAAAAGTAAAGTAAACCGAGTTGTGATCACTATCACCAAAGTGCTCACCTACATCTAAATCTAACACCTGGCCGGGTTTATTAGTGGGCAGCACGGTAGCATGGTGGTTAGCATAAATGCTTCACAGCTCCAGGGTCCCAGGTTCGATTCCCGGCTGGGTCACTGTCTGTGCGGAGTCTGCACGTCCTCCCCGTGTGTGCGTGGGTTTCCTCCGGGTGCTCCGGTTTCCTCCCACAGTCCAAAGATGTGCGGGTTAGGTGGATTGGCCATGCTAAATTGCCCGTAGTGTCCTAAAAAGTAAGGTTAAGGGGGGTTGGGTTACGGGTATAGGGTGGATGCGTGGGTTTGAGTAGGGTGATCATGGCTCGGCACAACATCGAGGGCCGAAGGGCCTGTTCTGTGCTGTACTGTTCTATGTTCTATGTTCTATTACCCAGTACCAAATCCAATGTGGCCTCGCCCCTTGTTGGCCTGTCTACATACTGTGTCAGAAAACCCTCCTGCACACACTGCACAAAAACTGACCCATCTATAGTACTCGAACTATAGTATTTCCAGCCAATATTTGGAAAGTTAAAGTCCCCCATAACAACTACCCTCTTACTCTCGCTCCTGTCGAGAATCATCTTTGCAATCCTTTCCTCTACATCTCTGGAACTATTCGGAGGTCTATAGACAACTCCCAACAGGGTTACCTCTCCTCTCCTGTTCCTAACCTCAGGTCTGTGCTGGATGTAAGAACGAGCTATCCAATTGCTCCCAGTCCCCTGCTTTTAGCCCAGCCTGCTATTGTAATCTAAGCTTTAAATAGGCAGCCACAAATGGAGACAGCTATCATCAGAGCAGAGATGGCTGTAAAATGAAAGCCCCTCCATGCCATAATCAATCAGCAAAGGTTTGCACAATGTATTTCGCTTTGTGACCCCATGTTCCAAGTTGTGCAACAGAAAGTTATTGCCCTGTTGTCCTGTGACCACTGCACTGAATGTGCGGCTTGAAGTAAATGTGGCCCAAAGGACGTGGAGATATAGTCAGCCAGCTGTAAATAATTACTAAAATATCATGCTGTAATTCTTTTCACAACCTTCGTCTTTAAGCTTGTCAGTACCGGATGACAGAGTGTGATTAGCTGGAGCACGATAGGCTTTGCATCTGTACAGGGGCCTCGAATATTGGATTGAGGCAAATAATGTAGTTAGCTTATTACTTCTGGACTTCTTTCTATTCCAGTATTCAGGTTCATTAAAGTAAAAGTTGAAGCAATTTATTTATATCCTGTAGGCGTCAATAACGGTGCGAAATGAGAAAAAGCTGGATTGTGATATTGAACTATCTGTGGCTCAGATTTCTGAGATCTAATTTAAGTGTAATTGAGTTGCGATGACAAGGTGATTCAGGTCCAGGTGAACCAATTATTTATATCTGCAATTGAGGACAACCCTGTGCAAAACACATCCGCAACATTTCACCCAACATCCTTGGCTGCTGTAAAAGTCGGTTGTTCTTTTTTTGCAGTTCCTGTGTGTGAATTAGAATTAGAACAGTACAGCACAGAACAGGCCCTTCGGCCCTCAATGTTGTGCCGAGCAATGATCACCCTACTCAAGCCCACGTATCCACCCTATACCAGTAACCCAACAACCCCCATTAACATTATTTTTTAGGACACTAAGGGCAATTTAGCCTGGTCAATCCACCCAACCCGCACACCTTGTGACTGTGGGAGGAAACCGGAGCACCCGGAGGAAACCCACGCACACACGGGGAGGACGTGCAGACTCCGCACAGACAGTGCCCCAGCCGGGAATCGAACCTGGGACCCTGGAGCTGTGAAGCATTGATGCTAACCACCATACTACCATGCTGCCCATCTGCCTTCATCTATTTGTTGTGAAGGCTGGAGGGGAGAGAACAAGGGAGTGGGGCTATAATAATAATAACCTTTATTGTCACAAGTAGGCTTAAGTTAACACTGCAATGAAGTTACTGTGAAAAGCCCCGAGTCGCCACATTCCGGTGCCTGTTTGGGTACACAGAGGGAGAATTCAGAATGTCCAAATTACTTAAGAGCACGTCTTTCGGGACTTGTGGGAGGAAACCGGAGTACCCGGAGGAAACCCACGCAGACACAGGGAGAACGTGCAGACTCCACACAGACAGTGACCCAAGCCAGGATTCGAATCTGGGACCCTGGCGCTGTGAAGCAACAGTGTTAACCACTGTGCTACCGTGCTGCCCTGTCATGATAGTGCAAATGGTTTCCCAATTTTCTTTATGATTCTGTAATGTGAAGTTTGCTGGTGTCGCAAATGTATTTCTGTCCTTTGTTGTTTCCACCATGTGTCCTTATTAAATGTTGCTCTGCTCTTGCTCTCATGGGGCAATGGGGCATTACCCTCAATGGAAGGGCAATCACAGCCGGACTGCTAGTTACCGACACTAAAACACAGCCGTACTTCTTGTCCGACTTTCCGACTTGGGCCAGCTGAGAAAGGTGCAGTGCAGCAGGTTTCTGCGGTCTTCCAATAGAGACAGATGGAAGGAAGCCACACCCCTATTTCTTGCAGCACACGCTCCTGTAAAATGGGTAAGTTTAAAGATCCAGCTGCTTTGAGAAACCAGGGAGAAGGTAAGTGTGTCAGGTAAGTGGATAGGATTGGAGGGTGGGAGAGTGAGGGTGAGCAGGGGTTAGACTGGGGGAGGGGGAAGACTAGTTGGTCAGTGGGGGTTTTGGTTGGTCAATGCTGGGGGTGGGGGTTCGGGTAGGGAGGGGTGGTGGTCAGGGAATGGTTGGGTGTTCAGGGTGGGTTTGGGTGATCGTTGGAGGGGGTTGATGAGTGTAGTTGGTTGATGAGGGTAGTAAAGATCGGGAGGACAGTCCCGGAGGGAGGGTGGGGTGGTAGTCAGGGGTAATGGGGGTGAGGTGGTCGGGGGGGGGGGGGGGGGAGTGGAGGGTAGCTGGGTGGAGCATCGTGGGGTTCCATGGGAGGCAGGGAGTCAGAGGAGTCAGTCCCATGGAATCCCAGGAGCTAGATGTGATTTTAATTCTTCTAACACTTCCTGGGAAACTATTCCCGTGAGGTCCCAAAGTCTGATTCAAATCAGAGTTTCGGGTGGTGCTCAGTGGAGGGTAATTGCCCAATGGAAATTTGAGTTTCTCACCATGGAATCCTCATGTGAGGATTTCCGAATGGGTGGTGGAGTGGGGGGTGGCAAGAGAGGCAGGAGGGGCGGGGATGGGAGAGATCCTGGTGCATCTTCAGGATACCTCCAAGGTACGATGTCCAGAGGTCGGATATTATGGGCTAATATTTAAATGGAAGTTCACTCCCCGAATTTCACTCTGGCTCCTGATTCGACTTGCTTAGATAAATGAATCTGCATTCCCCATTGAGCAATATCATGCCAGCGTATTAAGCATTTGTCTGCTGATGTTGCCAACAGCAGTTGCCAGTATTTGCTCTGATTGTAATGGTGCCTGTAACATTTCTTATGAAAGACTGATCATCGCAGCACAACTATCAATCTCAGCTTTGACATGGCATTTACAAGTCCACGGTTCTATTAATCCTTCTCCCTGTGCTTTATACCCACTCTGCCCCAGGAACAGAGTCTGTTGCACCCACTTCTTCCCCATCTCCCTTGTTACCTTCCACCTCAACCCCGGGCTCGCTCTAATCTTCCAGCTCCAGTATCTAGTTGCTCGGCCTCAGGATGGCTCATTATTCGCAGATATCTTCAACACCTCATTTTTCCATTCCGAGGTCCCCACCTCCTTCAAGGCCACCATAATACCAGTACCAAAGAAGTACAAGGTAGCGTGCCTCAATGACTATCGACCAGTGGCCCTGACGTCTGCTATCATGAAATGTTTCGAGCGGCTAGTCATGAGGCGGATCAACGCCAGCCTCCCAGCTGGTCTCAATCCATTAGGCAGCACGGTAGCATAGTGGTTAGCACAGTTGCTTCACAGCTCCAAGGTCCCGGGTTCAATTACCGGCTGGGTCACTGTCTGTGCGGAGTCTGCACATTCTCCCTGTGTTTGGGTGGGTTTCTTCCGGGTGCTCCGGTTTCCTCCCACAGTCCAAAGATGTGCGGGTTAGGTGGATTGGCCATGCTAAATTGCCCTTAGTGTCCAAAAAGGTTAAGTGGGGGTTACTGGGTTACGGGGATAGTGTAGATACGTGGGCTTGAGTAGGGTGCTCTTTGTAAGGGCCGGTGCAGACTTGATGGGCTGAATGGCCTTCTTCTGCACTGCAAATTCTATGATTCTATGATTGCAGTTCGCCTACCGCTGCAACTAATCCACAGCATACGCTATCTCTCTGGCCCTTCAATCAACTCTTGAACATCTCGACAACAAGGACACCTATGTGAGACTGCTGTTCACAGACTACAGCTCCACTTTCAACACTATTATCCCGACAAGACTAATAACCAAACTCTGCAACCTTGGACCTGACCCTCCCTGTGTAGCTGGATCCTTGACTTCCTCACCAACAGACCGCAATCTGTCAGGGTAGATAACAGCACCTCCTCCACAATAGCCCTCAACAACGGAACCCTGCAAGGATGTGTGCTCAGTCCTCTACTGTACTCACTACACACACATGACTGTGTGGCAAGATTCAACTCCCACTCAATCTATAAGTTTGCAGATGATGGGCACACTGCCACCCTGCTAGCACAGGCCTCAATCTTGCTGATATCTAGGAAAGATAAAGACCCAATGGAATGTGGGTCATACAGACCCATCTCACTGCTGAACGCAGATGCCAAAATACTGGCCAAGATTCTAGCCAAAAGGCTAGACGACTGCATGCCAGATGTGGTCGCAGAAGACCAGACGGGCTTTGTGAAAGGTAGGTAGCTTGCTTCCAACATCAGGCGCCTGCTGAACATGATAACGACACCCACCCAGGGAGAGAACACCAGAGGTGATCGTCGCCCTAGAAGCAGAGAAGGCCTTCGACAGAGTCGAATGGAAATACCTCATTGTACCTCCATAGGTACTGGAGCGGTTCAGGCTTGAAACAGGGTTCACCTCCTGGGTAAAGCTCCTATACAACGCTCCCATGGCAAGCATACGGACAAACAACACCAATTTCCGATACTTCCAGCTGCACAGGGGCACCAGACAAGGATGCCCACTGTAGCAATCGAGCCACTAGCAATTGTGCTCAGAGCGGTAAAAAGCTGGAGGTGGATCCGAAGGGGCAGCAGAGAGCACAAAGTCTCACTCTATGCAGATGACCTGCTCCTCTACATCTCGGTCCCACAAAGCAGCATGGATGGAATCATCGCGCTCCTGAAAGAGTTTGGCGCCTTCTCGGGCTACAAACTCAACATGAGCAAAAGCGAGATCTTCCCGGTACACTCACAAGTAGGTGGAGCAGCACTAACGGGACTGCCGTTTAAACAAGCCCAACTCAAATTCCGCTACCTGGGGATCCAAATAGCCATGACTGGAAAGGGATCCACAAATGGAACCTCACCAGTCTGACAGAGGAAGTAAAAAAAGGACCTGCAAAGATGGAACACACTCCCGCTCTCCCTCGCGGGGAGAGTACAAACAATCAAAATGAACGTGCTACCCAGGTACCTCTTCCTATTCAGAGCCATCCCGATCTCCATCCCCAAGGCCTTTTTCCAAGCAGTAGACAAACTAATCATGGTGTTCGTATGGGGGGTGGGGGGTAAAGAATCCTAGGTTCCAACTACGGCAGCAATTTGGCCTGACCAAAATGTTGGACAAAGCTCCCATCTGCAACAACCATAGGTTCACACCAGCACTGACTGACGCTACCTTCAAAAGGTGGGGGCAGGATGGAGGGACACTGACAGTCAAGGACCTATACACCGACGGCAGGGTTGCGACACTGGATGAACTGATGGAGAAATTCCAGCTGGCCAGGTGGAACGAGCTAAGGTACCTGCAGCTCAGAAACTTCCTACAAAAGGAAACAAGGACTTACCCACACCCGCCACGACAGACATTACTGGAAGAGTTACTGGACGCAAGCAGATTAGAGAGAGGAAACTGTAGCAATATGTACGAACGACTGGTAGAAAGGGCCGACACCGTACTGGACGCAACAAGAAGGAAATGGGAGGAGGACCTGGGGATCGAGATAAGGTGGGGACGCTGGAGCGAAGCACTGCATAGGGTCAATTCCACCTCCACGTGTGCAAGGCTCAGCCTGACGCAACTAAAAGTGGTACATAAAGCCCACTTAACAAGAACCCGTATGAGTAAGTTCTTCCCGGAGGTGGAGGATAGATGTGAACGGTGCCAAAGAGGACCGACCAACCACGCCCACTTGTTCTGGTCTTGCCCCAGACTTGCGGGGTACTGGACAGCCTTCTTCGAGGCAATGTCCAAAGTGGCGGGGATGAGGGTGGAGCAATGCCCGAAAGTGGCAGTCTTCAGCCAGATTTATTTCTGGGGAGGAAGGCAGACACCCTTGCCTTTGCCTCCCTGATCGCCCGCCATAGAATTCTGTTCGGCTGGTGGTCAGCAGCACCACCCAAAGCTGCAGACTGGCTGTCCAACCTCTCGGAATCCCTCCAAATGGAGAAAATTAAATTCGCCATCCGATGGTCAGACGGCAGCTTCCACAGAACGTGGGAGCCAGTCACCCGATTGTTCCGGGACTTGTTTGTGGCCAACAAACAAGGAGAAGAATAGCCAGGTAGCCAGGAACCAGGGGAAAGCAACCAAAGCATGAGAGGGGGGGATAGAATGGGAGAGGAGTGGGGGGGACATAACTCATTCTAAGAGGAAGGAAAGGTGAACCACGGCAGGGGGAGGGAGGAGGAAAGAGACAGGGAATAATAGAGGAGAGCCAGGGAGGTGGGGGGAGGGGGTGGGTGGGTGGGGGGGGGGGGGGGCAGGGAAACGTTAACCAGCCTGATATCCACAGGAAAAGAGAAAAAGGAGAACACAGGCGGAGGACAGCAGGGCCGGATGAAGCGGCAGCATGCAAAAGAAGACAACGGCGGCAAAATCCGACTGGGAGAAGCGAGGGGCAACACCGGCACCAGACTCAGTCGAGGATTGCCCTCCGGAAGTGCCTCGCCAGCACGAACGGATGCCTACTTACGTAATTATAGATATATCATATCCTGTGTAAATAACTGCAAAATATACTCTGCAAAAATCATATAAAAAACATTTTTTTAAAAAGTTTGCAGATGATACGACTGTGGTGGGTTGTATCTCAAACAATGAAGAATCAGACTACAGAAGGGAGATAGATCATTTGGTTGCATAGTGTACCGAAAACAACCTCTCTCTAAATGTTGGAAAGACCACAGAACTGATCATCGACTTCAGGAAGCGCAGCACGACACACACTCCCGTCTATATCAATGGCTGCGAAGTGGAGATGGTCAATAGCTTTAAGTTCCTGGGGGTCACCATCACCAACAGTCTGTCCTGGTCCACTCACATTGATGCAACAGCTAAGAAAGCCCAACAACGTCTCTACTTCTCATGGAAGCTAAAGAAATTCAGCATTTCTGCATTGACTCTCACAAACTTCTACAGATGTGCCATAGAGAGCATCCTCACATAGATGCTGCCTCACAGCCTGGTATGGCAACTGCTCGGCCCAAGATCGCAAGAAACTGCAGTGTGTGGTGAACTCAGCCCAACGCATCACACAAGCTTGCCATCCTCCCATTGATTGTGTATATATCTCCCGCTGCCCCAGGAAGGCAGACAGCATTATAAGGGACCCCTCACACCCAGGCTTTCCCCTCTTCCAGACCCTTCCATCAGGCAGAAGGTACAGAAGTCTGAAGACCCGCACATCCAGACATAAGAACAGCTTCTTCCCCACAGCTACTAGACTCCTCAGTGACTCTCCCTCAGACTGATCTGTTTCCTGTAAGAACACTTTTCACGACACCCTATGCTGCTCGTGTTTGGCCCTTGTTTCGCACTGTAACCAATCACTGTTTGTCGATGTACAATTGTCAATGTACTCTGTCGATTATTCTTTTGTCTACTATGTACGTACTGTACGTTCCCTTGGCCGCAGAAAAATACTTTTCACTGTACTTCAGTACACGTGACAATAAATATCAATCAATCAATTTTACTGGCTCCATTGCAAGCCAAATTTCATCCCTCGCTCCCACCCTGTAGCCCACTCAGGCTGATTCAATCATGGCGTTGGGCTACGGGAGGAAAAATAGGAAGGCAGATTATTATTTAATGGGTGTAAATTGAGAGAGGTGGCTACTCAGCGAGATCTCGGTGTCCTCGTGTATCAGTCGCTGAAAGTAAGCACGCAGATACAGCACGGAAGAAAGAAGGCAAATGGTATGTTGACCTTCATAGCGAGAGGATTTAAGTGTAGGAATAGAGATGTTTTACTGCAATTGTATATGGCATTGGTGAGGCCACACCTGGAGTATTGTATGCAGTTTTATTGTCCCTACCTGAGGAAGGATGTTCTTGCTATGGAGCGAGTGCAGCGAAAGTTTACCAGGCTGATTCCTGGGATGGCGGGATTGTCATATGAGGAGAGACTAAATTGATTAGGATTATATTCATTGGAGTTCAGAAGATGAGAGGGGATCTTATAGAAGCTTAACAAATCCTAACAGGATTAGACCGGGTAGATCCAGAACGAATGTTCCCAGTGGTGGGGGAGTCTAGAACCAAGGTTCATGGTTTGAGGATAAGGGGTAAACCTTTTAGGACTGAGGTGAGGAGAAATTTATTCACCCAGAGAGTGCTGAATCTGTGGAATTCACTACCACAGAAAGTAGCTGAGTTGAAAACATTGTGTAATTTCAAGAAGGAATTCGATATAGCTCTTGGGGCTAAAGGAAACAAGGATATGGGGGGAAGCTGGGATCAGGGTATTGAACTTGATGATCAGCCATGATCATAATGAATGGTGGAGCAGGCCCGAAGGTCATCTTCCTGCTTCTATTTCCCGTGTATATTTCTATTTATGTTAGCTGACATCTGCTCCCTGACTGTTTTTTAAAATAAATTTAGAGTACCCAATTCATTTTTTCCAATTAAGGGGCAATTTAGCATGGCCAAACCACCTAGCCTGCACATCTTTGGGTTCTCCTCGCTTCGGTGACCCCGACTGGGTACCGTTTAGCACTGGTCTACCGCATATTAGCACTTGGGAGGGTTTCACCAGACATTTGGACCTCTTATAAGTTTTCACGAGGCATGACAAGGCCAGTAAATTTCGCGAAAGGCATCTTGCGAGATTTGCCAGCCTCGCAACGTCCCGACTCAGAAGAGACAAGGCCGGTAGATCACGGCCTATTTCATTTAATCTACGCTTTGTGGAAGGGTAGTATTGGGTTGTATTGTATTATTATCTTTTATTGGTGGGCTCGGGAGATATGAGCAATACAGAAAGGATTTTCCTCTCACACCTAAACTAAGGTAATAAAAGTGTATATATCGTACAACTTGCTTTAAAATTTAAAAAACAACACCAAATAGAACATAGAACATTACAGGCCCTTCGGCCCTCGATGTTGCGCCGACCTGCGAAACCACTCTAAAGCCCATCTACACTTTTCCCTTGTCGTCCATATGTCTATCCAATGACCATTTGAATGCCCTTAGTGTTGGCGAGTCTACTACTGTTGCAGGCAGTTTACATACATGTCATATAAACTCCACATAGCCTACAAAGAACACATCAAATGTGGGCTGGTTTAGCATAGGGCTAAATAGCTAGCTTTTAAAGCAGACCAAGGAAGGCCAGCAGCGCAGGTTCAATTCCCGTACCAGCCTCCCCGAACAGGCGCCGGAATGTGGTGACTAGGGGCTTTTCACAGTAACTTCATTTGAAGCTGACTTGTGACAATAAGTGATTTTCATTTCATTTCAAATGAAGCACAAAGGGATTTTGTGCCTAATGTTTCTCAGTCATTAATCATTATGATGTGGAGGTGCTTGTGTTGGACAGGGGTGAGTACAGTTAGCAGTCTTACAACACCTGGTTAAAGTCCAGCAGGTTTGTTTCGAAACACGAGCTTTCACAACACTGTTCCATCCTCAGGTGAATGAAGAGGTAGTTTCCAGAAACATATACCGTATATACTCGCGTATCATGCGATCTCGCGTATCATGCGACCCCTAAATTTTCGTCCCCAAAACATGATTTTATGCTATATCTCATGTATCATGGGAGTCACTTTTTTGGAAATTAATGCCCAAACTAAAACTTCCAAATGGTATCATTGTCTGTGGATTCTGCAGAGTGGATTCTGTTGTGAAAGCTGTTTGTGAATCGAACAGCTTTCCAGCTGTCTTTACTAGCGTCGTTCTGCCACTTGACGTTTCCATTCATAAAAGCGGCAAGTAAAACGCCCGCGAATTCTGTATCGGAAAAAGACGGCCATGTATTGAATAAACTACCCATATGATCAGGAATACTACTCTTCAGATTTTGACCACAGCATTCTGATGGGAAGATGTTCAGCCACTTGACGTTTCCATTCATATTTTTATGAATGGAAACGTCAAGTGGCTGAACATCTTCTCATCAGAAAAAACAGCAAGTAAAACACCCGCGAATTCTGTATCGGAAAAAGACGGCCATGTATTGAATAATGTAACGAAGAATTATATACACCCTATGATGGTCAGATTTCAAAAACTGTGAAAGTATCATCTTTTCTTCAGGTTTGAAATTGCAAAGAGGAGGCACGAGTACGATGGGCCGAACGGTGTCTCGGAGAATTCTTATGATTCAGGGAGACATTTTCGTGTAAGCATGGACGCGGACCATTAACAATGACCACAAAGTAACAGATGTGCACGTTGCCCCCACAGTCGGAGAGAGCGTGGGCCTAGGCTTCAACCCTACAGTTCAAAAACAATGCACAGGTCCAGGTTCGATAAGATGATATCGTATTATATAGTGAGCCTTAGGGAGGGGCAAGGGGCTGCAATTGGATGCACTCTAGTCAATGCAAAAAAAAACCCGAAGTCAAAGCAAAAAACCATGTTCAGCAGATACTATTGGATTTAACATAACACATTATCAATGACAGCAGGACGCAGCCTTTGAATCTTTTAAATACAGCAAAACAGGCATCCGGTAGTAAACAGCATATATGTTCTTACTGTTAGAGTTACAGTCGCTAGCTAGCAATAATCAGACATTTTATTTGGATAACTTTAATAATAGTAGTCAGCACCTGAACAATGCCCCCTTAGATCATGATTGCCTTTTACTGCATCTGCTTAACTATGGGTTGCGTTATTTGCTTTATGAATCAAGTAAGCGGACTTACATATACATTACCAAACTTGAAGGATTAAATGAATGTCTTGATTTATCAGTAGTGCAATCCTTATTCTGTTTACTAAGCTGTATTTGTTTAACCAGCAGGTAGAGTGTCATTAACAATAAAAGGTGCAGGTTCCCACATGTTCTATAGATTTCCTTCCTCGTCGGAAAAAACAGCAAGTAAAACACCCGCGAATTTTGTATCTCGCGTATCATGCGACCCCCCCCCAAATTTAGGTTACAATTTAGGTCTTCAAAAGTCGCATGATACGCCAGTATATACGGTACATAGACAAAGTCAAAGATGCAAGAGGATACTTTGAATGTGAGTCTTGACAGGTCCAAACGGAGCAACTGGAGAGAGGGATAATCACAGGTTAAAGAGGTGTGAATTGTCTCAAGCCAGGACAGTTGGTATGATTTCGCAAGCCCAGGCCAGATGGTGGGGGGTGTCGGAGACCAGAGAATCCAGTCCAAAGTACCTGTCCTTCTCCCAGTTTGCTAGCTTTTGCTGGCAGCCTTCAGAGCCCTCAGTAAAAATGATGCCACATTTGAAAGACATCATTTTATGGACTCTTGGCACTTTAATTTAGGCCCCCATTTCTCTGGAGATGCTGGGCCTCCTATGCCATATGTTAAAGTGGTGGACTGGGGAAATGCTACAGGAATGCAAAGATTCATAACACTTCCACACCACCTCCTCATTAATCTTAACCTTGTTGTTCCTAGCACGTGGATGGATTGGGATTAAAATTAGGATATGTGACTTTCTTTCCATTATTTTCACCGTTAATTTGTTTTGAGGTGTCACACCATGATGCTGCAAAGGACATTTTTGGCTTGTGGCTATCCATAACTGCTGCCTGCGGCACTGCTTATTTAGTTGGTCAAGTTTAATAAATTCATCAAGTTAGTTATAGGCTAAATAGCAAACCAACTTCAGGTTTTTTTCTGTGCAAGCTGTGTAAACCAAGCCGAGTGTTGCTACACGTGTTCAGCCTCCCATGAGAACTAGACCTCACCAACTGTTGTGCTCCAGCGTTCGACAAACATA
This sequence comes from Scyliorhinus canicula, assembly GCF_902713615.1. Lineage (NCBI taxonomy): Eukaryota > Metazoa > Chordata > Chondrichthyes > Carcharhiniformes > Scyliorhinidae > Scyliorhinus > Scyliorhinus canicula. Next base: position 261,531,689 of record NC_052147.1, on the reverse strand, counting down.
TCCCATATGTTTTGAATTTCCTCTGCAGTCTCGTTTACTGGCAGCAGAAATTCCAGGCTCCACTGTAGGCAGCAATGGTGTAATGAAAGAATGCCTTGCGGTCTCCTTTCATTCATTTGTCTCCAGTCTTCTGTTTATCATTTGTTTGAAGCAATGTAATGATTTTTCTCAATGTTAAGGATGCTTTGCTGCACTTTCTGCAGTGATTAGATCAAAGTTATCGACTGGTTTGAAACACCAATTTTTTTTTGTTGAAAAGTGCTGAAGGGTTCTTGCGGATCAATCTAACTCGCTCTCCACCATACCATGGAAGTGATGATATAGAGGTGACAGTAACAGCCAACTTTGCCATCATAGGCATCAGCTGTGGCTCAGTGATGGTACTTTCACCTCTGAGGCATCCAGTTTTGGGTTCGAAGCCAGGCTTGAGCACACAGTATAGGCTGACACTTCAATGCAGTACTGAGGCAATGCTGCACTGCCAGAGGGGCCGTCCTTCAAATGTTAAATTACGGCCTCATCTGTCTTTTTAGGTGAGTGTAAAAGACCCGCTGGGACGAAAGAAGGACAGAGACGTTTCCTCTGGTGCCCTGGCCAATATTTATTCCTCAACCAATGTCATAAAAAAAGATGGACGATAAGCTACATATTATTTGTGGGGCCTTGATTGTACAGATTGTTTGCTGTGTTTCGAGGATTACAACAATGACTAAAGAGTACTTTGGGGGTGTCCTAATGTTTTGAAAGGCTTAGTAATAAAAATAATCTTTGTTGTGACAAGTAGGCTTTCATTAACACTGCAATGAAGTTACTGTGAATAGCCCCCAGTCGCCACACTCCAGCGCTTGTTCGGGTACACTGAGGGAGAATTAAGAATGTCCAAATTACCTAACAGCATGGCCGGGATTCTCCAATAATGGGGCTATGTCCCCACGCCCGTGAAAAAACGGGCGCGAAGCACTCCGGACTTTTTTCTCGAAAGTCCGGGGTGATTATCCATTTTTAAGCGGGCTTGCGGGCCCTGGAGTGCTCCATGCAGCTGCGGCTGCCGATATGGGGCCCTGCACTTCTGGCTGCAGGTCCGCGTATGCGTGTGGTGACCGCCTGTGGCGGTGGCCCCGTGCGACGTGGCGGGCCCACACAGCGGGTCAGCGACGAAGAAGTAGGCCGCCCCCGATTGCGCGTGCCCGCCGATCGGTGGTCCCCGATCGCGGGCCTGGCCGTTGTGGAGGCCCCCCCCCCCCCCGGTGATGGATCCCCCTGCCCCCCACCAGGATGGCCACCACAGTCACGACTCCGAGCTCCCGCCAGGTGGAACTAGGTTAGAACCACGCCGGCGGGAACTCGGTTAGTTGCGGCCGCAGAATCGTCGCAGGGGCCTCTCTCATCGGCCCCCGACTGGCGTCGCGTCGACCACGCGCACGCGATTTACGACAAATCTCCAGTCTTTAATCTTACAGTAATTTTAAACAAAAACGGAGGGATTTCTTCTCTCAAGAGAGTAGTGAAACTGTGGAATTTTACACCGCAGAAAGCTGTAGAGGCTGGATCGTTAAGTATGTTCAAGGCTGAGACAGAGAGATTTTTAATGAGTAAGTAAATCAAGGGTTTTTGGCATAAGGTGGGAAAGTGGAATTGAGGATTATCATATCAGATCAGTCATGGATCATTAGTATCCCTTTGGGAAGGAAATCCTCCTCCCTTACCTAGCCTGGCCTACATGTAACTCCAGGTTCACAACATTTGGTTGACACTTTATTACCATCTTCATTTGCCTATGGCAAGCCACTCACTGTGCTCAGGAGGGTGGTTGACCATCACTTTCTCAAAGGCAGTTCAGGATGAATAATAAATGATGGTCTCACTGGGGTACATTGCAATATCACAGAATTGTTACAGCTCAGAAGGAGGCCATGTGACCCATTGTGTCAGCTCTCTACATGAGCATTGTGACTGATTGCCACCCCCCTGCCTTTTCCCCGTACCCCTGCACATAGTTTCTATTCATGTAATCATCTAATGCCCTCATGAATGTCTCGATTGAACCTGCCTCCACCACACTTCCAGGCAGTGCATTCCAGAGACGAACCACATGTTGTGTGAAATATTACTTTCTCACATGACATTTGCTTCTCTCGCAAATCACTTTAAATCTGTGCCCTCTCGTTCTTGATCTTTCTATGAGTGGGAACAGTTTGTCCGTATTCACTCTACCCAATCCTTTCATGATTTGTACATCTCTATCAAACCTCCTCTCAGCCTACTCCTCACCAAGAAAACAGTCCCAACCACGCCAGTCTATCCTCATAATTGAAGTTCCTCGTCCCTGGAGCCACTCCTGTGAACCTCTTCTGTACTCTCAACAATGCCTACACATCCTTCCTATAATGCGGTAGCCAGAACTGTGCACAATATTCCAGCTGAGGTCTGGCTTGTGCTTGTATAAATTCAGCATAACGTCTTTGCTAGTGTAATCTATGCCCCTATTAATAAAGCCCAGAATACAATCTGCTTTATTAAGGACTCTCTCCACCTGTCCGACCATCGTTAATGAGTTATGCATGTGCACAGCCAGACCCCACTGCTTCTGCAACCCCTTAAGAGTTGTACCCTTTATTTTCTATTGTCTCTGCATATTCTTCCTGCCTCACACTTCTGGGTAAATAAAAAAAAAAGAGAACCAGTATGGGGTATTATTTAATAGTTTTAGATTATTCTTTTCCTTCAGTGTTTTGGAAAAAAAGGTCAAGATTATTATTTAATGAATAACTAACATTTTTCAAAATAATTGTTTGTAATGTGCCGCTCATTCTTGACCCTTTTACGAATGGGAACAGTTACTCCCTGTCCACTCTGTCCAACCCCCTCGTGATTTTGAACATCTCTATCAAATCTCCTCTTCATCAAAGTCCTCTGAGACAAAGAGTCATCCAGACTCGAAACATTAGCAGCACGGTAGCATAGTGGTTAGCACTGTGGCTTCACAGCGCCAGGGTCCCAGGTTCAATTCCCTGCTAGGTCACTGTCTGTGCGGAGTCTGCACTTTCTCCCCGAGTCTGCGTGGGTTTCCTCCGGGTGCTCCAGTTTCCTCCCACAGTCCAAAGATGTGCCGGTTAGGTGGATTGGCCATGCTAAATTGCCTTTAGTGTCCAAAAAGGTTAGGAAGGTTTATTGAGTTAGTGGGACAGTGTGGAAGTGAAGGCTTAAATGGGTTGGCGCAGACTCGATAGGCCGAATGGCCTCCTTCTGCATTGTATGTTCTATGTTAGCTCCCTTCTCTCGCTACAGATGCTGTCAGACCTGCTGAGATTGTCCAGGATTTTCTATTTTTGGTTCAGATTCCAGCATCCGCAGTAATTTGCTTTTTTTCTCTTCTTAGTCTCCTTCTCTCCAAGGAGAACAGTCCCAAACAAGGACATAAATGACAAGTTATTTTGCTGGCATGGCACCTTGTTGAACATAACAATGGGAGATTAAATTGTGGCAGTGTAAACCCAATTCTGAACCTTAATTTTGCAACTAAAGGAAATTGAGGATCTGCAGGTTCTCACAGCCTCTTCCGTTATGACTGATCCTTAAGCAATCCATGATATCACTATGGCAACTTAAGAGAAAAAGTATTCAAAGCATGAGCAAAAGATAACCATTAAAATAGAAACTGTTGGAAATTATACAAGAGAACAATAATAAATGTGGGGCGTTTCTGCAATACACAGTATGACTGCTGTAGACATTTCTAAAGGCGATGATAGTGCTAAAAGTATTGATGCTATATTTACCCATGTGAAGTTATCTCCAATGGTTGTCTCAATCAGCTGCCTTTTGGAACTTGTGAATACCAACGATTCAGCTATTGTAAAATTGTGTTTGGACGCCAATTGTTAACCGTGGAATACCCCAGACTGTGCATTTCAATAAGACCATCTCATAATATCACAGTGCAGAGAAATCAATTTGTTTTCACATTTCTACTTAAGAACACTTTTTTTGTAGAAGCCACGTAGATTGCAGTAACACACCATACTGCTCAAATGTTCTTTGAAATGAAATGAAAATCGCTTATTGTCACGAGTAGGCTTCAAATGAAGTTACTGTGAAAAGCCCCTAGTCACCACGTTCCGGCGCCTGTTCGGGGAGGCTGGTACGGGAATCGAACCGTGCTGCTGGCCTGCTTGGTCTGCTTTCAAAGCCAGCGATTTAGCCCTGTGCTAAACAGCCCCTTCGATCAGCACGTGTTGAGTGTTCGTTGAAGACAAGGTTTCCCAATTAATTCAAATCAAAATCTATAAACAGGCATGACCAAACCAATTAAAATATCACTGAGTTTGATGTCTTCTCAGCTATATTCCAACATTGGTCCATTTTTGGACATATGTTTCTCATTTCTTACCACTCGTTTTAATGTCCACCTAGATTTACATTGTTCACAAAGGGATCCTGGACATTGTATAAATCTCCACTACCTTGTCGGGGTTTTTATTTAAACCCTGGAATGCAACATGAACAGGCATTACACCGATACTGGTATTAAAGTTGCTGAAGCTGCTAAAAGTATAAAAAAGAAAAGATCAATCAACTAAGCAGAAGAATCATTGTGGCTGGTTATATTGGAAAAGGTTTGGGAAGGAGTATTTGCCACTGTTAAGAATGCTGGGCGCGATTCTCCCAAAACGGGAGAAATCGTAAAGCTGGCGTCAAACCCGGGCGGGTTTGACGCCAGCGCGCCCCTTCCCGACCGGGAACCGATTCTGGTCCCCGGTCGGGGCTAGCAGCCCGACGCCGTAGGCTCCGGCATGACGGGCTTAACGAATATCGTTAAGCCCGCTTGCCGGAGTTAGCGCCGGCTGACGCGTCATATGACGTCAGCTGCGCATGCGCGGATTGGAAGACTCCAACCCGCGCATGCGCGGATGACGTCATCGCGTATTTGCGCGAAACCCGCGCATGCGCGGGCCGGGTTGCCCCTCAGCCGCCCCGCGAATGGATACTGCGGGGCGGCGGAAGGAGAAAGAGTGCGCGGGCATCGGGCCCGCTGCCCGCGATCGGTGCCCACCAATCGCGGGCCCATGGCACCCTTGGCACGGCCGTGGTACTGCCGTGCCAATCGGTGCCATGGTTATGAAAAGCGAGTTCGTGACGCCGTTTTTACGAACGGCCAGACCAGGTGTGTTTGCCGTTCGTAAAAACGGCGTAAAGGGCTGGGACTTCGGCCCATCGAACAGCTGTGAATCGCTGCCGGCCGTAAAAAAATGGCGGCAGCGATTCGGGTCGGGAGTTGGGCGGGGGGTGGGGGAGAATAGCGGGAGGGCGGGAAAAATGTCGGTAAGGCCCTCCCGCTATTCTCCGACCCGTCGTGGGGGTCGGAGAATTTCGCCCGCTGTGTCTATAATACCAGAGCAGCAACCTAGAGATTGGAAGTACAAATTTGGAAGATGCCAGTTAAAGCCCATGGCGGCTGCAGGATTATGAAGCGAAGACTCAACTAATTGAATGATGCCCTACAGAGTCTGTCTTGTGTGACCTCAATCCCATTTGTGGTTGACGCTCTACAAGCCAATCATTTGTCAACAAATTGAGGGACAGTTATAGAACATAGAACATACAATGCAGCCCATCGAGTCTGCACCAACCCACTGAAGCCCTCACTTCCACCCCATCCCCATAACCCAATAACACCTCCTAACCTTTTTGGACACGAAGGGCAATTTATCATGGCCAATCCACCTAACCTGCACGTCTTTGGACTGTGGGAGGAAACCGGAGCACCCAGAGGAAACCCACGCAGACACGGGGAGAATATGCAGACTCCGCACAGACAGTGCGTTCTCACCATAGCTGCGTGGGTTTCTTCCGGGTGCTCCGGTTTCCTCCCACAGTCCAAAGACGTGCAGATTAGATGGATATGTCTTGAGGAGAATCGCCAGATGAGTGGTGTCACGCCAGCTGTCTGTCAGATACCCCAAATTCACTTCCAATAGAACTGAGTGTCAGATGTACAGTGTGATACTGTCTGTTTTCTCCCTGAAGGAACTTCTCCAGAGATGTCCTGGAACTGAGATTATTGACCTCCAACCATGACAACCGCCTTCCTTTGTGCCGGGTATGAGCCAACTTGGAAATACATCACCATTCCTTCACTGTAATTAGAGCCAATATCCTGGAACAGCACCGTGGATGTACCTACAGTACAAGGATTGTAGCAGATCTAGAAGGCAGATCACCACCACCTTTTCACAGACATGGCCAATAAATGCTGGCCTAGCCAGCAACCCCACATTCCATGAATGAATTTTGAAAATGAATGCAACAGTGCCCTACCGTCTCCAGGAGAACAGTCAAATTTGTCAATGACATCCTTAAATTAAAATCATGTGGGCCAGCAAAAGGAAATCACAAGGCCACCAAACTCAGCCTGAAACTAGCCGATTTACCAAACTTATTTCTCTGGACTCTAATTGACAAACCTGCCCTTCTTCACTCTGTAATCTTTTGCTGTGTGTGTTTGAACTTCACATGCATGCATGCGACAATTGAAGCATATTTTATTATTTTACTTAGATTGGGTTAAGTATTTAGATTGGTTTAAGTCTTTCTTAACTCAAGGACACCTGTCCGATTGACATTATTATGATCACAATGTGTATGCACTTAAACACTGAATTTTCAAAAACACATGCTCCAATGAGGAGAGGGTAAAGAGGGGAGTCATTCGACTCCTCCTTACCTGATCGTACCACCCCCCATATCCAGACCTCTGATTCCTCCAACCCTGAGTCCTTCAACCACCCCCACACCTCAGGCACCCGACCTCCTTTGCATGTCCAACCCCCATCCTGGGATTAGAGACTCTCAGCTATCATTGCCGCTCTCCCCCAACACCCATTGCACCCCCTTTAGTCACCTCTTCCCATTTGACATTGACGTTCTACCCCAGTCACAACCCTACCTCTTCATTCTCCGTTCCTGGACTAGTGTGGACTAACTTTCTGCTGCAAACACCATAAGACCTTAAGACCATAAGACATAGGAGCAGAATTAGGCCACTCGGCCCATCGAGACTACTCCGCCTTAAATCATGGCTGATATTTTCTCATCCCCATTCTCCTGCCTTCTCCTCATAACCCCTGATCCCCATATTAATCAAGAACCTATCCATCACTGTCTTAAAGACACTCAGCGAATTGGCCTCCATAGCCTTCTGCGGCAAAGAGTTCCACAGATTCACCACCCTCTGGCTGAAAAAATCCCTCTTCATCTCTGTTTTAAAGGATCGTCACTTTAGTCTGAGATGGTGTCCTCTGGTTCTAGTTTTTTCTACAAGTGGAAACATCCTTTCCACGTCCACTCTATCCAGGCCTCGCAGTATCTTGTAAGTTTCAATAAGATCCCCTCTCATCCTTCTAAACTCCAACGAGTACAGACCCAGAGTCCTCAAACGTTCCTCATACGACAAGTTCTACACTCCAGGGATCATTGTTGTGAACCTCCTCTGGACCCTTTCCAAGGCCAGCACATCCTTCCTTAGATATGGGGCCAAACACTACTCACAATACTCCAAATGGGGTCTGACTAGAACCTTATACAGCCTCAGAAGTATATCCCTGGTCTTGTATTCTCGCCCTCTTGACATGAATGTTAACATTGCATTTGCCTTCTTAACTGCCAACTGAAACTGCACATTAACCAGTGACTGGTTCCTTGAGTATGGGGGGAATCTTAAATTGTGGGTTCCCCACTGACTTTCATAGAATCATAAAATTTACAGTGCAGAAGGAGGTAATTTGGTCCATCGAGTCTGAACCGGCCCTTGGAAAGAACACCCTTCCCAAGCCCGCACCTCCACCATATCTCCATAACTCATTAACTCCACCTAACCTTTTTGGACACTAAGGGCAATTTATCATGGCCAATTCACCTAACCTGCGCAATTGTGTACTGTGGGAGGAAACCGGGGCACCCAGAGGAAACCCACGCAGACACAGGGAGAACATGTAGACTCCACACAGCCAGTCACCCAAGCCGAGAATTGAACCTGGGACCCTGGAGCTGTGAAGCAACAGCGCTAACCATTGTGCTACCGTGCCGCCCACTGCTACCACGCCGCCCACTGTGCAGCTAGTCAGGCCAGCAGAACGTCATCCTGAAATATTTGCAATTGACCAACTTGAAATGATCAATTGTCTATTATTTATTAATGAAAAGATAAAGTTGATTCGAACAAGACTGACAACCTTCACTGAATCTAGGAAAATAAATTGAATGGCATTAACATGCTCAAAGCTACTGCAATATGTTTGAGGTTTTATACATTATCAAAGATAAGTGGTTTGTACAGACTATCAGAATGAGAATTTGTGGTTTGAAATTGCAAAATGCCAAATGACTAGCCTGAGAGACTTTGGTCTACCGGAAGTTAATTACAAGCTGATACACTTTGTCTCCCTCCTGTCTACTGACCACATGTAACTTAGTGCCACGGGCCATTAACAGCAACCACCCACAAGGTTCACGTCACTCATCTACCGGCATGGCAATGTATATTTTAACAGATCTTTGAACTGACAGATGTGAATTATGGCAGAAAGATCTGGGTTATATCTGAATATAATGTCCAGGCTCTCGTTCAGGTTCCTTTCTGTTGAAGGTTAATGAAGAAGTAATGCTCAACAGATGAATTTAACTGGCAGGATAAAGGCTGGAACTCTCCTGATTGCATCCCTAAATAAGTTTCGGCTAGGTTCTTTGAAAGTGAACCCTTGTATTTTATAAATCTAGCTCTGCACAAACTTTCCCCCACCCCTAATTATTGAGTAGGTAAAGCTCCAGCCTTAACCAACCCCCCCACCCCCCAGCCCCCCCCCCCCCCCCCCCCCCCCCCCCCCCCCCACCACCACCACCACCACCACCACCAATCCCTCCCCCCAGGATCTTGTCTGGAGACAGGAAAATTTTAGTCATCAGGAAAAATAGGACAGGCAAGGATTGATTTCTTTATAACAGAGGCGGCTGAGAGGAGACCTAATTGAAGTGTATACATTTGTGAGGGATCTGGATAGAGTAGGTTGAAAGTCCAAAGGCCCCTCAGACCACGAGACCAGAAGACAAAAGGGTAGAAGTGGGTCATTTAGCTCATCGAGGCACCACTGCCATTCAATCATGGTTGATATGTTTCTCATCCCCATTCTTCTGCCTTCTCCCCATAACTGAGCGGTGCCTAACCAAGCATTTAGGTTAGAAAATTGGAGGTTTAGTTGAGATTTGAGGGAAAACGTTTTCCCTGCCAGAGGGTGGTAGGGATCTCGAACTCACTAACTGAAAGGGCAGTCAAGTCAGAAACCCCCGCAAAATTCAAAAAGTCAAGATGAACTTGAAGAGCTGTAACCGAAGGCTGGGATTTTGCACAACTTCCCCCCACTAGATCTAGGTGTACAGGTCCACAGGTCACTGAAAGGGGCAACACAGGTGGAAAAGGTAATTCAGAAGACATACGACATGCCTTCATTGGTCGGGGCATTGAATATACGAATTGGTAAGTCATGTTGCAGCTGTATAGAACCTTAGTTAGGCCACACTTGGAGTATCGTGTTCAATTCTGGTCGCCACACTACTAGAAGGATGTGGAGGCTTTAGAGAGGGTGCAGAAGATATTTACCAGGATGTTGCCTGATATGGAGGGCATTAGCTATGAGGAGCGGTTGAATAAACCCGGTTTGTTCTCATTGGAACGACGGAGGTTGAGGGGCGACCTGATAGAGGTCTACAAAATTATGAGGGGCATAGACAGAGTGGATAGTCAGAGACTTTTTCCCAGGGTAGAGGGGTCAATTACTAGGGGGCATAGGTTTAAGGTGCGAGGGGCAAGGTTTAGAGGAGACGTACGAGGCAAGTGTTTTACACAGAGGGTAGTGGGTGCCTGGAACTTGCTGCCAGAGGAGGTGGTGGAAGCAGGGGCGATAGTGACATTTAAGGGGCATCTTGATAAATACATGAATAGGTTGGGAATAGAGCAATACGGACCCAGGAAGTGTAGAAGATTATAGTTTGGACGGGCAGCAAGGTCGGCATAGGCCTGAAGGGCCGAAGGGCATGTTCCTGTGCTATACTTTTCTTTGTTCTTTGTTCACCACCCTCACGGCAGGTTTCCCCACAGTGGTTGTGCAGCCAGTAGGATCTTCTTGTCACATCAACGTCTATTGGTTTTTGCGTGGCTTTCCCGCTCCACCGCTTGAAAACCTAACACGGGGGCGTCGGCTCTGATGGGACTGAAAGACCCTACTGGTGGGAAGGGCAGGAAAATCCAGCCAATTATTTTTGGGGGCCAAGAGATTGAATGCGGGATTAGAATGGATGGCGCCTTATCAGCTATCAGAGACAGAATGGGCGGACTGTCATAGAGTCATAGATGTTTACAGCGTGGAAACAGGTCCTTTGACCCAGCTTGTCCATGCCGCCTAGTTTCTATCACTAATCTAGTCCTACTTGCCTGTATTTGGCCTGTATCCCTCTATATCCACCTTGCCCATGTAACTGTCATACTGCTTTTTAAAGGATCAAACTGTACCCGCCTCTACCACTGCCTCTGGCATCCTGTTCCAGATGCTCACTGTCATAATATGCACCCATGCACATCATGAGGTAAAAGCAGACAGTGACAGACACCCGGGTTAGCCAATCAGCATACAGAACAGAACACAACCAATTACCAGACAGAACACAAGAGGGGAGCTTCCAACTATAAAACACACGAGGCATCAGCACTCTGCCTCTTTCCCCTGGTGACAACTGTAGTGACAGTCAGGGTGTACAAATCATTCAAAACCTTCTACACGTGGATCAGAGCTAGCCTTGTCTAGATAGTTAATGTTAGTTTACTTAGAGCTGTAGAGAGTCAACCCACAGGCAGCTGTGTGCTTCGTAACTGAGGTTCAGTAAATCTTATATTGATCCAACGCCCATGTTTGGTGTAGACTTGATAAGTTAACTGCACTGTGTGCAGTCCATGTTACCCAAGGGTGAACAACATGATATTCACCACCTTCTGTGTGAATAAATTTCCCCTTTGGTCTCTTTTGTATCTCTCTCTTCTCATATTTAGCCAATGCCCTCTAGTTCTGGACTCCACTACCTTTGGGAAAAGATGTTGACCATCTACCTTTTGATGCTCCTCATTATTTTATAGACCTCTTTAAGATCACCCGTAAGCATCCTACGCTCCAGGGAAAAAAGTCCCAGCCTATCCAACCTCTCCTTATAACTCAGATCATCAAGTCCTGGTAGCAGCCTTGTAAATCTCTTCTGCACTCTTTCTAGTTTAATAATATCCTTTCTCGTTGAACAATCTCCTTTCAATTCTGTCAGTTTCTCTGATTGTATACTTCTAGTTCAAACAAAAGCATGGACACCAGGAAATCAAAGTTTCAATTTCTGGTCTGAGCTGATCTTAATTCAGGTCCGTTATGTGTTTGGTCCAAGGAAATGGAAATAAAAACAAGTCAGTGATGTACCATCAATTGAACGCAAGACGAGTTGCTGTACAAAAGTATGGCTTTAATCAGCTAGATGTTAGCCCTGCGGTCGATTACAGTAAATGGATGACCGCCGGGTGTACTGGGTATTTATACCCCGCCCTGGAGGCGGGGTTAACTCAGCCTCTCGACCAATCGGGGAGCCGTCACATGACTGGTCTCAACCAACCGGTCGAGAGGCACATGACCGACCAGGGCCAATGGTAACCCGGTGTTCTGCACCAATGGCAGGCAGCTATGCTAATCATACCACCACAGTCAGCGACCTACACCCCACCCACCTGACACTGTCACCAACCACCGCGGTCCCCCACCCTGCTGCACATTTATTCCCATCAAGTGAACACCATTTATTGCCTTTCTCTCATTGCCCCTGAGGTTGACAGACAGTTGATCGAGAGTGATGGTAGTGCAGCTCGAGGGTCACAGTAGGCACGGCTAGGGTGATGGAGGGAGAGTCGAGTGTGATGGAGGGAAGGACAAGAGTGACTGAGGAAGGGTGCAGGGTAATGGCTTGCAGCTCTAAGGATCCAAGTGTGGCAGGTGGAAAAAGGGTTGGCAATATCTAGTTCAAAGTTCAACTCGCAGGCAGCAGAATTATGCTGTCAACTTGAAGGGAGTGGATGCATGTCCGCCCGCCACTTATAAAAGGCATCAAGAACTCGACCACTGTGAGGTAACGGTGCAGCCAGTGACATCATGCCCAACTCACCGCACAATTGGATAGCCCCTTCATGCACTGTATTGAGTGTATTGGACTTCATGTCGTCTTATTTTATGCGGGCAGCACGGTGGCACAGTGGTTAGCATTGCTGCCTACGGCGCTGAGGACCTGGGTTTGAATCCAGGCCCTGGGTCACTGTCTGTGAGGAGTTTGCACATTCTCCCCGTGTCTGCGTGGGTTTCGCCCCCACAACCCAAAGATGTGTAGGGTAGGTGGATTGGCCACGTTAAATTGCCCCTTAATTGGAAAAAATAATTGGGTACTCTAACTTTATTTTAAAAAAATAAAAAAATCTTATTTTATGCAATGTATGACAAATTTTATAAATTAAGTATATTTTGTGGAAAATAGGCAGAATAAAGGGGCAGGATTCTCTGGTTCTGAGACTAAGTGCTGACACCAACTCAAAATCCATTGACTTTTATGATAGAAAATGCATGGCTGTCTTGCCGGCTGCGGCAATGGTGATACATGCCCGTCCACCCTGACCCCACAGCCCAAATCCTGGCCACCCCCCACAATTGCCCCGGACCTGGCAGAAGCCCCCCACCCCGGCCAGCAGCAAACTATGGCGATGTTGGACATCTTCCACACGCCCTCTCTCTCCGTCAGCCATGCCTGTTCCACGATTTTTAAAAGCAGAAGTGAACCACAGCATCGGGATCTCAGTCCTTTGGAGGCGGAGAATCGCGGAGTCCCCGGAGAATCCCGGGTCGGGCCCGCAAATGAAATTGACTCCTTTTTGAGATGATGGAGAATCGCGATTTGGCATCAAATCGGCGCCTGCTGCAATTTTGGCCGTCAGAAGCTATTCTCCGCCCAATCGCATTTCCCGACTTCGGCGCCGGCTAACAGAAAACCCCACCAAAAAACACGGGGAGAATGTGCAAACTCCACGCGGACAGTGACCCAGAGCCGGGATTGAACCTGGGACCTCGGTGCCGTGAGGCAGCAGTGCTAACTCACTGTGCCACCGTGCTGCCCCGCCCAAGATATTTCACCCCTCTGATGTTTGAAACTGAAGCCAAAGGCCAGATTTGAGTTAGTTTATATTGAAGTGATATTGGTGTCACATTGGAAACTATAGAAACATCCTGCTTGAACCACCATGGTGCTGCCACAAAACTGGCTGGGAACATTAGTGGTGGAACGAATATTCACTGCACAATGATATGATGTAATTATAAACAGAAAAGTCTGGATAAACTCAGCCGGTCTGGCGGCATCTGTGGAGAGAGAAACGGAGTCAATGTTTTGAATCTGTGTGGCTCTTCGACAGAACTCTGCCAGACCGGTTGAATTTTTCCAGCATTTTCTGTTTTTATTGCAAATCTCCAACATCCGTATTTTATTTGCTTTGGTATGAAGTAATTGTCTTGCATTTTGTTCTCAGTTTAAAGTTTTAATAATTCTCCACTTAAATTTTCCGCTCCTTCCCTAAAATGATTGAATGAAGGCTGGGATAGCATTCCGACGGCATCAGCTGTGTTATGTATGATTGCTCTATTTTCGGTGTAATTTCACACAGATTGCCGAATATTCAACCAACAGAAGCATCAGAGGAAAATCCAAGACTGTTGTGGCATCAATGTGTGAACTTTCCTCGACCTCTGAATCAGGAGTGGGTCAGTATTCGCACCCTCTGGACCCAGGAAGAATCATGAATCGTAGAATTACTACAGTGGAGAAGGAGGCCATTCGGCCCACTGAGTCTGCACCGACCCTCTCAAAAAATACCCTATCTAGGCCCGCAACCCACCCCATCTCCATAACCCAATCACCCCACCTAACCTTTTGAACATTAAGGGGTACGTTATCGTGGCCAATCCACTTAACTTGCACATTTGTGGACTGTGGGAGGAAACCAGAGCACGCGGAGGAAACCCATGCAGACATGGGGAGAATGTGCAGGCTCTGCACAGTCACCCAAGGCAAGAATTCAGCCCAGGTCTCTGGCGCTGTGAGGCAGCAGTGCTAACCACTGTGCCACCGTGCTGACCCTCGGATCTCAGATCTTATTTGCGAATACATTATTGCTCTGTTCCACACTGGGCACTGAATTTACCAACTGTTTGCAACTCTGGGACCCTATGTATCCCTTCATTGCCTTTGACTTACCATTTCAGGCTCAGCCTTATTCCCTGCAGGCCTGCTCTTTAGAATGCTGGGCGCGATTCTCCCAGCCCTGCGCCAGGCCGGAGAGTCGCCGCAACCACGCCATGCCACCCCGACACCGGCACGTGATTCTCTAAGGTGTGGACAATCAGCGCCATTTGCGGCGGCGCATTTGGCACGGCGCCGATAGTACAAGGCCAGGCCGCCGATCCTCCGGCCTGGATGGGCCTAGCGATGGCACGGAAAAAACAGAGTCCCGCTGGCGCCGTCCACAGCTGGTCGCTGCCGGCGGGAACTCTGCTCAAAGGGTCGGGGGGGGGGGGGGCGGCCTGTGGGGGGGCATCCGATGGTGTCTGACCCACGATCGCAGGTCGGCCTCTCCCACCCTGGACCTACTTTGTTGCGTATCCGGCCCCAGAACCCCCGCGCCATGTTGCGTCGGGCAGGTGCGTTCCCTAAAGCCACCGCATGCGCTGGTTGGCGCCGCCCACAGTGCACACCAGGAAGCGAGGTTGGAGCGCCATGAACCGCTCCAGTGCCGTGCTGGCCCCCAGAATCGCTAGTGCCCGAGCCTATTTGGCGCCGCCGTGAAACACCACGGCGTTCACGACGGCGTGGACACTCTGTCCCGCGATCGGAGAATCGTACCCCCTGTCTCTAAACTTCTCTTCCTGCAGAGAGAAGATGGAATTCAGAATTTGGAGTGGAGGGAGAAGAACTTCTTGCAAGATGACCAGGCTCAAGGGCCCATGTGGCCTACTCCTGCCGCTATTTCTTAGGCTCTCTTATTATGTTCATCCATATTTAAAACCTCCTTAGAATCAATCGCTCTGGCCAAACTTGCAGACGCCCCGTCCCCTCCTCCCCCAGCTCACCTCCTACCTGGATCGACATCTGTTTTCATTACCCTGATGTGTGAAAGCAGCTTGGAATATTTTCTAACAGTTAAAACTGCTGTAAAAATGCAAATATTTGGAGGGAAAATCTGCTAGAGTGTCTCAAGAGTAACTTTACCAGATGAGAGAGCCCTTTAACCAGCTGTGGAATGATAATACAAGTGATATGGAGATGTGTGCTTCAGGTGACATTAACCGTAGACATGTGAAAGGAACTCAGAGAGTGCACCCAATGACTGTGATAAAAGCAGTGAAGCAATTGAATTATGAAAGGTTGTTTTATACCAGTGACCATGCAGAAGAGTGGTTCATTTTTGTTCCCCTCATTCCCTTATAAATGTAAGTGGAGATGGTTAAGACGGTGTGTGCAGACAGGAGAAGGGGTTCATTTAAAGAAGAATGAATGTCGGTCTGCAGATCTCATCGATATGCTCAGCCATGGATATATGACAGTTGCCTCAGGACTTCATTGAGAGCAGAATCTTACTTCTCGCCTAACTGAAATGAATTAAAGATTGCGTTCCTGAAATGATAGTTCTCACCAGTCTACAAACATTATACACAAATACAAAGTTGAAGATAATCTTTATTTGGTGCATTATTTTCAAATAAAATGGTATATCGTATTTCATTTTAAACCTAAGATTTTAGCTGAGCTAAGGATTTGAATAGCATAAAAGCCAGCAAATAGGTGGATCACTCATACCTCTATAATTAAATATTGCCTGGAGAAATCAATAACTAGTCTAACTGCAGTCAGGAAAAGACAAAATTTGACCCTGAAATGATAGAATTTAATGGGATCAGTAAGTTAGAACATAAGGATTACAACAAATCAGGTTTATTACGAATGATGTTTAACAGTGAAACAGATTTTATTTCCCCAAGCATGTCTGTCCAATATTTCAAGCAATTCACATATCTGAATAAGGTAATGTTCTATAAAGATCTGCCTGCAAGTTACAAAGATAGTGATGGTGAGGCTAACATGCACAGATAATGCAGATGTTGCTGTCAGAAATGGCCAACAGGATATGCTGTAACAGTCCTCACTAATAAACTCAACACTGAAAAGTGACACAAAGTTGGGATACTTTTGTTTAGTGATAATTACTGGCACACAACCTCTGTGACCCTGAAAATATAATTTTACAAGTGTGGAATGTCAGCCTTCAGGTGCGAATTGGTAATGGAGACGTTTTTCTTTTTGCATCTGTCACTTTTATCTCTCTCTTAATCATAACTGTCTTTATCAATATTTATTTTGCTTTCTGTGTATGGTTTAAATGTAATTTCTACTTTCTGCTTGTATTTCCTGGTTTAAACTCTTCAGGAGTTTAAAGAAAGGATGTATTTGGGTCTGATAAAATGTAAACATTTGAGAAGTGTCAGGCCGATTTCAACCCACCACTTCTCATCTTTTAACAGGTTTAACAAATGTGGGACAGGGGGAAGGCAGCCAAACTGCTCTCAGGATGTAGATTGCTTTTTCAATATAACAGTGGGGATGGGGACCTCACATTTAAGTTGCCTCATAGCTTTAACTTTGGTTAGCTCGCTTTCGCAGACATCAGAAAAACATAGCATCTCAAGGAAGGTGAGGAAACATTCAGAAAAAAATGAAAGTGCTCTGACAGCACAGCCTGTGGGTCAAAAGTGCTTACCCCAGCCCACCAAGCTACCTTCTTCCTTGCTGTCGGAACTGTCCCCACCACCAGACTCCATAGCCAACATTCAGACCTTTCTATCTGGAGAGTCCACTTGGAATTAGAGAACAAATCTCTCACTCCCCTCTCTCACCACTACTGCCTCCCACCTCCCTCTAGCCCCCTCCCAATCAGGATTGGATGCCTTCCTGGGATCCAATCCCTACTTCCAGAGTTGGATGTTGGGTCTTGCTCAAACCCACAGCCCATGCTAACTCATCAGCAGCTTTCCAATCTGTTCCTGTGGCTTGCTCTGGGGTCAGCCCCACCCATCAGCGAGCCAAATCTGTCGATCAGGCTGCCTTCTGGGCGGGAATCCTGTCGATGAAAAAGCCTCATCCGGTAGTGTTAAAATATCAGAACAGGATTTCTTGTCCAAACTCTTCGATCTGATTTTCCTTCCCACTTGTGAAACCTGCTCCAATCAACAGCAGGGCCTGCTTGTCTGAGTGGGAATTCCTTCATCTCATTCGTTGAAGAGCCTCACTCATAGGAGTAAGGGGTTCTGTGATTGGCTAAGACACTGGATTGGAGCAAGTCTCTATTGAAAAGCCCACAAAATCTTTGTGGTCAGCTTCAGTATTGTGAACAGCATACACAATTCCTTCATCAGCACAGTAACACACTGGTTAGCACTGTTGCTTCACAGCTCCAGGGTCACGGGTTCAATTCCCGGCTTGGGACACTGCCTGTGCGGAGACTGCACGTTCTCTCCGTGTCTGCATGAGTTTCCTTCGGGTGCTCCGGTTTCCTCCCACAGTCCAAAGATGTGCAGGTTAGGTGGATTGGCCATGGTAAATTGCCCTTAGCGTCCAAAAAGGTTAGTTGGGGTTACTGGGTTCCAAGGATAGGGTAGAGGTGTGGGCTTAAGTAGGGTCCTCTTTACAAGGGGAGGTGCAGTTTCGATGGGCCGAATGGCTTCCTTCTGCACTGTAAATTTTATGATTCTATGATCCGACCACAAAATCTGAAGCTCTGGGCTTGATTCTCTGCCGCCGGTATGCACCGTTTTGCCGGCAGCCTGTGGATTTCCCGACGGCGTGGAGCTGCCCATACAGTGGGTAACCCCATTGACCAGCCAGGGAAATGGAGCATCCCGCCGGCATTGCTGAACCAGAAATCTGGTGCTGCGGGATGGAGAAACCAGCCCAGTATCGTTTTTGAATAGTAAACATATTAATATAGTACAATTGCATTCACAGGTTTGCCTGTGTGGTAGTATGACTACTGTGGTAGTACCACTACTGTGGTAGTACTACGGTACCTGGGAGTGTGAGCTACCATTGGTGGAGAAGGCTCGCTGCTCATTGGCCTAAGTGTTTGCATTTCATTGGTCGGAACGTAAGGTAGCTCCGCCCAGTGAGGCAAGGCATAAGAACCCGTGTTTCCTAGCAGCCGGCCTTCTTTCTGTACTCGAGCTGCTGGGGAAACATCTTGTTGATTAAAGCCTTCAATTCGGACTACATCCTCGTTTCAGTAGTTACTGATCGCGCATCAGCCTGCAACAGAGAAACATTTACAAAATGTACGGAAAGGTGTATTTGTCAGGGGTGTGGTGCAACTAGATATGTATGGATGTGTAACAAAAACAAAATACTATTGATGCTAAAAAGCTGAAACGTGGGATCTTCCAGTCCAGCTGGTGGTGACACCCCGCCATGGGTTCCCCGGCGGCTGAAGGTGGGAACAATGGGAAAACCCACCGACAGTGGCAGGACTGGAGGATCCTACCGCTGGCCAAAGGGGGGCCACCCCCATCCCAAAACACCCCCACAATGGTGGGGAGGAGGAGGCGGGGAGAAATCCCACCCAATGTTTCAGGTCTGCAATCTTTTATCTGAACTGATATTTCTGTAACCAGCTATGGTTTAAAGCAGGAACCTTTTCTGATGCTGCTGTCAGGCAATTGAACTGAATTCTGAAATCAGCGGAAGGAATTCAGTGCATCAGTGGGAAACATTTTCAAATATGCCTGACCCCTTTACTCACTCACTCCTGAAGATGTTCCCCGCATCGTCAATTTAGTTTCATCAAAACCAATGGTGATACCATCAGCTGGCTTGTTATCAAGTTAATCTTCCCATCCTCTTCAATACCACCCAATGTACAGTGTTGCCAGGTTGCTGGCACTCTCCATTAACCTTATGTAGCTACCGAGGTATTGCAATGAGCAAAAAGCTCCCTTGATTAGAAGCTGTAATCAATTAATTTGAAGACCTGTCATTAAGCACTCATTTGCTAACATATCAACATCATGAAGACCGGAGTCAATTCCATTTCAACTGAACGGTTGCTGAGTATTTGTGCTCATCAAGCAGAGATTCTCAGTAATGGAAATGGAAATATTTGCTCTTTTAATGCCTGTAACATCAGCATTAAGTATAATAGGTTATGTGGGTCCTTACGTAGCAGCTGGGCTTGACCTTAGAGCAGGATCTTCGACCGCCCACTTGACAGATTTTTCCAGGAGGTGGAGCCGGTCCTTGGACTCTCGATCGGCTGGTATTCCTTCCTCATGCTCCTTTTCCAGGTCTTGTCCTGCCATCGGGTGTCCGCGAAGAATTGTTCCCATCAATCAGGAGGTTCCTCCAAGTCGGTCTCGCCTGAGGAAGGGTTTCCCAGACGTTGCCGTCTATGTTGCATTTCTTGAGGTGAGCCTTCAGGGTGTCTTTAGTTCTGTATAATTCCAGTTTCTGATTGTTTCTGAGGTTTTGTTTCAGAACATAGAACATATGGAGGCCATTCGGCCCATCGAGTCTGCACCAACCCACTTAAGCCCTCACTTCCACCCTAGCCCCATAACCCAATAACCCTTCCTAACCTTTTTGGACACTAAGGGCAATTTATCATGGCCAACCCACCTGACATGCACGTCTTTGGACTGTGGGAGGAAACCAGAGCACCCGGAGGAAACCCACGCAGACATGGGGAGAACGTGCAGACTCCGCACAGACAGTGAGCCAGTGGGGAATCGAACCTGGGACCCTGGCGCTGTGAAGCCATAGTGCTAACCACTATGCTACCGTGTTGCCCTTTCATTTAGGTTTTCATTTAGGTTGCATCCAAACTGTGTCCTATTTTTAAAATCAATTAATATCAATCAAATATTTTTCTGTTTGCTAAAGCACAGTTGGATATTATAAAATGACATTTCCTCTGGTAATATGTATTCTGATACAAATAGAGCTCAGTAAAAAGAATAATTTTTGACATGCATATCACGAACCGTAAATCATAATAAATGATAATTACATCTCCAAAAGCATTAGATATGTTTATGTACAAAAGCATACTTTAGTTTGGCACACTTTTCAGTTCCAATCATTCCAAAAGCAATTAACTTCGCTCAACAAAATATGCCTACAAATAGGTTTCAGCAACAAGAATGAATTTAATGTTTCTATAATCGAATCTATGGGCGTAATTCTCCGGAACAGGTTCGAAGTGTGGTAGCAAGCTTCCCGGTACTGGGCCTAGCAAGGCCGTCAATGCAACTCAATGTTAATTGGTCTACTTAACGAGGCCCCACAGGCTTCTCCTCGCAAACGAAGGTCCGCCAGCTGATCCGCCGGAACTGCGCATGCACTAACATGGTCGAGCAGCACTTAAGCTGCACTTGCTCAGCCAACCCCAGCCAGCTCGGAACAATGGCACCCAGGAGACTGGCCCAAGATTCGGGGATGCTGGCCTGGGGAGGCTGCTAGACCCTGCGGAGGCCAGGAGGGATGTCCTGTTCCCCTGAGGGTCCCAGAGGATGAGTCACACGGCAGCCAGTGCTGCCTGGGATGAGGTGGCAGAAACTGTCAGCTCAGGGAGTGTGACCAGGAGGACTGGCCTTCAGTGCCGGGAAAAGGTCAACGGATAACACGGTTGAATAGGCATCAATCCCAGCCCCCAGCCCACCTCCCTACCAAGGGAGCATCCAACCCCCAAATCCCCATGTAACCCCCAGCCCATCTAACACACCCCTCCTCCTTCAACCATCCCCCAATCCCTCCTACACACCCCCTCTCACCACTGTGAATCACAAGTGAGACTAACGAAGCCCTCTATGCATGTCCTCAGGATAAACTCTCCCAGAATCGTTGGCAGAGGGCCCAGACTGGCAGTGGCATTCCGAACATATGCATCCTCGCCTCCTTTGAGGAGCAAGCCCTGGAGGTGACTGAAATGGCCGAGGACAAAGTGGTCATACACATGGAGGCTGGCGGACTCCACATAGGTGAGGAACCACGGGGCTCTACCAGGAGGACCTATCAAGCGTGAGTTGTTATTGCCTTACTGACTGACCCATCCCTCCCACTGTCCATTCTCCCGCAGGTTCTCCAGCTGACGGTGTGGGGCCCATCCCGGGTGACCCCCTCTCCTGACTCCGAAGAGAACTTCTCAGAGGAGAGCTCCAAGGATGCAACCATAGCCGCGGCACAGCTGTCATCCCCACCCTCCACCAGCAGGATTCACACCCCTCAGTAGGACTTGCTAGTTGTCAGGCTTCAGTGGCTCAATCTGGTGAGCATCAAACTGTTAATGTTGCACATCAGGCGGAGGCAGGAACCCCAGACAAGAAAGCAGTCAGAGGTCTGCTGGATCCCAGGACCCAGCTGAGTCCCAGCCTGATGCTGAGTCTGTGATACATTGGTACTTGGAGCTGATGGAGACAATAGGGAGCAGCCGGGTCATTCAGAGGGAGATGTCAGCATCACTCCAGCAGATCCACAGCTGCTTGGAGGAGTCCCAGAGGCTATGGGTGCAAGAAATGGTGCCGGCAATGAGTGGCACCGAGGCCAACACTGTTAGGGTAGCGACCCAGTGGAGAGCCTGGTGCACAACGTCGGCATCATGAGTGAAGGCATCACGCAGTCGGTGCCGGCCATGACTGAGGGTCTTGGCAGAGTGTCCGACTCACTGGGGAATGTGACCCAGTACCAGGTTGACCTTGATGAGGTTCTGTGAGACATATCCTGCTCTCAGGTGGCATGGCCAAGGTGCTGCGGTACATGTCGCAGTCGCAGGTGGGCGTTGCTGAGGCGCTGCAGAGCATGTCCCAGTCACTGAGGAGCATCGCAGAGGCCATTGACACGATGGCACAGACCACGGGGAGCCACCAGGGCTGGAAAAGGCAGATGCTGCAGGGCAGCCGGGGCTCAAACCAGCTGCCTCTCCATCCAAAGGTGAAACCCAGGGCCCCATGGGCACCGACCGGGAGGATGGGCCGCTGAGTGCCAAGCCAGACACATGCCATGGAGTGGTGATGGTAGCCACCAGCACCCCTGAGTTCCACCGCTCTGATGGGGTCAGCACACCAGGACAGGGCGGCACGACTGTGTCTGTGCTGCCGACAAGTGAGCCGGGGCCCTCCGACCGCAGAGCCCCCAGAGGACCCCTGCCAGGGGTATCGAAGGCACGGTCCGAGGTAGGCACCTGGCAGCCTCCACCTTAGCGGTGTATCCTGGGGAAACACCTGGACATCGTGGTAGAGCTAGGAGGGCAAAGCACATTGAGAATCACTGAGGGCACTGGGGGGGGGGGGGGGGGGGGGGGGGGGGGCGCTAGGTAAGGGGTGCGGAGGGGGTTAGGTGGGTGGCACTATCGGAAGTAGGGTATTGTAGAATACATTAATCAACTTTTCGCACAACCATTATGATGCCTCTGTCACTTTCTTCTGCAATGCGTGCTGACCTCTGCACCCTTGCCCATCTCTACAGGCATCCCACCCCCCCGCCCTCCCCATGGCACTCACCCACCCTCCGGCCACGGAGCTGTGTCCCATCCCCCAGGTGTTCTGATCCAGGCTGCTGCGTGTGTTTTGTTGCCTCCCGCAGTGATCACGTAGTGTCCAGGCATCAAGGTTTGATTGGGATGCTAGGCAATGGCTCCCAGATGCTACATGGCCCACCCACCTACTGGAATCCACTTGGCATGAATGAAGTGCTCACTTAACCACGATTGCCAATTCTCTATTAGCGATAGCCTTCAGCCATGTAGTCAGAGGCCTTGGCAGTCAGTGGGAGTTATGTGTGGTCATTGGGGCAGATGGGCAGGAACAGGGGTTGACCCCAGAATGGGTACACATGATCCAAAGTTTGGCATGGTGTTGCTGCGGGTTTTTGACGCTCAGTTACCCCTGGCGCACCCCCCACCCCTCCATGGCAGTCCACCCCTGTGGAGGGTCCCCCACCCCAGCCGAGTGTCACTCACTGAGCCTTCGGGTGGCAAACCCAGCACCACTGGGATCTTTACTGATAAGCAAAGATGGCTACTCACCTCCTCGGCTCCCCACAGAAGCCCTTCCGCCAGTTTCATGTTTTTCAAAAGGAGTACTAATCGGCACCAGCGTGAATGACAGGAGACCATTGGATATGGGGTGGCTCGCGTCAATTGTACAGAACATGGGCTTAAGTGGTGATAATTGGTTTCTCGCCACGCTACGGCAAGATCTCGATTTCACCTACGGGTGCGGGCTGGTTGTATCGCAAACTGTTTGGCGCTTGGTGTGGATGTCATTTTTGGCCTCACCCATTATTCACCGGCCTTGTTACGCTTGGGCGAGAGCGCAACGAGGCTGGAGAATCGCGCCCTAAAACATTTGTTTCACAATTACCTATAACCTATAGGTTTTTAGCATTTAAAGTTTCCAAAATGGACAAAATTGTACGCAAGCATGAATGGCAGTAGATCTATTTCACATCCTCTACTGTTAACCTACACAACATGGTCACAATAACTCTCCCAAAGTGCTCCAAAAATCAGTTTGAAAAAGGGATTGCCAGACAACATAAAGGTGGATGTCCATCGAGTTCTTCTTCCTGGTAGTCATATGATGCTTGGAGTTGTTGACCCAAGATATTTAAATTCTAATTGGTGAGCATGGTGGGCAGGTTGTTTCCACTGGCGGGTGACAGCAGAACTAGGGGGCATAGCCTCAAAATAAGGGGAAGTAGATTTAGGACTGAGTTTAGGAGGAACTTCTTCACCCAAAGGGTTGTGAATCTATGGAATTCCTTGCCCAGTGAAGCAGTTGAGGCTCCTTCATTACATGTTTTTAAGGTAAAGATAGATAGTTTTTTGAAGAATAAAGGGATTAAGGGTTATGGTGTTAGGGCCGGAAAGTGGAGCTGAGTCCACAAAAGATCAGCCATGATCTAATTGAATGGCGGAGCAGGCTCGAGGGGCCAGATGGCCTACTCCTGCTCCTAGTTCTTATGTTCTTATGAAAGAGGTGCCCTGTTACTGTTGCATTCTTTAAAGAACTTACTTCTTTAAAGTATGAGCACTCAAGTCAGGCGAGGCAACTTGTTTCATTCAAGACATTAATCAAATTAGATACTCAAATAACCCATTGACAACAGGCCACTTGTTGCCAGTATAATGTAATGAATCTCAGGCACCCGTAAAGCTGATAGCCGATCTCCTATTTAGGGCAGGGATTGAATATTGTCCTGCCCGGTCTGAAATAGAATATTACTTCTGCAATAAATTCTATCCACAACATGTGTAATTCCAAATGTAATTCTGTCACCGCAGGCAAAGTATATTTTAAAACAAATTAATCATTAATCCGGATATGAGTCAACTCATAAGTTCTCTTTTTTTTGCCAAATTGTTTTCAATAATGTCAGTGAATTCATTGAACAGCTGAACCATTCACTCGAGGAGGATATTGGGTTCAATCCCCTGTCTGTGCTGTATTGGCTGATCTTAGTTACAGTTCGACTGAGACCTCTCAGGCTGTGGGGGGGGGGGGGGGGGGGGATTCATTGGGGTTTTAATGATTGCCCAGAGATTGCTGCAAGGATGTCACTGACCAGCGCTTCTCCAGGTGGCAACTGGGCCGAACAAGATCGGAAGAGGTGATAAATGGATGTGTTTTGGGTTGGAAAGATGCGGGTACTGGTGAGCTCCAGCTATCTGTACTGGGAGTTCCTTTCTTTTGCACATGGACACAAGATGAGTTGTGTTGCAATTTTTTTGATGTTTCCAAGTTCGGACAAAGGATTAAGAGATTAGCTGAGAACCTAGGCGGAGGAGTAGAGTGGGAAAGTAGGTGCAGTCATAAAGTAGTACCTTTTGCGTAAAAATGAAGTGAAAACATGTCCATGCTATCTGTAAGAATCTTAGGAAGAGCAGAGAGGTCCGGGAATGCTGGGTGTACAGAGACGAGATGGAGATGAGTAGAAAAGGTCAATAAAAGCAATTGGGATTCTGCTTTACGCAGATAGGCCTGGATCTTCCGAGAAACAGCAATTATCATTGGATTTCCACTCCGTAATTTTCTGGGCCCTGACTCTGCTCTGCATTTCTGGTGGGGGGGTCTTCCGAGCTGTCTTCTTCAGAAATATAGAGCATTCAGTCTCATGAAGAACTCCATTGCAGTGCTGTAGCATGGGAGGGAGACAAGCAATGACCACTTTTTATGGCACTAGCGGCTGTCAGATAAGTTTAAAGGCCCGATGTGAATGTTAGTGAATGGGTGAATCGGTGATTCGATGAATGAGTGACTGGGTAGGGTGGTAGGTGGGTGAGATAAGTGGGTGAGGTGATCAGTGGGTAAGGCGTTGGGTGGTTAGGGTGAAGTGGGTAGGGTAGCAGATGGGTAGGGCAGTAGCTGGGTAGAGCGGCAGGTGGGTAATGTGGTTAGGTGGGTAAGGTGGTAGGTGGGTAAGGGAGTTAGTACATGGTAGTTGAGTTGGGTAAGGTTGGGTACTTAGGTCAGGGGCTGTCCGGTTAGGTCATTGGGTTGGGGAGGGGGGGGGGGGGGGTGAGCTAGTCAGGCCTGACCAGGAGTGGGAGCAATAATGGGGTAGTCAGGGCTTATTGTGGTCGGGGAGGATAATTGGGTTGGGCTCTACTCAAATGGTTGGGGGTTAGCAGGGTCGAGCAGTCAGGGGCTAGTATAGTCGAGTGGTCAGGTTAGGACAATTTTCGGAGATCGGGATTTCATCAGGAGTATTGGTGGGGTCAGGAGGTCAAGGGGTGAATTGTGAGGTCAGCGTGAGTGATTGTATGGGTGGGTTCTGCGATTCGCCAGGAGTTAGAATAAGACTTTTCCTGGGTAACTATCCAGGTAAGTATGTAAGAACTGTCCAAAATGTCTAACTCTGACTCAGAATTGGAGACTTCTGCAGACGATCCCGGGATGAGTTGTACATTCAAAATTCCTGGGCCATTCCCATGCAGGTCAGCACATCAGGACTTCCGCATGATCCCGATGTCCACCTTGGGTAGCACGTCCAGTCTCCAACGATCCAGAGAGGAAGATCTGGGCCATACATAGATGGATGTATGTATTCCATTTGCACAAGATAGTGGAGTGAATTAATTCTAATGTACTCAGCAGAAACTTTCGGGGCAGCTGAGCTTTTTAGCTAAAGGTTTGTGTTCAAGTTTCTGGAGTGGTTTATAAACACACAAGTCCTTGAATTTGAGGCAAGCATTCTATTACTGAGCCACATGTGACACAGTTAGGGTTAAAAACCTGAAGGTGCATCCTGTTCTATGACATTTCCGTGTGTTGGATGTGCTATGTCACCACACTTTAACCCCAGATAACAGGACGGGGAGTTTATCCCAAGTGATCATGATGTACCATCAATTGAACGCGAGACGAGTTGCTGTACAAAAGTATGTCTTTAATCAGCTAGATGTTAGCCCTGCGGTCGATTACAGTATAAGGACGACCGCCGGGAGTACTGGGTATTTAACTCAGCCTCTCGACCAATCGGGGAGCCGTCACATGACTGGTCTCAATCAATCGGTCGAGAGGCACATGACCGACCAGGGCCAATGGTAAGCCGGTGTTCTGCACCAATGGCAGGCAGCTATGCTAATCATACCACCACATTCACCCCTTGCGGAGAAAGAAGCCGGGGGGGGGGGTGTCAATGAGAGCTTGGGGGGGGGGGGGGGGAGAACTGGTGGTATGAGTAATAATGAGAGAAGAAAAAAAAATGTATCCTTGGCTTCCCACTGGCCCAGACATTTAACAACAGTACATACTGTTCGTACAAGGTCCATGGTGGTGTTGAAAGTTAAATGGACTCGATCAGCCTTTTTGTTGCCCGTGACGTCCTGGCAGACCGCCGCAGTGGAGTTGGTGATGCTGGTTCAGCCGATGGTGGTGGTTCAGCTGATGTCCTGGACTCCGGGAGCGATTGTCCTTGAACTGTCTCCGTAACCCGGGCTGGTGGTGGAGACGCCATGGATGGGGGAGGGGTGGCCTGGGTGGGGCGCTGGGGGAAAAAGAACAGTGGGGGGTCTGTGGTGAAGGGGGGGAGGGCCGCACGCCGGCGGGTGCCAGGTCCCAGAGGGAGACCGTGTCCTGCCGACCGTCGGGGTACTCCACGTACACATATTGCGGGTTAGCGTGGAGT
The DNA here is from genome assembly GCF_902713615.1 of Scyliorhinus canicula. Classification (NCBI taxonomy): domain Eukaryota; kingdom Metazoa; phylum Chordata; class Chondrichthyes; order Carcharhiniformes; family Scyliorhinidae; genus Scyliorhinus; species Scyliorhinus canicula. Next base: position 261,504,353 of record NC_052147.1, on the reverse strand, counting down.
AACTGGACTTGTTCCACCAACAGGTCGGACTTGTGCACCCGCACATGCTTCCGGAGCAAGATGGGTCCGGGGGCGGCCAGCCACGTCGCGGGAGGGATCCGGAGGACTTCCTGGGGAAAACAAGAAGACGTTCATGAGGTGTCTGATTTGTTGTGGTACAGAGGAGTGAGCGGATAGAATGTTGGGCATCGGGGATAACCTCTTGCCATCGGGAAATAGGGAGATCTCTGGGCAGCGTGGGCGAGGGTGTTTGGCGAACCCACAGAAATAGCAGCGGGGCCCCGCGGACTTGTCGGGGAGTCCCGCGGCGCAGCCTGAGGGGGGTCGGAAGCAGCGGATGGCGGTGGGGAAGCGTGCCAGGAGGCCCAGGGCACTGCAGCGCGGCTGGGGACATAGTCGCGGGCGTTTAAGTCGGTGACCTCCAGGGAGGTGGAGAGAGTCCGTGCCTCAGTTAGGCTGAGGTCGTCTTTCTCCAGCATCCGCTGGCGGATAGCGGCTGACTGCATCCCAGCCACGTAAGCATCTCTAATCAAAAGTTCCATGTGCTCAGTGGCTGGAACTTGGAGGCAGGTGCAATTCCTCCCCAGGATAGCGAGGGCCTGGTAAAAAGGACTCACCGGGGAGCTATTGTCTGGTAGCCAGCAGATGTCGGGCGAACACTCCGTTTACCGGCTTAAGAAACTGTCCTTTCAGCTTATCCATGGCCGCGTTGTAATCTTTTTCTTCCTCTATCATCGCGTAGGCCGCCATGCCCACGCTGGAATGGAGAATATGAAGCTTCTGTACCATGGTGGGGGGGCTGCTTGCGGACTCCAGGTAGCCATCGAAACACGCCAGCCAATGTTTGAAGATTTCCGATGCATTCTGAGTTTGCGGGCTGATGCGGAGGCATTCGGGCTTGATCCGGAGCTCCATCTTAAAAATTCTAGCTGATTAAATTGATGTACCATCAATTGAACGCGAGACGAGTTGCTGTACAAAAGTATGGCTTTAATCAGCTAGATGTTAGCCCTGCGGTCGATTACAGTATAAGGACAACCGCCGGGAGTACTGGGTATTTATACCCCACCCTGGAGGCGGGGTTAACTCAGCCTCTCGACCAATCGGGGAGCCGTCACATGACTGGTCTCAACCAATCGGTCGAGAGGCACATGACCGACCAGGGCCAATGGTAAGCCGGTGCTCTGCACCAATGGCAGGCAGCTATGCTAATCATATCACCACAGATCACTCCTTGTTCGGCATGAAGTCTGAGAACACACACGAACAGACTCAAAAACAGCTTCTTCCCCAATGTCACCAGACTCCTAAATGACCCTCTTATTGACTGACCTCATTAACACTACACCCTGTATGCTTCATCCGATGCCAAAGCTTATGTAGTTACATTGTATATCTTGTGTTGCCCTATTATGTATTCTCATGTATTTTCTTGTATTTTCTTGAATTTTGTTTAATTCCTTTTTCTTCCATGTACTGAATGATCTGTTGAGCTGCTTGCAGAAAAATACTTTTCACTGTACCTCGGTACACGTGACAATAAACAAATCCAATCCAATCCAATCCAAGTGCTCATTGGGTGTAGCATTATTCACTTTGCTGCAAATCACTTGAAGACTCCAACTGAGCAGCAAGTAATGCTCAGTCCTTTCTGTCTTCTATCTACATCTTACTTAAGACATTGGAGATTTCCACCTTAGAGACTGAGGTTAACTTGCAGAGCCCAGTCAGTTTTTCCTGTGTTTGTTAATTGAAAGAAATTGGGAAATCTCTCGAATGTATAAGTCTAATTTTGCCTGTTTCCTCTATCTGGAATTTTTTTTCATCGCCCAGCAATGGAAGTGAAAATCTATCCAATAGTATTCATTTGACACAGCTTGGAAGGATGAAAGGCTCCGGTGTGACTTGAACACCTTTGGCCCTGAGTCCAGATCTGAAACATCTGAGCAGCTAAGCCTGATTTATCGGTCACTTATTTGGCATTACAGAAGACATTTATCACTCAGGCATATGTTAATGGATGCCAAGTGACGTGCTGAGTGACTGAACCTGTGAACGATCTGGATAATACCGCTAGCCTCAGAATTCACCATTAAATCATGTTGTTTTGAACAAACTCCGAAGGTATATTGTTACAGATTCCTCTTGCCATTGCTCCAAAATAAATCTTCCCTTTCTGCACCAGTTTGGCTGCCGGCTATCAGACGCTGCAAGTTTTTTCCAAAGTCGTTTTGTTTTGTGTAAAGTGCGAAAACAAATTGTGGCAACAAACCACAAATGATGGTGGAAAAACATTGCGGTATCGACACAATAGAGAGACTTAAATGTATATATTTTTTCACAACTTTCTGGGAAATCTTGCATATTGCTTAATTCATGCCCTAAAATGTGAACAGGGCGTTGTTTTGCACATCGCAGGTTATACAAAAAAAATCAATCTGTTGCTGAAGTGTTGATTGAGAGAGCAGATTGCACTAGGGGAACTGGGCGTGCTTTGTTTTGCTTCAAATAGGACCGTGGAATTTTAAAAGTCCAGCTGAACAGATAAACAGGTCATTGCGCTTTTCTCCATTTTCAAATCTGGAGGTTTTTCTCTGCTTGTTAGAGCTTTGGAAAGGACTTACACTGGACGGTTGGTTTGTGATGCAGAGCGATGCCAACAATGCGAGTTCAATTCCCGTACCAGCTGCGGTTATTCATGAAATCCCCACCTCAAGCTTGACGCTCGCCTGAGGTGTGGTGACCATCGGGTTAAATCACCACCAGTCAGCTCGCTCTCTCTCAGAAGGGGAGAGCAGCCAATGGTCATCTGGGACTATGGCAACTGTTGTTTCATGTCATAGTGAATAGCAACAATAACTACTTTAAATGACATCAGGCTAGAAATTACTGCTTGTTACATTAACTTATAAATGCATAAGATGTTTATATAATGTTTCTCTCAGATACTGACTCATTTAATATATGTTGGTTGACTGATATCACAGTCATTGTTCACCTAATTTCTTTTTATAGGATCTTTACCTTAATATCATAATGATTCAAATTTTCATTGCATACAAATTGAAATAATGTTGTCATTTCTGTACCAACACTTCAATGAGTACAAGGTGCAATGCTCTCAAAATGTCATGGCCCACAGATGGTGAGTTTACATGACTGATATCAACAAATAAATCATCCCAGCAAGTGGAGGTTTATTGCAGGGCAATCAACTCCATACTGTCATGGTTCATTACTATTTGTTTTCCATTGAACTGGGAGTGTATTTTAGTATGTTTTCATGGGTCACATCCAATAATCTAGCATGACAGTACAAAAGAAAACTTTTTGAACTGACCACTTGTGGGAACTAGATGGCACAGAGTGAGTTACAACACTGCCCTTTCACCTCTGGGACCTGTGTTCAAGTGTGATCCGGACTGAAGGAATGTAATCTCTCTTGCAGCAGTTTGAAAACAAATGTGGAAATTCATACAAGCTGTATTTCTGAGGTTTGAACTGAATCAAAATTATAGCAGTGGCTTTTCACTCTATCTGACAATGCCGGGCACAATTCTTACTAAACATTTCTAAGTGTGGTAGCGAGCAGGAACTGCCGCGAGCTTCCCGGCACTCGGCTCGGCAAGACCGTCACCGCTATACACATTAATCGGCCCACTTAAGGAGGGCCCAGGGGCTTCACGCGGCAAATGAAGACTCACCAGCCAGTTTGCCAGGACCGCGCTCCCCAGCCCCCCGCTAACAGGATAAATCAGCACTTAAACTGCATTTGCACAGCCAACCCCACTCAGCTCGCAGCCATGGTGCACAGACGACTAGCCCCACATTCGGGGATTCAGACCTGGGGAGGCTCCTACATGCAATGCAGGCCAAGAGGGATGTCCTGTTCCCCCAAGGGTCACGGAGGATGAGCCACGGGGCAGCCACTGCCGCCTGGGATGATGTGGAAGCGGCCATCGGCCCGGGCAGTGTGACCAGGAGGACTGGCATCCAGTGCCGCAAGAAGGTCAGTGACCAACACCGAGCCGCAGGGTGGAGTTGACACTAGACTCCTCCCACGAGCCTGCACCTGGCACCTCTCTTGCCCAGCACCATGCCATGCTCTGGCCCACTCATGCCGGCCCCTCCCTAAACCTCTCCCTGAAACCTTTTCCCCTCCCACTCCAAGCCCCTGTGTATTTATGTTTGCCCTATATATTGTTTTTCATGTATGGAATGATCTTTCTGAAGTGTACGCAGAACAATACTGTTCACTGTGTGGTGAATGTGTAACCACTATAATTCACACTGTACATTACTGTGTCCCTGTGGGCTCCATCTGTGAGCCGTTGCGCGGCTCTGCCCACAGGGGGAGATGAGGAGCATGTACAGGGCTCCACCCCATCAGGAAGTATAAGTGCTGCGGTCCTGCGAGTCCGCCCTCAGTTCAGCACAGTCGCAGGCAGGCTCAGTTATAAGCCGATTAAAGCCACAGTTTACTCCAACTTGTGTCTCAGAGTGAATTGATGGTCGCATCACACTGTAACTCTGTACACATGACAATAAACAAATCCATCCATCCAACCACGCCCCCCCCCCCCCCCCCCCCCGCCCCGCAGAACCACCCCATCCCCCGTGCTGAACCACAGGGAGCAGCTAACAATGTCCTCTCTGTGTTCCACAACTTCTCCTCCGGGGACACAGAGAGACCATTGTTAGCCACACCCATGGTTCAGCGCAAGGGGTGGTTCTGGGGGGAGTGTGGTTGGGGAGGGCACAGACTGGATGTTTGGGTGCCAGACTCAGAATCCTCACCACCTTTGAGGCACGGGCCCTGCAGGTTACAGGGGTAGCCGAGGACACAACACCAACACGGAGGTCATAGACGTATGCAGGTCATAGAAAACAAATGCAGGCGGAGGCCATTTGGCCCTTCGAGCCTGCTCTGCCATTCATCATGGACGCGATTCTCCGGCCTTGATACGCTCTCGCTCAAGCAAAACGAGGCCGCTGATTAGTGGAAGAGACCAAAAACGAGATCCGCGCCAAACGCCAAACAGTTTGCGATGCAACCGGCCCGCTCATTTAGGCAAAATAGGGATCGCGCCATAGCATGGCAAGTAACCAATTATCACCACTTAAGCCCGATTTCCATACAATTAACGGGAGCCACCCCATATCCAATGGCCTCCTGTCTTTCATTGGCCTCTCCAGCAAGTGTTCACAGTGGGTCAGATTAGTACTCCCTTTGAAAAACTTGAACCTGGCGGAGGGACTTCTGTGGGGAGGCGAGGAGGTGAGCAGCCATCTTTGTTCATAGGCAACGAGCCCAAGGGTGCTGGGCTTGCCAGCCCAGTGCTCGGTAGAGGTTGGGGGACCCTCAGATGGGGTTGGGGGACCCTCCACCTCATGGATGCTCCACAATGTCTCCACTGGCTGCCCACGTGGTCACATGGGTCTCGTTGCATCGGGTCTCCGCATCGGTCTCTGGCCTCCATGCAGCTGTCATTAGCCAGGTCCTAAACAGGGACCCCAGCCACCCTGGGGTGGTCCTTGAAGAGGCCGGGGATGTCTGACTGCCCCAGGATGTAGTTGTTGTGCACACTCCCTGGGAAGCATGCGCACACGTGCATAATCCTGAGGTGGCACACAGACTGCATATTCAGGGAGTGGAACCTTTTTCTGTTGACGTAGGGCACTCCCAAATAGCCTGGTACACGCAAGGCGACATACATGCAGTCTATCATCCCCTGGATCTGGGCTTTCCCCGTGATGGCGGAGAATCCTGCTACCCGGGTATCTTGTTGGGCTTGGTCTGTGTGAAAGTTTGTATAATTTTCTGTCTGGGCAAACAGGGCATCTGTGACCTGTCGGGTGCCCCTGTGGACTAAAGCCTGAATGATGCCACACAGGTCCCCGCTCGAGCCCTGGAAAGATCCCGAGGTGTAAAGGTTCAGGGCTGCGGCGACTTGGCTGTCACAGAGAGTGGGTCTCCTCCTCTTCCATGTGGTGACAAGTCCGTAAAGACATGGTACAGGTGTCGCATCGTCTTCGCGTTGAGGAGGAGCCTCATGCGGCACGCTCTGTCCTTCATTTGCTCAAAAGACAGCGATCCTTGTACACCCTGGACCGTCTGGCTCACTGTCTGTGAGCAAAGATGGCTACTCATCTCCTCGGCTCCCCGAAGCAGCCCTTCCATCAGGTTCATGTTTTTAAAAAGGAGTACTAATCGGCGCCAGTGTGACTACTTGCTGGGGAGGCAGCTGAATGACGGGAGGCCATTGGATATGGGATGGCTGGGCAGCATGTGGCGCAGTGGTTAGCACTGGGACTGCGGCGCTGAGGACCCGGGTTCGAATCCCGGCCCTGGGTCACTGTCCGTGTGGAGTTTGCACATTCTCCCCATGTCTGCGTGGGTTTCACCCCCACAACCCAAAGATGTGCAGGTTAGGTGGATTGGCCACGCTAAATTGCCACTTAATTGGAAAAAAATAATTGGCTACTCTAAATTTATAAAATTATAAAAAAGGGCACAGACTGGATGTTTGGGTGCCAGACTCAGAATCCTCACCACCTTTGAGGCACGGGCCCTGCAGGTTACAGGGGTAGCCGAGGACACAACACCAACACGGAGGTCATAGACGTATGCAGGTCATAGAAAACAAATGCAGGCGGAGGCCATTTGGCCCTTCGAGCCTGCTCTGCCATTCATCATGGACGCGATTCTCCGGCCTTGATACGCTCTCGCTCAAGCAAAACGAGGCCGCTGATTAGTGGAAGAGACCAAAAACGAGATCCGCGCCAAACGCCAAACAGTTTGCGATGCAACCGGCCCGCTCATTTAGGCAAAATAGGGATCGCGCCATAGCATGGCAAGTAACCAATTATCACCACTTAAGCCCGATTTCCATACAATTAACGGGAGCCACCCCATATCCAATGGCCTCCTGTCTTTCATTGGCCTCTCCAGCAAGTGTTCACAGTGGGTCAGATTAGTACTCCCTTTGAAAAACGTGAACCTGGCGGAGGGACTTCTGTGGGGAGGCGAGGAGGTGAGCAGCCATCTTTGTTCATAGGCAACGAGCCCAAGGGTGCTGGGCTTGCCAGCCCAGTGCTCGGTAGAGGTTGGGGGACCCTCAGATGGGGTTGGGGGACCCTCCACCTCATGGATGCTCCACAATGTCTCCACTGGCTGCCCACGTGGTCACATGGGTCTCGTTGCATCGGGTCTCCGCATCGGTCTCTGGCCTCCATGCAGCTGTCATTAGCCAGGTCCTAAACAGGGACCCCAGCCATCCTGGGGTGGTCCTTGAAGAGGCCGGGGATGTCTGACTGCCCCAGGATGTAGTTGTTGTGCACACTCCCTGGGAAGCATGCGCACACGTGCATAATCCTGAGGTGGCACACAGACTGCATATTCAGGGAGTGGAACCTTTTTCTGTTGACGTAGGGCACTCCCAAATAGCCTGGTACACGCAAGGCGACATACATGCAGTCTATCATCCCCTGGATCTGGGCTTTCCCCGTGATGGCGGAGAATCCTGCTACCCGGGTATCTTGTTGGGCTTGGTCTGTGTGAAAGTTTGTATAATTTTCTGTCTGGGCAAACAGGGCATCTGTGACCTGTCGGGTGCCCCTGTGGACTAAAGCCTGAATGATGCCACACAGGTCCCCGCTCGAGCCCTGGAAAGATCCCGAGGTGTAAAGGTTCAGGGCTGCGGCGACTTGGCTGTCACAGAGAGTGGGTCTCCTCCTCTTCCATGTGGTGACAAGTCCGTAAAGACATGGTACAGGTGTCGCATCGTCTTCGCGTTGAGGAGGAGCCTCATGCGGCACGCTCTGTCCTTCATTTGCTCAAAAGACAGCGATCCTTGTACACCCTGGACCGTCTGGCTCACTGTCTGTGAGCAAAGATGGCTACTCATCTCCTCGGCTCCCCGAAGCAGCCCTTCCATCAGGTTCATGTTTTTAAAAAGGAGTACTAATCGGCGCCAGTGTGACTACTTGCTGGGGAGGCAGCTGAATGACGGGAGGCCATTGGATATGGGATGGCTGGGCAGCATGTGGCGCAGTGGTTAGCACTGGGACTGCGGCGCTGAGGACCCGGGTTCGAATCCCGGCCCTGGGTCACTGTCCGTGTGGAGTTTGCACATTCTCCCCATGTCTGCGTGGGTTTCACCCCCACAACCCAAAGATGTGCAGGTTAGGTGGATTGGCCACGCTAAATTGCCACTTAATTGGAAAAAAATAATTGGCTACTCTAAATTTATAAAAAAAAAAGAAAAAAAAAAAAGGATATGGGATGGCTCCCGTTAATTGTATGGAAATAGGACTTAACTGATGATTATTGGTTTACATAGAACATAGAACAGTACAGCACAGAACAGGCCCTTCGGCCCTCAATGTTGTGCCGAGCCATGATCACCCTACTCAACCCACGTATCCACCCCATACCCGTAACCCAACAACCCCCCGTTAACCTTACTTTTATTAGGACACTACGGGCAATTTAGCATGGCCAATCCACCTAACCCGCACATCTTTGGACTGTGGGAGGAAACCGGAGCACCCGGAGGAAACCCACGCACACAGGGGGAGGACGTGCAGACTCCACACAGACAGTGACCCAGCCGGGAAACGAACCTGGGACCCTGGAGCTGTGAAGCATTTATGCTAACCACCATGCTACCCTGCTGCCACACTATGGTGGGATCACGAATTAGCCTACGGGAGCAGGCGGTTGCATCGCCAGCGGTTTGGTGCCCGGTGTGGTTCTCGTTTTTGGCCTCTCCCACTATTCACCAGCTCTCGCTCGAGTGCAACGAGGCCACTGAATCGCACCTGTTGTGCCTGAACAAAGAATGCTCGCTTCTGACTTCCAAAGTGGAAATCTGTTTGAGTCTCTGGACTTGAGCTCCCAATCCCACTCGAACCCGCCCCCCCTACCCCCCAATAAAAAACATATGACCAGAAGATCATAGGGCCATTTGGCTCATCGAGTCTGGTCCATCATTTAATGAGATAATTTTTTTAAACTTAGAGTACCCAATTCATTTTTTCCAATTGAAAAATGAAAAAAATGAAAATCGCTTATTGTCACGAGTAGGCTTCAATTAAGTTACTGTGAAAAGCCCCTAGTCGCCACATTTCGGCGCCTGTTCGGGGAGGCTGGTACGGGAATTGAACCGTGCTGCTGGCCTGCCTTGGTCTGTTTTCAAAGCCAGCGATTTAGCCCTGTGCTAAACCAGCTAAACCAGGGGCAATTTAGCCTGGCCAATCCACCGAGCCAGCACATCTATGGGTTGTGGTTGCAAAACCCACGCAAGCACCTGGAGAATGTGCAAACTCCACACGGACAGTGATCCAGAGCCAGGATCGAACCTGGGTCCTCGGTGCCGTGAGGCGACAGGGCTAACCCTCTGTGCCACCGTGCAGCCCTATTCAATGCGATTATGACTGATCAGGGGGCGAAATTCTCCGACCCCCAGCAGGGTCGGAGAATCGCCTGGGGGCGCCTAAAATCCCGCCCCCGCCGTGGCAGAGATTCTCTGCCACCCGGGAAGTGGCGGGGGCAGGAATCTCGCCACTCCGATCGGAGAGGCCCCTGCGGCGATTCTCCAGCCCGCGATGGGCCGAAGTCCCGCCGCTGGGAGGCCTCTCACGCCGCCGAGGTTTAAACCACCTCTGGAACGGCGGGCTCAGCGGCGCGAGCAGCCCCCCGGGGTCCTGGGGGGGCGGGGGGGTGATCGAACCCCAGGGGTGCCCCCACGGTGGCCTGGCCCGCTATCGGGGCCCCCCCCTCAGAGTCCGGGCCAGTGCCCTGGCTGCACTAGTTTCTTCCGCGTCCGCCACGGCCTCCGCCATGGCGGAAGCGGAAGAGAACCCCACATCGCGCATGCGCCGGCAGTGACGTCAGCGGCCAGCTGCCGCTGACGTCACTGCCGGCGCATGCGCGGACCGGCGAAAGCCTAACGGCCAGCCCCGCTGCCGGGGGCGCCGGTTTTTTGCGCCGGTCTTCTGGTGGCAACCGCTCCGGCGCGGGGCTAGCCCCCAAAGGTGGGGAGAATTCCCCACCTTTGGGGAGGCGCAACCCCTGAGTGGTTGGCGCTACTCCCCTACGCCGGCACCCTCCGTCACGCCGGGTAGGGGAGAATGCCGCACCTGATGTGATAATCCTCAACTGCACTTTCCTTCCTTATCCCAATAACCCTTGATTCCCTTACTCCTTAAACTCAGTCTTGAACATAGTTAACGACCCAGCCTCTACAGCCCTCTGCAGTAAAGAATGACACAGATCCACTCCCCCTCTGAGAGAGGAAATTCCTCATAATCTCTGTCTTAAAATGGGTGACCTCTTACTCTGAGATTATGTCCTATGATCCTAGAGTGTCCCACAAGGGGACTACAACCTCTCAGCATTTATTATGTCAAGCCCTTTTAGAATTCTATATGTCTCACTAAGGTTACCTCTCGTTCTTCTAAACTCCAATGAGTACAGGCCCAACTTACTTAACCTCTCCTCATAAAAATCCCTCCATACTTGGGATCAACCAAATCAACCTTCTTTGGACTGCCTCCAATGTCAGTATATCTGTCCTTAGACACGAGGCCCAAAGCTCTTTCGGTGTGGCTTACCTAGTGCCTTGTATAGTTTTACTCCATTTCTTTTGAAAGAGGACAACATGCCATTTGCTTTCCCTATTCCCTCTGTCAAAATATGCCCCAATTGATTGTGATTTCCATCTAATTTTATTCAATGATGTCCTGTGTCCTGAATCATGTCAGGAGTAGAAACATTTTGCTTCCAGAAAAAGGCAGCAATGTAAAACGTCCTCTGATGTTGCTTTGATTTGAAAGAACGTTGTTGATTTAATTCTATTCTGCCACAACCAGGCATGTTAATTTGGAGTCAAATCAATCATTAAATGACCTGGCTTACCATCTCAAGAGTTGGTTGTTAGACAATGGATTAGCATGAGTCTGAGCTCTTGTGAGAAAGAGGTACAAAGAACTCTCAAGTAGAATGATAGGCAGCACAAATCATCGCTAAACAACAATTTCCAATTATTGACTTTGCAATGAACAATGACTGAATGACAGACAACAGCCAATTCCAACTCTTTAACAGTTGACCTGCAAACAACGAGAGACACTACCATACAAAGAAGCATTATCTGATGACTATAGTTTCTCATTAATATTTATTTTGCACTGATTCCCTTTAGCTTCTCGGGTGACTGTCTGTGCAGAGTTTGCACTTTTTCTCCGTGTCTGCATGGGTTTCCTCCAGGTGCTCCAGTTTTCTCCTACATTCCAAAGGTATGCAGGTTGGGCGGATTGGCCTTGCTAAATTGCCCCTTAGTGTCGAAAGATTGGGTGGGGATACAGGGCTGGAGCGGGGATTGGGACTTTCAAAGCATCGGTGCAGACTCGATGGACCGAATGGCCTCCTTCTGTACTGTAGGGATTCTATGAGGCACTGAAGAGCAACAATGGGAAAAATCAAAACTCTAAACAATCCTTGACAAAAAATTGGTGAGTGTCAATTTGGACTAATATCTGATAGTTTGACTTCAAGACCAATTATGGCTTCAATCCCACCGAGACTGTGAATAAATTATTTAAAAAAAAATTTAGAGCACCCAATTATTGTTTTCCAATTCGTGTAGCCAATCCACATCTTTGGGTTGTGGGGGTGAAACTTCAAGCAGACAGTGACCTGGGACCAGGATCGAACCCGGGTCCTCAGCACTGTAGGCAGCAGTGCTAACCACTGCGCCGCCATTCCGTCTCTATTTGAATAAGTTATGATAATGCCTAAATATCACCTAGATTATAATGACAAGATAAACCGAGTGGACCAAAGTCAATATGTATGAAGTTGAAACACATTTAGTTAATTATGTGTTCATTAAGTGGAAGAATTAAGATTAGCATTTGGAATACATTATATTATGGGCCAAGTTCTCATCAAATACTCCCTAGTGAGGTGAGACACAACATCGGAGCATAATGGGTTTTTGACTCTCTTTCATGGGATGTACAACTCATCTTCAGAATATCATTTCTTGGGTGGGATTGTCCGTCGGCTCACGGCAGAATCGGGAAACGCGATTGGGCGGATAATCGGTTTTGATGCTGAAATCGTGGCCGATGCCGATTTCACGCCAAATTGCAATTCTCCAGTGCCTCGACAATGGCGGCAGTGCCTTCCACTCCGCATGTACAGTAAATGCAGTTGACGTATCATTAGTAGGCCTAACCCGGTATTCTCTGGGGCCTGTGCGATTCTCTGCCTCCCCTGGGGTTCAATTATGCGTTTACAAATCCAGAAACAGGCAGATAAGGATGAGAGAGGAGATAGGACACAGAGAGGTGCGACCATGGGCTGCCGGTCCTGACAGAGTGGGATAGGGGGGGGTGACGATGGGGGGCAGGCCGTGGAGCCGGGATGACCCACGGGGCTGGAGTGGTGTCCAGACATGGACCATTATTAATGCGGCCTGCAAGGCAGCTACCTTGCTGCGCACCCCGCTGACCACCCACCTTGGCCCCTGGTTCTGCAGCGTGACACTGGCATTATGGGTGCCCCCACCTCACCAGCCCCCTTACCCCAGCCCCCACCCTCCACTCCACCACCCCGCAACCCATTCTCTGTCACACCAACACCCCCTATTGGCCACCACCCACCGGCGGGGCATCATGCGACCCGCCCAAGAGCAATGCCCACGGTAGCCCCTACAGGGAGGGCACCGGACAGGGGCCGTGGAGTGTACTGCTGGAAATGGCAGCACCAGACAATGGTACCCCTGTCTGCAGGAATGGGCGCCAGGGCCTGTGGTTGTATGAGCTGGAGCTGGAGCGCGGGACGCATGTCGCCCTACGAGCACCTGCAGATGACAGGCCAATCTTCACAAACTGAAAGTGGTTCCACTCGATGAATGTGCAGCTGATATGTGACCATCAGGTATGTCTGTGCCCGTTACCTGGGCAGTGCGCATGACGCCTTCATCTTCAATGACACAGAGAGGTTCCCAGCCTCTTCAAGGTGCATCCCTAGCTGGGGGGTGGTTGGCACCTGGGTGACAAGGCTTATCCACTGCGGTCATGTCTGATGACGCCTATCTGGAGGCCACAGGCTGATGTCGATACCCGTTACAACGACGCCTATGCAGCAACCAGGTGGTGCCTGGACCGCTCTGGCCGGGCTCTCCAGTATGATGCTGAGAGTGTCGCCCTCATCATGGCGGCCTGCTGCATCCTCCACAACATCTCGCAGCAGAGGGGTTACATGCTAGAGGAGGATGAACACCAGTCCTCGTCCGATGAGGAGGATGCGGGGAAGGCAAGGATGGGCAGGACATGGGGTCTGGGCAGGCAGGGGAGGCCACACAAAGTGTGGCCCAATGTGTACATGATGCAATGGCTGCTGCCAGTTTCACTGACTGGGGGTTGAGGGGGGTGTCCAGGGGCACGGACACCACATCCCACCACCCCCCCCGCCCCACCCTCCATACCCCCCCACCCACCCCCTCGGCCAACCACCCCACTGCCTGCAAACCCCTCCATGAAACATACCTGCCACATATATACATACGAATTGTGCGGGGGGGCTGGGTTGGCAGTAACAGCGGATCTGGTTCATGGGATGGAGGATGATGACAAACTGCTCTGCGATGAGCCCTGGTGCTCCACATCGTTTGACATTGTCTGACTCCTGCCCACAAAAGTGCTTTCCACCATCCGCCTGGATGTTCCCTGCATGGGAGCTGACCATTACATCACATGGCCCCATCTAATTCCGGTGGCGGAGGTGGGAACGATTAGGGGGGAAACGTGCAGGGTGGGACACAAAGTGGTTATCGGGAGGTGAACTGCAGTCCTTGAGCCAAACCCACCCACAACATCCTTCCATTCCCCCCACCCACACCCATCCTGTGGCCAGCCCAGACCAGCCCATCCCTCACACACATCTGACAGAGCACCGAGGCAGGTTGTAACATTGTGCAAACGTGTTTAATGTGGAAACATATATACAGATACTGCCCTTGCCTCTATCACTAAACTATGCCCTGTACCTGTGCCAACTTAACTGGTGTCTATCTCACTTGCCTTATGGACCCGAACACTGTGCCTAGGTGGATGCCGAGATGGTACATCAATTGTGGCATCAGCCTGCTGTGATTCCCTCTCTGCAACCTGGGTCCCATTTGGCGGGCACCTCCTGGGGCACCCAAGTCTGAATGAGCCAAGCTACTGCTCAGGTGTCTCAGGTGCCGCCCTGTTCTTCCCTCTACCCACCATCTGCCTGCACTGACCAGCTGGCAGATGTGTGCAAGGACATCTTCAACCTGTCCCTATTCCGCTCCGAGGTCGCCACCTGCTTCAAGAAGACCACCATCATACCGGTGCCAAAGAAGAACCAGGCAACGTATCTCAATGGCTACCATCCGGTGGCCCTGATATCAATCATAATGAAGTGCTTCGAGAGGTTGGTCATGAAGCACACTAGCTCCATACTCCCACGATGCCTAGATCCAGTGCAATTTGCATACCGCCGCAATCGGTCCACAGCAGATGCCATATCCTTGGCCCTACACTCATCCCTGGAGCATCTCGACAACAAGGACTCCTACATCAGAGTCCTATTTATTAACTACAGATCCCCCTTCAACACCATAATGCCAGCCAAAACCTAGGACTTGGCTCCTCACTCTGCAACTGGATCCTCAACTTTCTGACACATGGACCACAATCAGTAAGAATAAACAACAACACCTCCTCCACAATAGTCCTCAATACCAGGGCCCCGCAAGGCTGCGTACTTAGCCCCCTACTATACTCCCTATACACACACGACTGCATACCAAAATTTGGCTCCAACCGCATGTACAAGTTTGCTGATGACACAACCATAATGGGTCGGATCGCGAACAATGTGGAGTCAGAATACAGGAGGGAGATAGAGAATGTGGTGGAGTGGTATAACGACAAGTCTCCCCACAATGAAAATGAAATGAAAATCGCTTATTGTCAGGAGTAGGCTTCAATGAAGTTACTGTGAAAAGCCCCTAGTCGCCACATTCTGGCGCCTGTCTGGGAGGCTGGTACGGGAATCGAACCGTGCTGCTGGCCTGCTTGGTCTGCTTTAAAAACCAGCAATTTAGCCCAGTGAGCTAAACCAGCCCCAATATCAACAAAGCTAAAGAGCTCGTCATTGGCTTCACAAAGCAAAGTATCGTACACACCCTGTCTGCATCAAGGGACTGAGGTGGAGATGGTTGATAGCTTCAAATTCCTAGGTGTGCACTGCACCAAAAATCTGTCCAGGTCCACCGTCTGGGACTACGCCACACTGTGACTGTGTCACCACCTTCTGGGTCTCTGCCGTCAGCCAGTGACTGCACCACCTCCCCCTGGGACTGGGCCACCTCCCTCTGGGTCTGCTCCATGCCGGCCAGTGCCTGGGCAATGCCGCCAACACTCACAGCCATGGCCGGCTGTGACTGGGCACCACGCTCAGGAGTGTTGCTACAATGCCCTATTGGCTCTGGCACATGGCTGCCTGTGAGAGAGCAGCCCTCTCCTAGGCCTCGGCCACTGCCTGCACAGATTGCCCCAAACCTTGGACATGCTGATCCATAGCCCCGTCCGTTGCCCCCCCCCCCCCAAAGGCCTACACCGCAGACTCCACCTGTCGGTGTTGGCATGGGTGGCATGCACAGTAGGCACCAGCTCCTGAACCTGCATGCAGTTGGACTCCTCCACCTACACCTCCAGTTGCTGGATAGTTGCCAACATTCCCTCGGGTAGTCTCTGGCTCTGTGACCATATCTCCATAATCGATAGGACTATCCTTTCCAGAAGCCTGAAACCCATCTGGGTGGCAGCTAGTCTCTGGGGTCAGCCTGCCCTCGAACAGTCCACCCTATCCGCGGTTCCTACCTCCACCTAATGTACCGGAGCATTTGTGTGGTAAGCACCAGATAGTGTCCCAGGAGCCTCTTCATTAATGTGCCTGTCATAATATCCACTTATGTAAATAATGAGGTGCAGACAGGCAGTGATTGACACACAGGATGACCAGTAAGCACGCAATATAGTGCAGTCAATCACCAGACAGGACAGTACCACTATAAAGCCAGAGGGCCCTAGGTTTCGCACTCTCTCTGGACCCAGCCACTGAGACAGTCAGAGTCCACGAGCGAGCCAGTGCAAACACCATGCGGTAGCTAGTAAGTCTGGTCAGGCTAATACAAGGTCTCCAGTCAGTTCAGTATAGTGTCGTCCCACAGCTGAACATGTATATCAGTTCTATCGTTGAATAAAACAGTGTTGGATTTTCTCCAGTGTTAGACATCTGCTTCTAGCTTCCCTACATCAAGTACAGTCCACATCGAACCAGCCTGTCTAACACATCAGTGCCCACTGAGGTGAGTGTCTCTGAGATGGTGGAGGGTGTTGGAGACAGTATGAAGGGAAATCCGTGTCGTTCCCAGACTTGAGATCCGGGATGTCCTGGATCTTGGGTTCATGCCTCCTGTCCGCCATAGAATCCCTACAGAGCAGAATGAGGCCATTCCGCTCATCAAGTCTACACCGACCCTTCGTACAAGCACCCCACTAAGGGCCCACCCTCACACCCCCTCCCCTTCATCTCCGCAACCGCACCCAATTCAGCAAGATCAAAGTCAGGAACGTGTGTGGCTTGAAAAGAAACTTGCAGGTTGTGCTGTGCCCATGCATCTACTGTCCTTGTTCTTCCAGGTGGTAGAGGTCACACTTTTGGAAGGTGCTGTCAAAGGAGCTTCGGTGAGTTGTTGCAGTGCATCTTGTAGATGATGCACATGGCTGTCACACGATGGTGGAGGGAGTGAATGTTTAAGGTGGCCGATTGGGTGCCAAACAAGCACGCTGTTTGGTCTTGGATATTGTTGGGCTTTCTGAGTGTTATTGGAGCCAAACTCATCCACTGATTTGGAGAATATTCCATTACACACCTGTCTTGTACCTTGGACAGGCTTTGGGGGTCAGGAAGTGAGTTACTTACCACAGAATTCCAAGACTTTGATCTGCTCTTGCAGCCACAATATGTATATAGCTTGTCCAGTTTGGTTTCTCATCAAAACACCAGGGTGTTCATTGAATCCCTACAGTGCAGAAGGATGCCTTTTGGCCTATTCAGTTTGCACCAGCCCTTGGAAAGAGCACCCAACTAAACCCCACAGCTCCACCCTATCTCCATAACCCCACCTAACCTTTTGGATACTAAGGGGCAATTTAGCATAGAACATAGAACAGTACAGCACAGAACAGGCCCTTCGGCCCTCGATGTTGTGCCGAGCCATGATCATCCTACTCAAACCCACATATCCACCCTATACCCGTAACCCAACAACCCCCCCCTTAACCTTACTTTTATTAGGACACTACGGGCAATTTAGCATGGCCAATCCACCTAACCCGCACATCTTTTGACTGTGGGGGGAAACCGGAGCACCCGGAGGAAACCCACGCACACAGGGGGAGGACGTGCAGACTCCACACAGACAGTGACCCAGCCAGGAATCGAACCTGGGACCCTGGAGCTGTGAAGCATTTATGCTAACCACCATGCTACCTTGCTGCCCTTAATTCATGATCAATTCACCTAACCTGCACATCTTTGGACTGTGTGAGGCAGACACAGGAAGAAAATGCGAACTCCACACAGTCACCCGAGGCAGGAATTGAACCCGGGTCCCTGGAGCTGTGAGGCAGAAGTGCTAACCAATGTGCCACCGTGCTACCATATTGACAGTAGGGGATTTAGCAATGGTAATGCGATGGTTAGTTTCTGTTTTGTTGGAATTGGTCATTACCTGACGCTTGTGTGGCGTGAATGTGGCTTGCACCAGTTGATGCTGAAAGTAAGGGAAAAAGCTATTCAACTGTTGCAACATCGAGTTAAATACATCCAGTTGGGCTCATCATGTTCTGTATATGGAATCATTTCATTTCCTTTATAATGAGACGACACTAATTTATTTTGCAGAGCCACACATGTTTTCTAGCTCCACTTGCCAAACTACCTACTCCATCCATGAGTTTGCAATTTAATTTCACCTTAGATTTTATTGGCACAGTGGGTAGAGACTTTCATCTGATTAGTCTACATCCAGACGCCAGAAGTGAACGGATAGAGGAAATCCCAAGTATACCATTCAATCCTTTCATTCACTAAATCTTCTAAAGTGTTCTGTTGAAAATGAAGAATTGAACAAAAGAAGTCAAGCCATGCGAAAGTTTTACTACACTGCAATTGATGTTGTTAATTGACAATAAATCGAAGGTATAATTGCTACAACAAAAATCAATCGGGTATTAAAGGTAGTTGTTTGCCTTTTGGGAGATGCAAAAATGCATTGATTGTCGTTAGGTTATGGAAAATGAAATGTAAAGCCTGACAGGAATGTTTCTGTTATCAGGATTTTTGAAGACTTTCTGTTTGTGTGAACAAACACAGGAAGCTTCATTTCCATGACACCAAATGAATATCATATTCAGCCATATCATTTCTTGCACTTCTGAATTCTGAAATGTCTGCATTTCCTTTTTCACTGATTCTAATTTTTAGTGGAAAGTTAAAACTTTAAGGCTGAATTTTGCCAACCCCGTGGTGATGGGCTTAAATGCAGTAGGACTGGTGACAAGGCAGGTGAAGGCTTTTGGAGGGGAGTCTGATGTCTTCCTTCTGCCACGGCAATTTACCTGCAATGGGAATTCGGTGCCATGGCCACCAGGAGCCACTTAGGGACTAATTAAGAGCCGCTTCCTCACCCAACGGGCACTTTGCCCACATCAGGAGGGCCTGTGCCATGTGAGGAAACTGCCAGATGAATTAGAGCAGCTTCACTAAGAGGCCCAGCCTCCCTCCTTATTGGCAGTTCAATGGTCCACCGAGGGCCTCACATCAACAATGGCCGCCTCTGCAGCTGTGGTATGATCAACTTACTCAACCACCAGAACCTGCCTGGCTGGGCCCTGCCTGTGGGAGTAAAAAGCTTAAAAAGTCTTTGAGAGCGCCTTGGAATGGAGACACCTGTATGCTGCTCCTGTCATTCCAGCAGTGGCCACATTCCAGCAGTGGTGCTCCTGAGGTTTCTGAACCTTTATGTATGGACTGGCAGCTGTGTGACTCTGCTGTCCTCAATTGGACGACAGTCCTAGCCGCACTGCAGTCATTGACTCCACTGGCAAAATGTCATCCCAGAGTCCCACTGCCTGCTGGCCCCCATTCTGATGTCGAGAAAATTCAGACCCGAGCTTCAAAGGCTATTACTATATAAAAGCAAATTACTGCACATGCTGGAATCTTAAACCAAAGAGAAAATGCTGGAAAATCTCAGCAGGTCTGGCAGCATCTGTAGGGAGAGAAAAGAGCTAACGTTTCGAGTCCAGATGACCCTTTGTCAAAGCAGGATATTACTATCGATGATTCAATGTAAAATAACGATGGGGCCACACTATGTGGCTTTAATTGTCCAGTGTTATGTGATCATTTCCATATGGAATATGAAATGGCAGCATGTTCCAATACAAAAATCACCAACACGATTTGCTTTTTCAAATTGTTCCGAGTGAAATATTTTGCTCTTCAAGGTGAAGGTTGTCAATGGTACAAGTGAAATGTTTCTCCATTCTTGTCACATGGTGTCAACATCAAGTGTTCCCAAGTGAGGTGTAACTCAGCCAGTGAGCCTAAAAAATTTTTTCATGGACTTATGAGAGGATAGGAAGCCAGTACACACATGGCAGCTCATGAGACTGAACTAAAGAAGCATTAAATGCCAAAGTACCTTAAACATCCTCGAATTTTCCTCAGCAATGTACTGCCCATCTAGCGTGTTCAGAAAAATACAACATCTCCCCCAATTTTCCCCTCAGGAAAATGGCTAAAACTGGCTAACACTAGCTTTCACTGTGGGAAGAAGATGGAAATAGAGGGAGGAATAGGGTTTGAAAGCTAAAGCAAACAAAGAGAAACAAGAGGACAAAGACAGGACACTGAGTTGAGAGGCAACAAGAATATTATGCTAGGTTACACAGGATTCATTTACCTTTTGTACTTATTGCATTTTCGTAACTTGAGGAAGCCAGCAGTAATTTGACAGCGATTTATTTAACTTCATGCAATATCCTGCTCACGGCGGTAACTCGCTCCCACTTCAGTCCTTGCTGGGAGAACTAACTATACCAGGCCCGGCTTTGGGCCAGCTTTTTTGTATGTTTGTAACAATCTCCAGCTGGGCGCCTTCGCCCCCTATCTGGGAAGCTCTTACTCCATGTCCTACAGGGGGATAAACAATGTGGTCCTTGTGGGGGCGATAACATGGATAAAGTATGTTCTTCCCTTTGTTGTCACATTCACCTCCGTGCTTTACTTCTAATGCTGTCAATGGTATCATAGCTGGATACAATTCTCAAAGTTGATACAATCTTTCTCTTCCTTCCAGTTTTCCTTCTTCCTATTGAATCGCAGGCCGGGATCTCCTGGTCCCACCCCGCCACCGGGATATTCTGGTCCCGTGGAAAGTCAGTGGGCTTTTAGCCGGCCCATCACATTCCCTACAGCAGGGGCTGGAAAATTCTAACCATATAATGGTCGCAGCACTGAAACAGGTCATTCGGCCTGCCATGTTCATGCCAGCTTTCTTCAAGATTTAGTTCCACTCCCCTGCCATTTCGTTATATCCTCGCAATCGTTTTCCCTTGGTGATATTCCCTATTGAAGATTGAATTTGACTAGACCATACTCTCAATAATGCATTCCAGGTCCTATTCATTCACTGCATAAGAACGTCCTTCCACATTGCTTCTTTTGTCTAATCACTTTAAATTCCCTGGTTCTTGACCCTTCCATGAACACAAAGGTTTCTCTCTATCTGCTCTCAACCATTATGGTTTTGAACAACTCTATCAAAATCTCCTGTCAACCTTCTCGAAGGAGAACACTCCCAGCTTCTTCAACCTATCCATATAACTGAAGTCCCTCATTCCTCGAACAACTCTGGTAAATTTTTCTGTACCCACTCTCATCACAACTAAAGAGTGGTGTCCACAATTGTACAATGCTCTAGTTGCGGTTAATCCATAATTTTATAAAGGTTCATCTATAACTTCCTTGCATTTGTACTCTATACTTCTATTTATAAAGGTTAGTATCTGCATCATTTTTTTAGTCAGCTTCTCACCTACGTCCAAAGATTTGATCACCTGACCTCCAGGTCCCCCTTCTCTTGACACTCCCTTTTGTGCCCTTTAGTTTTAATGTCTCTCCTTGTTATTCCTGCCACTCTTCACTGCATTAAGTTTCATCTAAAATGTCATCCATTGTACTAGTCTTCTATGTCCTCTTGGACCCTATTCGCCTCCTAGTTCACAATTTCCTTTGGAAAAGAGTCTCTGATCATTACCTCCACAGGTTCCTTTCCTTTTAATAGCCTCTTTTTCTACAGTCCTGATGATTTTTCTGTGATATTTTACACAGCTTTACATAGCGCTTCAGACAATCACTCACTGAAACCCAAGTATGTCAGCCTTTCTGTATATTTCAATGAAAAGCAACTTTGTTTTATTTAATTTCTATACCTGTTAGATCAACCATTGGTATATTGTTAAATATTATTTTGGTGGTGCTGTGGTCGAGTTTGTTCCGCTTGTCCTCTTGATTATACACACTGATTATAGATGTGAAAATATATATTATACATAACATCCTCTGCAAGGTAGGTTTTGTTTCTCACTCTCCAGGTGTGGTCATTTGGAAAGGCACAAAGGAATAATAAAGAGCCAGAAAATCAATTGCTGAATACTGAATAAAAATGGCCAACATCTTGAAACTTTCAAACAGTTTGCAATCTGTACATTCCATTCACTGAACAATAATTCTATTTTGTTGTGAAGTAAACGTAGCCTGAGATCAATCATGCTTTTAGACCTTAAAGTGTCAGAACTCGTAGGCATTATGCATTGCATGGCCTTCCTGTCCTTATAAAACAGCTCATAAACAACCTTTGCTCATATATTCAGTTACAAGAGGGAAATTTGGGACAGAATTCTTAATTTAAACACTTATAAGGAGAATATAATTATTTCTGCATATGTATTTATTAATTAAGGGAAGTAATAAGTTTCAACTTTAAAAAAAAATTCAGAACATATTTTTTGTGAATTTCTTGACATTAACTGCAAACAATTACACCCTCACCAAACGGACAAAGACAATGGGTGGGATTCTGCGGCCTCCCAGCTGCATGTTTCTCGGATTATCTGCTCCCGCCGCTGTCAATTGCAATTCCCATTGAAGCCACCCCACGCCACCAGGAAACTGACGAGCGGGGGTGCGCTGCCTACAGGACCAGAGAATCCCAAAGCCAGCAAAGGGCCGGAGAATTCTGACCAATGGCTTGTTTCTCTGTAGAGTATTAGGCTTTTATTTCTCTCATAGTGGCATATTTAGTTTGCTTTACTTGCAGAGGGGAAGTTGCTAAAATAATGGTGGATTACTGGCATTTGCTGCTCTTAATTCACAAAGAGCCCACTGATTAGTGGTGAAAAAGAGATACACCTGAAGCTCTGATACTCCACAAATTGTTGAATGAATTGTGCTACTCTGTTCTTGCATAAGAACATAAGAAATAAGAACAGGGGTACGCCATCCAGCTCTGATCTGCCATTCATTAAGAATCGTGACTGACTCTGACTTTGACAAAACCAAAAAGGTTGCATGGGTTTCTTTTTTTTTAATAAACAATTTTATTGAGGTAGTTTTTGGCTTTATGAACAGTTACAGACATCATCAGAAAGGAAGCAAAAAAGGCAAAAATGTGCAAACATCCACGTACTTTCAATACTTCAATCGTAACATACTGCACAAGCCCGCTCCCCTCCCACCGGTACTACCCGCCATATTTTCCCTCCTACTCTACTCTACCACCCCCCCCCCCCCCCCCCCATCCCCCCACCCCCCTGCTGACGCTCACTCTCCCGCAAAGAAGTCAATAAATGGTTGCCACCTCCGGGTGAACCCCTGCACAGATCCCCTCAAGGCGAACTTAATTTTTTCCATCCCCAGGAAACTCGACATGTCCGCAAGCCACCACTCAGTCTTCGGGGGCTTTGAGTCCCTCCACGCCAATAATATTCGTCGCCGGGCTATCAGGGAAGCAAAGGCCAACACATCGGCCTCTTTCTCCCCCTGGACGCCCGGGTCTTCCGAAACCCCAAAAATTGCCACCCCTGGACTCATCACCACCCTTATTTTTAGCACCTGGGATATGACCCCCGCAAATCCCTCCCAGTACCCCCTCAGCTTAGGGCATGCCCAAAACATGTGAACATGGTTCGCTGGTCCTCCCGTGCACCTAGCTCATTTGTCCTCTATCCCGAAAAATTTGCTCATCCGAGCCACCGTCATATGGGCCCGGTGAACGATCTTAAATTGGATCAGCCCGAGCCTAGCACATGTCGCGGTCGAATTTACCCTACTCAGGGCCTCTGCCCACAGCCCATCCTCCATTTCCCCACCTAGCTCCTCCTCCCATTTAAGTTTCAGTTCCTCTGTCTGGGACCCTTCCTCCCTCATGAGCACCTTATATATACCCAAGACTCTGCCCTCCCCTTCTTCCCTCCTAGAGACTATTCTGTCGAGGATCCCCATTGGCGGGAGGCGCGGGAAAGATGGGACCTGTCTACGAACAAAGTCCCGCAACTGTAGGTATCTAAAATCATTTCCCCTTACCAACCCAAATTTCTCCTCCAAGCTCCTCAAACTCGCGAAGCTCCCTTCCAGGAACATATCACCCACCCTTCCCGCCCCTGCTCGCCGCCATATTCGGAACCCCCCATCCATACTGCCGGGGGCAAACCGATGGTTGTCGCAGATTGGCGCCCAGACAGACGCCCCCATCTCCCCCACATGCCTCCTCCACTGGCCCCATATCCGCAGGGTCACCACCACTACCGGGCTGGTGGTGTACTTGGCCGGCAGCAGCGGTAGAGGAGCCGTGACCAGGGCTTCCAAACTGGAACCCCTGCACGAAGCCGCCTCCACCCGCTCCCAAATAGACCCCGTACCCACCATCCACTTCCTTATCATAGCGATGTTGGCCGCCCAGTAATAATTGACCAGACTCGGCAAAGCCAGCCCTCCCTCGCTGCGGTTCCTCTCCAACATCGCCTTCTTCACCCGCGGAGACTTTCCCGCCCAGACAAAGCTCATGATCAGCCCGTTAACTCTTTTGAAGAAGGACTGTGGGATAAAGATCGGGAGGCACTGAAAAATAAACAAAAATCGAGGGAGGATTGTCATCTTTACAGTCTGCACCCTCCCTGCCAGCGACAGCGGGAGTGCATCCCATCTCCGAAACTCTCCCTTCATTTGCTCCACCACCCTGGCCAAATTTAACTTATGCAGCCTGCCCCAGTCTCGTGCCACCTGGATTCCCAAATACCGGAAATTTTCCTCAACTAGCCTAAATGGTAGCCCTCTCAATCTGTTCTCCTGGCCCCTTGCCTGGACCACAAACATTTCACTCTTGACCGTATTTAATTTGTATCCTGAGAACTGGCCGAACTTCCTCAGCATTCCCAGTATAGTTCCCATCCCGGCCACTGGGTCCGACACATACAGGAGCAGGTCGTCTGCATAAAGAGAAACCCTGTGTTCAACCCCGCCCCTCACCATCCCCTTCCAACCCTCTGCGGCTCTCAGCGCAATCGCCAGCGGCTCTATGGCCAGCGCAAACAGCAGTGGGGAGAGCGGGCAGCCCTGTCTGGTCCCTCGGTACAACCTAAAGTACTCCGACACTTCTCTGTTGGTCCTGATGCTGGCCCTCGGGGCCTGATATAATAATTTGATCCAATCCACCAATCCCTCCCCGAACCCAAACCGTCCGAGCACCTCCCATAGATAGTCCCACTCCACCCGGTCAAAGGCCTTCTCGGCGTCCATTGCCACCACTACCTCCACCTCTCTACCCGCCGGGGGCATCATTATCACATTGAGCAATCTCCTCAGATTGGCCGCCAGCTGCCTACCTTTCACGAACCCCGTTTGATCCTCCCCAATCACCTCCGGTACACAGTCCTCCATTCTACCCGCCAGTACCTTTGCCAGGAGCTTGGCGTCTACATTAATCAGGGAGATTGGCCTGTAGGACCCGCACACCTCCGGGTCTTTACCCCGCTTCAATATCAGAGATATGGTGGCTTGTGACAATGTCGGCGGCAGGGTCCCTCTGTCCCTTGCCTCATTGAAAACCCTCGCCAAGACCGGGCCCACCAGCTCAGAGAACTTCCTATAAAACTCTACTGGGTATCCATCCGGCCCCGGGGACTTCCCCGACTGCATGGCCTTTAGGCCCCCCAATACCTCCTCTACTCTAATCGGGGCCCCCAGCTCTTCCACTCGCCCCCCCCCCCCCCCCCAACTGTTGGGAATGTTAACCCGTCCAGAAACCTTTTCATCCCCTCCGGTTCTTCCGGCGGCTCCGAAGTATACAGCTTACAATAGAAGTCCCGGAATACCCTATTCAATTCTGCCGGATCCTCCACTTTGCGCCCCCCCTCGTCCCTCACTCTACCTATTTCCCTGGCCGCCTCCCTCCTTCTGAGTTGCTGCGCTAAATTCTGCTAGCCTTTTCCCCATGCTCGTACACCACTCCCCTCGCCTTCCTAAGCTGTTCCACGGCCCTGCTCGTGGATTGTGCCCCCAGCTCCGCCTGTAGTCTCTGCCTCTCCCTGAGTAAAACCTCCCCCGGGGACTCCACGTGCTCTTCATCTATCCGACCCATTTCCCTGACCAATCTATCCATCTCTGCCCGGTCTGCCTTGGCTCGGTGGGCCTCAATTGAAATCAGCTCCCCCCGCACTACTGCCTTTAGCGCCTCCCACACGGTCGCCGCTGAGACCTCCCCAGTGTCATTCACCTGCAGGTAATTTTTAATACATTTCTGAAGCCTCTCGCAGATCCCCTCCTCCGACAGCAGTCCCACATCTAGCCTCCATTGCGGGCGTTGATAGCTCGCTCCCCCGAACTGCAGGTCCACCCAATGCGGGGCATGGTCTGAAATGGTAATTGCTGAGTATTCCGTGTTCTTTACCTCCCCCATACAGTCCCTGCTTAGTACAAAGAAATCTATCCTGGAATATACTTTATGGACGTGCGAGTAAAACGAGTAGCCCCTTCCTGTTGGCTGTCCATCTCTCCAGGGGTCCACTGCCCCCATTTGCTCCATAAACCCTTTCAGCTCCCTTGCCATTGCTGAGAGTCTACCCGTTCTGGGACACGATCGATCCAAAGTCGGGTCAAGGACCATGTTAAAGTCCCCTCCCATTATTAGCCTGCGAGAATCCAAGTCCGGGATCTTCCCCAGCACTCTTTTAATGAAGTCCATGTCATCCTAGTTCGGGGCATATATATTCACCAGCACCACTCTTCTCCCCTCCAGTCTGCCCCGTACCATCAGGTATCTGCCCCCCCTGTCTGCGGACATGCCCTCTGCCTCAAATTGCACGCGCTTGTTGATCATGATTGCCACCCCTCTGGACTTCGAGTCCAAGTCCGAGTGGAAGACCTGGCTAATCCAGCCCTTCCTTAGCCTGGTCTGGTCTGACACTTTCAGATGTGTCTCCTGCAACATAATTACGTCCGCCCTCAGGGCCCGCAAGTGCGCGAACACCCGCGCCCTCTTAACCGGCCCATTCAGTCCCTTGACGTTCCAGGTGATCAGCCTGGTCGGGGGGCACATCCCACCCCCCCCCACCCCGCCGGTCAGCCATAGCCTTTCTCAGGCCGGCCCCTGACCCGTGCGTCGCGCCATTCCTGGCCCGCCCTTTGGCTGCCTCCACTCTCGACCTCCTTTCCAGTGCCTATTTCAAGTCCCTCTCCCGTCAGCAGAACAACCCCCCCCTCCCCTAACCCCATCTCCCGATACCCCCACCCCTGCCATCTACTGGCTGTAACTTCCCCCCCATCTGACTTCCTTGACTAGCCAATCTGCTAGCCCGGTGACTCAACACTCCGGCGCCTTCCTGTCTCATTCCCATTGTTTTCCCGTCCACCTCCCCACCCACTGGGGCAAGCCGGCTCCAGTGTCTTCCGCGAGCTGCACAAAAAGCACAAACCAGCCCAAACAGGAAAAAAAAAAGAAACAAAACACAGAAAAAAGAGAAAAAGCACATAAATGTCCATGAACAAAGGAAAGAGTCTCAAATGTTCCGCTTGGCCCCTTTGGCCCAGCAAACCGTTGAGCAGCAGTCCAGGCACATTCGGTGTTCCTTCCCACAAAAATCCTCGGGCCCTAACTCGCGTCCTTGGGGCCTCCTTTCGGGACCAGCCCCAGGTCCCTCACAAAATCCATCGCTTCTTCGGGCTCGGAGAAGTAGTGGTGTTGACCCTGGTGCGTGACCCATAGCCGAGCTGGGAACAGCAGACCAAACTTCACGTGCTTCTTGAACAGCACCTCCTTGACATTCTTAAAGGCTGCTCGCCGCTGAGCCACCTCCTGGTTAGGTCCTGATAAATGCGGAGAACACTGTTGTTCCACGTGCTGCTCCTGGCGCTCTTTGCCCACTGCAGCACCCGCTCCTTGTCCATGAACCTGTGGAACCTAATCACCATCGGGCGGGGGGAGTCCGCCCGGCCGCCCCTGCCTTGCCTGCACTCTGTGTGCCCCCTCCAGCTCCAGCGGTCGGGGAAAGGCTTCGGCCCCCATCAGCTGCTTCAGCAGGTCTGCTACAAACGCTGCAGCATCAGCTCCCTCAGCCCCCTCCGGGAGGCCGACCATCCTCAGATTGTTCCTGCGGACTCTATTCTCCAGCTCCTCCACTCTGTCCAGCAGTCTTCTCTGCCGCTCTTTCAGGCCGTCAACTTCTAGCGCTGCAACCATTTGCGCATCCGCCTGCTCCTACACCGCCTCTCCCAGCTCCTTAACTTTAACATCCTGGGCGTCCAGCCTCCGGTTCAGCTGATCCACCGCTTTCTGGATTGGGTCCAAGCTGTCCCGCTTCAGCGTTTCAAAACTGGACTTCATTACCTGGAGCATGTTATCCAGCGCCAGCTGGATTGCTGAGTCTGGGGTCCGTGTGTCCGCCATCTTAGGTCCCAGGTAATTTTCTTCAGGTCCTTGTCTCTGTCCCTTTTTCTCCTTCTTCTTCTGCCTTCTGGAATCCCGCTGTTCCATGTGCCGCAGCCCGCTCCTCAGCACCTTCGCTGCCGCCTTCCTTCGCCCAGCTCCTTAAATCTTACCTTCTGGGCATCTGAAGTGGGTCCAAGCTGACCCTCTTCAGCAACTCCAAACTTATTTTCTTTGTCCTGGAGGAAGGAAGGTCCGTGGGTCCGCCATCTTACCCTTCAGGTCAGTTTCCTCCTTGCCTCCGTCTCGCTCTCTCTCTCTCTTTCCTCCTCTACCTGCTGGCCTCCCACGATTCCATCTGCTGCAGCCCGCTCTCCTCTTCTTTCCACGGCAGCCTTTTTGCCGCCCCCGTGGTCCCGCTATCGCGGGGAATCAGCTTTTAAGCGCCGCCGGAGTGAGAGCCCGCCGAATGTGTGGCTCACTCGAACATCGCCGCCACCGGAAGTCTTGCCATGGGTTTCTTGACTGAAACTAATGGTGTGTGATAAAATTGTTGAATTTATACTTTTAATGCAGAGACATAGGACACTAATTCATGTCACAATGACTCTGTAAATTACATGATTATTCATCCTGGCATTCAGCTCACCTTTGGAGCATCAGAAAGAGGACAATAAGGCCATCAAATCTCATTTATGCATCTGGTGAGTTGTTCCAATAAGGTATAATTCAATTTAATCAGTCTTGTGTTACAGACGCCTCGTCCACTCTCGACAATGGCTGAGAGACTGAACCAGAGCCATAAATTCTTCTAGTTTTAAGATGATGCAGAAAGATTGATTCATCCCAAGAGTAATAATATAAGAAGCTTGGTTATTTTACCAACAAACTTTATTAAAACAAAAGAAAATAAATCAATATTTAAACTTATAAACTTCAACACTAACAGATTACATGTGGTTTCTTAACCTTAACACAAAAGTTCCTATTAAACAGCACTTTAACAGAACATGCAACTCTCATACCACCTACATAGACAGGCAAAGGTAATACTTGCATTTAATGAAGCTCAGTGCAAGGTCCCGTGTTTGAATCCCGGCTTGGGTCACTGTCTGTGTAGAGTTTGCACGTCCTCCCCGTGTTGATGTGGGTTTCCTCCGGGTGCTCCGGATTCCTCCCACAGTTTAAAGATGAGCATGTTAGGTGGATCGGCCATGCTAAATTTCCCTTAATGTCCATAAGAACGATCAGGTGGGGTTACTGGGTTACGGGGATAGGGTGGAGGCGGGGGCATAAGTTAAGTGCTCTTTCCAAGGGCCGGTGCAGACTCAATGGCCTACATGGCCTCCTTTGGCACTGTAAATTCTATGATTCTATTATTCACTTTTTCTTCTGTTAGGGAAATTCTTTCAAAACTCTTTTCCAAAGCCTGCCTTGGTGGCACTTTCATGACCTCTCTAAGTGAATTCCCAGAACCTCCTCCTCTGTAACTTTCATGACCTCTCTCAGTTTCTCTTTCTAAGTTCCGCCCAGCACCTCAAACAAAGGTTCTCTGGTATTTGCAGACTTGAACCTATCATCATTACCTTGGCTGTTTGATGGCCCACTCCCATTTATACAAAAGACTAATATCCCATTGACAGACAAAGAGGCCATCAAACTCTGTAATGGGCTAATAGCTGGTCAGCAGGAGTGTCCTGAAGAAAATGGATATGGGGCATTCTGTGAATTCCCACTAATGATTTTAAGTATGCCAGGTGTGGGTGTATCCCTCTACTCCATACTAGCAGGTTTTTTTCCCCTCAGTTTTTTTAACCCCTAAATTGCCTGCTACATCTCCCATCACAATTCTGGACACAACCTCCGAATATAATAAGAATAATAGTAATCACATTTGTCACAAATAGGCTTCAATGAAGTTACTGTGAAAAGCCCCTAGTCTCTCTTGTGCTTTTGGACCAGTGTTACCATTCACACTCCTGTTAGTTTTGAAAGGCAAACATTTTCAGGGAAGCAGTGTTGGTTTGTTATGCACATTAGATAGATTTCAAAAAATAATATTTCAGGATGCAGCATAAAAATAACTTGAGACAGTACATGTGATAAAATGTGGGGGCATTAGCGCAATGGTATTGTCACTGGACTAGTAATCCAGAGACCCAGAGTAATGATCTGGGGACCCGGGTTTGAATTCCACCAGATGGTAGAATTTGGATTCAATAAAAATCTGGAATTAAAAGTCTAATGACGACCATTGTCGATTGTTGGGGAAAAAAAATCTGGTTCATTAATGTCCTTTAGGGAAGGAAATTTGCAATCCTTACCTGGTCTCACCTACATATTGAGGTTGACACAGCATTGTGGTTGACTCTTAAATGCCCTCAGGGATGGGAAACAAATGTTAGCCCAGCCGGCGATGCCCACATCCCATGAATGAATGAAGAACAGAAAAATGTAGCATGCTTGGGAGTAAAAAACATGCGGCAGGATTTTCAATCCCGCCACACTCGTTTTCTGGTGTGGCGTGCCCCGGCCTGACCGCCAGTCAATGGGGTTTCCCATTGTGAGAACCCCCAAGCCGTCGGGTAATCCGTGAGGTGACTGGGCTGCCGGCGAAATGGAGGATCCCGCCGACAGAGAGCCCAGTTCATGAACTTTGATCTTTAATTTACAAACTTCTTATCCACTAGAGTACTCAAGAGCATGAGACTACAGCATTAGTCATTGCTGGGTCTGTTGCAAGTTAATTGATAGTGATTGGTTGCTCGGATTAGCCCAAAATTCCAACATCATTGCATTAGGTGATTTTGAAGATGCTAGAGGTGAAGCTGGACCTTGATCCTTTCTTTCCTCTAAAAATTACTTAGTTCTTATCAAAGCCATTCCAACTCTTATGATCATGGTGGACTGAGCTGTTGTTCAATCCTTACGGCTCAAGATATTTTGTGCATTGCACAAATCACCCTGCCATCTATTCATTAACATTTCAACAATGCAACAATTCCACAACACAACTAGGTTGCAAAGTCTTCTTCACCTGCACATTCTTTCTAATCATTATCTTGCTTTTGCGTTTTGTCTCTTGCTTGTAACCCACTTTCTTTCAATCTCTTTGTTATTTTTTCTGTGTCTAATTTGACTCTAATTCCTTGTATTTCTTTTTCTGTCATTCACACTGTTTCTTTCTCTGTTCTTTTCTTTCATTACTTAAGTAGTTGGACCATTACGCAGAATGTCTCAGATTCAACGACACTCCAGTGTTGTTATCGCTTCAATGTTTTAGGAGTTTGCACCACAAATACAGTGTGATCTAAACAATGAAGTAGAAGGTCCATTGTAGGTCAGCCGCCATGAGCTGCACTATAGCAATTTCCGACATATAATTTTCTATGAATCACTCAAAACACTGGGCTGGATTTCCCCGCTTTGTAATGCCGGCAGGATGACTATCGATCGTGTGGAGAATCGAGTGTCGGGCAGACAGGGGCACCAATCTCGTACTGATGCTTCAGTCCCCCACTGGCGCCGGGATCGAAGTTTGCACCCCACAGTTATTAACGAGCCGGAAACCAAAATTCTCAAGGCCTGTGTGATTCTCAAGTCCTCTGGTCTGGGAACCACGTGGGCAAGAATTGCTGTAGGTCTTGACAAATTTGGCCCTGACATGGTGGACCTCGCGATGGGCCAAGAGGGTAACTCTTTAAGGGATTTGCCCCAATGCCCACCAGAGGGCAATCCACGCCCTCTCCACAATGAAAGACACACCCAGTTGTCTGCATTTGAGTTGCTTTGAAGTACCCAGCTGTACAACTAACAGAAAGCACTTAACTCTTTTTGATGTGGCCCAGGAGCCACAAATCATAGCTAGATGTTTATAAACATTGCAGAGGGTGGGGGGGGGGGGGGGGGGGGGGGGGGTGGATGACCTCGCTTTCAGGCCGCCTGATCAAAATAGCAGCCACATAATCCTCACCATGCATAAATTTGCAGTAGAACAGGATTGTTCCCCCAGCGTGAGCGCAAATCAGGTGAGCTTCACCTCCGGCGGGAGATCGTGGGCGGAATTCTCTAATAATGGGGCTATGTTTCCACGCCGGCTTGAAAACTGCCGCCAACCACTCCGGCGTCAACAGTCCCCGAAAGTGAGGAATTCTCCCCTTCCTAGGGGGCTAGGTTGGCACCAGAGCAGCTCCAGTCAGCGCCGAACAGCCGGCATGAGTTTGGGCATCTGCAGAACGGCTGGACTGATTCCACACATGCGTGGTACGACCAGCGTATTTCTGCACATGCGCGGGGATTCCCTTCTCCCTGCCGGCCCCCGGGCAATATGGCAGAGCCCTACAGGAGCCCGGCGCGGAGTAAAATAGGCCCTCACGGATCCAGCCCGCCTGCCAATCGGTAGGCCTCGATCGCGGGCCAGGCCACCGTGGGGGCCCCCCACTGGGTCGGATCCCTCCGCCCCCCACCCCCCGCTCTAGGACAGCCCACGCACACACACCTGCCAGATCCCACTGTGTGGGAGGTGAGTAATCCAATCCATGCCGGCGGGACTCGGCCAAACTCGACGGCCTCTCGGCCCATCAGGGCCCGGAGAATCGCAGGTGGGGCTGCTGTCAACGGCCCCCGACCTGCATGGTGGTGATCCCACGGGTGCCCGAAAAACAGCACCGGAGAATGGGGAAGCCGGCGTCGGGGAGGCGGTGTGCGATTCTCAGCACCGGGTTGGAGAGTCCCGGCCCTTAGTCCCCAAACAGAGAATCTTGCACACTGTCTCTGTCTTACAAATTTCTTTCTCAATTCTATCAGCTGGAATGTGTGCCTCTTCCCTCATTCCACATCCCTTTCTCGCCCACTGATGTGACCATCAATTCACTCGGAACACGATTGGAAGTAAACTGTGGTTTTAATAGTCTTACAACTGAGCCTGCCTGCGACCAGAAGAACTGAGGGCAGGCTCACATGGCTGCAGCACTTTATACTTCCGCTAGTGGGAGGGGTCATGGGCGGAGCCGAGGGTGGAGCCCTGTACAAGCTCCTCATCTCCATCTATGGGCAGAGCCGCGCAACGGCTCACAGACAGAGCCCACAAGGACACAATACCATACAATACAATACAGTGTGAATTACATTCACCACACCCACCTCCTCGTACAACCATGGAATCCAACTCTCTGTGACGGGGGAACATCTGTCAGTATAGTGTATTTGACAACAAGTCAACTAAACATATCTATACTGAAAAAACAGAGTCCATTAGACAGACTTCAAAATAAAGGAAAAAGTTATCCATTCGCTTAGAAACTCCTAAGATTTTTCTGAATCAAGCAAGACTCTCACATACTGGGAAGGCAAAATGCTGGGCCGTCATTGGAGCAGGTTGTTGGTAGTGCTCACCCACACGGTTTCATTGTGCAATTGTGTAAACTGAACCTGACTGGTTCCAACTGGTTTTCTCTGAGGTTTGAATGCAAGATGATGTAACCTAACAAATAAAGAACATAATTTTTGTTCATGTTACGTTCAAAATGTAATCACAGAATAGCAGAAGGTTACAGTGCCTCCTCGACTTTTAGTCTCACACAGTAGAGATCTGTAATTGCCATCATTTTCAAAAGCATTGCAAGGAGAGAGGGGTAAAGGCCTTGAGGTACATGTGAATGGCAAGGTGGCTTATCAATGTGCACCATTTTTTTTTAGGAGAAAAGCTTCTGTGAGGGCAGAAATAAAATATACTTGTTGCACCCTTGCCACAATGGTGATATTAATGATCCACTTGACAAAGCTTGTGCGCAAAGTGATAACCCTC
The DNA here is from genome assembly GCF_902713615.1 of Scyliorhinus canicula. NCBI lineage: Eukaryota > Metazoa > Chordata > Chondrichthyes > Carcharhiniformes > Scyliorhinidae > Scyliorhinus > Scyliorhinus canicula. The sequence goes on along the minus strand of NC_052147.1, from coordinate 261,470,447 downwards.
ATTGCCAAGCGAGTGCATGACACACTGACCAGTAATCACATTCTGGTGTCGGCTGATAGTTTGAAAGTAAAGCCCTTCTCTTATGAGAGCTGCAAACTTAATTTCTGAAAGGTGGAAGCAGCTGCTGACATCTTCCAGTTGAAGCACGGTAGCATTGTGGATAGCACAATCGCTTCACAGCTCCAGGGTCCCAGGTTCGATTCCGGCTTGGGTCACTGTCTGTGCGGAGTCTGCACATCCTCCCCGTGTGTGCGTGGGTTTCCTCCGGGTGCTCCAGTTTCCTCCCACGGTCCAAAGATGTGCAGGTGAGGTGGATTGGCCATGATAAATTGCCCTTAGTGTCCAAAATTGCCCTTAGTGTTGGGTGGGGTTACTGGGTTATGAGGATAGGGTGGAGGTGTTGACCTTGGGTAGGGTGCTCTTTCCAGGAGCCGGTGCAGACTCGATGGGCTGAATGGCCTCCTTCTGCACTGTAAATTCTATGTAAAATTCTATGAAAGGACGAAGTGTTTGTGTTGTCTGCCAGGGGAAACTGTCAGTATGTTGAGCAGACCCAGACTGAAACCAGTACTGAATATTTTAATTGCATTGTAATGCCAGGAATGGCATCCAGAACTGGGAACGGTGCCAATCCTCACTAAATATAACAAGAATCAACTGAAAACAGATTTACTGTATACAAAAAAAAACACCTGAGGAGGGCTTTCTCATGTGGCACCTCTCCAACAAACTGATTTCCTCACAATGGAATGTCAGAATTTCTCTCTGTGGCGGGCAGACATGGCAGTTTACTTCACGGTGCTTGCAAGCAGAGGAACAGTTCTTTCAATCAAAAGTTAATGTTAGCTCTGCTCATTTATGTGCTCAAGCATAACTCAGGGGCTTTAACACAAACCATCTACGCTGTCATCTGAGTGTAGCATTCGGTGATGTGTTGGGTGCTCTGGATCCGTGAAACACATACAGGCCACCAACACTTAAAATAGTACAACACTATTTTATTAAACGATAAACTGTTGAACATACTCTTACTGTGGGTTGACACGATGTTAGATTAAACTAAAGACCTGTGCCTATCCTAACCAGTCTAATCACTCAGCACATGGTGAGAATCTGTGCTGTGAGTCGTAAGCTCTGCACTTCTGAAAGGCTGCATCCAGAGTAAGCGGGAAAACTGATGCCCTCTGTCTTTATAGTGAGTGTGCTCTAACTGGTGATTGGCTGCGGTGTTCTGCATGTTGATTGGTCCTAGTGCATGTCCATCAGTGTGTGTGTCTGCACCATGATACCCTGGTGTATATTATGACATTCGGGAAGGGCAGCTTTGTCTGAAAAGTTTCCTTCAGATGAGACATAAAATGGAGACCGTGTCTTCATTGTTCAAGGGGATAGCATTATTTGCCGAAGAGCAGGTTCCCCAGCCAAACCTTTACCCTTCACCAATCATCAGGAATAAATCAACGGGTCATCCGGTTAGGGGCTGGTTTAGCACACTGGGCTAAATCGCTGGCTTTTAAAGCAGACCATGGCAGCATGGTTCAATGCCCGTACCAGCCTCCCCGAACAGGCGCTGGAATGTGGCGACTAGGGGCTTTTCACAGTAACTTCATTGACAATAAGTGATTTTCATTTCATTTTCATTGCCGCTTTGGGGAGCAAACGGCTGTGGAATTTGCTTCTTTGAGGGCAGCACTGCACTAGAAAGGTAATTTGTGATGTGTCAAGCTCTTTGAGATGTGATGAAGAGATGGGATAAGGTGGTGTATCAATACAAAGGGGGAGAAATTAGTTTGTTGCAGCACTTCATAGACTTTGACTGATTTCCCAAGGGCAGGAAGCAGCCTGCGCAACTTTCGTCATTGATGTCCTCAGAGAATACCATATAAGCTATGCAGGTAGTGGCCAATGGAACCCAGTGAGTCAAGGTAAGTCTATACTAAAGGTAGTACGATGCAGACAAATTTTCCCCCCAAATTCTTCATTTGACACAATTAAAGGAAAAATATAGGGGTGCTCTCTAGAGCACCGACCTCTTTAAATCCGTGCTGTGGGAAACAAATAATGGCCAAAGGTGAACTGTGGTGTATTGTCCCACAAGTAAGTATAATTGGGATTTAGATGTGGATATCAGTTATCAAAACATTCCTTTCTCAACTCAGAAACTGGAGACTTTGTGTGAATTTTCCTCCCAGGTTATTGCTGGGGAATCATCATGTTATTGTAACCTTTGGGTCATGTATGGCTTTGAGAGCGCAGTTTGCTTTCCTGCAGTGTATAATTTCAGGACATCACTTGAACCGTCTTGTCTCTGACTTTTTAATTGCCCTACACTGGGTAGGTGTCGTTGTCATGTTATGTTCATACCCTGCAGCTGAGCGTTTATACCTGTTATGTTAAGCCAGTTAACTGCAGCCATAATCTTCTGGATACACAATGTTAATGGGTCAATTGGTGAAAATTACACAGATGAGCAGAACTGGGACATGACAAAAGGCTATAGGAGATCAAAGACCAGTGTCACCGACCTGGTTATAGCAGCATATTTGTAAAACAGTTCTGACAGGCGGCTGCTCACCGCTGGAAGTGATATAATAATTAAATATTACAAAGAACAGTTGAGGGAAAAAATAACATATGATTAGATGAACCCAGCAAAACAGCTATCAAAGCAGATTTGTAATATCCAGGTATCAGCCAGGAGACTTCCTGAACAACAAATTAATTTTTACGGGATTTGGGCTTCGCTGACTAGGCCAGCATTTGTTGCCCTTCAATAATGGGCTGATTTAGCTCACTGGGCTAAATAGCTGGCTTTTAAACCAGACCAAGGCAGGCCCAGCAGCACGGTTCAATTCCCGTACCAGCCTCCCCGAACAGGTGCTGGAATGTGGCGATTAGGGGCTTTTCACAGTAACTTCATTGAAGCCTACTCGTGACAATAAGCAATTTTCATTTCATAATGAGTTGAGCCCTAGGTGGCTGGATCTGCTGTGACTGGCAGTAGGCACACTGGTGAGGAAATTTTGGGAGGAAACCGGAGCACCCGGAGGAAACCCACGCAGACATGCGGAGAGTGTACAGACTCCGCACAGACAGTGACCCAAGCCGGAATCGAACCTGGGACCCTGGAGCTGTGAAGCATTTATGCTAACCACCATGCTACCGTGCTGCCCACATGCGGAGAGTGTACAGACTTCGCACAGACAGTGACCCAAGCCGGGAATAAAACCCGGGTCCCTGGTGCTGTGAAGCAACAGTGCTAACCACTGTAAATTTTCAATTTGGTTCGACCAGGGTGAGCACTATGAAGCTCGTACGGGAGTGGCTCTCCTGCTGGGTGTGGTCCCATCACACAGGAACCCCAAAGTATCACCCGGGGCTGGATTCTCCCGCACTGCCCACCGCAAGGATGCCACGGGCGTGCCCCGTACAATGGAGAACCCCACTGACTTTGGAGAGGATCCTCTGGTCACCGGGTGAACGTGGCCGGAGAATTCCGCCCTCAGTCTTTATTGCGGAGGTTATCTTTCATCAGTTCGTAGGGCATGAGCTGCTCAGTGTTGTCATAGTGCCATCTAAAACCATCCTCTTCACTTTTGGGAGGACCGTGTCCCCTCAAGTCCAGTTCCTGAGTGAGTTGCCGAGACTGGCCAGATATCCAAAAAATTCAAAGCCAGGGCAATTTCCTGTGGCACCAGTAGTGGAGCCACAATCTGAGGGGGCAGGAGTTGACTGAGAGTGTCAGCATTGGATATCTGCGTCCCCGGTCAGTACTGAAAAACATAACCATACACAGCTAAACAGCCCACTGTGGAACCCTAGCAATGACATTGAGTAGAATGGATTATCCTCGCGAAGTAAACCCAACAGCAGTGAGTGATCGGTCATGATGATAGAACATCGACCATAAAAATATTGATGGAATTTCTATACTCTGTATATCACTGCCAGGCCCCACTCCTGAATCTGTGAATATCTTCTTTCCAAAGAGGTTAACATCCAGGAGGCAAAATCTATGACCAAAAGAAAAAATGCTGAAAAATCTCAGCAGGTCGGGCAGCATCTGTGGGGAGAGAAAAGAGATAACGTTTCAAAATTTCTTTCTCAATTCTATAAGCTGGAATGTGTGCCTCTTCCCTAGTTTCATATCCCTTTCTTGCCCATCCTCCGCCTCCTCATGCAAGCATGAAATCCAATCGTCTGTGACAGGGGGAACATCTGTCAGTATAGTGTATTTGACAAACAAGTCAACTATACATATACATATTGAAAAAACACAGTCCATTAAACAGACTTCAAAATAAAAGAGAAAGTTATCCATTAGCTTAGGAACTTCCAAGCTTTTTCTAAGTCAAACAAGACTCTCACATACTGGGAAGGCAAAATGTTGGAAAGGGTCATCTGGACTCGAAACGTTTGCTCTTTTCTCTCCTTACAGATGCTCCCACACCTGCTGAGCTTTTCCTGCATCTTCCCTTTTGGTTTCAGATTCCAGCATCTGCAGTAATTTGCTTTTCGGCAAAATCTATGGGTCAATTGGTGCTGTCTTCCATTCTGTGTGACAGGATGGCTTCTATCCCAAATGATAAAACATTGCACGTTAAGATGATCTGCTTATGTTGGATGATTGTAAAATGAGCTTAATGTTCTCAAAAGCCTATTGTTGTAGGCTTCTCCAGTGCCAGCTTTAATGTTTTTTTAAGGAGATGGTGCAACGGCACTAATGTGGTTGCCAGGTTCAGGACGAAACAATCGTAGTAGTTGACCATGCCCAGAAACTATTTTAGTTCTGCGACATTTTCCGCAAAATTGCTTTAATAGCTTTTATTTTGTTTTCTAAAGGGTGTCAGCCATTGGCGTCATCTTTAAACCCCAAATATGTAGCTTCACTGGCCTGAAAAGTGCACTTTTCCCTTTTAAGTCTTATACCGGCATCTCTAAACATCTAAAGGACTTCCTCCAGGCTGGCCAGATGTACTTCCTGTGAAGTCCCTCCCCATTGCCAAGATGTAGTCTAAATGCACCACGATATTTGGAATTCCTTGGAATAAGTTCTCCATCATCCGTTGAAAAATTATACATGCGGTCGATATGCCAAAAGGCAACCTTGTGTACTGGAAAATTTCCTTGTGTGTGTTGATCATTATACAATTCCTGGTGTCCTCGTCGAGTTCAAGTTGTAGGTAAGCATGACTTATGTTCAGTTTTGCATATGTGAGTCCGCCTGTCAGCTTTGAATAAAAACCTTCTCTTCAAGGAATTGGACATGAGTTGACCTGGGCCACTTGGTTTATGGTGAGTTTCTAATCGCCACTGATTCTGACAGGTTTTTGGATAGGAGAAATAGGGACTGCCCACTCGAAGAACTGTACTGGCCTTATGATCCCTAATTCCTTAAAATATGTTAACTTAGCCTCAACTTTCTGATGTAGAACTCTGAAGAATTTTAGTGTGGAATTGGGGTTCAGGTAGATTTTGGCCTTAATCCCCTTGTACCCGGCCCAGCTCAATTTGATAAACCTCTTTGTACTTATGCAGCACCATCTGATATTTAAAAACATTCTAGCCAATTTAACTTTATCAGCTGCAGCCAGTCTCATTCCATGAGGCTTAGTGCCTGACCTTCCACAACGATCATGGGTAATTGAGGAGATTGGTGTTAATCTGATACCGGTGCAGTTGTGGTGCCTAATAAGAGTTTCTCTCGTATAAATTGCTAACTTAGCAGCACGCTGCTCAATCTCAGAGGTTGGACTCCACCTCGCAGATACTTGTAGGTATGTTCACCCACCACCATGGCAGAAGCTCCAATGTGGACCTCCATACTCAATGGTTGCCATTAACCATACGTATTATCTCAATGGGAGCTGTCTTTCTCACTTTAACCATGTCCAACTTGTACATTTTGGGTTTTTCCTCAGGATTCTTTTCCACCTTATGTACTGGAGTCAAGGTGTGTCTTTTTAAACTGGGTGCACCCTGCCTGGTGTGGCAAGATGCTTGAATGTGGCCCTTCCTGTTGCAATTGAAGAAAATAAAATCTTTGCAAAGGCACATCACTTGAGGGTGGTCTCCCCCACATCTGTAATACTCATCAAAATTCCTGGGTTGACGATCTGTTTTTCTTCTTTGCTTCTGTAATAGTGCAAGGTAATAGTGCAAAGTATCAGAAGAACCTTCTTGAACAACAAAGCAACTTATTGCAAGTAAAAATGGAATTAAACTATGTACAGGAACAGCAGTTAGAAAACAGGCCTTTACTCCTTGACTCCCGAATCCATATGCTACCTCCCTGATGCACGATCAATTGTACAAAGACTCAGATTGGGTACAACTGTGGCTTTATTGCAGTAAAATGCATGGCCCCCTACAGCAGCTGGCGAAATGGCAGCTGAATAGAGGACATGCCTATTTATACTCCTCTTCCTGGGCGGAGCCAGCAGACAGGGGCTACCGGCGGACCTGTAGTACAGGTCCTACCTTACATCAACTAATACAGGTGTAACAGTGGTTTACCACACTCCCCATTGGTTAGTGTTGGTGATCTGCCCTGGGCAGGTCACATGCACCGTGATCAATCGGCCCTTAAAGTGGCCTCTCTACAACAAGATTGTTATCATTAAAGCCTGTGCGTTAGTAGATAATGGAATTTGGAGCAAGACCGAACCTGACCTTTCAGTTTATTGCTTAATCCCTTTTCCGGCAAAATCTGGTGTATAATTTGTAATCAATCGAAACTCACGCCATTTGTTTCTATTAGATGCTGCAGCAAAAGATCATTGAGGTGCAAACTCAGCTCTGCGAGGCACACAGGCCTGTTCAAAGCTGCCACTTCTGCTCCATCAGTTTCAATGCAATTGCATGCGTGGCTGCAATGTAGCAGTTTGTCCATCGTCATTCGTGTCGAGGCACAGGCGGTTGGATGGGTTATTTGCATTAAAGATTTGTTTGCATTAGGCTTTGTGTCTGAAGCAGGTTTCGATGCCATGTTATTTATATAAAATGACTGCCGGTTTTACTATCTCTCGGGTCTGAGTTCCACAATATTTGGGGAGGGGATGACACTCAGTTTATCAGCCTGCGTTGCAGAAGATCAAGAAACCCTAGCATAAAAACAACAGAGCTATTCTGCCGCAAGGGCAAAATAGCGCAAATGCTGAAAATCTGAAGTGCAAACAGAAAATGGGGGAAATACTCAGTGGGGCTGTCAGTATGGCTTCAGAGAGAAACAGAGTAAATGTTTTAAGTCAACAACCTTTTGTTACAACTGACGATTCTTTCATTCATTTATGGAGCCTTCTCGGCACTCTGATATCTGCAGAGATTCTGGTATTTAACAGAAAAATTGCTTGCTATTTACTATTCTACAGGGAACTGAATTACTGCATCTTGTCCATTTGGTTTGATAAGTGCTGATATTCGGGCAGCACGGTAGCACAAGTGGATAGCACTGTGGCTTCACAGCGCCAGGGTCCCAGGTTCGATTTCCCCGCTGGGTTACTGTCTGTGCGGAGTCTGCACGTCCTCCCCGTGTCTGCGTGGGTTTCCTCCGGGTGCTCCGGTTTCCTCCCACAGCCCAAAGACGTGCAGGTTAGGTGGATTGGCCATGCTAAATTGCCCTTAGTGACTAAAAAGGTTAGGAGGGGTTATTGGGTTACGGGGTTAGGTTGGAAGTGAGGGCTTAAGTGGGTCGGTGCAGACTCGATGGGCTGAATGGCCTCCTTCTGCTCTGTATGTTCTATGTTTACTTTATCAAAAATATAAACGGGTACTATTTCCTGCAAAGGTCTAATGCAGACCCACAGGTAGACTCACGATCACCAATGGAGAGTGATTGAAGAAGTGGGATCATGAGGGTAAAAGTCAATGAATAATAGGGCCTGAACAGCTGAACAGCTGAGATAATAATACAAAGGAGGATACCTTCATAAGATTGCTCATTTATTCTTAAATTATCAATGTAAAATGTCTTATTTAAGAATAAATGAGCAATCTTATGAAGGTATCCTCCTTTGTATTATTATCTCAGCAATCGTCAGAAGGAAAGATTGCAATAAATCCTTGCATCCATTCTCTGCCTATCCCCATACCGGCTGAACAGGTATTAGTTGTTGCTGTTCAGCTGTTCAGGCCCTATTATTCATTGACTTTTACAAACCCATGAGCGGCAGATCTGGCATTTTTATTTCTTTTCACGCCTCCTGTACCTGAATTGATTTTTACAGCAAGTCGGAACAAACTTTTCATGAGAATCTCTAATAAGCCGCTGTAAGAACCAACATGATCACAGCTACCTGCGTGTGCTTCTTCCTTCAGGCAGGTGGCTGAAAGACAAACGGCCTTCCCTTGATGCTCGAAAAATAATGCTCTAAAATTAGCTGACATGCATTCATCTGTTTGTATTCATTGGTTCACATGACTCCAAGGTAATCCTTCTGCTCGGTGTACACTGGTGACAGCTGAACACAATGGATGCTGCAACGTGGAAAAGGTTTTTAAAGCATATTTAAAAGCTTCTTGCTGAAAACCTGATACCGTCTGTAAAATTGCGGAATTCACCAACAATGTCCCATTCATACATCATTCCTGAAATTTATTGACTCCCGGTCCACAATAACCTCATCTTTAAAATTCTCATCCTCAGATTAGGATACCGCACCCCCCCCCCCGCCCCGCCCCCCAGCACGTCTCATCCGTCCTTTGTCTGTAATCTCCTTTAACTCTACAACCCTCTGATTCCACTACATTCTTCCAACTCTGGCCTCTTATGGAATCTCCGCTTGCTTCAGCCCACCATTGACGGTCATGCGTCAGTTGTTTAGGCCCCAACCTTTGTAATTCTCTCCCTAAACTTTGTCACATTTCCACCTCTCGTTTAAAGCATGGCTTCAAACCTCTCTCTCCGACCAAGGGTGGAATTTTACCTGTATTGGTAGAGTGCAAACAGTGGGCGGGATCGACATCATTGAAGCCGCTGGCACCAAAGGCCGCTTTCTCCGCCATATTGTTGGGAATATAGAAAAAGAAATTTCAAGAGGCGGGTCCCAAAACATTATGTTGGCGGGGTGGGCTCTGATTGCCCCTCGGCACTTACCGGGCATTGCCCACTCCTCCCTGAGCGATGCACTCATTTGAGCACCTCGGAGAGGTTGCCTGTCAGGTGTACGCCCTGGGAGACCAGTCAAAATTCACGTTGACCTGAATGGAGTTTCTTACAGGACGGGGATGATTCAGGCGTCGAGGCCTGATAATGTAAATTTATGGTAATGATGTTCCCGCTGTTGAATGGTGGGATTCCCATTACGTCACTAATGGGGGACGTGGACAATTGTTTTAAGTTGGAGTGGAATGAGATTTGGCCCCTGGGAGGATTTTCCACTCTCATTGCCAAAGACACCCAAAGAGAATGGGAGTGGAAAATCCACAGTAGCACAGTGGATAGCACTGTGGCTTCACAGCTCCATGTCCCAGGTTCGACTCCCCACTGGGTCACTGTCTGTGCAGAGTCTGCATGTTCTCCCCATATCTGCATGGGTTTCCTCGGGTGCTCCGGTTTCCTCCCACAAGTCCCGAATGATGTGCTTATTTGGTGTATTGTGCTGAATTCTCCCACTGTGTACTCGAACAGGCACCAGGGTGTGGTGACTAGGGGATTCTCACAGTAACTTCATTGCAGTGTTAATGTAAGCATACTTGTGACAATAAAGACTATTGTTATTATAAAATCCACCCCAAAGTCATGTGCCCTAATGTCTCCTTCTTTGGTTCAGTGCCAATTTTTGTCTGCTTACTCCTGGAAGCATTCTGGGAGGCGTTCCTATGGCAAAGATACTATAAATGCAAAGAACAAAGAACAAAGAAAAGTACAGCACAGGAACAGGCAAGTTGTTGGTGTTCTGGAACAAATATGCACATTTTTAAAATGGGCTCATAGCCCGCAATTCCACCTTTCCTCGCAAACCATTTTTGCTAGTGAGCTTAAAATCCCCCAATATAATTTTAACCAAGCTCGTCTGTGTTTCGTAATATGGAAAGAACATTTCCCATGAAGTATGATGAAGAATGTAGGGAACAATTTTCCAGCCACATTGACCTCGGCACCAATCTTGCTATGTCAAGGGAAAAGTGGGAGAGATCAAAAACAGGAATTGCGTCAGGCACCAGACAGTATTACATTCTCCCCGCCTATTCCAGCTGTCATAATCAGGATAGCGCGCAGAAAGGGTGAGAACATGACCAAACCTCATTTGCATTCATTTTAATATCATTAACAAGATTAATGTCGAATGCACCGGCCTCCTGGGAGTCACCCACCCGTCCCCCGAGCGAGAAGTCACATGAGCGTCATTTAGGACTCCTCCACAAAAATCGGAGACCAGGTGCCATGGGCACCGAGGGTGAGCAGTGAGGTGAGTAACCCTCTCCATTTAACGCCATGCAGCTCAGCGGCACCGTAGCTGATGCCCCAGTCCTGTGGGGGTGTCCGTGCCCTTCAAAGGGGCTGGGATTGTTTGGGGTCTGGAAGGAGTCAGGTTGGGGGTTGCCCCTTGGCCTGGGGGCTGGATTTGTGTTTGTGAGGCATTCAAGCCATCTTTAAATATTGTGGAGACCCATAACAGGGCCAACCTGTCTGTCCAACCAAACTCTCACAGGACAGAGCCTGCTGCAGCTTGTCTCATGAAAATCTTTCTCATTCCCCCTTGAGACTCCAAGAGGCTCTGTATTTTCAATGTTGCAGTCTGCCTTTTGTATCATTGTGCTTGGGTGCTCACGTTTCACTTCACACTCCTTTGACTGTGACCAGCCTCTAGCTGGTCTGTCTGAGCGGATGATTTGTGGACTTGATGACTTGATGACAGCTGAGCACAAACCGGCAAAACAATGGATATGGGTTCAGTGAAAGGGAAGGATAATTGTCTGGGGCAGCAACAACTCGCTTGAGACAGGTCATCTGGATGAAGGTGCATTGGATCCTCGCTTCTCTGGTACAGGCCAACCTCAGTTACTACTCGCTCCTTGGGCAATACCATGATCTCCAGGGCCTCTTCCTCATAGGAGATAAGAACTTACAACTCTGGGATTCTGCCACCCCATCATCTCCCTTTCTCTCTTATTGTGGGCTATCTTCTTCTTTTTCAGCAGGGACAAGGAGAGGGCATTGTGAGACGCACAGTTGATGAGTCAGGGTCCAAAGCAGGCGGCATGTATGGGCATCGGGCCTCGGTATTAAGTTGGTTGTGATGGTTTGTGGCAGGGATGCTGAAGAACAAGCTTGGAGGTCGGATGTTGGAACCGTGCGAGGTGTGAGCCAGTGGATTGGGGGTGGGTGAGGGGAGAGAGTTGGCAAAGGAAGAGTGGCAAGCAGGACGGACGCCAGGAGGAGAGAGGTGGTAACTTACCTTTACAGCTCATTGGTGGTCATTCATCTTCTTCCTACATTGGACAGTGATCCTCATGGCCATGTTGCTCACACTCACTGATGCTGCCACTGCCTCCCAATCAGCATTTATCTCTGCACTGTTGCGTCTCCCACCCCCTCGGGGGTACAGGGTGCCCCGCCCCTCCTTCACGCTGTCCAGAAACCAGGCCAGGTCTGCATCCAGAAATGGAGGAGCAGGTCTCCATGCTGTCATCCTCCTGGCTTGGCTGGCAGAGAGTGCTGAGGAACCGTTCAACTGATGCTCCCCTTGTGAGCTGAAAATAGCTAAGCTCCGAGTCTAGTGAATCAGGCACCTGGGGACTCAAGCACGCCGAGTTTCATGAAGGGACTCAGTTTTTGCACTAAGTGTGGGTGAATAGTGATCTGGACTGCACCCAGACAACCGGCACAAATCATCCCACAATTCCCACCCTATCGGACACTTCGGCATTATTCGGGAGAATCACGCCCATTGTTTTATTTCCTAAATTAAAATGCTCTATTTCCACCGAGAATGAGCAGTGTTTAATATTCTGTTCAGTAAACAGGTAATTCCATTTACGTGAATGATGGATTATGTTTCAGGTAACATTAAGATGTGAGTCATTGAGTTCCCACATTTAAATGGAGATTGTCAATGACCAGAAGTCTTTTTTTCCAAACTACTCACTGTAAACAAACCAAATGTATTCTCAAAATTTATGAAAACGTTCCCTTCACTCGTGTTCAACAGTCATTGAGCAAACCAATAAGTACAGTTGTCAGTGGATTGAGCTCAGGACTTGCATACTTACCCTGAAAATATTACACAGTTTAGTATCTGGTCTCACTCAGTGAGCAGCCAACAGAACTCAAATGAGCACCACAACTGACTCCCAGATCACCACTGGAGAAGAGGCAACTACCCCATCGATCACCTGACTACCTCCCTGAACAGACTCCACCCCAACCACTCAACTACCCACAAACCCAACTAACTCCTCACCACATGACTACTCCCCCACCCAATGGCCCTTCTGACAACTCAAGTACCTGACTACACTCCACACCCACTTAGACCACCCAACTATCCCTCCGACAACCCAACTACCTGACTGAGCTCCCCCCAGCCATCTAACTATACAACCGTGACCATCCCTCCAACTAAATGACTACCTGACCCAAGCTCCCCCCAACAACCATCCAACAACATCCATCCCTTCTGACTACCTTCCGACAACCTGACTATCTGATTACGCCTGCTCCGACCACCCAACTACACCTCCACTTCAACTACCCCTCCAACAACCTGACTACCGACTACACCTCCTTCAATCATCTAACTACACTGCACCTAACTACCTCTCTGACAGCCCGACTACCTGACTATGCAACCCCCCTACCACCTGACTACCCAACTAACCCCCAACAACCCGATTACCTGACTACCCCCTCCCTGAGTATCCAAATGCACCACCCCCAACAACCTGATTACTTGACTATGCCCCCCGACCACCTAACAACCTCCCCTGACTGCCCCCTCCACAACCCCACTATCTGACTACACCCCCTAACCACCCAACTACATCCGCCCACGACTATTCGTCCAACAACTGACTACCCCCTCAACCACCCAACTACACTACACGACTGACCTGACCCAGCTATACACCTGACTAACCACCACCCCCCCAACCCAACGGTCCAGTCAACCACTGACCCTTTTAACCAATCCCCCATTCATCCACTCAGCCATTCAGGACTGCCCAGTTTTCTCAGTCAAGCAATGCCATTTCTGTACCTCAGGAAGATTACTGTTTGTGTGACAAAGAAGGTATGTGTGCATTGCCTTATACCAGTACAGCAAATGTGGATAAACGTGGCACTGAATTTATAGGGACGAATATTGATCAATATCTCATAATTGCTTTCTAGGATCGAAGTCTGAGAGTAGGGATGTCCTTCTCAATGCCCTAGCCAAAATGTATCCCTCAGCCACTGAAAACCCAGATGATCTGGTCCTTATCACATTACTATTCATGGGATCTTGCTGTGCACTGATTGGCTTTACCGTTTTTGCTGCAGTACACCACTTTAAAAATACTTACTTGGCTTTAAAGTGCTTCAGGACATCCTGATTTGTGAAAGGTGCTATATAAATGCAAGTCTTCCCTTTTCTTTTCATCTTAGCTTTGCAAGGAATTGTTGCGTGTGCCATTAGTAAGAGGTTCATTAAAGTTATGAAAGAAATAAGACACAGAAGCACCCTTTGTGAGAAACACTTCTTATTTTGAGAGTGCAACGCATAAATCACATCAGAATCCTTTCAGTGTGCTGTTTATGGATGATGCCGCATTGAGACAATGACACGTGGCTCCCATCTCCTTTAGGCCCAAAATTAAAGAACTAATTTGCCAAACACTTTTCATGAAGATAATATCCATTCAAATTCTATGAGGTTGCTGCAAACATGAAACAGTGCTCAGTTCATTGCGAGGTCAGAGCATTCCAGGAGATTGTTGAATGCACATTCTCATTCCGTCGAGCTGAAAATTGCTATCATTCTGTCTTACAAGCAATGGCTTGTGGATCAATTTTCATCTTCAGCATTCCTGACATGGAACATCACTTGAGAGCTTAGCATGAATTGAGGATTCTGCCTGTCACCATTTCAATGCTGGCAAAATATAAAGATCTATCGCGTATTGGAAAAAAATGTTAATTGAAGCCACAGTTAATATTGCAATTTGACCAGCAAATTTCATTGAAAGTACACAACGGTAACAGACCATTTAGCTTGACTAGTCCACTATAATACCCCACTTTAACTTTCTCCCATTCTTCCCGATCCATCAGCATAATCCTCTATTCCCTTCTCCCTCAAATACTTTACCTAGCTTCTACTGAAATGCACCCATAACATTTACCTCAGATACTCCCTGTGGAAGAGAGAACCATATTCTCAGGACTCTTTGGGTTAAGAAGATACTAAAGAATTTTTTATATTCCTTGACGAGATTTGGGCATCGCTTGCCAGGCCAGCTTTTATTGCCCATCCCTAATTGCCCTCGAGAAGATGTTGTTGAGCTTCCTTCTTCAACCGCTGCAAACCATGAGGCCAAGATACATCCACAGTGCAGTTAGGGAGGGCGTTCCAGGATTTTGACCCAGCGACAGTAAAAGAATGACAATATATTTCTCAGTCAGAATGGTGAATTCCTTGGAGGGGAACACCCACATGGTGCTTTGATGCATTTGCTGCTCTTGTCCTTCGAGATGGCAGTGGTTGTGGGTTTGGAAGGTGCTGCCGAAGAAGCCTTGGTCAGTTCCTGCAGTGCATCTTTCCGATGGTACACATGGCTGCCACTGTGCGGCGATGGAGGGAATGAGTGTTTGTGGAAGGGGTGCCAGTCAAGTGTGCTGCTTCATCCTGGATGGTGTTAAGCTTCTTGAGTTGTAGAAGCTGCACTAATTCAGGCAAGTGTCCTTCACACTCCAGACTTGTGCCATGTAGATGGCTCGCAGACTTTGGGGAGACGGTAAGTGAATTATTGTGCCTTGTAGATGCCTGGCAATCTTTAGGGAGTTAGTAAATGAATTATTCCCCACAGATTTCTCGCCTCTGACCTGCTCTTGTAGTCACAGTATTTATATGGCTGGTCCAGTTTAGTTTGTAATCATAGGTAACCCCCAGGATGTTGAAAGGGGGGATTCAGTGATGGTAATGGTATTGAATGTCAAGGGGTGATGGTTAGATTCTCTCATGTTGGAGATGGTTATTGTCTGCCGTTTCTGTGGCATGAATGATATTTACCACTTGTCAGCCCAAGCCTGAATATTGTCCAGGTCGTCCTTCATTTGGACATGGGCTGCTTGAGTATCTGAGGAGTAACGAATTGTGCTGAACATTGTGCAATTATCAGCTAGAATCCACTTCTGACCTTATGTTGGAAGGGAGGTTGTGGATGAAACAGCAGAATATGGTTGGGCCTAAGATGCTAACCTGAGGAACTCCTACAGTGATGTCCTGGAGTGGAGATGATTGACATCCAACCACCACAACCAACGTCCTTTGTGCCAGGCATGACTCCAGCCAGTGGAGCATTTTCTTCCTGATTCCCAGTGAGTCCAGTTTTGCTCGGGCTCCTTGATATCATACTCGGTCAAATGCTGCCTTGATGTCTCTCTCACATCACCTCTGGAATTCAGCTCTTTTGAATCAAGGCTGTAATTAAGTCAGGAGCTGAGTGTACCTGGCGGAACTCAACCTTAGCGAGCAGATTATTGCTAAGCAAGTGCCACTTAATCCCTTCCAAAACCATACTGATAATCGTGAGGAGACTGATGGGGTGATAATCGGCCGAGTTGGATTTGTCCTGTTTTTGTGTGCAGAACAGTTTTCCACCTTGCAGCATAGACACAAGTTTGTAGCTGTACTGGAACAGCTTTGCGAAGGGTGCAGGGAGTTCCGATCACAAATCTTCAGTATTAGGACGGTGCAGTAACACAGTGGTTAGCACTGGTGCTTCACAGCACCAGGGACACGCGTTCCATTCCCGGCTTGGGTGACTGTCTGCGCGGAGTCCGCACATTCTCCCCGTGATGGCGCGGGTTTCCTCCAGGTGCTCCGGTTTCCTCCTACAAGTCGGGTGGGTCGTTAGGTGAATCGGACATTCTCAATTCTCCCTCAGTGTACCCGAACAGGCAGCGGAATGTGATGACCGGGGATTTTCACAGTAACTTCATTGCAGTGTTAATGTAAGCCCACTTGTAACACTAATAAAGATTATTATTAGTACTATTGCTGGAACATTGTCAGGGCTTTTGCAGTATCCAAGGCCTTCAGCATTTCTTGATATCAACGTGCAGTAAATCGAATTGGCTGAAGACTGGCGACTGTGATGGTGGGGACCTCCAGAGGAGGCGAAGGTGGATCAATCAGTCGGCACTTCTGCCTGAAAATTGTTGCTAATATTTAATCAACTTTATGCTTTGCACTGATGTGCTAGGCTCCTCCATCATTAAGGATGGGGATATCTGTGGTGACACCCCAGCCAGCGTGTTGTTTATTTGTCTGTTACCATTCACGACTGGATGTGGGAGGACTTAGATCTGAGCCACTGGTTGTAGAATCACTGAGCTCCATCCATCACTTTCTTTCATTCCGTTTAGCATGCAAGTAGTTCGATCCTGTAGCTTCACCAGGTTGAAACAACATTTTTAGGTGTGCCTGATATTGCTCTTGGCATGGCAGCACAGTGGTTAGTACTGCTGCCTCACAGCTGCCTCACAGCCCCAAGTTCAATTCCAATCTTGGGTGACTGTGAAGCTTGCACATTCTCCCCGTGTCTGCGTCCGTTTCCTCCGAGTGCTCTGGTTTCCTCCCACAGTCCAAAGATGTGCAGGTTAGGTGGATTGGTCAAGACAAATTGCCCCTTAGTGCCCAAAAGGTTAGGTGGCGTTACAGGGATAGGATGGGGGCATGTAACTATGTAGGGTGGTCTTTCAGAGAGTCGGTGCAGACCTGATGGGCCGAATGGCCTTGTTCTGCACTGTAGGGATGCTATGATTCTATGATAACCTTGCACTCTTCAATGAGCCAGGGTTGATCCTTTGGCTTGGCAGTAAAGACCGAGTGGGGATATGCCAGGCCATGAGGTTCTTGATTCTAATGAGGATACAAAAATGTCAGTCAAGGCCCCAGCAATTTCCTCCCTTGCTTGGGGGTTGTGTCTCCCATGCGATTGGGGGTTCCTTCATTATCGGGCTCTGGGCAGGGAGTTAACCTGGCACTGCCAATGCCACCCAGGCACTGTGGCAGTGCGAACAGAGCACCCTGGAAGTGCCATCCGGTTGCCACTCTGGCAATGCTAAGATTCCCAGGCAGCACTGCCAGGCTGGCAAGGGCACTGCCAGGGTGCCAGGCTGGCAAGGGCACTGCCAGGGTGCCAGGCTGGCAGTGCCAAAGTGCACAGGTGATATCTTGCCGCGGATCAGCCCCGGGGGTGCCATGCCCTTATGACGTGGGGTGAGGGGGCAGCTTGAGGACCCCCTAATTGTTAAGATGGGATGTTGGGGGCTTCCATAAACCGTGGTGTGGGTTCAGAGATTGGGGGCATTTTAAAATGGCACCCCGATCTCTTCCTGCACTGGCGAGATGAACTCGTTAGTGCAAGAAATGAGCCAAAGTGTGGCCTCAATGGGGCGTTCCTCGCCAATCCTGGAAAAGAACCAGAGTCCCTTTTAATAGCGGGATGATTCTTCGTGCTGCAAACGTTGGGAAACGCCCTGCTAAACACGTCAAAAATGAGACTCCTTCTTTCCCCTTAAATCACGACCTAAGTGTGGGTGAGGACCGGTGTGGATCTCACCCAAAAAGCCGACAAGAAACACCCCGCCAAATTAGCCCAAAATGACACTTTGGTATGTTTCGATTAAATCGCATACATCATATTGTTTGTTTTGTTTCTGCTTGACCTTAATGTCCTTTGCTACAACTTTTAAAGATTTATGTTTTTGAATTCCCAGCTCACTTTCCTCTGATACAAAAGTAATAGCTGGTCTCTTTACTTTTCTCACCAAAACGTAATACCGTGCCATTGTCTGTGTTGAAATTCACTTGCCAATCATATGGCCATTCAGTAAATTTACTGATGCCTTGTCAGTTGTTGCAGTTCTCCTTTTACTTCTGTTCTCTGGTAGAAGCAGGCTCATTGGTAACTTCTAAAGTCAATTAGATGAATAATTAAAGGGTGACAATTGATAGGACCCTGGGGATAAAGCGAAGGGTGAAATTAATTGGATAGCCTATCACACAGCCAGCACAGGCGTGAAGGACCAAATGAATTCCTTCTATGCTAGATAGATGCTAAATACTCGATGGAGATTCCATGTACTGGAGCAAGGATTAAACATTGCAAATGTACCCATTGAAAACATTAGTAGTACTTGGAGTATTTGTGCCAACCTTAGCTCAGTGCTGTCACAATCCAAGTACTTGAGCACAGGGTTGCTATCTTTCAGGCAAGATAGAAAACCAAGGCCCTCAATAGGTTTTATATCCACCTCTCAGGTGGATATAAAAGATCCCACAACACCATTTTGCGAAAAGCAGTGACCTGGCCAACATTTATCCCTCAACTACATCGCCATGGCACCATTTTGCGTGTTTGTTGTGTGTGGATCTTGCTGTGCACAATATGTGTGCTGTGTTTACCTGTCTTACATGAGTGACTTCACTTGGAGAGTTGTTCATTTACTGTGAAGTGACTTAGGCATTCAGGGTTCATGAAAGGCCCCATGTGAAAGCAAACTTTTTCTGTGTTAAATTTGGTCAAACTTCCCATAATTTAAAAAAGAATGCTTATAGCCTCGGGTTATTCAACATGCAGCCCAAGGATCTAGAGCCCAGCCTACTTAGGGTTTCCATCCAGGATACAGATCAGTGTTTTTTAAAATCTATTATTTCATGCAATGTGAGCATTATTGGCAAGGGCAGCATTTGTTGCCCCTCTCTAAATGCTCCTCAATGTCATTTAGAACATAGAACATAGAACAGTACAGAACAGTACAGGCCCTTTGGCCCAAAATGTTGTACCGGCCATTTATCCTAATCGAAGATTAAACTAATCTACACCCCTTCAATTTATTGCTGTCCATGTGCCTGTCCAAGAGTCGCTTAAATGTCCCTAATGACTCTGACTCCACCACCTCCCCTGGCAGTGCATTCCACACACCCACCACTCTCTGTGTAAAGAACCTACCTCTGACATCTCCCCCATACCTTCCACCAATCACCTTAAAATTATGTCCCCTCGTGACTGCCATTTCTGCCCTGGGGAAAAGTCTCTGGCTATCCACTCTATCCATGCCTCTCATCACCTTGGACACCTCTATCAAGTCACCTCTCTTCTTTCTTCGCTCCAGTGAGAAAAGCCCTAGCTCCCTCAATCTTTCTTCATAAGACACGCCCTCCAGTCCAGGCAGCATTCTGGTAAATCTCCTCTGTACCCTCTCCAAAGCATCCACATCCTTCCTATAATGAGGCGACCAGAACTGGACACAATATTCCAAGTGTGGTCTAGCCTGAGTTTTATAAAGCTGCAGCAAAACCTCACGGCTCTTAAACTCAATCCCCCTGTTAATGAAAACCAACACACCATACGCCACCTTAACAACCCTATCAACCTGGATGACAACTTTGAGGGATCTATGTAGGTGGACCCCAAGTCTGTTCCTCCACACTTCCAAGAATCCTTCCTTTAAAACCTGTATTCAGCATTCAAATTCGACCTTCCGAAATAAATCACTTCACATTTATCTAGGTTGAACTCCATCTGCACTTCTCAGCCCATCCTGTCAATGTCAATTTAGAGGGAAATTAAGAGTCAACCACATTGCTGTGGGTCTGGAGTCACATGCAGGCCAGACCAGGTAAGGATGGCAGAGTTCCTTCCCTAAATGATATCAGTGAAGCAGCTAGGTTTTTATGACAATGGAAGATAACATTACCATGACTGAGATAAGCTTGCCTAACTTTCAATTACAGATTTTATTTGTTGAATTTGTTGAATTTGTATTCTACCAGCTGCCTGGTGGGATTTGAACCCATGTCCCTGGAATATTAGCCTGTGCCTCTGGATTGCTCGTCAAGTGATAATACCACTGTGTCACCATTTCCCCCCACAAGTGAACCTATCAGCAGCAGATGGAGGGGAGAAACCATCTGTGATTGGAGGAGCAGCAAGCAGAGGGAAGGAGAGTGGTGGCTCTCAGCCCTCAGCCTGAGCACTGAAGCATGGGCAGCAGTGAGTCTGTGGGGGTTGCCGGGATGGGGTTAGGAAGGGAGAAGAGAGGCTGAGCGAGGCTGCGTGCCAGGAGGGTGGTAGGAACAGTCATCAAGTTGATATTGTCCACTATGATTTTGTGTATAGATAGTGAATGGTGACACAGTAATCTCGAGAATCTCGCGGGCGAGTCCAGTCCTATTCGCAACCATGCACTTCCAGCAAAAGGCTATGAGAAGGGCAGAATAATTTATTTCACTTCACTCAGGGTCAGCAGGGTAGCATGGTGGTTAGCATAAATGCTTCACAGCTCCAGGGTCCCAGGTTCGATTCCCGGCTGGGTCACTGTCTGTGTGGAGTCTGCACGTCCTCCCCCTGTGTGCGTGGGTTTCCTCCGGGTGCTCCGGTTTCCTCCCACAGTCCAAAGATGTGCGGGTTAGGTGGATTGGCCATGCTAAATTGCCCGTAGTGTCCTAATAAAAAGTAAGGTTAAGGGGTGGGTTGTTGGGTTACGGGTATAGGGTTGATACGTGGGTTTGAGTAGGGTGATCATGGCTCGGCACAACATTGAGGGCCGAAGGGCCTGTTCTGTGCTGTACTGTTCTATGTTCTATGTTCTATGTTCTCAGTGAGGAGTAAGGAAGCTGATTATCACACGCTTGTTTAGCGCCCTGCTCATGCCTTCCAGTCAGTGTTTGAATATGGAACCTACCTGGTCTATGTGGGTTGCCGCATGACAGTGCCTCCAGCTTTTATCAGTGAAGATATCCTAAACTGACTTGAGAATATATTCATGGCATTGAATTTACTGTTTCATAGAATGAGTGAGTGCTCTGTTGCACAAAATGTAACAGCATGATGGAAGTCTAAGGAAAGTTTTACTGATGTTGGTTTTTTAAAAAAACAGTAAGAAGTCTTACAACACCAGCTGAAAGTCCAACAGGTTTATTTGAAATCACAAGCTTTCCGAGCGCTGCTCCTTCCTCAGGTGAAGTGAAGGTTTTTTAAAAAACACTTCGGTGATATCTGGATGCTCTTTTTTGTTGTACTCTGTGTCTAAATTTCCTCTGACTCTGATTTCAACATGGCAGAATAGTGCAGTATGTTTTTGCACACCCAAACTAGTGATTAATGTTGTCGAAAAAACAGAGGAGAAGCCACTGTCGTTCTCAACAAAGTAAGAAGTCTTACAACACCAGGTTAAAGTCCACATGTTTGTTTCAAACACTAGCTTTCGGAGCACTGCTCCTTCCTCAGGTGAATGACATCTCCTGACTTCTCCACAGCATGGTTCTTAACAAAGAACACATTTGCGCCACAGAATTGATCACTGTTCGTGTTTCTGTGACCACGCATTTATTCTTCCCTCGAGGTGAGGGAAGGAAACTCCAGAGTCTCAGTATGTATTTTTTGGAGTGGTGTCGATCTGACCTGTCTCCATTAGCCACCGTGCTGGGTTGTGCATGCATGGGTAAATGAGGGTGTGATTCAAGTGTGTGGCGGGCAATTATTTGCAGGGTAGCAGGGTGGTTTGCAGGGGCAGCAGGGTAGCATGGTGGTTAGCATAAATGCTTCACAGCTCCAGGGTCCCAGGTTCGATTCCCGGCTGGGTCACTGTCTGTGTGGAGTCTGCACGTCCTCCCACTGTGTGCGTGGGTTTCCTCCGGGTGCTCCGGTTTCCTCCCACAGTCCAAAGATGTGCGGGTTAGGTGGATTGGCCATGCTAAATTGCCCGTAGTGTCCTAATAAAAGTAAGGTTAAGGGGGGGGGGTTGTTGGGTTACGGGTATAGGGTGGATACGTGGGTTGAGTAGGGTGATCATGGCTCGGCACAACATTGAGGGCCGAAGGGCCTGTTCTATGCTGTACTGTTCTATGTTCTATGTTCTATTTGAGCAGCGTCACTTATCACCTTCATGTCGCAGCTGCAATGCCAGGTATTGCACTAAATCATGGTTCGATACAGTGATGACAAAGTAAGCTAATAAATTAGTCTTCTCGCTCGAAGCTTGTTCATAAAAATGCACATTTTTATTCTTTTGATAATGGCAAGATAAATCTCTGATGCCTTGTCTTTCCAAGATTTGCTGAAGGCCCCGTGGGAGAGAGAAGAAAATTGAACTGTAGCCCCTCAGGCGGAAAGGTTGGCCACCCCTGTTTTCGACTAAGAAGCTCCAGTAGCACGTCGGAAAACACTGCAGAAAGTCATGATGTTGGAAGGAAAGCAAGGAAATTTAGCATCCAAACATGATTAATTATGGCGTTTGAAAATTCTTCCTGATAATCGTAGCACCGGCAGGTAAAGCTTGGCACATGACACAAAGTCAGGTTGGCAGACAGCATTCTGTTTTTAATCACCAGGCTGAAAGGTTTTGTGTCTGTAACGTGAATCGCCATTTACAAATTGCAGCACCATTCAGCACCGGGAATAATGTTGGCACCAGCATTTTGTTAATAATATCATAGAGTTGTTAATGCATTTTATAATTATTTTGTGCGATAAATGACTGAGTGGCATTTCTTTCACCTTGTCATCATTTTCGAAATTACGGGCTGATTAAATAGAATTACACATTGCAGTAATGAACCTTTACTCTGAGGAGAGTCACACGTTGCTTGATCAGGGATGAAAAGTTTAAGCGCTTAACTAATCAGGAATGTTCACTAACTCCTTTTTCACTTCTAAGCCCCCTAACTTTCCATTCACCCTAATTTCCTGGTGTTGTATCAATTCCATTCAGGTACTTTGACCAGTTCACTTACTCAAAGGTTTTACCAAGGTGTCTTTAAATAGCGACGAGAACAAAGGACAAATGCAAGTTCAACAATTTTTATTCAATAAAATTTACCCGTAAATTTACTCAAGTATATATAGGGCAGCATGGTAGCACAGTGATTAGTACAGTTGCTTCACAGCTCCAGGGTCCCAGGTTCGATTCCCAGCTTGGGTCACAGTCTGTGCGGAGTCTGCACGTTCTCTCCGTGTGTGCCTGGGTTTCCTCCGGGTGCTCCGGTTTCTTCCCACAGTCCAAAGATATGCAGGTTCGGAGGAATGGCTTTGCTAAATTGCCTTTAGTGTCCAAAAAAGGTTAGTTGGGGTACGGGGATAGGGTGGAGGTGTGGAATTAGGGTGGAGGTGTGGGCTTGGGTAGGGTGCTCTTTCCAAGGGCTGGTGCAGACTTGATAGGCCGAATGGCCTCCTTCTGCACTGTAAATTCTATGATACAAGAAACACCCAAGATTGGGATATACTATCCACAAAGATGGTCTGGTTGAAGGGTAGATCCGATTCCTTAGTCCCTCTGGTCCGTTGTCACGAAGGTGGGTCTCGCTGGCAGCTTCTTCCTTCCTTCCTTCTCTGGTCAGTCTTCGGATGGCCAAGGTGACCTCCCACGTTGAGTCTTCGCTATCTATATGCCCCAAGTATCTATTTTTATCCCATTTTCCTTCACACCCTTTTGCCACTTCCTTTGGCCTCCTGCCAATGAGGCCTCAGGTGGGGGTCCCTGCACCCAATGGTCCGGTTGATGACCTGTTGACGGGATACCTGGACATGACCCATATGTCCAATTTCGATAGTGTGGCCTGCATGCACCCCATGCCAAATGAGGTAACGGCGGGAACTCTGGGTGCCCAGGAGTCTGGCTCAATCTAGGCTGTAGACAATAGACCGCTGCATATCAATAGGCTGCGATGATCTCTTGATAGCCGTTTGACAGGGCAGGGCACTTGACAGGGCAGGTCGAGACATGCCCAGGCAGCCAGTCTGAGTTGATATATTCGAACCTGGCCAAGTCCAAATTCCCAGAAAAATGGATGAGTTTAATAACATTCTTATGTAAACTTTGGCTGACAGAGGTGTGCACTCTAAATTATTAAATAGATGGCAATCTAGGAGAAATATGGTTTGAATTTCTTATGCTAAAATGACAACCAGAAAATCCTCAAAATACAAATATTGGCATCTGTAAAGAGGAAACATAGGTTGACATTTCATCTGTGGGCTTTTGAAATGAATGTTGACATTAGAGTGGGCTGTTTAACTGTCTGACTTGGCAGGTGATGTGTAAAAATAATAACTGGAACTCCATCTCGCAGATAACTATATAAAAATAAAGAGTAAACAGCTGCTGAATGTAAGTACACTGAGTAAAATAAATGACTGAAGATAGCCCATAATTTTCCATGTGAATAATTTAACGGCCTCATTTGTAAAATAACCATGACACTGCAAAACGGGGAGGACTCGAAACTCCCTCGGGAATTTCAAGGTTAATGGTGTGGTAAAAACAATAGTACATGGGAAAGCTGTTGGTCTGCATTGATGAACTCGTGTCATCAAGTCTGAATCTCACAGGTCACCTCGGCACCATCTGGAAGCTTCATCAAAAGACTCATGCGTCGGGACGCAAAGCTCAAAGACAATGTGCTGAGAGAGAAAGCATGGCACAGGCACGTCACGTTGATGCTGGTGGTCTCCACTCACCAGACTCTGTGAAAGAATGCAGCCTCTCCCAGTCTGTAATCCGATACTAGCACATTAAGTCTCGGACTAAGTCCTGCCCTTCCTTAGGATCACAAGAATAACAGGAGGCAGGAGAAAACAAGTAGAGGTCACGTTGACCTTTGGGTCATGAGAATTTCCAGAGGTGAAAAGGGCATGTGAAGATATCTCGAAAATTTGCACCCAAGTAACAGGATCTAAACCATACTTAAGCCCTCATGTTTCCTTTGAAATTTAAAATTGACCATTGATCTCGGCAAGATCATCAGTTATCTTTACCTATGTGATAATTCAACCCTTCTAAGTCTCTTCTATTTTACTTTCCAGTACATTAATGGTGGAGTGCAGTAGTACCTACTATCTTATGAATTGCATATAAAATCTACTTCTACGCTTGTTCTATTCTTACATAGACTATTTTACCTGCAGTTTCACTTTGTCATCAATCCTGACACTTAGTACATGAATAGATTACAAGAGAATGAAAAAAATCACAACATTTAAATCATTTGTAAGACCTGTACAACACATTGAGCCAGACATCCACTTGTAAGCCTTGTCCCTTTTTTGCCAGGCTAAGACAGTAAAGCATCAATCAAATTGTGTTTAATCCGTCACAGCCAAGACAATGGGCATGATTCACCCAAAGAGGGTGCGATTGTCAGGCTTCGTTGCGCTCTCGCTCAAATGAAATGAGGCCGGTGAATAGCGGGAGAGGCCAAAACGAGAACCGCACCAGGCGCCAAATTGTTTGCGATGCAACCGGCCCGCTCCCATAGGCGAAGTCGAGATCTCGTTGTAACATGGCAAGAAACCAATTATCACCACTTAAACCCCATTTCCATACAATTAACAGGAGCCTCCCATGATTAATTAGCCTCCCCAGCAAGTGATCACTCTGACACGGATTAGTACTCCTTTATAAAAACATGAACCTGGTGGAATGGCTTCTGCGGGGGAGCCGAGGAGGTGAGTAGCCATCTTTGCTCACAGGCAAAGAGACTGGAGGTGCTGTGTTTGCCACCCCAGTACTCGGTAGAGGGGTGTGGGACCCTCGGCTGGGTGTGGGGGATGCTCTGCCGGGGTGGACTGACATGGGAGGGTGCAGGAGGCACTGGGAGGGCAACAGGAGGTGGGGGGGCAAACATTCGCGGCACCACATGCCAACCCCTGGATCATGTTTACCCATTCCGGGGGCAACCCTTGTCCCTGCCCATCTGCCCAACGATCACCCATACCCCTGTCAACCGCCAAGGCCTCTGGCTAAAGGCTGAAGACTATCGCTAATAAGGAATTGGCAATCGTGATTGTGAGCATTTTACACATCCCAAATGGATTCCTGCGGGAAAGTAGCTATGTAGCATGTGGGAGTTTTGGCCTAGCATCCCACTCAGACCGCGATGCCTGGACACTGTGCTTGAGCACTAAGGGAAGCAACACCATACACGCAGCAGCCGACATCCGAACACCTAGGGGATGAGACACAGCTCCGGGGACATGTCCATGGCCAGGGGATGTGTGAGTGCCACGGGGAGAGGGCGATGCCTGGAGAGATGGGACAAGGATTCGGAGGTCAGCCCAACATTGCGGAAGAAAGTGACAGAGGCATCATAATGGTTAAGCACAAGGGTGGTTAATGTGTAATACAATTCCCCACTGTAGCCACCTAGGATGGACACTGGGCTACAAAATGGAGAACTGCTAAGGCTGCAGGGAGAAAACAGTCTTAGCAAGGACAAGCAGTTTGCAGAAGGCTAATTAGCATTCTGCACGTACAGAAACCAGTTTATGGCCAGGTGCAGAATCTCAGCTAAAGGTGTAAATGGCAACAACGATTTACATAGTAATGAGGTGATCCAGATCCAGGCCCACACAATAGAAACATTTAGGTATGAATGGATACTTTGAGTAGACGCCCAGACGAAACGGCACCATAAGTATCCATCACAAAGAACCATAGAGACCGCCCCACCCATCGAGAAGGGACCCTCAGATTGGGGGGTTTGGAAAATATCGATTGGGAGAAGACCCAATCGATATACAGCAGGTAGAGACCGCCCCGAAGAGGCACGGACTTTGGGGGGACCTATAAAAGTAGACCCCGCACATGGTCCGGTCTGTTGTTGCTCCGGCTCTGCTGTTGTTGCTCCGGCTTGCTGTTGTTTTGGCTCCGGCTCTCTGCTGTCTTCATCGCTTGCTGATACATCGCATCCTGACTCCAGTTCCATCACCAGCCGTTGAGCCACCAGCCATCGAACTGTAAGTGTCACCACGACGATCGCAACGTGATCCAGACTTGCTAGACCCTGACGACCTTTAATACTCTGAGAGTTGCAGACCAAGAACGGGACGAAGGCCTCGCTCCCTGACCTTGCCTGTTCCTGTTTAGATAAGTATTTTAGTCGTTTAGTTTAGAAGTAACTTAGTCTCTTTAGCGTATGCATGTGTATTTATTATATTTGTTATAATAAATATCAATCGTTTGAACTTACTAATCGGTGTACAGATTTATTACTTTGAACCTGACCTTGATATACTTGTGAGGTGTCTAGATACGGCACCTGGTGACTCCTGAGCTGAATTACATACACAGAGCTGTAGTAGTGTTAAGCACACGGCCTTTAAACGGAGGCGTGTTAATACACTCCAATAAAACACGTAACACTCAAGTAAAACGTGCAACACCACTTTCCCAATAGTGCCACCCCCTCCCTCACTCCCAGCCTCCTCACCCGTTCCCTCAGTGATCCTCGATGTGCTTGGCCTTCCTAGCTCTACCACTATGTCTAGGTGTCTTCCCAGGATGCACATCTGAGATAACGGGAGAATCCCGCTGCATGTATTAGCAAGTCACGCATACTCATTAAGAGGCCATCCCTCTGGAATTAAGCTCCCTTTCCAAATTAAGTTACCCACCAGTGAGACATTAGAACGTTGACATTCACGATTGCGCAAGAGTGGGGTGCACTTTGAGTTCTTCCATGATTAACGGTGAGTTAGCAATGCATTGTCCTCTTTGGGGAGTGTCAGTAAACGGCAACCTGTGCTTGAGACAAGCCGTGTGGAAAGGATGAGCAATGAGTGGGGGAAAGAGTTGGGGGGATGGAACGGGTAAAGCAGTGGCTGGGAAAAGGAGGAAGGGATAGTGCGTGCTGCACTATCTTTAAAGATGGTACCTGGACCTTTGTCCTCATGAGGTAAAGTTGGGACGATGACCTCCTGCCTGCCCCCGCTGCGAGAGTTGGCGAGCTCCTCACAGATGCATATGTAATGAGCTGAGCAGTGCAAGGTCGTGTGGGGTCAGCTATCTGTGCCCGCCACACCCCCAGTGAAAATCACTTCCGTTGCCAAACCTAGCCTCCAAAATGGAAGATTCCGGCCCACGTGGGGGATATTTGCTGCAGCTTAAAGTACAAATTACACACTCGATATTGCTTTTGTTTGTTTATTGTGGCGGAAGTCTTGTCACGTGACCCTTTCAGTCGGTTACTGGAAATTTTCCAAAGTTATCAAGCCGCAATGTTCTGCATCATCAACAAAGCTTGGGAATATTTAAGCTGCAGAGTAAAAACCTTGGGATGTTAGAGGACAATAAAGCAGTCAGGAGAGTTCAGAAATGCTTGGAATGTGGTTTGGAAGTCTCTGCAAATATCGGCAGAGTTATTCAACATCTTTCAGTAATGAACAAATTCCCAAGCGATGTCCTGCATTCTAAAGATGAGGAGATATCATGTGTTTCCGAGAACCTGAAAGTCAGGAGCTAATTTGATCAAAGTTTCAAGGTATTAAGGGGAACAGATATGACGGAGCTATTTCCGTTGGTTGAGAAGTCTATGACTAGGGAGCATAACCTGTTATGAAACCATACTTTGCTGATTCAGAGTGGAGGCCTGGACTTTCAAATCCCAACGGACCTCAGAGCTTTTGCACAAGCTCAGACCAGGAAAATTGAAAATCGCTTATTGTCACGAGTAGGCTTCAATGAAGTTACTGTGAAAAGCCCCTAGTCGCCACATTCCGGCGCCTGTCCGGGGAGGCTGGTATGGGAATCGAACCGTGTTGCTGGCTTGCTTGGTCTGCTTTAAAAGCCAGTGATTTAGCTGACTGTATGTGTGCAGTTTTGTACTTTTTGAGTTCTTTGGGCCTGCACGCCTATGTGGGAAGTCAGAGATGGTGCAAAGAAAACCATGTCAGGTGACCAGGAACAGAGCATCATGGAAGATAAGTTTCCCAGGTCGGGGTTAGAGAGAGGGGTCAGGGAGAGTCTCAAATCCAAGCCCCAGGTAGGGGACAGAGACAGGGGACAGAGACAGGTCCCAGTTGAATACAGAAGAACATAAGACCTAGGAATAGGAGTAGGCCATTTGGCCCCTCGGGCCTGCTCCACCATGGCTGATCTTTTTGTGGCCTCATCTCCACTTAGCCGCTCGCTCACCGTACCCTTTTACTCCTTTACTAATCAAAAAACGATCTAACTTTGCCTTAAAAACATTCAATGAGGTAGCCTCAACTGCTTCAGTGGACAAGGAATTCCACAGCTTCACAAATCTTTGGGTGAAGAAGTTCCTCCTCAACTCAGTCGTAAATCTGCTGCCCCTTATTTTGAGGCTCTGACCCCTGGTTCTAGTTTCATTCACCAGTGGGAACAACCTCCCTACGTAGCACCATGGTTAGCAATGTTACTTCACAATGCCAGAGTCCCAGGTTCAATTCCCAGCTTGGGTCACAGTCTTTGCGGAGTCTGCACGTTCTCCCTGTGTGTGTGTGGGTTTCCTCCGGGCGCTCCAGTTTCCTCCCGCAAGTCCCAAACAATGTGCTGTTAGGTAATTTGGACATTCTGAATTCTCCCTCTGTGTATCCGAACAGCGCCGGAGTGTGGTGACTAGGGGATTTTCACAGTAACTTAATTGCAGTGTTAATGTAAGCCAACTTGTGACAATAACAAAGACTATGATTATTGTAATGTAAGCCTACTTGTGACAATAATAAAAGATAATTATCTTATCTATTGTCTTCCTAATTGTACATGTTTCTACAAGATCCCCCCTCCTTTTTCTAAATTCCAATGAGTATAGTACCAGTCTACTTCGTCTCGCCTAATAAGCAAATCCTCTCAACTCCGGAATCAACCGAGTGACTCTCCTCTGCACACCCTCCAGTACCAGTACATCCTTTCTCAAGCAAGGAGACCAAAACTGTATACAGTACTCCAGGTGTGGCCTCACCAGCGCCCTATATAGCTGCAACATAATCTTGCTGTTTTTTTAAACTCCATCCCTCTCACAATGAAGGACAAAATTCCATTTGTCTTCTTAAGGAAGAACAGAGGCGCAGAGAGACAAGTAGTAAACAGGAAAAAGGCTGGGGCTCCAGAGAAGCCCTGGTAATTGAGGAGGGCTCAGAAGGTGCCCTGAAGATCCAAGAAGGCAGCCAAAGGTTGTTGATGCTGTGCTGCAGTCACTTCAGGCAAAGGTAGCCCTTTGAAGCAGTAGTTCTATTTATCGCAGTTGTGCTTGTGAGCTGGTGCTTGAGTCCATACTCGGGAATCCAGGGGACCAGAATCTTATGAGATGAGATTGAAAGCCTGCTACGACAGCCATTGTTGATGCTGTCTGAGTTGGAGTGACCTTTGGAGAAAATGCAAAGGTTAGATCTTTGAAGATGAAGACTGGAATCCATTGTGAGAGAGGCATAGGTTGCCTCACAGTGTTTACGGAAGTCTGAATGGTATTTTGGGAAATCCATGGATTCTGTCTTGGTTGCATCTGTCAATTATTGTGCATTTTGTTGCATTCAACCAGTTTGCCTGTTAATTCACAAGTATCTCATATTAACTTTGGATGTTTAGAGTATGTTATGATCTGGCAGGTGGTAATTACTGTACTAATCAAATCTCAAAGGGAAACTTTGCAAGCTATCATAATTATTTTCAATTTATATTTTACTATGAGATGATACTGGTGTTCACAAATGATCACAAGTTCCAATAACACATTCCAAGATTTTAAATAGTAAATTTAAACATGCATTAACAAAAAAGAGAAGGAAGTTTAAACACACTAGATTACATTTAGTCGGAGGACGGTATGGTGGAAGCACTGCTGCCTCACAGCGCTGAGGACTGAGGTTCAATCCCGGCCCCAGGTCACTGTCCATGTGGAGTTTGCACATTCTCCCTGTGTTTGTTTGAGTCTCACCCCCACAACCTAAAGATGCGCAGGCTAGGTGGATTGACCACACTAAATTGTCCTCTAATTGGAAAAAAAAGAATTGGGTACTCTAAATATATAAAAATAAATAGTCCAAACCCTTACCTATCAACAAATGCAAATTTTTACCCACTTCTTGTTTACTGATAAAACATGAACTTGGCTATTCCTCCATTAGAATGTTCCATTGTGTACCGTGGGCTACCCTATTATGTGTTTTATTTTCATGTACTGAATGATCAGTTTGAGCTGCTCACTGAAAAAGACTTTGACCTCGATACACGAAACAATAAACACATCCAATCCTCCAGTTTTTGAAGTCCTGTCCTCACGTGACATTCAGATGCCAGCATAACAAAATTAACTTCACAGAAACACACACACACACACGCACATACATAATTTCCACAGATAAATACAGTATCCTCAAAAATATTAAAATAATATTTTCATCATAGATATAAGATAGATATTGTAGTTTTATTTTATCTTTCTGAACATGTATGGTAAAGATTATTTTTGTTTGTTCAAACCGCGTGGAATCTTGTGACTTTGTTCTATGAACAGGTGTCTTGAATCTCAAACTTTGTCTACTTTAAGCAAAATGTTGTTGCTTCCTAACTGGATCTTACTAAAATCTTGGGGGTCCTGGTCATCAATTGTAACATCAATTGGGGGCTCTTGTAGGAGTTTGAATTCATAGAAAAATATAAGTGCTGATCATTGGATTGTCAGGGGGTAGAGCAGTCACCAACAGCGACGTTGGCCTGCACTTTAGAGGTGACAATCCATTCGCCCTCCATCCAGATGACCTGTCCTTAAGACCATAACTGCCAACTGAACTTACACGTTAACCTTAAGAGAATCTTGAACAAGGACTCCCATGTCCCTTCGTGCTTCTGATTTCCTAAGCATTTCCCAAATTAGAAAATAGTCTATGCCTCCATTTCTCCTTCCAAAGTGCATAACCTCACACTTTTCCACATTGTATTCCATCTGCCTCTTCTTTGCCCACTCTCCTAGCCTGTCCAAATCCTTCTGCAGCCCCCTTGCTTCCTCAATACTTTCTACATATCTTGGTTTCATCTGAAAACATAGCAACAGTGCCTTCAGTAACTTATTCCAGATCATTAATGTATATTGTGAAAAGTTGTGGTCCCAGCACAGATCCCTGAGGCACAACACTAGTCACCGGCTGCGCCATCTTGAAAAAGATCCCTTTATCCCCACTCTCTCCTTCTGCCAGTCAGTCAATCCTCTATCCATGCCAGGATCTTACCCTTAACACCATGGGCTCTTAATGTATTTAATAGTCTCCTACGCGACACCTTGTTAAAGGCATTCTAGAAATCTAAATAAATCACATCCACTGGGTCTCCTTTGTCTAACTTCCTTGTTATTTCTTCAAAGAACTCTAACAGATTTGTCAGACATGGCCTCCACTTGACAAAGCCGGGCTGACTCAAGTGAATTGTTCCTGTCAGACAAAATTATCTTTCCTTCTCACTGACCATGTCTCCATTCTCTCACAGCACTTCCATTTGTTGGGGTCAGGTCACCCGGAGTCATTCCCCCACTTGGGGAGGGGGGAAGAGGGGAATGAGGGGCATGAAGGGAATGGAGGGAAAGGAGGGAAAAGGGGCACGGAAGACTTTGGGGTAGACGGAGGAGAATGGGGCAGACAGTGGAATTGAGGAGGAAGGAGGGGAATGGGGGAAGGAGGGGAATGAAGGGTAGGGGCTGAGCCTCGTCCTCTGAGAAGCAGGCATGGATGAGTCCCTCCCTGGTTGTTTGGGCATTCCGACCCTTGCCACTCTCTGGCTCATCCCGGGCTCGTCCACCATCCCCTCCTGGTACAACTCCTCCTCCGACGAGGCCACATGTCCCTCCTCCTCCTCCTCCTCGCCCTGCTACTCTGCCAGTTTGTGGAAGGCACAGCAGACCACCACAAAGCAGGAGACCCTCTGGGGGTT
This sequence comes from Scyliorhinus canicula, assembly GCF_902713615.1. Lineage (NCBI taxonomy): Eukaryota > Metazoa > Chordata > Chondrichthyes > Carcharhiniformes > Scyliorhinidae > Scyliorhinus > Scyliorhinus canicula. The sequence continues at coordinate 261,437,578 of NC_052147.1, read as the reverse complement.
GTTCTATAGTGCACCATCAGAGCCACATTTTGAGCAGTCCGATACACTGCTCAATGACAGCATGGTGGCAACATGGGCCTTCATCATACCAGGTCTCTGCCTCAGTGTCCGGCCTCTGCACTGGCATCATCAGCCAGGATTTCAGCAAGTACCCCTTCTGTCCCCAGAGCCAACCCATCGTTCTAAGGTGGTCCCTGAAGATGCAGGCGATCTCCAAGTATTCAAGGATGTCGCTGTCATGCATGATTCCTGGGAAGCATGCACAAAAATACTTGATCCAGTGGTCGCACAGGAGATGAACATTCAGGGAGTGGAACCCCGTCCTGTAAATGGAGGGCACTTCCTGATGCACTGGTGCGTGCAAGGCAACATGCGTGCCATCAATTACCCCCTAGACCTGGGGCATCCCGCTGATGGCAGAGAATCCTGCTGCCCGGGCATCTTGGTGGGCTTGGTCCAGCTAAAAATCTATATGGTCCCCTGCGCTGGCATACAGGGCATCCGTGACCTCATAAATGCATTTGATGGCTGTAGTTTGGGATTTGCCACACAAGTCCCCAAGTGAGCCCTTGAACTATCAGGTGGCATAAAGGTTCGGGGCACCAGGTGTGGGTGTCTTCCTCCTCCATGGGGTGCTAAGTCCAAGAGGTCCGGCATTTCCTCGAGAGACCAACGATGCCTGTGCATTTTTTTGGACCGTCACTGGCGTTCCCTTTGAGTTATTCCTCAGCCTGATGGGTGGCCGGGCCCTCAAACCCCTATACGCCTGCCGCCTCAAGCCTCTTTCTTAAAATTAATTTATAGGATGTGGGCATCGCTGGTTAGGCCAACATTTATTGCCCATCCCTCATTGCCCTTCAGAAGGTGGTGGTGAGTTACCTTCTTGAACTCTAACCCTAATTTGGTGCAGGTGCTTTTAGAGAAGGAATTCCAGGATGTTGCCCCAGCGATGTGAAGGAACGGCGATATATTTCCAAGTCAGGGCTGAGAGTGACGTGGAGGGGAACCTCATGGTGGTGGGTTTCCCAGGTATCTGCTGCTCTTGACCTTCTAGATGGTAGTGACTGTGGGTTTGGAAGGTGCTGGGTCTAAGGAACATTGGTGACTTCATACAGTGCATCTTGTAGATGGCATACACGGTTGCCACTGTTCATCGGTGGTGGAGGGTTTGAATGTTTGTGGAAGGGGGAGCAATCAAGCAGACTGCTTTGTCCAGGATGGTGTCAAGCTTCTTGAGTGTTGTTGGAGCTACTCATCCAGGCAAGTGAAGAGTATTCCATTAGAGCCCTGCCTTGTGCCTTGTAGATGGTGGACAGGCTTTGGGGGGTCAGGAGGTGAGTTACTCACCGTAGCATTTCTTTGACCTGCCCTGGTAGCCACAGTATTAATATGGCTAGTCCAGTTTCTGATCAATTGTAACCCCCAGGATGTTGATTGTAGGGGGTTCAGTGATGCTATTGCCATTGAATGTCAAGGGGCAAATATTAGATCCTCTCTTGTAGGAGATGGTTATTGCCTATAACTTGTGTGGTAGGAATGTAAGTGTCAATGCTGCTAACCTACAGCATCTGGCTAACTCGGCTGCCTCCACACTGAGAGGGCATCCTGTGTAGGATTGACAGCACCATCCATTCTGGTCTCTTAAGAACCACGGTAGCACAGTGGGTAGCACTGTTGCTTCACAGCACTAGGGACCTGGGTTCGATTCTCAGCTTGGGTCACTATCTGTGCGGAGTCTGCACGTTCTCCCCGTGTCTGCATGGGTTTCCTCCAGGTACTCCGGTTTCCTCCCACCGAAAGACGTGCTTGTTAGGTGAATTGGACATTCTGAATTCACTCTCAGTGTACCTGAACAGGCACCAAAGTGTGGCGACTAGGGGATTTTCACAATAACTTAATTGCAGTGTTAATGTAAGCCTACTTGTGACATTAATACAGGTGAAATTGGAGAAGAAGAGAGACCGACAATCAGTCAGGGCTTCCAGTCCAGGACCTTCAAATCCCCCAAGCCTCCCCCATCCTTCTGTCTCCAGCCTTCTCGCAGAGTACCATCTGCTGAGCCAGTCATGCTGGAAGGCTCACTCTGCATACTCATCCCTGACTACAGCAGGCGCCCCTAGACTTCAGACCCCTGTCGGGAACATTAGGGAGATGGTGCTAATGTGCACTCCCCTTATCCACACACTCACCCTTTGGTCACGAGGATATCACCAGTGCTGAAGCCTACTTCTGCGTGTTTGACTGTTGGCTGCTATCTCTATAGTGCTGGTGCCTCTAGAGTCTTGGCAATTTATTCAAGCTTCGAAGTTTGATTGAAATATGATACAATAATCATTGTCTACGTCATGCGGCAAGACAATAACCATGAGTATGCGCTTGAGGGCTGTGAGTTACATTGCAGGTACATTAAGTTTCTGCTCGGCGATTCTGCGTTGGCGCGCGTCCTGATGGCAGCCGTCAGGACGCGCAACAACGCAGAATCGCCGAGCAGAAATTTATAGCCAAGTTCCGCACACATGAGTACGGCCTCAACCGGGACCTTGGATTCATGTCTCATTACATTCAACCCCCACCATCTGGCCTGGGCTTGCAAAATCCTACATACTGTCCCGTCCCGGCTTGAGACAATCCACACCTCTTTAACCTGTGATTATCCCTCTCTCCAGTTGCTCCGTCTGGAACTGTAGACTTAATTACTTGCAAAGACTCGCATTCAAAGTATCGTATTGCATCTTTGACTTTGTCTTCTGGAACCCACTTCTTCACTCACCTGAGGAAGGAGCAGTGCTCTGAAAGCTAGTGATTCGAAACAAACCTTTTGGACTTCAACCTGGTGTTGTAAGATTTCTTACTATTTAGATGGAAATTGATGCAAATTGGGGCCAATGATATGCTCACCACAATTGGGCGAGATGTGGAACTCGCCATCGGGAGCGGGTGGCAAACTGATTTACGCCTTGCACAGATCTCAATTTTGCTTTTCCTGCTATTTAACCGGCATGCCGGATGCAACATGCTCGTTAAATCATTCCCATTCTGTTTCTGTTGCAATAAGATGGGACATGTAAAAGCAAATTGTTGGAACCTGAATGGTAAATCAGTGGCTGCAATAGGAGCACGTAAAAAGTCTTTAGAAAAGACTCGACCAGAAAAGGAAACGGGTGTTAAAACCATAGCAACAAGTGAAACATGTTCCCTCTGATACAAATAGAAAGGGGGATCTGGCTCAGGATAGTCAATGGAATTCTTTCGTGACTACTTCTAAAGTGAGCAGGCTAACTGGAGGTTTCAGAGATTTTGTCTCAAAGGGAGAAGTTGCTCCATAAATAAAGCAATTAAACAAATTAATATTTTGAGAGATATTGGGACAGATGTATCACTGATGGTGGAGAATGAAACAATGCAATCCATATAATTTGATGAAGGAAAATGTATTAATCGGAGGTATTAATAGAATTTATGAACCGGTTCCTTTGTGCTAAGTCAATTTACAAAGTGAACAGAATTTGTACTGTGGGAATTGTTCCTACTTTACCGTTTAAAGGGGTTTATTTTATATTCAGTATTGTTTCGGCCAGCCTAGATGGTAGCATGGCAAGAATACTGTTGCAGCAGGAGCGTGCTCATGCTACACTTGCCAAAACGGAAAATTACTGTGGCCAAGCACTGGAAGCTTATTGCTGATAATGAGCAATTGAAGGGAAATCTAATTAATGCAAAGAACAAACTTCAAACACAAAAGGCGAGTTTGTTGATGAAAAACAAGAATTGATGAGAACATTTGAGTGTTAGGTGCAGGAAAAGAAATAGCCGAAGCACCAGAACAGCTGGTTGAATACAGAAATGAAAACTAAAACTGATGAACTATTGGAACTTCACTGTGAAAAGAACAATGGGCGGGTTTCTCCGTCCCGCCAGATTTCTGGTTCAGCATGATGTTGGGATTAACCGTTTCACCGGCTGATCAATGGGGTTTCCCATTGTGGGGCAGCCCCACGCCAACAGGAAACCCCCCCGGGCTGCTGACAAAACAGAACATCCCGACGGCGGAGAATTTAACCCAATGAAGTTCTTGAACTTTGATGCAATCTGAAGACCAAAATGAATGAGATGGAAGAGCTGATCCAGACTGTAAAAGCAGGTAAGGAGTGTTCCCAAGAAACAGATTGAAGGTCCAATGAGTGAATTGGAAAAGTCTAGGAGCAGTCGGTCAGCATGGAAGAAAGATTTGAAATTAACTGAATTCCCGTGCAAAGTTGCTAAGCTTGCATCAGGATCCCACAGATAAATGTGCTGTGGGTATTTCAGTCACCACATAGAGTTCTGAGTTAAGCTGGTTTAGCGAGCATGCATGAGAGTGTCTTTCTCTCAGGATCAATTAAGGCAACCATTTTTATACTTCCCCCTTAGAGGAAGCAATGTATCATAAGACAGTGTTTCTGTCAGCATGTTGTTACAGCCAACCCAATTAACAATTGTAAAATTCAATCAATAAGAGTTGCTGTGGCCATATTGTTCCAGCTAATCCAATCAACCCTGTACCAATTAATGGCCACATGGGGCTTTCAAACTTATTACTTACACTATTAACCTTATTACTTTCACTACTTTACTCTGAAACAAAGACAATGAATTGATCCGAGCAGTTGCGGAGCTGAATGAAAGGATTAAAATTCTGGAAATAGAATTGGAAAGTAACACAGTGAACAAGTACTTGATCAAAATTGTGAAAGAAATGGAGATGAAGGTTCTGTTTTTTAAGTGTCAATGAGAAGAATATGAATGGGTGCAGAAGACTGTAACCATATATTGGATAAGGTATTAAATGATTTCAATGAAGAGAGGAAAACTCACTTGGTGCAAATTTATTCAACTACTGTTAATCAAAACAATGGAAATAGAACATACAGTGCAGAAGGAGGCCATTTGACCCATCCAGTCTGCACTGACCCACTTAAGCCCTCACTTCCACCCTATCTACGTAACCCAATAACCCCTCCTAACCTTTTTGGTCACGAAGGGCAATTTATCATCACCAATCCACCTAACCTGCACATCTTTGGACTGTGGGAGGAAACCGGAGCACACGGAGGAAACACACGCGGACACAGGGAGAACGTGACCCAGCGGGGAATCGAACCTGAGACCCTGCCGCTGTGAAGCCACAGTGCTATCCACTTGTGCTACCGTGCTGCCCAAATGGAAAATCTATTGTTAAGGAAGTGACTGAGGAAGATAATGTTAACGCTAGTTGTCAATCAGACATACACAGTTTTCATAGCAAACGAAAAGGATCCTTTGAAGGCATGCTTCCATCAACAGAGGTGAAGAGTAAGAGAAATCTTCTGTATTAAAGTTGAAAAATCTAATGGGAAGTCATTTATATGATGAATATGCATCTGTATTTGAAGAGGGAAAGACAACCGGTTTTGAGTTTGCAGTCATACCAGCAAAATTGAAAGCCCAAGCACAAAATACAAGCTGCTTAAAAAATGATAAAAGAAAATGTTATTGTATCTTTGATTGACCAAGAAATGGCCAGTAACCATGTAATTGTTATTTTTTTGTCCCGAGTTTAAAGAAAGGTTGTAGGAAAAATGATAATGGAATTATGATAATTCTATGATATGTAAATTCTGTTAATCCTAATTGTCACACGGACCGAGTTTTGTTTTGGTTTAACCTTTCGTAATTATGGAACAAAATTAAGAGGTTATCTGTATCGTATGTACTGAGCTTTTATTAGACATTTATGATGGCAAATATCTCTTGTGAAGAAATTGTAAAGCCATTGCAAAGAAACCTTCATTATAGTGAAGCTTTCCTTCTTCCAAGGAATCATTGCTCGTTATGAAAACGATACTTGCCTCATTGAGAGCGGAGGTTGGGAACTTCAACTGCTGATCAGCCTTGGAGCTATTGCACATGTGCAGACTGGGAGCATGCTACACATGCACAGTTCTGCATTTTTGGGTTCTTTGGGTCCAGAACACCTGTGCAGGAAGAAATGAATGGTGCATAAAACCTGGGTCATAGAATCATAGAATTTACAGAGCAGAAGGAGGCCATTCGGCCCATTGAGTCTGCACCGGCTCTTGGAAAGTGCACCACACTTAAGCCCACGCCTCCACCCGATCCCCGTAACCCAATAACCCCATCTAACCTTTTTGGACACTAAGGCAATTTATCATGGCCAATCCACCTAACCTGCGCATCTTTGGACTGTGGGAGGAAACCAGAGCACCCGAGGGAAACCGATGCAGACATGGGGAGAACATGCAGACCCCACACAGACAGTGACTCAAGCTGGGAATCGAACCTGAGACCCTGGAGCTGTGAAGCAACTGTGCTACCCACTGTGCTACTGTGCTGCCAGTCGGTGACTGAAAGCGGAGCAGAAGGTTAATGTCCCAGATAGGGGATAGGGAGGGGTTACAAAGGGGAGAGGAAATGAAATGAAAATGAAAATCGCTTATTGTCACGAGTAGGCTTCAATGAAGTTACTGTGAAAAGCCCCTAGTTGCCACATTCCGGCGCCTGTCCGGGGAGGCTGGTACGGGAATCGAACCGTGCTGCTGGCCTGCTTGGTCTGCTTTAAAAGCCAGCGATTTAGCCTTGTGAGCTAAACCAGCCCCTGGGGGAGGGAGGGCGAAGACCAAAAGGCAAGTCCTGGGTGCAGGCCGGGCACTTCCAAAGTGCCCAGGTAGCACTTCCTGCTGGCATGGGCACTGCCAGAGTATCAGGTTGACACTGCCAAGGTGTCAAGCTGGCATTTTATTGCGTGTGCGCGATCAGGCGGCGGGGAGTGCACTGCCTGAGTGTTGAAGGATTGTCGGGAGGGGGCAGACAAAGGGCGGGCACCATCCCATAGTGCGTTCGGTCTGGGGGCGGTCAGGGGTCTCTTCGGGGGCCTTGGAGTTCTCTCGCTACACTGGGGAGTTCCGGCGAGCGGAACTCCTCAGTGAACAAAATGGGGCTATCTGTGGCCTCAGCCAGGCATTCCACGCTGAGGCTCCTTATACAAGGTGAGTCACGTTGTATAGCCATGTGCTTCTCGGCGCTGCGAGAGTCAGGAAACATGTGGTTAAACTCACTCGCTATGGGGCTCTGTTCCCAATTAGTTGAATCGCGCCCAGGATTTCAGCGAGATCGGTTGACTCACAGTGTTTACTGACATCTGTGTGGGTTGCTGATAAATCCATGTATTCTGTCTTGGCTGCCTCTGTCATATATTATACATTGCTGTGTGTTGGACTACAGTTTGTCAGTTAACTCACATGTGCCTCATACTAACCCTGAATGTTACAGATATTCTAAATTGTTTTATCTTCCTATCACTGTATAGTAAAGTTAATGTTTTTTGTTCAAAACTCGCGGGATTTTGTGGCTTTATTCTATTCGCAAGTGTCTTGAATCTTTTAAACAACACATTATTAGTTCTTAACTGGATGTTGCCAAACACTTGGGCATCCGACTGTGGATTATAACAAGTCTAACAATTAGACCCAAACCTTTAGTCAAATTAGGAAATATTTTTACAAAGGAACTCTCTTTCACAAATGCCAATTGATGCCAGATCAATTATAAATTTTAAATCTGAGATTGCTCGACTTTTGTTATGCAAAGCTATTCAGAAACATGGGGCAAAGACACATATCTGGAGTTAACATAGAACATAGAACATAGAACGATACAGTGCAGTACAGGCCCTTCGGCCCTCGATGTTGCACCGACATGGAAAAAACTAAAGGCCATCTAACCTACACTATGCCCTTATCATCCATATGCTTATCCAATAAATTTTTAAATGCCCTCAATGTTGGCGAGTTCACTACTGTTGCAGGTAGGGCATTCCACGGCCTCACCACTCTTTGCGTAAAAAACCCACCTCTGACCTCTGTCCTATATCTATTACCCCTCAATTTAAGGCTATGTCCCCTCGTGCTAGCCACCTCCATCCGCGGGAGAAGGCTCTCGCTGTCCACCCTATCTAACCCTCTGATCATTTTGTATGCCTCTATTAAGTCACCTCTTAACCTTCTTCTCTCTAACGAAAACAACCTCAAGTCCATCAGCCTTTCCTCATAAGATTTTCCCTCCATACCAGGCAACATCCTGGTAAATCTCCTCTGCACCCGTTCCAAAGCTTCCACGTCCTTCCTATAATGAGGCGACCAGAACTGTACGCAATACTCCAAATGCGGCCGTACTAGAGTTTTGTACAACTGCAACATGACCTCATGGCTCCGGAACTCAATCCCTCTACCAATAAAGGCCAACACACCATAGGCCTTCTTCACAACCCTATCAACCTGGGTGGCAACTTTCAGGGATCTATGTACATGGACACCGAGATCCCTCTGCTCATCCACACTACCAAGAATTTTACCATTAGCCAAATATTCCGCATTTCTGTTATTCTTTCCAAAGTGAATCACCTCACACTTCTCCACATTAAACTCCATTTGCCACCTCTCAGCCCAGCTCTGCAGCCTATCTATGTCCCTCTGTAACCTGCAACATCCTTCCGCACTGTCTACAACTCCACCGACTTTAGTGTCGTCTGCAAATTTACTCACCCATCCTTCTGCGCCCTCCTCTAGGTCATTTATAAAAATGACAAACAGCAACGGCCCCAGAACAGATCCTTGTGGTACGCCACTCGTAACTGAACTCCATTCTGAACATTTCCCATCAACTACCACTCTCTGTCTTCTTTCAATTAGCCAATTTCTGATCCACATCTCTAAATCACCCTCAATCCCCAGCCTCCGTATTTTCTGCAATAGACGACCGTGGGGAACCTTATCAAACGCTTTACTGAAATCCATATACACCACATCAACTGCTCTACCCTCGTCTACCTGTTCAGTCACCTTCTCAAAGAACTCGATAAGGTTTGTGAGGCATGACCTACCCTTCACAAAACCATGCTGACTGTCCCTAATCATATTATTCCTATCTAGATGATTATAAATCGTATCTTTTATAATCCTCTCCAAGACTTTACCCACCACAGACGTTAGGCTCACCGGCCTATAGTTACCGGGGTTATCTCTACTCCCCTTCTTGAACAAAGGGACCACATTTGCTATCCTCCAGTCCTCTGGCACTATTCCTGTAGCCAATGATGACCTAAAAATCAAAGCCAAAGGCTCAGCAATCTCTTCCCTGGCTTCCCAGAGAATCCTAGGATAAATCCCATCCGGCCCCGGGGACTTATCTATTTTCACCTTGTCCAGAATTGCCAACACTTCTTCCCTACGCACCTCAATGCCATCTATTCTAATAGCCTGGGTCTCAGCATTCTCCTCCACAATATTATCTTTTTCTTGAGTGAATACTGACGAAAAGTATTCATTTAGTATCTCGCTTATCTCCTCAGCCTCCACACACAACTTCCCACCACTGTCCTTGACTGGCCCTACTCTTACCCTAGTCATTCTTTTATTCCTGACATACCTATAGAAAGCTTTTGGGTTTTCCTTGATCCTACCTGCCAAAGACTTCTCATGTCCCCTCCTTGCTCGTCTCAGCTCTCTCTTTAGATCCTCCCTCGCTTCCTTGTAAATATCAAGCGCCCCAACTGAAACTTCACGCCTCATCTTTACATAGGCCTCCTTCTTCCTCTTAACAAGAGATTCCACTTCTTTGGTAAACCACGGTTCCCTCGCTCGACCCCTTCCTCCCTGCCTGACTGGTACGTACTTATCAAGAACATGCAATAGCTGTTCCTTGAACAAACTCCACATATCCAGTGTGCCCAACCCTTGCAGCCTACTTCTCCAACCAACACATCCTAAGTCATGTCTAATGGCATCATAATTGCCCTTCCCCCAGCTATAACTCTTGCCCTGCGGGGTATACTTATCCCTTTCCATCACTAACGTAAAGGTCACCGAATTGTGGTCACTGTTTCCAAAGTGCTCACCTACCTCCAGATCTAACACCTGGCCTGGTTCATTACCCAAAACCAAATCCAATGTGGCCTCGCCTCTTGTTGGCCTGTCAACATATTGTGTCAGGAAACCCTCCTGCACACATTGTACAAAGAATGACCCATCTAATGTACTCGAACTATATCTTTTCCAGTCAATATTTGGAAAGTTAAAGTCTCCCATAACAACTACCCTGTTACTTTCGCTCTTTTCCAGAATCATCTTCGCCATCCTTTCCTCTACATCCCTAGAACTATTAGGTGGCCTATAGAAAACTCCCAACAGGGTGACCTCTCCTTTCCTGTTTCTAACCTCAGCCCATACTACCTCAGAAGAAGAGTCCCCATCTAGCATCCTTTCCGCCACCGTAATACTGTCCTTGACTAGCAGCGCCACACCTCCCCCTCTTTTGCCCCCTTCTCTGAACTTACTAAAACACCTAAACCCCGGAACCTGCAACAACCATTCCTGTCCCTGCTCTATCCATGTCTCTGAAATGGCCACAACATCGAAGTCCCAGGTACCAACCCATGCTGCCAGTTCCCCTACCTTATTTCGTATACTCCTGGCATTGAAGTAGACACACTTCAAACCACCTACCTGAACACTGGCACCCTCCTGCGAAGTCAAATCTGTGCTCCTGACCTCTATACTCTCAATCTCCCGTACCCTAAAACTACAATCCAGGTTCCCATGCCCCTGCTGAATTAGTTTAAACCCCCCCAAAGAGCACTAACAAATCTCCCCCCCAGGATATTGGTGCCCCTCAGGTTCAGATGTAGACCATCCTGTCTATAGAGGTCCCACCTTCCCCAGAAAGAGCCCCAGTTATCCAGAAATCTGAATCCCTCCCGCCTGCACCATCCCTGTAGCCACGTGTTTAATTGCTCTCTCTCCCTATTCCTCATCTCACTATCACGTGGCACGGGCAACAACCCAGAGATAACAACTCTGTTTGTTCTCGCTCTGAGCTTCCATCCCAGCTCCCTAAAGGCCTGCCTGACATCCTTGTCCCCTTTCCTACCTATGTCGTTAGTGCCAATGTGGACTACGACTTGGGGCTGCTCCCCCTCCCCCTTAAGGACCCGGAAAACACGATCCGAGACATCACGTACCCTTGCACCTGGGAGGCAACATACCAAACGTGAGTCTCTGTCGCTCCCACAAAATCTCCTATCTGTGCCCCTGACTATTGAGTCCCCAATTACTAATGTTCTACTCCTTTCCCCCCTTCCCTTCTGAGCAACAGGGACAGACTCCGTGCCAGAGGCCCGTACCCCATGGCTTACCCCTGGTAAGTCGTCCCCCCCACAAGTATCCAAAACGGTATACTTGTTACTCAGGGGAACGACCGCAGGGGGTCCCTGCACTGACTGCTTCTTCCCAGTCCCTCTTACAGTTACCCATCTATCTCCAGTCTTTGGTGTAACTATTTCCCTGAAGCTCCTATCTATGACCCCCTCTGCCTCCCGAATGATCCGAAGTTCATCCAGCTCAAGCTCCAGGTCCCTAACACGGTTTTTGAGGAGCTGGAGTTGGGTGCACTTCCCACAGATGAAATCAGCAGGGACACTGACGGCGTCCCTCACCTCAAACATTCTGCAGGAGGAGCATTGTACTGCCTTCCCTGACATCACCTCTAGATTTAAAAAATAACAAGAAAAAGAAAAAGAAAGGAAGAGCTTACCTGATATTACCTCAAACCCTGCTCCCGCTCAAAGGTAAGCAAATTTAAAGGCACTCACTCACCTTCACGACAGGCCCCTGCTCCCGCTTCCCAACCACCGTGGGGTGGGGGGGTTGGTTAGAGGAGGAGGTAGGGTGGGAAACACTCACGAAGTGTTTCGGGTTTAACTGTCACTTGCCAACAGCCTCTCCACAAACCACCTTCAACTTAGGCTGACCGCACTGCACGTATGCAAATTTCCCCAGAACAGCTGATCAGTAGCTCTGCTCTGCTGCCCTCTGCTGGATGATTGCCTTCACTCAAACTCCTCGGGTCCCCTTCGCAGATTCACCTTCAACTTAGGCTGACCGCACTGCACGTATGCAAATTTCCCCAGAACAGCTGATCAGTAGCTCTGCTCTGCTGCCCTCTGCTGGATGATTGCCTTCACTCAAACTCCTCGGGTCCCCTTCGCAGATTCACCTTCAACTTAGGCTGACCGCACTGCACGTATGCAAATTTCCCCAGAACAGCTGATCAGTAGCTCTGCTCTGCTGCCCTCTGCTGGATGATTGCCTTCACTCAAACTCCTCGGGTCCCCTTCGCAGATTCACCTTCAACTTAGGCTGACCGCACTGCACGTATGCAAATTTCCCCAGAACAGCTGATCAGTAGCTCTGCTTTGCTGCCCTCTGCTGGATGATTGCCTTCACTCAAACTCCTCGGGTCCCCTTCGCAGATTCACCTTCAACTTAGGCTGACCGCACTGCACGTATGCAAATTTCCCCAGAACAGCTGATCAGTAGCTCTGCTCTGCTGCCCTCTGCTGGATGATTGCCTTCACTCAAACTCCTCGGGTCCCCTTCGCAGATTCACCTTCAACTTAGGCTGACCGCACTGCACGTATGCAAATTTCCCCAGAACAGCTGATCAGTAGCTCTGCTCTGCTGCCCTCTGCTGGATGATTGCCTTCACTCAAACTCCTCGGGTCCCCTTCGCAGATTCACCTTCAACTTAGGCTGACCGCACTGCACGTATGCAAATTTCCCCAGAACAGCTGATCAGTAGCTCTGCTCTGCTGCCCTCTGCTGGATGATTGCCTTCACTCAAACTCCTCGGGTCCCCTTCGCAGATTCACCTTCAACTTAGGCTGACCGCACTGCACGTATGCAAATTTCCCCAGAACAGCTGATCAGTAGCTCTGCTCTGCTGCCCTCTGCTGGATGATTGCCTTCACTCAAACTCCTCGGGTCCCCTTCGCAGATTCACCTTCAACTTAGGCTGACCGCACTGCACGTATGCAAATTTCCCCAGAACAGCTGATCAGTAGCTCTGCTCTGCTGCCCTCTGCTGGATCACAGATCAGTGATTATCTCATTGAATCGCACAACAGGCTCAAGGGGCTAAATGGTCTGCTCCTGTTCCTATATTTCTATGTTGTTAAAGTCTGCTTTCAAAATTGTTCAACAGATGGAGCGATGAAAAATATGCTTCCCTCTGCTATTCCCCCAATACAGCGAGCTTCTGATTTCAATTATGGTGGTTTTGTGAATTGGCAAGGAAGTTCTTGATGGGAAGATAAAATAAATTAGTAAGGTCAATAGTTCTATTTTCATGGGGCTTTTTCACTTGCTGTGTGGAAACTGGCAACGTCACCTCCTGGTGTAATCCCTTTGGCTTCATTAGCAAGTAGATGGGATGGTGTTGCACTGCTCACTGAGTGGGTCAAACCTCTCCAAGTGGAATAAGATAAGAAATGAAGCCCTTTCGAAGAGTAGCCACTTTTGCAGGGCAGAGAACGTGACATCCCATTTGCGCACAAGAAGGTCTCACAAACAACAATGAGATAACACTTCAAACTCTCTGATTTTGGTGTTCTCGACACAGAATTTGCTGGCAGCACTCTGCAGCCTGACAGCATTTGTGGAGAGCTAATGGACTAGGTTTTACGGCATGTTTGACGACACCGGAGTTCATAAGAGGCTACGCATGTCCTGCCTGCTGCCTTACCGCCCACCCCCAACCAGGGGAGATGGGGGGGAGGTGTTGGACAGTCCACTCACCCTTGGGGCCCATCAAAACTCTTGAGTGGCCAATAATGGCCAGTTAACTGTCTCATCCACTCTCCAGCCTTCACCACTACCCCCCCCCCCCCCCCTCCCACCCCTCCACTGCTATTTTAAATATGGCAGCGGGAGGCCCAGTCAAGCAGGTAGCCAGGCCACTTTTACTTTTCTGGGTGTGCTGGTGTCAGGCAAGGAGGTGGAATAATCTTCATTGAGGAGTCCCCTGTGCCCAATGCAGGCACTCCTCCACTAACTCACCCCTTTCCCCCGATGTCTCTCAAGCCATGATACCACAGACTTACTTTCACCCTGACTTCCATAACAACCTTTTCTTTGGGTTCTAGCTGAATTCCCAGCAGACCACTGCTCAACTGGAACTGCTGGAATGACAGAGCTTCTGTCCAATCAGATTGGCTGGCAGCTCTCTGGGGCAGGGCTTCCTCTGCAAATAGGGGTGCAAGTATTCTCCTGAGTCAATTAATACTGGTTTGAGTGTAAAGTGACTGCAGGGCAACGACTGCTGCAGGCTTTTTCATGGACATGCTCCCTGCCGACCTTTCAGACAGGGTGGGGCTTGGTTGCAGGTAACATGGCATCCAGTCAAATTCAGTCCAATGTTTCAAGTCAGGACCTTTTATCAGGATGATCTGCTGAAAGTTCATGACCTGAATGTTGAATCTGTTTCTCTCTGCTCAGATGCCACCAGACCTGCTGAGTCTTTCCAATATCATCTGTTTGTTTTCCCCACAGAATGTAAGTGTCGCTGGATAGGACAACATTTATTGCCCCTCCCTAATTGCCCTTGAGAAAGTGTTGGTGAACTCCTCTTGAGCCACTGCAGTCCTTGTGGGTGTATGAACATCCACAATACTTTCGAGAGGGAGTCTCAGGAGTTTAAACCAGCAATATTGAACGAACGGCAATATAGTTCCAAGCTACAGTGCTGTGTGTCTTTGAGGGTATCTTGCAGGTGGTGGTGTTCTCGTGCACTGCTGCTCTTTTCCTTCAGGGTGGGAGGGGTCACAGGTTTGGAAGGTACTAGAAAAGGAGCCTTGATGAGTTGCTGCAGTGCACCTTGTAGATGGTACACACGGCTGCCAGTGTGTATCAATGGTGGAGGAAGTGAATATTTGAGGTAGTGGTAGATAGGTGCAAACAAAGTGGGCTTCTTTTTGCAGTATGATGTACAGCTTTTTGAATGTTGTTGCTGTACCCATCTAGCAAGTGAAAATGAAATGAAAATCGCTTATTGTCACGAGTAGGCTTCAATGAAGTTACTGTGAAAAGCCCCTAGTCGCCACATTCCGGCGCCTGTCCGGGGAGGCTGGTACGGGAAGTGGAGAATACTCCATCACACTCCTGGCTTGAGACTTGTAGATGGTGGACAGGCTTTGGGGAGTCAGGAGGTGAGTTATTCCCCACAGAATTGCTAACCTCTGACTTGCTCTGGTAGCCACAGTATTTACATGGTCCAGTTCAGTTTCTGGTCAATTACTCCCAGGATGTTGATAGTAGGGGATTCGGCAATAAAATTGCCACAGAATGTCAAGAGGCAATGGTTAGATTCTTTCTTATTGGAGATGGTCATTGTCTGACATTTATGTGATATGGGAGTTACTTGCTGCTCATTCGCCCAAGCCTATTTTGTTGTCCATGTCTTGCTGCACAAAGGCACAGACTGCTTCAGTTTCTGAGGATGCCCAGCGTCTGCAATATTTTGCTTTTGGATTATTGTTTTTGGTGATGCTTGTTGAGGGACTCTGAACCACAGAATCACAGAATTGTTATGGTGCAGAAGGAAGCCATTTGGCCCATCATGTTTGCACTGGCTATTCAAATGAGCAGCATGGCTTAGTGCCATTTCCTTGCTTTTTTCCCACACCCCTGCATTTGTTTCTATTCAAGCAATAATCTAATGCCCGCTTGAATGCCTTGATTGAAACTGCCTCCAGCACATTCCAGGCAGTGCATTCCGGACCCAAACCACTTGTTGTATGAAAAGGTTTTTTTCCTCACGTCACATTTGCTTCTTTTGCAAATCACTTTAAATCTGTGACCTTTCAATCCTTATATGAGTGGGAACAGTTTTTCCCTATCCACTCTATTCAGCCCCTCCATGAATTTGAACATCTCTACCAAATCTCCTCTTAGACTTCTTCTCTCCAAAGAGGACATCCCAACCTCTCCAATCTATCCTCATTACTGAAGTTTCTCATCCCTGCCTCTCTACTTTGAACAGAAGCCCACGATATTTAAGGCAAATGGAGCTAAAATTCTTGTTAACTATCCTTGTGTTTATCCAATGGTATAGACGTTATTTGTGACTAATCAGCAAAGACTGCAAATTGGACCGTATACCGTACAAAACAACAAGTACACAGATTGCATATGGGCTGCAGAGTCAGTTATGATCAAATTAAAATTAAAATAATAGTATTGAACAAGAAATGGAAAGGATTTTCATTATATATCATGATCTCAGGATGTCCCAATACCATCAATGAGGTACTTCTTCTGAAAAGAAAATGCACTCACTCTTGCATTGGAAGGAAACACAAAAGCCAATTTGCACACAGCAAGCTCCCACAAGCATTAATTTAATAAAATGTGATTGACTCTTAACTGCCCACTCAAGGGCAACAAATGCTGGCGCAGCCTGGGATGTCCACGTCCCATAAGCGAATAAAAAAAAGAAGAACTGCTACAGATTTGGCGCAAAGCAATGATTCCAGTAAGCTGTGCACATGCATGGCTATGCGGTAGAGTGGAAGATACAACACATGCCTTTTTTTGTGTCAAATGCACAACTGTGGCCACAACATATTTTTTGAAGGGACCGCATATGTAAAAAATAGCCACGGAAAACAACAAACTTTTACACAGAACATTGCTGCAAAGTATTTTTGACCTTTGTGCCAATATTAAATTGGCAGTGTAAAGTTAGGTACACAGAACATCTAGCTTTGGAGCAAAGTGCAAAGAAACTGAAGATTGGAAAGGGGAGGTCATTGCCTGCTGCTTGCAGTAAACACTGAGTATCATAGAGTCTCTACAGTGCAGACGGAGGCCATTTGGCCTATCAAGTCTGCACTGACTCTGTGAAAGAGCACCCACCCAGGCCCTCTCCCACACCCTATCCCCATAACCCTACCTAACCTATACATCATTGAGGGCCATTGAGGGACAATTTTATCATGGCCAATCCACCTAACCTGCACTTTGGGAGGAAACCGGAGCACCCGGAAGAAACCCACGCAGACACAGGGAGAAAGTGAAAATGCCACACAGTCAACCAAGGCCGGAACATAACCCGGGTCCTGGCACCGTGAGGCAGCACTGAAAATGAAATGAAATGAAAATCACTTATTGTCACGAGTAGGCTTCAATGAAGTTACTGTGAAAAGCCCCTAGTCGCCACATTCCGGCACCTGTCCAGGGAGGCTGGTACGGGAATCGAACTGTGCTGCTGGCCTGCTTGGTCTGCTTTAAAAGCCAGCGATTTAGCCCAGTGAGTTAAACCAGCCCACTGCTAATCGCTTGCTACCATGCCATCCTGTTAATAGTAGACTGTTAGCACAGAACTAAAAGGCGTGCACCGTGTATTCAAAATTAACAAGCATAAACAAATAACAAGAGAAAAATTGAAAAAATAAAATTTTGGGCTTGAACTTTTGACTTGATGGTTTCAACTAGGCAGAAGAAAGTTTACTTGAATTAGGCTGTGACCTGATGCAAATGAGATGTGACAGGTTAAAGTCCCAGTGGTCTGCTTTTTTAATAGCATTGAAGTGAAACCACCCTCAGTAATGTCAGAGACTCACAGGTAGGATTTTTTTGAAATGAGATAAGCCTCGGGCAACATTTGCCAACTAACATTAATTTCAGACATTTCATAGGGACTTATCCATTTAAACTTCCATTCCACAAATCATACATTTTTCTTCAGTGGCGTCCAAAACATTTCAAGCACCTCTTTCACTTTTAGATTTTTGACAGATGAACCGGACATTCTGTGAAGTGAGGATTTGTGTCATAGAATCTCTACAGTGCAGAAAGAGGCCAGTCAGCCCATCGAGTCTGCATCGACCGTCCGAAAGAGTAGCCCACCATCTCGCCCGATCCCCGTTACCCCACCTAAACTGCACATCCCTGAACACTAAGGAGCAATAAAGTGTGGTCAATCCACCTCCCTTACATATTTTTGGGTTGTGGGAGGGAGACCCATGCAGTCACAGGGAGAATGTGCAAACTCCACATGGACTGTGATCCGGGGCCAGGATCGAACCCGGGTCCTCAGTGTTGTGAGGCAGCAGTGCTAACCACTGCGCCACTGTGCCGCCATAATCCACCTACCTTGCACATCCTTGGAGTGTGGGATTCAACAGTCTTGTCCCGACACCAAGCTGGGTGCAACAAGGCTGCTAAATCATGCCCATCATTTCAGGTGTAACGCTAATATCAAGATAGGGGGTAAGTGGTAGTTTGATAATTAGTCATCTGTGTTGTATTATGTAATTTGGAATAACACAAGCTAACACTTGATGCAGTTTTGAGGAAAAGATGCTCCAGACTTTGAAGTGAGTTCAATGTGTTTTATTGAACTATTAGCACAGTTCTCAATGAGTTCCACTCTCTGCTAATCTTAATGTAGTAACTCAGTCTTACTGAAACAGCCTTGCTCTAAGCCACGTACTGGGGTGTAATGCTGAGGATACACCCTGTCTCACTCTTGATGTGTTGGGTATGCTGGGTCTGCGAGGACTACGTTTACTGCAGCAGTAAGAGAGACAGGCTTCCAACACTTGTGGAAATGCAACTCTATTTTATTGAACCATCAACTGTTAAACATACTTGAACTGTGGGTTGACACTATGCTGAGATGACTGGAGACCTGAGGCTAACCTGACCAGACTATCCTGCTACCACATGGTGGATGTTCGTGCTGCTGCTCATGGGCTCTGGCTGTCTCAGAGGCTGCATCCCAAAAGAGCGGGAAAACTAGTGCCCTCTGACTTTATAGTGGCTGTGTCCTGTCTGGTGATTGGCTGCTGCATTCTGTGTGTTCATTGGTCATACTGTGTGTCAATCAGTGTCTGTCTGTGCACCATCATCTACTTGTGTGTATATTATGACAAGTCTGTAGATGTTGGCCTGTTGAAAGAGGCGGGGTGTGAGTGCCCCATCCCTTGTCCAGTGAGATACCACCCCTGAGTGTCCTGACTGCTCATTGGTCATGTCCTATTCTTTGTGTTCATTAGCTGCATGTTTGCATATCATGACAATCTGGATTTCCAAGTTTCATTTATGCCGTTACCGTATTCAGGTGCTCGTCTCCATTCTAGAGCATGCTAGATTGAGTATAGGGGCAGCATGGTGGCACATGGGTTAGCACTGCTGCCTCACGGGGCCAGGGACCCGGAATCAATTCCAGCCTTGGGTGACTGTCTGTGTGGAGTTTTTCTCCAGGTGCTCCGGTTTCCTCCTATGGTACAAATATGTGCAGATTAGGTGGATTGGTGCTTCACTTTAAAGATGTGCATGTTAGGTGGAGTAGGTTGGGGAGTGGGCCTAGGTTTGTGTGCTGTTTCAGAGGGATGGTGCAGACTCGATATGCCAAAGGGCCTCCTTCTGCACTGTAGGAATCCTATCAGTAACAGTAAGGTTAATAGTGAGGAACAAGTGTAAACCCAAAGAGTAACACTGTAATTGCACTAAATTTGGCATCATAATTACACCACTACAAAACTTGACCCTCGAACATAAATACATTTGTAATATTCAGTGCATACTACAGTTATATAGCAAGGGTTTAACTATTGTTCATTGACATGCCATATTGCACATGGAAAGATAATTTTGCAAAATCAAAGACCAGTGGCGTTGATGGTCGTTAATATTGAATGTTATTCAATGAACATGCAGAAATTTGATTGATTTCCCATTGCAAGACTGACTGTAACCTATTCCAAGTGATTATTTATGGGGGCCATTAAAATCAGAAAATGTGAATCAAAGTAGTGTATTGGAGAGGAATTTCAACCATTCGGAACACATACTGTGAAATTGGCTTCAGCTGAGAGTGATGTGACTGGCATTGGAGCTGAAAGCATTTCATTCTCGATTTGCTGTGTGCGTGTAGTTTAACACTTTGTCAGAAGCTGCTTTCAGTTTCAAAAACACTGTCGTGATCACCTTGGGAAGACCGAGTTAATTCACATGGTTTTAATAACGGCTAATCAAAGAACAAAAGAATCACCAGAATGTCAAGATGTATTGTGCCATGAAAGAACTGTTGCTGGCAAAATGTCACCAACCTGAAATGTTAGCCCTACTTTCCACACACACACCCCGCCCCGCCCCTTGAATGCTCCCCAATTTGTTGAGTAGTTCCAACATTTTTTATTCCTTTTTCTATGAAAGATGAGATACAAAAGGATGTCTTGGGTGTAACACAACTGGTTTCGCACAGTAGGCTAAGACAGCTGACTTATAATGCAGAGCATGACTAGCAGCGCGGGTTCAATCCCCGAACAGGCGCCGGAATGTGGCGACTCGGGGCTTTTCACAGTAACTACATTGAAGCCTACTTGTGACAATAAATGATGATTATTATTATAACGCTTTGCAGGATGTTCCAAAATTTGTCATAACCTGCCAGAAAAATAGTAACTTGCTGATTGTAACTGACGTTCTGAGGCTGAAATGACAGTGTCAGGGACCTGGGTTCGATTCCAGCCTTAGGTGACTATGCAAAGTTTGCACGTTCTCCCCGTGTCTGCGTGGATTTCCTCCAGGTGCTCCGGCTTCCTCCCACAATCCAAAGATGTGCAGGTTAGGTGGATTGGCTGTGATCAATGCACAGGGTTCCGGGGATAGGGCGGGAGGCGAGGTAGAACAAAGAACAAAGAAAAGTACAATGCAAGAGCAGGGCCTTCGGCCCTCCAAGCCTGCACCGGCCATGCTGTCGTCTAACCTAAACCCTTCCACATTTCCGGGGTCCGTATCCTTCTATTCCCATCCTATTCATGTATTTGTCAAGACGCCCGTTAAACATTACTATCATACCTGCTTCCACCACCTCCTCCGACAGCGAGTTTCATGCACCCACTACACTCTGAAAAAACTTCTCCCCCTCATCTCCTCTAAACTTTGCCCCTCGCATCTTAAACTTATGTCCCCTAGTAAATGACTCTTCTACCCTGGGAAAAGATTCTGACTATCCACTCTGTCCATGCCCCTCATAATCTTGTACACTTCTATTAAGTCGTCTCTCAACCTCCGTCGTTCCAGTGAGAATAAACCGAGTTTATCCAACCTCTCCTCATACCGGGCAATATCCTGGTAAACCTCTTCTATACCCTCTCCAAAGCCTCCTTGTAGGGCGACCAGAATTGAACACTATATTTCAAATGTGGTCTAACAAAAGTTCTATAGAGCTGCAGCATGGCTTTCCAATTTTAATACACAATGCCACGTCCGATGAAGGCATGCCTTCTTGATCACCTTCTCCACCTGCATTGCCACTTTCAGTGACCTGTGGACCTGTACACTCAGATCCCTCTGCAAGAACTCTTCAGGGTTCTGCCATTTCCTGTATATTCCCCAGCTGTATTAGACCTTCCAAAATGCATTACCTCACATTAATCTGGCTTAAACTCCACCTACCATCTCTCCGCCCAAATCTCCAACCAATCTATATCCTGCTGTATCCTCTTACAGTCCTCATCGCTATCCGCAATTCACCAACCTTTGTGTCGTCTGCAAACTTACTAATCAGACCTATTATATTTTCCTCCAAATCATTTATATATACTACAATCAGCAAAGGTCCTAGCACTGATCCCTGCGGAACACACGAGTCACAGCCCTCTGTATCCACCTTGCCATCTCATCTCTAATCCCGTGTGACTTCATCTTCTGTAACAGACTGCCATGAAGGACCTTGCCTTACTGAAGTCCATGTAAATAACATCCACTGCCCTACCTTCATCAATCATCTTCGTCACTTCCTCATAAAACTCGGTCGAGTTATTGAAACACGACCTTCCCTCCACAAAACCATGCTGCCTCTCATTAATATGCCCATTTGCTTCCAAATGTGAGTAAGTTCTGTCTCAAAGAATCCTCTTCGATAATTTATCTACCACTGACGTAAGTCTTACGAGCCTGTAATTTCCTGGATTATTCTTGCTACTCTTCTCTCAAGGCCCCAGAAATGTCCTCCATCGCCTCCCTCAGTATTCTGGGGTACATTTCATCAGGCACTGGGGACTTATCATAAAATCATAGAATTTACAGTGCTGAAGGAGGCCATTTGTCTATCGAGTCTGCACCGGCCCTTGGAAAGAACACCTACTCAAGCCCACACCCCCACCCCATCCCCGTAACCCAGTAACCCCACTTAACCTTTTTGGACATTAAGGGCAATTTAGCATGGCCAATTCACCTAACCCACACATCTTTGGACTGTGGGAGGAAACCGGAACACTCGGAGGAAACCCACGTACACACGGGGAGAACGTGTAGACACCGCACAGACTTAAGCCGGGAATCGAACTTGGGACCCTGGGGCTGTGAAGCAACTGTGCTAACCACTATGCTAACATGCTGCCTGTGCTAACTACTATGCTACCATGCTGTCAACATTATCTAACTTAATGTTGTTCAAGACATCCAACACCTCCTCCTTTTTGATCTCGATGTGACCCAAACTATCTGCACACCCTTCCCCAGACTCATCATCCACCAAGTCCTTCTCTTTGGTGAATATTGATTTAAAGTACTCATTTAGTACCTCACCCATTTGCTCTGGTTCCAAGCATAGATTCTCTCCCCTGTCCTTAAGTGGGCCAATCCCTTCCCTGGCTACCCCCTTGCTCTTTATATACATGTAAAAAGCCTTGGGATTTTCCTTAAACCTGTTTGCCAATGCCTTTTCAGTTCCTGCCCAATATTGTTATAATTAGCCTTCCCCCAATTTAGCACCTTCACCCTAGGACTACTCTTATCTTTATCCAACAATACCTTAAAACTTAATGAATAATAGTCACTGTTCCCGAAATGCGTCCCTACTGAAACTTTAATCACCTGGCCTGGCTCAATCCCCAATACGAGATCGAGTACAGCCCCTTCCCTAGTTGGACTATCTACACATTGTTTCAAGAAGCTCTCCTGGATGCTCCTTACAAACTCTCCCCCATTCAAGCCTCCAGCACAAAGTGAGTCCCAGTCAATATAGGGGAAGTTAAAATTACCCACCACAACAATCCTGTCACTTTCCCACCTTTCCAAGATCTGTCTGCATACCTGCTCCTCTATCTCCCACTAGCTGTTGGGAGGCCTGTGTGTTCTCTTCAAAGGATCCGTGAAAACTCGATAGGCCGCATAGCATCCTTCTGCACTGTAAGGATTCTATGGATTCTCTGTATAATCCTGTCAATTAGCTCTCTTCCAAGTACATGTGCAGTGGCCTTTTTAGAGTTCTTCCAAAATCTACTTCTACCACAGTTTCAGGAAGTACATTCAAGATCTTAACAATCTGCTGCTTTAGAAAACGAGTTGTCTCGTTTCCTTTCCTGTTCTTTCGTCAATTATCTTAAATCTATGATCTCTGATTACTGGCCCATTTGCCACAAGAAACAATTTCTCCCTACTTGCTCATAATTTTTCATGATTAATCTCCCTTCAATCCTCCAAGGAGACCAATCCCAGCTTTTCCAATTTCTCGTCTAAACTGAAGTCGCTCTTCCCTGCTAACAATTTTAGTCAATCTCCTCTGCACCCTGTCCAAGGCCTTGAGCTCCTTCCTGAAGCATGCTGCCCAGAGCTGTACAGAGTACTCCAGATGAATCAGAGCATAACTTGCCTGATTTTGTATTCACTGCATCTACAAAGCCACACATCCCATTTGCTTTCTTGACCGCCCTGTCAATTTGCCCCGCCATCGATGTAACTTATCATGAAACTGCTTTAACATTGCACAAGACTTGCACAGGAGAGACCAGTTGCCAAAGCACAGACTGAACTATTGGGATGGGATTTGTAAGAGTGACAAACTTGAATACCTGTGGGCCTCACACAATTTAAAAGCCACTAGTGGGGTGATGATTGACACCAGATAGCCCAAGTAAGCAGTTAAAGCTATTGTATTACTTCAATGAACAGAAACCCACCATGATGGTGGGTCCCACAATGCTTTTTCCAGGGATTCATACAATAAAAATTGTTAACTCACCTTTTAACATTTCAATTTGATTGAAAACTGTTCACATTTTTTGTTTAATTATATGTGTATTCCAAAATGCTAAGATTATTTGGATCACATATACCATAGTTTCTCCCTGGAATCCTCTCTGTAATTTCAAGACATGGAAAATAAGCCATTAAACTAGGGAATCAGTGGTAAGATTGAGTCTCTTAAGATAATGAAGATGACACCCGGGTTAATTTAAAACAAAGTAATCTTTACTGTCGCAAGTGGTGAAGAAGCTGTTCCTATGTCTGGATGTGCGGGTTGTCAGACTTCTATACCTTCTGCCTGATGGAAAGGTCTGGCAG
Organism: Scyliorhinus canicula; assembly: GCF_902713615.1. Lineage (NCBI taxonomy): Eukaryota > Metazoa > Chordata > Chondrichthyes > Carcharhiniformes > Scyliorhinidae > Scyliorhinus > Scyliorhinus canicula. The sequence continues at coordinate 261,413,351 of NC_052147.1, read as the reverse complement.
AAGTGGCGGTCTCTGACAATGCTGTCTGCCTTCCTGAGGCAGCGGGAGGTGTAGACAGAATCAATGGGAGGGTGGCAAGCTTGTGTGATGCATTGAGCTGAGTTCACCACACTCTGCAGTTTCTTGCAACCTTGGGCCGAGCAGTTGCCATACCAAGCTGTCATGCAGCCATATAGGATGCTCTCAATGGCAAATCTGTAGGAGGTTTTGAGCGTCAAGGCAGACATGCCGAATTTCTTTAGTTTCCATAGGAAAGCCGCTTGACCATTGCATCAATGTGAGTGGACCAGGACAGACTGTTGGTGTTGGTCACTCCAAGGAATATAAAGCTATTGACCGTCTCCACTTTGGAGCCATTGATGTAGACAGAGGGGGGTCGTGCTACGCTTCCTGAAGTCGATGATCAGTTCCTTGGTCATGATGACATTTAGAGAAAGGTTGTTTCCGGTGGACCACGTAGGAGATGATGTGAGGTAGAGGAGGCTTGCGTGTTGTATAAACGCAAGAACTTTTGGCCAAATGCTCTGTTCTTCTGCTGAAAATAGACTATGAGCTGGATTCTCTGGCCTTTCCCACTGGTTGGATCATACGGTCCTGGCAACAGAAAGTGCCCACCACAGGTTCCCTGGCAGCAGAGGGTGTGAACAATGGGAAACCCCATCGACAGTGGCAGGACAGGAAGATCCCACCGCTGACTATTGGTGGGAAAGTGCCGCAAAACACGTCGGGGATGGGGGATGGTAAATCCCACCCTATGTACTATAACGCAAGATAACCACATTCAGAAGGGAAGCTTTACTACTGTAGTATCTGTCCTGACAATTTGCCTAGCTCTCATTCCAGGCACCTTGGCATGGCACCTTGTCTCAGTTGGCATGCTAAAACTAGTGAGAGGTGCCAAGGAGTAAGACATCAACAGCTTATATTTATATTGCATTTTTAATATAATAAAGGCGCTTCCCAGGAGCATTATAAAACAAATTATAAAACCAAGCCACGGATGGCAAGGTAGCACGGTGGTTAGCATTGTGGCTTCACAGCTCCAGGGTTCCAGGCTCGATTCCCAGCTTGGATCACTGTCTGTGCGGAGTTTGCACATTCTCCCCGTGTCTGCGTGAGCTTCCTCTGGGTGCTCCAGTTTCCTCTCGCAGTCCAAAGGTGTGCAGGTTCAGTGGATAGGCCATGCTACATTGCCCTTACTGTCCAAAAAGGCTAAGATTGGGTTACTGTGATGGAGTGGGGGAGTGGGCTCTTTCCAACAGCCGGTGCAGACTCGATGGGCCAAATGGCCTCCTTCTGCACTTTAAGTGCTATGATTTTATGCTTCTATATAGATGACCTAAAGCTTGGTCAACAAGATAGGTTGTGAGTCGTGTCTTAAAGGAGAAGAGTGAGGAGAGAGGCAGAGAGATGTAAGGAGGGTATTACAGAGCTGAGGGGCCTTTGCAACCAAAGGCCTGGCCACAAATAGTGGAGTGATCAAAACTTAGAATGTTCAAAAACCATAATTAGAGGATTGCAGAAATCTTGGAGCAGTCTTCTGGAGGACATTACAGAGATAGGTTGAGAAGCCATGGAGGGATTTGAAAACAAGGATGAGAATTTTAAAGTCAAGAAGAGGAACCAATGAACGCCATTGAGCAGAGGGATGATTGTGAATGGTACTTGGTGTGAGTTAAGACACGGCCCCCCTGATGATCTCACGGGGCAGTTTACAAACGATAGAGTGTGGGAGACTAGCCAGGAGTGCACTGGAATAGTCTAGAGTCTCGAACTTCTGAGGGCATAAATAATAAATGAATGCTCATTTTTACTGCAGGAGGAGGAAGACTGGCAGTTTATTATATCAGCCACGATAGACAGTAAATCTGTGACCTCAGTGAAACTAAAACTTGAATTGTCATGCCTCCAAACTGCTTGAATCATTTTCCTGAGCAGAACTGTATCTTTCTGTGGCTTTACCTAGACCACATTCCTCTGAGCTTTCAAACTGTGCTTTCTACTCTCCAAATTAGTATCGTATAACACATTGTGGGAGCTTTTCCAAGGTAATCTGAAGTCTATTATCCACCGACACACACTCCTTGACAATCGCTGAAACTTTATATCACGCAGCCATCATGTAACATTAATTTGACGATCCACTATTTTCATCGGCGGCAGTGTGGTCCAAGAATTTCCACCTGCCATACAGGTACATTTCATCAGTAACTCAAAGATACTAATCCCTGTCAATCCAGCAATATGCCTGGAATGCACAGGTGTGAAGAACTTTCATGCATTGTTAAAGAGACAGCTCTTGCTGGTAGAAAACCTATTGTGGATTGTTCAGCTGAGCAAGAGGTTGAATGTGCTGCTGAATGTATGAATTTATTTGGCAACAATAATGTAGCAGAGACCGGGAGGTATGAATATCCCAGCGGCAGAAGGTACAAGTATCCATTTCTCCTGCAGTACAGATGATGCATCACTGATTAATGTTGCTGCTCTTCTTCTTGTCTGTTGCCACACTCACCAGTAAAGATCAATAATGAGGTTTCTGCATTGTTTGCCTGTGTGGGACGTTTTATAACACGCAGGAAACATATTCAAGTCTTATTTGCTCACAGAGCCAGGGTCCGGGTTCAATTCCAACCTTGGGTCACTGTGTGGAATTTGCACGTTCTCCCCGTGTCAATGTGAGTTTTCTCCTGGTGCTCCGGTTTCCTCCTACAGTCCAAATTTGCTCAGGTTAGGTGCATTGGACATGCTAAATTGCCCCTTAGTGTCCAAAATGTTAGGTGGGGTTGTAGGATAATGGGGTGACAGGGATAAGGCAGGGGAGTGGGCTCAGGTAGGCTGCCCTTTCGGAGGGTTGGTGCAGACTTGATGGGCCAAATAGCCTCCCTCTGCACTGTAGGGATTCTATGAATCTATTGTTTGTGAGCAGTATTCTGAAATGTAGCCAGCAGTGTTAACCAGGTTTATGCTAGGACACCTGCAGCTTCTGTATATCTCAAGGTCTCTCCCAACAGAAGTGGTTCTGCAAGGTAAACTGACCAATAAAGGTTGTGAAGAAACAGACTTCACCACTGACCAGCTAAATCTATTTGTAACATATATTAAACCTTCGAGTTGCCAACCCTCCAGGATTGACTTGGAATCTCCAAGAATTGAAGATCAATCTGTTAGAATCATAGAATCCCTACAGTGCAAAGGAGGCCATACCGTCCCTCAAGTCTGCATCGACCCTCTGAAAGAGTAGCCTGCCCGATCCCCATAATCCCGTAACCTAACCGGCACACCCCTGGATACTAAGTACATAAGAACATAAGAACATAAGAACTAGGAGCAGGAGTAGGCCATCTGGCCCCTCGCGCTTGCTCCGCCATTCAATTAGATCATGGCTGATCTTTTGTGGACTCAGCTCCACTTTCCGGCCCGAACACCATAACCCTTAATCCCTTTATTCTTCAAAAAACTATCTATCTTTACCTTAAAAACATGTAATGAAGGAGCCTCAACTGCTTCACTGGGCAAGGAATTCCATAGATTCACAACCCTTTGGGTGAAGAAGTTCCTCCTAAACTCAGTCCTAAAGTAGCAATTTATTGCAGCCAATCAACCTAATCTGCACATCTTTGGACTGTGGGAGGAAACCGGGCCACCCGGAGGAACCCCATTGTACCCCATGTTCATTATTTCATGTAGTGATGTTGACGGGTTACTCATGCTGAAACATTCAAATTCGACACAGTCACCCAAGGCCAGAATTGAACCCAGGTCCCTGGCACTGTGAGGTGGCAGTGCTGAACACAGTGTCACCTTGCCACCACAGGCACAGCATTGTGCAACTCTGGAGAACAATCATCAGGACATTAGATTGTATTGGGATATGTTGTTATTTTCTTTGAATATTTTGCTTTCCCAGATATAAACCTGACACAAATGCAAAATAAAGACTGCTTGACTGACAGTCAAGCATCATCCAATTGTAATCAGTCTTTTTTCCTTCCAATTTGCATAGGGAGGCAGTGCATCACATGGATAGATGTGCTGGCAAACTAATGGATTGGATTTGGATTTGGGTTTTTGTCATGTGTATCGAGGTACAGTGAAAAGTATGTTCTGTATACAGATCGCTCCATACATGAAAAACAAAAGAAGGAGCTAAGGATGCAGCCTTGCGAGGTCCCTTGAGGACTATCGTGGAGGAGGTGTTGTTGTTTATCCTTACTGCTTGTGGTCTATGGGTCAGGAAGTTGAAGATCCAGTTGGATAGAGAGGAGCAAAATCCGAGGTTTTGGAGTTTTGATATGAATTTGGCTGAGATTATGGTGTCGAAGGTGGAGCTGTAGCCAATGAAAAGGAGTCTGATGTAGGAGTCCTTGTTGTCGAGATGTTCTAGGGATGAGTGTGGGACCGGTTGTGGCGGTATGTGAATTGCAGTGGATTAAGGCATTCTGAGAATATGGAGTTGATGTGTCTCATGACCAACTTCTCGAAGCACTTCATAATGATAGATGTTAAGGTCACTGGATGGTAGTCGTTGAGGCACATTGCCTGGAGCTTTTTTGGCACTGGTATGATGGTGGCTGTCTTGAAGTAGGTGAGCACCTCGGAACGGAGTAGGGAGAGTTTGAAGATGTCTGCGAACACATCCGCATACTGGTCCACGCACGATCCGAGTACACAAATGGCTGGAGGGTGGGGACAAATCTTGTGATGTAACCTCTAGGAATATATTCAATCACAGATGGCAACCCTATTGAACCTATCGGAAGTATATCGCCTTCCTTCATTGTCAAGAAGCAAAGAGCCCCATTGTACTCCATGTTCATTATTTCATGTAGTGATGTTGACGGGTTACTCCTGCTGAAACATCAGGGCAAGATCCTCCAGAAAATACCAGTTCAGGCACAATAGATCTTTTGTGAGGTTTGCTCAATGACTTGATTACAGTGAAGTTGAATTAATAGTCATGATTCAGCAAGAGATTTCAGAAGAGAAGCACCATTAGTGAAGCAGCTGTTGAGGACTGCAATTCTCGTAAAGGACTGCATTATGTTAAAATAAAGTGTGCAAAACTTAGAAATGCAATAGTTGATTTAAATTTGAAAAATTAAGCAAAGCCCAACACTGGGTTCCATTTTACCCATGCGTATGCCAGTAACTATATAATATTGAATGTTAAATGGAAGAATACAACTCTATTCTGTTTGTTTTAATATGCAAACGCTTTTGGGGATTGTGGCTAATTCCCATCCTCATTGAAATTAGTATGAGTGAGTCTCAGACGTGGTGTATCCTTTTGACTCATCCAATATTTTCAGTTTACACCATCGCCACAGTTAGAATTACCATCTACTCGTGCACGTTTAATTATGCAAGTTTTTAAATGTTTGCTGCGGCTATTTGGGATCACTGGCCAATAACTATGGAGAATTTTCATTTGTGCATGGAAATTGAAAAATGTATTCCCCATCAGTGCCTGCTCCGAGTGTTGCTGAAGCACTTGCAACCACAAAATTATCTTGACGTGGAAAATGCTTCAGTGACACTCAGGGAGATAGACAAAGGGAGTTGCATTCTCTGCTACCTAATGCACCTCATTGGTAAGAATTTCTCATCTACATCCCTTACCATTCTACACCATCTCTTTATTTGACTATTATAATTAAGGTAGTAATGTAAGAAAATCCTCCCTCCTCCCCAGATCAAACCTTAAAAGTTACCGTGGCGAAGAGAAAAACTCTTAAATAGTGTTGCCCTTTCCGCAGATATCAATTCCATCCAAATTAGGTGATAGAATCATAAAATAATACAACTCTGAAGGAATCCATTCAGGCCAGAGAGTCTATTGGCTTTGTCAATGAGAAGTCTAATTAGTCTCATTCTCTTGCTCTTTCTCTATATCCGCACATTTTTTTCCCCTTCAAGGGGAGACAGTGGCATTGTGGTATTGTAGATGGACCAGTAATCCAGAGATCCAGAGTCATTTTCTGGGGGACCTGGGGCGCGATTCTCTGACCCCCACGCCGGGTTGGAGAATCGCGGGAGTGCCGGGCGATTCACGCCATGCCGCCCTGGCACCCGCACGCGATTCTCCCACCCCCCCCCAAAACGGCATGTCGCGTTTTACGGCAGGCAGCTCGGAGAATCGCCGCTCGCCCGTTAGAAACGGCGAGCGGCGATTCTCCGGCCCGGATGGGCCGAGCGGCCTGCCTAATCCGACCGGTTCACGCCGGCGCCGACCACACCTGGTCGCTGCGTGTGGGGCCTGTGGGGGGGGGTAAGGGAGGATCGAGCACCAGGGGGGTGCTCAGGAGGGGTCTGGCCCGCGATCGGTGCCCACCGATCGCCAGGCCGGCGTCTCTAAAAGATGCACTCTTTTCCCGCAAGATCACTCCGACATGTCTTGCGGGGAGGACGGCAACCGTGCATGCGCGGGTTGGCGCCGGCCAACCTGCGCATGCGCTGGTGACGTCATTTAAGCGCCGCCGGCCTCGTCATTTACGCTGCGCCTCTTTGACGCGGGCATCAAGGCCCGGCGTGCGTAATTGACACGGCGCCGCTCCTAGCCCCCTGGGGGTGGGAGAATAGGGGTCGAGGAGCGGCCTCCAACGCCGGAGTGAAACACTTCGGTTTTCACTCCGGCGTCGGCACTTTGTCTCCCTTTGGGAGAATTGCGCCCCTGGTTCGAATCCCACCATGGCAGATGGTAAAATTTGAATTTAATTTTTTTTAAATCTGGAATTAAAAGTCTAAAGGTGACCATGAAATGTAATGAAAATCGCTTATTGTCTCAAGTAGGCTTCAAATTAAGTTACTGTGAAAAACCCCTAGTGGCCACATTCTGGCACCTGTTCGGGGGGGGGGGGGGGGGGGCTAGTACGGGAATTGAACCGTGCTGCTGGCCTGCCTTGGTCTGCTTTAAAAGTCAGCTCTTTAGCCCTGTGCTAAACCAAACCATTGTTGATTGTTGTAAAAACCCATCTGGTTCACTAATGTCCTTTAGGAAAGGAAATCTGTCGTCCTTACCTGGTCTGGTCTACATGTGACTTCAGATCCACAGCAACGTGGTTGACTCTTTAATACCCTTAGGGATGGGCAATAAGTGCTGCCCAGCCAGCGACACCCTCATCTCATGAACACATTTTTTAAAAAGTATTTATCTAATTCCTCTTTCAAGGCCCCTATTGAATCTATATTCGCCATGCTATCAAGCAGTGCATTCCAAATCCTAACCACTTTGTACAACAAAGATTTCCTTACGTTGCCTGGATTCTTTTGCCAATCACATTACATATGTGCCTTTTGGTTATTGACTCTTCATCTTGTGGAAAGACTCTTTATTTACTCTGGTGATTTTAAACACCACAATTAAATCTCGGTTCAGCCTTCTTTGCTCCAGAAACAAACCTAGCTCCTCCAGTCTAACTAAGAAAACTGTAATCCTTCAAACCTGGAACCATTCTACTGAATATAGATGGGCCAAATGGCACTTCATTATTTTATTGGTCTTGTGAGCATCTGATTGTGACCCATGTTGCAGAATGACGAGCACACCTTTGCATTTAAAATTTACATAACTTGTTTAGTTTATAAAGTCCTTTTTAAGCCTTCATGATGCTTGGACCATTTGAAGTTCTTTCAGTTGTTTGTATTTGTGTATATTAGAAAGAACAGAGAAAGGGTTAGCTTCAAGAAGCAAAATCTTGGAAAGGCTGTAGCAGCATTAACTAAAACATCTTGCCCCTTTACGAGCTGTCTGTTTGAGTCCTATCGGACAAATGTTGGCGAGGAAGGAAAGATAGGATATGATCATTGTTTAATTATTCTATGATTCTACAATTTTCTTCAGTGTTTTTATTATTGATTTGCAAAATTAAAAACCCATCCTCATGCTTGATGAATCTATCTGTTTTATTTTTCTGAATTGTAAGGGCGGGATTCTCTCAGCCCGGGGGCCGGGCAAGTGAATCCCCGCAACCGGCGCGAATCGCGCCACGCCGCCCTGATGCTGGCACGCGATTCTCCAATCGGCACCATAGACGCCGGCGCGGTTGGTGCGCTGCCGGTCGGGGGCCGCTCTACGCGGCCGGCCCGTCGATTCTCGACCCAGGATGGGCCGAGCGGCTGTCATAAAAACGCCAAGTCCCGCCGGCGCTGTCCACACCTGCTCTCAGCCGGTGGGAACTCGGTGTGGAAGGGTCGGGGGGGTGGCCTGAGGGGAGGGGGGGGGGGTAGGGGGGGTTCGACCCCGGGGGGGGGGGGGGGGGGGGGCTCCAATGTGGCCCGGCCCACGATCGGGACCCACTGATCGGCGGGCCGGCATCTCTGTCTGGGGGCCTCGTTTCTTCTGCGCCGACCCCTGTAGTCCTGCGCCATGTTGCGTCAGGGCCGGCACGTTGAAGGAAGCCACTGCGCATGCGCAGATCCCGCGGTGCCCAGTTTGCGCCGAGATCAGCAGCTGGAGCGGCGTGAACCGCTCCAGTGCCGTGCTGGCTCCTTTTGCGTCGTCGGGTCAGCCCTTTCATGCTGTCGTAAAACGCGACGGCGTGGACAATCTGCTGCGGGTTTAGAGAATCCCGCCCTAAGTATTTCTTCACTGGGAGGTGTGATGGTTTGTATTTTATTCGGACCTTTATATTTTGTACATTTAAGTATACACAGGTCATAGAAACAATGTCAAGGCAGATTGCCTAATACCTGTGGCTTTTCCTTCCTAATAAAATGTTTGTTTTCTTGCCAGGCACTCAGTATGGAAACAGGCCATTTGGACCAACCAGTCAATACAAGCATTTATCCTGCATTTGGGCCTCTTTCCATTTCTATGCATCTAAACCTGTCATTGTAAGCCTCTATTCCCTTCTCTCTCATATGCTTATCTAGCTCCCCCTTATAGGAATACGTTGTAGAGGAGAAAAGGTTAACAAACTCTGAAACACAATGCAGACCATTCTCACTGGTCAGACTTAAGCTGGATATTAAAATCGGAACATCAAAGCTATGAATCATCCTAACAATGTCTTTTGTTTTGCCACGAAGCCATCCCTTCCGGCCTAGTTTGTACACTTGGCCCTTAATCTTCTAGCTGTGGTATCTCCAGGGTGAACCAATGTATTGCCTCTTTATTTTGTGGAGAAAGGAATATGAAATGGAATTTATTTTAAATGACCACCTCACGGAAAACCTGTAGATTTTCTGAGGAAACCATCATCAGAATCAGTGGCAGCAGTGAATTCGGCTAAGATACCATCAAATGTCAACAAGTGCGATCCCGTGAGCTGCCAATCCACAAACATTTACTTAGGACAGAGTCACACAACAGCCCCCCCCCCCCCCGCAAGCCTGATAATTGTAATCCCATTGATGAAACAAAAGTATATTTGCATTATTTTAGTTATCTATTTGTTCATTGACCAATTGGTTGATCGTGTGCTGGCTGAATAGAAAAATAAACAGTCTTTGGATCTGCCCAGGGCTTCAGAAGAATCAGTATTTGGCTATGTGGATGTTCCGACTTTGTAATATGTGCGTCTAAATATTTGTCTCTTTTCACTGTGATTCCTCCTTAGTTGTTTAGGTTAGTTTGGATATAAAGCACTTTACTGATCCGTGTTTTCTTCTGACAGCCCTTACTTCAGTGATAAATGAAGGGAATGGGGGCATCATAACACAGCAAAATATTGAGTTCAGTTGGTGCTGCTGCCGTTGAGGTACCAGTATCACTGCGGGTACCGAGTGACCCAATCTCTGATTTTCACCTTTCGACCTAAAGATGCAACGTTTAGAAAAAAAATGTTAATTTCTGGAATAATTTTTAATCCTAACTGCCTGGCAAAAACAAGTCAGGTAGACAGATAAAATTGACTCACCTTCCCGGGCACCGAAATTGACTGACCCCAACTTTAACCTCTTCCATTGTACCTGCCCTAATTTGACTTGATCCTCTTTTTAATATTTTATCACCAAGCAACTGGATTAGAAAACAGCAGCCAAGTTTCTTCCAACCTAGCAAGAGAGGCGAGAGACGAGGTGAGCTGGCAGATGGACACAGAACTGGCTCAGTCATAGAAGGCAGAGAGTAGCAATGGAAGGGTGCTTTTCTGATTGAAGGGCTGTGACTAGTGGTGCTATCCGCATGCTGATCCGCATGGATCAGTGCTGGGACCTTTGCTTTTCGTAGTATATATAAATGATTTGGAGGAAAATGTAACTGGTCTGATTAGTAAGTTTGCAGACGACACAAAGGTTGGTGGAATTGCGCATAGTGATGAGAACTGTCAGAGGATACAGCAGGATTTAGATCGTCTGGAGACTTGGGCGGAGAGATAGCAGATGGAGTTTTATCCGGACAAATGTGAGGTAATGCATTTTGGAAGTTCTAATGCAGGTAGGGAATATACAGTGAATGGTAGAACCCTCAAGAGTATTGACAGCCAGAGGGATCTTGGTGTACAGGTCCACAGGTCACTGAAAGGGGCAACGCAGGCAGAGAAGGTAGTCAAGAAGGCATACGGCATGCTTGCCTTCATTGGCTGGGGCATTGAGTATAAAAATTGGCAAGTCATGTTGCAACTGTATAGAACCTTAGTTAGGTCACACTTGGAGCATAGTGTTCAATTCTGGTCGCCACACTACCAGAAGGATGTGGAGGCTTTAGAGAGGGTGCAGAAGAGATTTACCAGGATGTTGCCTGATATGGAGGGTATTAGCTATGAGGAGAGGTTGAATAAACTCGGTTTGTTCTCACTGGAACAACGGATGTGGAGGGGAGACCTGATGAGATCCACAAAATTATGAGGGGCATAGACAGGGTAGAGACTTTTTCCCAGGGTAGAGGGGTCAATTACTAGGGGGCATAGGTTTAAGGTGTGAGACGCAAGGTTTATAGGAGATTATACGAGGCAAGTTTTTTTACACAGAGGGTAGTGGATGCCGGAACTTGCTGCCGGAGGAGGTGGTGGAAACAGGAACGATATTGACGTTTAAGGGGCACTTTGACAAATACATGAATAGGATGGGAATAGAGCGATACGGACCCCGGAAGTGTAGAAGATTTTAGTTTAGATAGGCAGCATGGTCGGCGCAGGCTTGAAGGGTCGAAGGGCATGTTCTGTGCTGTACTTTTATTTGTTCTTTCTTCTTTTGAAACCGAGAAAGTAAATTCCTAGCGTTCTTTGTTAGGTCAGGAAGGGCAGCAGTACTCTGGCACATTCCACTAGGAAAACTTGGGTCATCCCTGTCATAGTTTAAAGTCATAGAGGTCCACAGTTTTGAAAAGGCTCTTTTGCCTCACATCTGCGCTGGTCAAAAACACCAACCTAACTATTATTTTTTTACCAATTAAGGGGCAATTTAGCATGGACAATTCATCTACCCTGTACATCTTTGGGTTGTATGGGTGAGACCCACACAGGCATGGGGAGAATATGCAAACTCCACACATACTGTGATCCGGGGATCAGGATCGAACCCGGGTCCTCGGCGCCGTGCATCACCTCACACTTATCTGGATTGAATTCCCTCTGTGACTGATCAGCTTATCTGACCAGCCCATCTATATCCTCCTGTAATTTCTATACTATCCTCCGCATTATTTACTACCCCCATTAATTTTCATATCATCTGTGAACCTACTGATAAACGCCTGACATTCAAGTCTAAATCATTTATATAAACCACAAACAGCAAGGGCCCCAAAACTGATCCCTGAGGGACCCCACTAGACACAGGCTTCCAGTCAGAAAAACACCCCTCGACCATTCCCCTGTTTCCTGCAATTCTGGATACATATTGTCAAATCTCCACGGATCCTGTGAGCTCTTCGCTATCAGTCTCCCATGTGGGATTTTATCAAAAGTCTTGCTGAAGTTCAAGTAGACTAGATAAAAAGCATTGCCCTCATCTACACATCTGGTCACCGACAGAAAGTATTCATTTAGAACACTACCTATGTCCTCTGGCTCCATATACAAGTTACCACTGTGGTCCTTAATGGGCCCCACTCTTTCCCTAGTTATCCTTTTATCCTTAATGTACTTGTAAAATCATTCAGGATTTTATTTTAATTTACCTGCCAGCATCCTTTCATGTCCCCTTTTTGCTCTCCTAATTTCCTATTTAAGTTCTTTCTTGCACATTCTATACTGATCATAGAATTTACAGTGCAGAAGGAGGCCATTCGGCCCATCGAGTCTGCACCGGCTCTTGGAAAGAGCACCCTACCCAAGGTCAACACTTCCACCCTATCCCCATAACCCAGTAACCCCACCCAACACTAAGGGCAATTTTGGACACTAAGGGCAATTTGCCCACTCACTCAACCTGTCCAAAGCACACCAAAATACCTCTGAATCCTCCTCACAACTCACCCTCCCATCCAAGTTCATGCAATCTGCAAATTTAGAGAAGTTACATTTAGTTCCTTCATCTCAATCATTAATGTACATTGTGAATAGCTGTGCTTCTAGCACAGAAACCTGCGGTACCCCATTAGTCACTGTCCATCACTTGGAAAAAGATCAGTTTATTCCTACCCTTTGTTTCCTGCCTGCAGTCAGTTTTCTATCCGTCTGAATCCACTACGCCCGATCCCATGCGCTTTAATTTTACACACCAATCTCTTATGCAGGACCTTGCTGAAAGTCTTCTGAAAGTCCAATTAAACCACATCCACAGTCTATCTACTTTGTCAACTCTACCAGCTACATCCTCAAAGAATTTCAGTAGATTTCTCAAGCATAATTTCCCTTTCTTAAATCCACGCTGACTCTATCTGATCCTGGCACTAAAATAAATATTTTATAATGGCTTCTCGCATTTTCCCCACTAATGACATAAAGCTGACTGCTCTGTAGAACATAGAACAGTACAGCACAGAACAGGCCCTTCGGCCCTCAATGTTGTGCCGAGCCATGATCACCCTACTCAAACCCACGTATCCACCCTATACCCGTAACCCAACAACCCCCCCCTTAACCTTACTTTTATTAGGACACTACGGGCAATTTAGCGTGGCCAATCCACCTAACCCGCACATCTTTGGACTGTGGGAGGAAACCGGAGCACCCGGAGGAAACCCACGCACACAGGGGGAGGACATGCAGACTCCACACAGACAGTGACCCAGCCGGGAATCGAACCTGGGACCCTGGAGCTGTGAAGCATTTATGCTAACCACCATGCTACCCTGCTGCCCCTATAATTCCATGTTAACTCTCTACCTTCCTTTTTTAAATAGTGGGGTTACATTAGCTACCCTCTAATTTGTGGGAACTGTTCCAGAGTCTTTAGAATCTGGGAAGATGAACACCAATGCATCCACTATTTCTCGGAATACTTTCTTATTCCTTAGGGGAAACCAGCCCTTAGGGGGCTGGTTTAGCTCACAAGGCTAAATCGCTGGCTCTTAAAGCAGACCAAGCAGGCCAGCAGCACGGTTCGATTCCCGTACCAGCCTCCCCGGACAGGCGCCGGAATGTGGCGACTAGGGACTTTTCACAGTAACTTCATTGAAGCCTACTCGTGACAATAAGCGATTTTCATTTTCATTATGTACTCTGGGATGTAGATTATTAGGCCCTGGGGATTAATTGGCCTTCAATCCCATCAATTTCTCCAACACCATTTCCCTACTAATACGGATTTCCTTCAGTTCCTCACTCTCACTAAACCATGTGTTCCCAAAAATTTCTGGACAGTTATTTGTGTCCTCCTTTGTGAAGACAGGACCAAAGAATGTATTTAGTTGGTCAGCCATTTCTTTGTTCCCCATTTTAAATCTCCCTGTTTCTGACTGGAACGGGCCTACATTTGTCTTCAACAATATTCTTCTCTTCACATACTTATAGAAGCTTTTACAGTCAGTTTTTATATTCCCTGCAAGCTTACTAATATTCTCCACTTTTTCCCTTCTTAATCAATCCCTTTGTCCTCCTTTGCTGAATTTTAAGCTGCTTCCAATCCTCAGGTCCGCTGTTTCTTTCTGGCCAATTTGTATGCCTCTTCCTTGGATCTAATACGATCTCTAATTTCCCTTGTAAGCCATGGTTTGGCCACCTTTCCTGTTTTAGTTTTGCACCAGACAGGAATGAACAATTATAATAAATAAACAATTGTTGCAGTTCAGCCATGCACCCTTTGAATGTTTGCCATTGTCGACCCCCATCAACCCTTTTAGTAACCTTTCCAATCAATCATAGTCAACTCAAGCCTCACACCATCATAGTTTCCTTTATTTAGATTCAAGACCCTAGTCTCAGAACCAATTATGTCACTCTCCACCTTGAAGAATTTGATCACATTCTGGTCATTCATCCCCAAAGGACCTCACCTAACTTGATTGCCAACTATTACTTTCTCGTTACACAACACAAGTCTAGAATGGCCTGTTTTCCAGTTGGTTCCTCCACATATTGGTCCAGTAAACCATCCCATATGTACTCCAGGAATTCCTCCTCTGCGGTACTGTTACCAGTTTGATTTGCCCATCTACATGCAGGTTGATGTCAAGCATTATTCCTTTATCGCATGCATCTTTCATTTTCTGTTTAAGGCCATGCTCAACATTACTACTACAGTTTTGCCGTTTGTATACAACCCCAACTAACATTTTTGTCCCTCGGTGTTCCTCAGCTCTTCCCGTACCGATTCCACATCGTCGGAGCTCATATCCTTCCTCACTATTGCGTTAATTTTCTCTTTAATAAGCAACACAACCCAACCAACTTTTCCTTTTTTTTGTCTGTCTTTCTTAAATACTGGATACCCCTGGATTTTAAGTTCCCATCCCTGATTACTTTGCAGCTATGCCTCCGTAACCCCGATCACCTGTTTATATCTATTTGTGTGATTAATGCATCCACTTTATTGTGAATGCTCTGTGCATTAAGGCAAAAAGCTACTGTCTGTGTGGAGTTTGCACATTCTCCCCATGTCTGCATGGGTCTCACCCCCACAACCAAAAGGTGTGCAGGGTAGATGGATTGGACACGCAAAGTTGCCTCTTAATGGGAAAAAAAAAATTGGGTACTGTAAATTTGAAAAATTGCTTGTCTTGTTCCCATTTTTTTCACTGTGGCCCTGTTTGAATCTGGTCCTTTATTTTGCAGCTCACAAAAGGCAGGTAAAGCAAATAATTAGGAAAGCTAAAATAATGTTTTGGCTTATTGTGAGGGGAATTGATTACAAAAGTAGAGAGAGTATGCTTTAGTTGTACAGGGCGCTGGTGAGACCACTTCTGGAGTATTTTGTGTATAGACATTTTCTCCTTATTTAAGGAAAGATGTAAATGTGTTAGCAGCAGTTGAGTGAAGATTTGCTGTCGATGGTCATTTAGACCCGAAATGTTAACACTGTTTCTATCCACAGTTGCTGCCATGCCTGCTGAGTTTCTCCACTATTTTCTGTGTTTATTTCAGATTTCCAGCATCTGAAGTATTTTGGTTTTATTATTACGAGCCTATTAACAGGAAAGGGTGGCTTATCTTATGAGGAAAGGTTGCACTGATTACGCTTGCATTGACTGGAATTGAAGAAAATTAAGAAGTGAATTGATCGAAGCCTATTAAAAAAAATTAGAGTACCCAATTATTATTTTTTTCCAATTAAGGGGCAATTTAGCGTGGCCAATCCACCTACCCTGCACATCTTTGGGTTGTGGGGGTGAAACCCACGCAGACATAGGGAGAATGTGCAAACTCCACACAGACAGTGACCCAGGGCCGAGATTCGAACCAGTGTCCTCAGCACCGTAATCTCAGTGCTAACCACTGCGCCACGTGCCGCAGTTTGATCAAACTCTTTAAGATCCTGAGGGATCTTGACAGGGTGGATGTGGAGAGGAAGATTCCTTAGTGTCCAGGGATATGCAGGTTAGGTGATGTTATGGCGTTGTAGGAATAGGGCGGGACCCTGATTAGGGTACTCTCCATGACCAAAAGACACCCGCAACTGTTCAGGTCAATTTCAAAGGGAGCTATGGGATTGTCATTTGTATTAGATAACCAACCTTGCCAGCAGAGTCAGTGGGTCTGCTGACACAATGGCTTCCCAAATGCTTAGATGTTACACCTTTCAACATTTAATGTCGGAGACATTGGGCGGGATTCTCTGATCCTGAGGCTGTGTTGACGCCATTGTAAACGCCGTTGCGTTTCTCGACAGCAACAACATGGCCTAAGGATCAGCAATCCTGGCCCCTACAGGGGGCCAGCACGGCACTGGAGTGACCCATGTCGCTCCAGCTGCCGATCCTGGTGTCAGATGGGTGCCGCGGGGTCCGCGCATGCGCAGTGGCAACGCCACCAACACGCACATGCGCAGTGGCACAGGTGCGATTTCCACGCACGCGCAGTGTCTCCCTTCTCCGTGCCGGCCCCGACGCAACATGCCGTAGGGCTACAGGGGCATGCGCGGAACAAAGCCCGAGAGGCCGGCCTGCCGATCGGTGGGCCCTGATCGCGGGCCAGGCCACAGTGGAGGCCCACAGGCCACCTCCGGCATTCCACGCCAAGGTCCCGCCGGGTAAGACAAGGTTAGAACGGCGCCAGCAGGACTCGGGTTTTTTGCTACGGCTGCTCGGTCCATCCCGGGTGGAGAATCGCAGGGGGGGGTCCAGTAGAACGGCCGCCAGCCGGTGCCGCGCCGAGCGTGCCAGCACCAATGGTGCTAATTCTCCACAGAGCGGAGAATCGCGTCCCGGAGGCGGGTAGCGTGATTCGCACAAATCACGGCGATTCTCCGGGCCAGCCCCGGGGTGAGAGAATCCCGCCCAAAATCTGTCATGAAATCAGAGCCAATTTCAGACCCTGGACACTTTTGAAGTAATAGTGGAGAAGGAAAGTCATATAATCTAGTGCCCTGCTATAACCTGTTGAATAATAAACTCCAACATGAGACTGTCTTGGCAGATAAGGCAAAGGAAAATCCAAAGAGCTTTTACAGATACATAAAGGGCAAGAGTGACCAGGGAGAGTAGGGCCTCTTAAGGATAAACAGGGTCATCTGTGTGCGGATCCACAAGGGATAGGAGAGGTCCTAAATGAATATTTCTCGTCAGTATTTACTGTTGAGAAAGGCACGAATGTTAGGGAAATAAAAGGTGATGTCTTGAGGAGTGATGTCAGCATGGTAGCATTGTGGATAGCACAATCGCTTCACAGCTCCAGGTTCCCAGGTTTGATTCGGGCTTGGGTCACTGTCTGTGTGGAGTCTGCACATCCTCCCCATATGTGCGTGGGTTTCCTCCGGGTGCTCCGGTTTCCTCCCACAGTCCAAAGATGTGCAGGTTAGGTGGATTGGCCCTGCTAAATTGCCCTGAGCATCCAAAAAGGTTGAGTTGGGTAGGGTTACTGGGTTACAGGGATAGGGAGGAGGTGTGGGCTTAGGTAGGGTGCTCTTTCCAAGAGCCAGTGCAGACTCGATGGGCCGAATGGCCACCTTCTGCACTGTAAATTCTATGAATTCTATGAAACAGGATCTTGACCAATTGGGCCAGTGGGCCGATCAATGGCAGATATTACAGAGGAGGTGCTGGAGGTGTTAAAGGACATCAGGATAGACAAATCCCCGGGGCCTGATGAATTGTATCCCAGGATGTTGTGGGAGGCTCGGGAAGAAACTGCTGGCCCCCTTGCTGAGATATTTAAATCATCGACAGCCACAGGAGAGGTGTCTGAAGATTGGAGGGTAGCAAATGTTGTGCATTTGTTTAAGAAGGGCTGTAGGAATAAGCCCAGGAACTACCGACCGGTGAGTCTTACTTCTGTAGTGGATAAATTGTCAGAAGGTATTCTGATCTACAGGCATTTAGGCAGGCAAGGGCAGCACGGTAGCATTGAGGCTAGTACAATCGCTTCACAGCTCCAGGGTCCCAGGTTCGACTCCGGCTTGGGTCACTGTCTGTGCGGAGTCTGCACATCCTCCCCGTGTGTGCGTGGGTTTCCTCTGGGTGCTCCGGTTTCCTCCCACAGTCCAAAGATGTGCGGGTTAGGTGGATTGGCCATGATAAATTGCCCTTAGTGTCCAAAATTGCCCTTAGTGTTGGGTGGGGTTACTGAGTTATGGGGGTAGGGTGGAGGTGTTGACCTTGGGTAGGGGGTAGGATGCTCTTTCCAAGAGCCGGTGCAGACTTGATGGGCCGAATGGCCTCCTTCTGCACTGTAAATTCTATGTAAATTAGCATGGCTTTGTAAAGGGAAAGTCATGTCTCACCAATTTGATTGAGTTTTTTGAAGGGATAATCAAGAAGGTAGATGAGGGCAGTGCGGTTGACGTTGTCTCCATGGACTTTAGCAAGGCCTTTGACAAGGTACCGCATGGTAGGGGGTTGTTGCAAAAGGTTAAACAGTACAGAATCCAGGCGAGATAGCCAATTGGATACAAAATCGGCTTGGCAACCGAAGCCAAAGGGCGGCTGTGGAGGGTTGTTTTTCAAACTGGAGGCCTGACCAGCGGTGTGCCTCAGGGATTGGTGCTGGGTCTACTGTTATTTGTGATATATATTAATGATTTGGATGAGATTGTAGGAGGCATGGTTTGTAAGTTTGCAGATGACACCAAGATTGATAACATAGTGGATAGTGAAGAAGGTTATATAAGATTGTAACGGGATCTTGACCAATTGGGCCAGAGGGCCAATGAATGGTAGATGGAGTTTAATTTGGATAAATGGGAGGTGATGCATTTTGGTAGCTCAAATCAGGGCAGGATCTACTCAGTTAATGGTAGGGAGTTGGGGAGAGTTACAGAACAAAGAAATCTAGGGGCACAGATTCATAGCAACTTGAAGGTGGAATTGCAGGTGGACAGGGTGGTGAACAAAGCATTCGTATGCTAAGTATTATTGGTCAGAATATTGAATACAAGCATTGGGACGTCTAGTTGAAGTTGTACAAGATATTGGTAAGACCACACATGGAATACTGTGTTCAGTTCTGGTCACCCTAATATAGGAAAAATATTGTTAAACTAGAAAGAGTGCAGAAGAGATTTACTCGGATGCTACCGGGACTTAATGGTCTGAGTTATAAGGAGAGGCTGGATAGGCTGGGACTTTTTTCTTTACAGCCTAGGAGGCTTAGGGGTGATCTTATAGAGATCTATAAAATAATGAGGATCATCGATAAGGTAGATGGTTGACATTTTTCCCAAAGGTACAGGAGTCTAGAACTAGAGGGCATAGGTTTAAGGTGAGAGGGGAGAGATACAAAAGAGACCAGAGGGGAAATTTCCTTGCACAGAGGGTGGTGAGCATCTGGAACAGGCTGCCAGAGGCAGTGGTAGAGGCGGCTACAATTTTGTCCTTTAAAAAGCAGTTAGACAGTTACATGGACAGGGTGAGTATAGAGAGATATGAGCCAAATGCAGGCAAGTGGGACTAGCTTAGTGATAGAAACTGGGCGGCATGGACCAGCTGGGCTGATGGGCCTGTTTCCATGCTGTAAACATTTATGATTCTATGACTTTATTTTCCCGATGGCTGATGTTAGGCTAACCAGCCTAAAGTATCCAGCTTTCTGACTTCTTCCTTTCCTGAATAGAAGAGTTCATTCACTATTTTCCAACTAATAATCATAATGGGCAGCACGGTAGCATGGCGGTTAGCATAAATGCTTCACAGCTCCAGGGTCCCAGGTTCGATTCCCGGCTGGGTCACTGTCTGTGTGGAGTCTGCACGTCCTCCCCGTGTGTGCGTGGGTTTCCTCCGAGTGCTCCGGTTTCCTCCCACAGTCCAAAGATGTGCGGGTTAGGTGGATTGGCCATGCTAAACTTCTCGTAGTGTCCTAAAAAGTAAGGTTAAGGGGGGGGGGGGGGTTGTTGGGTAACGGGTATAGGGTGGAAACGTGGGTTTGAGTAGGGTGATCATTGCTCGGCACAACATCGAGGGCCGAAGGTCCTGTTCTGTGCTGTACTGTTCTATGTTCTATGTTCTATAATAATGATAATAATATTGACGGAATCTTTCCTAATTCTATAGATCTATCTCAGCAGTCACTGACTGAGGAGACCCTGAGGTGAAGTTCATCAGGTCCTGGAGTCTCTTCAGCCTTAACTCTCATCTTCTCATTACCCTTTCAGGTTACCC
Source organism: Scyliorhinus canicula (assembly GCF_902713615.1). NCBI lineage: Eukaryota > Metazoa > Chordata > Chondrichthyes > Carcharhiniformes > Scyliorhinidae > Scyliorhinus > Scyliorhinus canicula. The sequence goes on along the minus strand of NC_052147.1, from coordinate 261,393,277 downwards.
TTGAGGTTATTCATGAAGGCCCAGCCTTCTCAACATTGCCCTTTGCCTGAGGTGTGGTAATCCTCAGATTAAACCACCACCAGTCATTTCTGCCCTGAAAGGGGAAAGCAGCCTATGGTCTTCTGGGAATATGGAGACTTTACCTTATCTTTTATCCTTTCCCTCATGACTGTAATTGCTTTTTCAGTTCCATCCCTCCCTTTCACATATTGATTTACAAACATTTCTGGGTAGTTGTTTATGTCTCCTACATTGAAGATAGACACAAAATACCTGTTCAATGCATCTGCCATTTCCTTATTTTCCATTATTAATTCCCCAGCGTATCACTCCAGAGGATCAATGCTCACGACAGTTACTCTTTTCCTTCTGAAATACCTGAATAAACTCTTACTATTGGTTTTTATTGATGCTATTGATGAAGCAGCTGAAGATGGATGGGCCAAGGGCAGCACTACCTTGAGGAACCCCTACGGAGCGTCTGCACCATTCTCAAAATCAAACCTGAAGTCCCCAACTTTATTCTCTCAGAAATAAATCAATTATTCATATTTTTGCAAACGGGTTTTGTTGTGGAACAGAGAATACTGTTCCCACTGTGAGACCAGAGCATTGGGATTGATCAAGCATCTACACCCACCATCCTCATCTTCTGCCAGGCTTGGCCTGATACAATTCAAGGTAATCCACCGGGCACACATGACGGTGGCCCGGATGAGCAAGTTTTTTGGGGTAGAGGACAGTTGTCCGAGGTGCGCGGGAGGTCCAGCAAATCATGTCCACATGTTTTGGGCATGCCCAAAGCTTAGAGGGTTTTGCTAAGGTTATGTCCACGGTACTTAAAACCAGGATGGGGCCGAGGCCAGAGGTGGCGATCTTTGGAGTGTCGGAAGAGCCGGGAGTCCAGGGGGCGAAAGAGGCTGACGCTTTGGCCTTTGCCTCCCTGGTAACCCGGAGACGGATACTGGTAATGTGGAGGGACTCGAAGCCACTGAAATTAGAGACCTGGGTTACTGACATGGCTGGGTTTCTCAGTCTTCAGAAAATAAAGTTCGCCCTAAGAGAGTCAATGTTAGGGTTCGCCCGGAGGTGGCAGCCATTCATCGACTTTCTTGGGGAAAATTAAAATGTCGGCAGGTGCAGAAATCTAGGGAGGCCGGGAGGGCTAGGCTATTGTTTTACTTTTAGGGGTGCGAAGAATGAGATAGGGATGGAATTGTTTTATGTACCATGTTTATGTTGCTGTTATCGTTATTATAAAAACTACAAATACCCTTATAAAATGTTTTTAAAAAAAGAAAGTATCTGCACCCATTCCAAGCGATCTTTTGATTTCTCTGATGTAATTCTATGCAATGTCAGGTTTCAGCCTTGCCTGAGTGGGTAGCATTATCACCGCTTGACCAGTTGGTTGTGGGTTTAAGCCCTTCTCCAGATATTTGAGTATCTAATCAAGGCTATTCCTTGACTGCTGTACAAGGGAAGTGCTGCATTGTTGCAGACCCTGAGCTTTGGGTGAGATTTATTTGAGTCTGACTCTCCAATAAACATAAAAGATCCCATGGCAGAATTCAAAAAAGAGCAGAGACATCCTCCCACCATTCCCATCAACATTTATCTTTTACCCAATGCCATCAAAACATATTCTGAAACAAAGTTAGTATTCATAGAAACAGAAGACAATGGAAATGAATAGGAGGCCAATAATGTTGCTTCGATTGGCGAAACCCTATGGTTAATGCAGCTATAAATGCAGCAGCGAAACAGTGAGTATGGTGCCCCTAAGATGTCATAGTAGATTGAAGACCATAGTTTCAGGCACATCTGCAAAACTACATTCCTTTTAACAGATTGGAAGGGTCCTAAATCTGAGGAACTATTTTTAATCTCAGGCGATTAATGGACTTTGCCCTAAAAGCTTAAAAGCATTTACAACATTCTGAGGCAAGAAATGATACCCTTTGTTCCTATGATAGGAAGTAGAGGGTAAGAAAACATGAAGGAAGATGGAAGCGAGGAGAATAAGGTTCCATTGAGGTATAATACCTTACTCATTGATACCTATTCTAGAGGAAATTTCCAACAAGGTTTTTGTAGAATTATGCCAGTTCCTTGCCTTAGCCTAGCAGCCCACATTAACAAGGAAGATAGTTTTGTCAAAGATTTTTAAAATAATCACAGCCTTGAAGGTTTATGTCGACAGGTCCTTCCAGGCAGATCCAGGTGATCTCAGTTACATATGTCAATCCACTATATATCAGGTGGGCATCACAATTTATAATCTTCCCTTTACCAGGCAAACACATTCTATTAGTGGGCAGCTTGTGTGTGGTGCGCGTCCCATCATCTTACATAGAATGTGTACAACACAGGATGCTACCATGCCTTGCCCAGCAACTGTACCATCATTGTTGAGCCAGAACACTGTACCAGATTGAAGAAAAACGATACTTCCTATAGCAGTGACTCATGACACCCTCCTGACATCCAAGTTCCGTGTGGAGAACAGAATCAAATTATTAAAAGAGATAACAATCGACATATTGAAGTCGCATTTAACTTGCCGAGCAAGATCTAGAGAATTCCTGCAACGGACAGGAGGAACAAATTGTCACTGGATTGTGAGGAACTGTAGCACGTAATCACCTACTGTTTCCAGAGCTGGTTTAGCTCACTGAGCTAAATCGCTGGCTTTTAAAGCAGACCAAGCAGGCCAGCAGCACGGTTCGATTCCTGTACCAGCCTCCCCGGACAGGCGCCGGAATGTGGCGACTAGGGGCTTTTCACAGTAACTTAATTGAAGCCTACTCGTGACAATAAGCAATTTTCATTTTCAATAAACAACATTTATGGCCTTTATATTAGACGATGATACACTGGCAGTGATTCATGGTTACTACAATTAAGTTACTGTGAAAATCCCCTAGTCGCAACACTCCGGCGTCTGTTCGGGTACACAGAGGGAGAATTTAGAATGTCCAATTCACCTAACAAGCACATCTTTCGGGACTTGTGGGAGGAAACCAGAGCACCTAGAGGAAACCCATGCAGTCACGGGGAGAAGGTGCAGACTCCGCACAGTGACACAAGCGGGAATCAAACCTGGGACCCTGGCGCTGTGCAGCAACAGTACTAACCACTGTGCTGCTGTGCCACCCTTATTAACTTGGACAGAATGCGTCGCTATAAGTGTCCTGTTTTAGCTCCCAACTATTCATGCAACAAAATGAAATAACCTTTTCTTTACTTTGGATTTAAGAACGCATCTTCTTTGACATAAGATGATAAGAATTCCTTTCATTTCAATTTGTAGCGATATCAGAAATACATTGTGACGCTGCCTTCATTTTGGTATTTGTCGCAAAATAGGAAACAGCTCACAACAAAAAGGGCACATTTCTGATTTTATTATAAATACTGAATAGGAGAGTCTTCCTGACTATATTAAAGATGTTACTGCACCTGCCAATCATTGGAAGTCTTTCCCCATAATGGAGCTGAACAGCAAAATGATACGGTGTGCTGAATCCAGGATAAGCACTTGCATTAAGTTAATTGTTCCCTATAGGTTCTGAGTATATGTAGGATATTTTAAATGTTTAAATTTTAACAATTGCTTGCAATTCTCTTCAATTTACTTGAGACCCAGTATAATTAGCAGTTCAAAATTAAATACAATTTCAAAAACACCAGGGTTTCAATTAGGACCCTTGGCAATCAGGTTCCCTGTATTCCTACCTTAACTAACCGCTGGAATAATTATCAAGTGAAAATCCATCTATTATAAATTACTAGAACGTGTTACCTTTTACTGAAAATGCTGCCAACCCTCTAACCCTCAACCCTCTAGTTTATCCCAGAAAACTGCACATGCCAACATGATACTCTTAGGAGATGACAGAATCAAATAAAAAATGTAACACTTGTCAATGAGAATTTTTCACTTCTGTTAAGTCACAGAGTTAAAAGCTGCTCAAAACATATCAAATGAATGGACTCCACTTAATTATCCTGATGTTAATCTACCCCAGAGAGACAGATGTATGCCATCTACAGATGTTCACACTGCTTGTGCCCCATGCTAATCAATAGCTTCTGACACTGGTGAGGGATCTGGGCCAGGTCTGCAGCTGTCAACCCACATGCCTGACATGAGTTGGAATCAAAAAGAATTGCATTGGCGGCAAAGCATCTCTAGCCTGCAGATATCATGCTTTAGTCACATTAGAAACAAATTACCAAATCCTATGGCCCTCATATGGGATTTCATTGCAGCCATTCTCAATGCACAAGGGGATTTGGTGGCTGTAATGTATACACTTACGTTTCTTACCAGCTAATTAATAGAGCTTTAAGGAAAGCTTAGCAATTAATATTATGATTTGAAGCTTAAGTTTCAATCCTAAATACCTTGGGTAACTGTTTGTCATCAATCCTATGAAATTTGATATGATTGGAAAAGAGCATAATGAAATTCAAGAACAAGAGATAGATATTCATCCAACAGAGTTCCATCCCTCCAGTATCTTACCATTGTGCAAGCTAACCTCATTTGATTCTATAGGGTTATTGGCCAGGGTTTAGAAAACTCCAAAGTATTTCATGGAGTTCACCTGACCTACAACTGTTTATTAATTTTGGTTATGAGGAGCACAAGGGCCTACTTTTCAGGTGTTATTTCAACAGAGGCCTGAAGTACTTTTAAACAAAACAAAGTTTATTCTACAAATTCAGTTAACATTTTATAAACACACACAGTTAGCATATTTTTATCAACTACAAACATAAATTCCCTACACAGCTACATTCTCTCTATATATATATAACCCTTAATAACTTCCCTTTCTGCTGCTTCAACTTGATAACAACATCCAATAAAACCAGGAAAACCATTTTAACAAAACAGTAGGTTTGAATTATTTACTGAAAATTGTACTTTTAAATTATCAAGTAATCTGGACATCTTTTAACATACAGAGAGAAGCCTTATTTTTCTGAATCCAGCTTCCAACAGTGTCAACAAAACGAAAGTAAAAGCCAGAACCACAGCCCAGCTCCACCCACACAATGACATCACTGACGCCATATGATAATACAAACATTTCATAAAGGGACATTCGCGTGACAATTGGAACAAGTACATGAATGATATCAGAGCAAGTTAACTTGTGAAAGTGTGAGACTGCAGGAAAATTACATTTTGAACTGGATGCATGTTTTGGATGCAATTTTCCCTTTAAGGGCAACACAGCCGAGTAAGGGTCACATGATCTGTGTGGCCAGGCGGGAATCAAGAGTGTGAAATCAACCCATGGAGAAAGAGGCTCCCAGACAGAGACATTTTGGGAGCTGACTGCAGCCGTGAGGCTGCTGCACAATTTTTATTAATAAACACCTTGCATGGTCATTACTTAACTCTGTAAAATAGCATCTTTACATCTGGCAACAAGGATTCATTATCCTATCATTGCCTCTGGCCCAACACCTGTGAGTCTTTTATTTTAATAAAAGTCTGAGGAAACAAATGTACTAACCAGAATGCCTCTCTTTGGGTGAATTGACCTATGTGATTTCTCCATGGAGGACCGGACACAATGGGCGCGATTCTCCCGAGTTACGAAAACTCGGGAAGCTGACGTCAAAAATGGGCGCGTTTGACGCCAGCCCCCCCCCCCCCGACCGGGAACCGACTCATCTCCCCGGTCGGGGCTAGCATTGCGCGGGCTTAACGAATTTCGTTAAGCCCGCTAGCCAGAGTTAGCGACGGCTGACGCGTCAGATGACGTCAGCCGCGCATGCGCGGATCGGACGACACCAACCCGCATATGCGCGGATGACGTCATCGCGCTTGTGCGTGAAATCCGTGCATGCGCGGGCCGTTATGCCCTGCAGAAGCCCCGCGGATGGATCCATTGGGGCGGCGGCGGGAGAAAGAGTGCGCGGGGTAAGTACCCGCTGCCCGCGATCGGGGCCCATGGCACCCTTGGCACGGCAGTGGTACGGCCGTGCCAATCGGTGCCATGGTTCCCGAGAACGGGACTTTACAGCCGTTTTTACGAACGGTCAGAGCAGGTGTGTTTTACGCTTGTAAAAACGGCCGTAAAGGCCTTGGAAATCGGCCCATCGGCCAGGAGAGAATCGCTGCTCGCCGTAAAAAAACGCCGGGCAGCGATTTGTGTCGGGAGGCGGGCGTGGGGGGGGGGGGGGACAATAGCGGGAGGGCGTCGGACCAGCGTGTCCGTAAAAATTTACGCCGCCCGCTATTCTCTGAATTTTCGTGAGAGCGGTGAATTGCGCCCACCTGCTCTGACCGTTCGTAAAAACGGCCGTAAAGTCGCGTTCTCGTGCCAAGGGTGCCATGGGCCCGCGATCGGTGGGCACCGATCGCGGGCCCATGGCACCCTTGGCACGAGAACGCGACTTTACGGCCGTTTTTACGAACGGTCAGAGCAGGTGGGCGCAATTCACCGCTCTCACGAAAATTCAGAGAATAGCGGGCGGCGTAAATTTTTACGGACACGCTGGTCCGACGCCCTCCCGCTATTGTCCCCCCCCACGCCCGCCTCCCGACACAAATCGCTGCCCGGCGTTTTTTTACGGCGAGCAGCGATTCTCTCCTGGCCGATGGGCCGATTTCCAAGGCCTTTACGGCCGTTTTTACAAGCGTAAAACACACCTGCTCTGACCGTTCGTAAAAACGGCTGTAAAGTCCCATTCTCGGGAACCATGGCACCGATTGGCACGGCCGTACCACTGCCGTGCCAAGGGTGCCATGGGCCCTGATCGCGGGCAGCGGGTACTTACCCCGCGCACTCTTTCTCCCTCCGCCGCCCCGATGGATCCATCCGCGGGGCTTCTGCGGGGCATGACGGCCCGCGCATGCGCGGGTTTCACGCACAAGCGCGATGACGTCATCCGCACATCCGCGGGTTGGAGTCGTCCAATCCGCGCATGCGCGGCTGACGTCATCTGATGCGTCAGCCATCGCTAACTCTGGCTAGCGGGCTTAACGAAATTCGTTGAGCCCGCGATGCCGGAGTTCACGGCCGCGCGATGCTAGCCCCGACCGGGGAGATGAATCGGTTCACGGTCGGGGGGGGCGGAGGCTGGCGCCAAACGCGCCCGTTTTTGACGCCAGCTTCCCGAGTTTTCGTGACTCGGGAGAATCGCGCCTGGTGTGTTTTACGCTTGTAAAAATGGCCGTAAAGGCCTTGGAAATCGGCCCATCGGCCAGGAGAGAATCGTTGCTCGCCGTAAAAAAACGGCGGGCAGCGATTCGTGTCGGGAGGCGGGCGTGGGGGGGGGGGGGGGGGAGAATAGCGGGAGGGCGTCGGACCAGCGTGTCCGTAAAAATTTACGCCACCCGCTATTCTCCGAATTTTCGTGAGAGCAGAGAATTGCGCCCAATATGTCAAGCGCTTTGGGTATTATTTCCAAACAAACCAAATAGGGGAGGAGGTGAAATGTAAAGTAATTCTCCTCAGTGGTTGTGGAACTCAGATATATAACATTATTCACAGCTTTATAGCCCCAAGTGCACCCAACTTCAAATCATTTAGCAGTGAGCTTGTGGATTTAATGATGGCTTAATTGCAAACTCAGCCATTAGTCATACTCCAGAGATTCAAATTTAATTTGAGGTTGAACGTCCCAGGCAAATCAATTGCAACTTACATTGCTAAACTGAAGCAACTATCCAAGTACTGTGATTTTGGAGTTACCCTAAATGATATGTTACGGGATAGGTTAGTCTACGTTGTGAACAATTATGCTATTCTATTCAATACTGATTTGCAGAGGACAACATAAATTTTAAATGAGCAATGGGGATAGTGCTGGCCAGGCAAAGTGCTAAACAAAAGGTGCCCAAGGGCTGGAGAGGACACAGAATGTTGCTGTTCATTAGTTAGGGCAGGAATCTGTAGCTATCCATGACGCCAAAACCACCGAATGCAATAGAAATCTGGAACTAAAAGTCCAATGGTGACCACAAAATCATTGTTGATTACCGTAAAAAAGCATCTGGTACACTAATGTCCTTTAGGGAAGGAAATCTGCCCTCCTTACCTGGTCTCTAAGACTAGACCACTTTCATTCCAAGTGGACGTGCAGAGGCAGATTGTTCGTAAACACGTGGATCAGTCGAGGAGTAGAGAGGCACTTCAAGTAATCAGTGTTGCCCTCAAGAAATGCTTTCAAAGTCGCAAGCACCAAAGCACCTGCTCGTCCTGTTTTTTGACATAACTGATATCTCCATGGAAGAAAATAGTGATGAGCTACCTGTTAATGTCGATCCTATGGAAGCATCTCAGGCAACATAATTACACTGCTCTACAAGAAATAAAAAAACCCTCAAAGGCTTGATTGAAAATTGTCCAACTCATTTAGCCATAGAATCCCTACAGTGCAGAAGGGGGCAATTCGGTCACATGAGTAAAGGTCACATGATCTGTGTGACCAATCGGGAATGTGACACTTTGGGAGCTAGCTGCAACCATGAGGTTAATAAATACCTTTCTGTTCATTAATGAAGTATGTGAAAGTGCACCTTTACAGTGGAAAAGTTAACATACGGCTTCCTTTCCTCAGTTTTGCTGATACTATGCATCTCCCATTATAGTCCTCAGGGTTAGTTCATGGATACAGTGTCACCTGTGACAATTGTGCTGAGAGGTGATGAAGTGGAATGTGGTGAAGTACATTTGGTTGATTCAAATTTCCCACAATTCATTCAGACTTTTTTGGATGGTGAACACTTTGATCCCTATGCTAAGGTAATGGCGACTTCCGAGCTGGGACTGGGTAAGTTTCAATGAGCAGGCAAAACTAGAGGTCAAGTCTGTGCATCTGATTATTTGGCTCTAAATTGATTGAGATTTTGAATCCTGATTTTCTTCTCTCCAAGCTACAGAACAGGCATGATGTGTACCTATATGAGGTGAGGTGACCTCTATTTGATTTGAAGGGACAATGTTGAAAAGGGATTTGGAGGAGTCAGGAGATGTTTATGAATGAAGCCAGGAGTAAGGACAGCACTTGAATTTATTGACATGTTCCTGGAAATACTAGTGGGTGCAGTAAAGAGCAGGAGGGACATACTTTTCCCCAGCAATGGGAGGAAGAAATGGCTGAAGAAGTGAGCAACAGGAACTTTGTGCCCAGATCTTGATGCAGAGCAGTAAGTGATTTAATGGCATAACCATGTCAGGGAAAAATGAGTAACCAAAAAGCATCTAATTTAACCCTGTAAATTTGTTCATTGCATCCTGGTGGTTACTATTGACCAGAAACTGATTAGACCAGCCATATAAATACTGTGGCTACAAAAGCAGGTCAGAGACTGGAAATCCTGTGGTGCGTTACTCACCTGCTGTCTCCCCAAAGCCTATCCTCTACGGACAAGGTGTACGTCAGGAGTGTGGCGGGATACGATCCACTTGCCTGGATGAATGCAGCTCCAATAACATCATCTCGGAAAAAGCAACCAGCTTGATTGGCACCCCATCCACCACCTTCAACCTTCACTCCTTCCACCACTGACCAAGAATGGCAGCTGTGTCTACCATCTACAAGATGCACTGCAGCAACTCACCAAGGCTCCTTTAACAGCACCTTCATAACCCATGATCTCTACCACTTAGAAGGACAAGGGCAACCATTGCATGGGAACACCATCACCTGGAAGTGCCATTCCAAGCCACTCACCATCCTGATTTGGAAATACATCGCCATTCTTTCACTGTCGCTGGATCAAAACCCTGCAACCTGCAACCCGCTCTCTAACAGCATCATGGTTGTACCTACACCATACAGTCTCCAGTGGTTCATGAAAGCAACTCACAACAAATGCTAGCTCAATGAGCGATGCCCACGTCCCCTGAAAATGTAAGCCAACCAAAAGAACAAGATACAGACTCAATGTACTTGATAGTCATGATGGCTGAAGTGTCACGACTAAATCTTTAATCACCCCAAGCCTCCACTTCTAACTAAGGACATTACAGAAGTAGGGGGAGACAATTCCATAGAAAAAATTGTAAACAAGGTGAAGTATTTTTAATTCATCGCATTGTGAAGTCAGGAGCAGAGAGGAGGTTCGTGAGGTAATGGCTGGACATCCAAAGGGAAAGAGGCAGATATGGAGTTATGAAAGTTGAAGTTTGTAAAAGATGATGGCAGGCAAAGGCAGCATTGGGAAAATCAAGTCTTGAGGTTAACAAAAAGTATGAATTATTATTTAAATGGTAGTGAGAGTGAGATAATAGAGGAGAGCTCTGTATGGTCAAGATAGAATTTAGAAGTCTTAGTGATGGTTATGATTGGGTTTGAAACTCAATTAAGGGATTAACATGACATGATGATTACATGCCTGAATGGGCAATGAAGGAGAGGAATTGAGCTGGAAAAGGGACACAGTTTAGCAAAAGCTGTTTACGGTATTTTTAATTTCCTTAATATTAGAGTAGGCATCTGAATCACGACTTGATGCTCGATAGACAGCCTAACAACAGAGTTGTTGTGGTAGTTTACATTAATGATCTGGAAGAAGGAACTGAGGACACAGTTGCTAAGTTTGCATATGATACAAAGATATGCAGAGGGACAGGTAGTATTGAGGAAGCAGGGAGGGCTGCAGAAGGACTTAGACAGGCTGGGAAAGTGGGAAAAGGAGTGGCTGATAGAACATAGACCAGTACAGGCACTTCAGCCCACGATGTTGTGCCGACCATTTATCCTTATCTAAGATCAACCTAACCTACATCACTTCAATTTACTGCTGTCCATGTGCCTGCCTAAGAGGCGCTTAAATGTCCCTAATGACTCTGACTCCATCACCTCTGCTGCCAGAGCACTCCACACACCCACAACTCTCTGTGTAAAAAGCCTAACTCTGACATCTCCCCTATACCTTCCTCCAATCACCTTAAAATTATGTCCCCTCGTGACAGCCATTTCCACCCTGGGGAAAAGTCTCTGGCTATCCACTCTGTCCATGCCTCTCATCACCTTGTACACCTCTATCAAGTTACCTCTCTTCCTTTATTGCTCCAGTGAGAAAAGCCCTAGCTCCCTCAATCTTTCTTCAAAAGACATGCCCTCCATTCCAGGCAGCATCCTAGTAAATCTCCTCTGTACCCCCTCCAAAGCATCCACATCCTTCCTATAATATGGCAGCCAGAACTGGACACAATATTCCAAGTATGGTCTAACTAGAGTTTTATAAAGCTGCAACAAAACTTTGTGGCTCTTAAACTTAATCCCCCTGTTAATGAAAACCAACACACCACACGCCTTCTTAACAACCCTATCAACCTGGGTGGCAACTTTGAGGGATCTATATACGTGGACCTGTATATATGTGGGAGATATTGTAGGCCTCGTCAAAAAGAAAAAGGAGGCATTTTTCAGGGCTAGAAGGATGGGAACAAACAAAGCCTGCGTGGAATATAAGGAAAATAGGAAGGAACTTAAGCAAGTAGTCAGGAGGGCTTGAAAAGGTCATGAAAATTCATTGGCAAATAGGGTTAGGGAAAATCCCAAGGCTTTTTACACGTACAAAAAAAGCCAGAGGGTAGCCAGGGAAAGGGTTGGCCCGCTGAAAGATAGGCAAAGGAATCTATGTGTGGAGTCAGAGGCAAGGTACTAAATGAATACTTTGCATCAATATTCACCAAAGAGAAGGAATTGGTGGATGTTGAGTCTGCAGAAGGGTGTGTCGATAGCCTGGGTCACAATGAGATCCAAAAAGACGAGATTGTTGGGCATCTTGAAAAATATTACGGTAGATAAGTCCCTAGGGCCGGATGGGATCTACCTCAGAATACTGAAGGAGGCTAGAGAGGAAATTGCTGAGGCCTTGACAGAAATCTTTGGATCCTCACTCTCTTCAGGTGATGTCCCGGAGGACTGGAGAATAGCCAAAGTTGTTCCTTTGTTTAAGAAGGGTAGCAAGGATAATCCAGGGAACTACAGGCCAGTGAGCCTGACATCAGTGGTAGGGAAATTACTGGAGAGAATTCTTTGAGACAGGATCTACTCCCATTTGGAAGCAAATGGACGTAATAGTGAGAGGCAGCATGATTTTGTGAAGGGGAGGTCATGTCTCACTAACTTGATAGAGTTTTTCAAAGAGGTCACAAAGATGACTGATGCAGGTAGGGCAGTGGATGTTGTCCATATGGACTTCAGTAAGGCCTTTGACAAGGTCCCTCATAGTAGACTGGTACAAAAGGTGAAGTCACACAGGATCAGGGGTGAGCTGGCAAGGTGGATACAGAACTGGCTAGGTCATAGAAGGCAGACAGTAGCAATGGAAGGGTGCTTTTTTAATTGGAGGGCTGTGACTAGTGGTGTTCCTCAGGGATCAGCGCTGGGACCATTGTTGTTCGTAGTATATATAAATGATTTGGAGCAAAATATAACTGGTCTGATTAGTAAGTTTGCAGACGACACAAAGGTAGGTGGAATTGCGGATAGCGATGAGGACTGTCAGAGGATACAGCAGGATTTAGATCTTTTGGAAACTTGGGCGGAGAGATGGCAGATGGAGTTTAATCCGGACAAATGTGAGGTAATGCATTTTGGAAGGTCTAATGCAGGTAGGGAATGTACAGTGAATGGTAGAACCCTCAAGAGTATTGAAAGTCAGAGAGATCTAGGTGTACAGGTTCACAGGTCACTCAAAGGGGAAACACAGGTGGAGAAGGTAGTCAAGAAGGCATATGGCTAGCTTGCCTTCATTGGCCGGGGCATTGAGTATAAGAATTGGCAAATCATGTTGCAGCTGTATAGGACCTTAGTTAGGCCACACTTGAAGTATAGTGTTCAATTCTGGTCGTCACACTACCAGAAGGATGTGGAGGCCTTAGAGGGGGTGCAGAAGAGATTTTCCAGGATGTTGCCTGGTATGGAGGGCATTAGCTATGAGGAGCGGTTGAATAAACTCAGTTTGTTCTCACTGGAATGACAGAGGTTGAGGGGTGGCCTGATAGAGGCATACAAAATTACGAGTTCCCTCCACTATCCCTGATCAGCCCTACTCTGATCATCCTCTTATTTCTCACATAAGTGTAGAATGCCTTGGGGTTTCCTCTAATCCTTCCTGCCAGGGCTTTTTCATGCCCCTTTCTAGCTCTCCTCAGTGCATTTTTGAGTTTCTTCCTGACTACCTTGTAACCCTCTGGAGCCGCGTCAGATCCTTGCTTCCTCAACCTTACGTAAGCTTCCTTCTTCCTCTTGACTAGAAGCTCCACTTCTCTTGTCAGCCAAGGCTCCTTCACCTTATCATTCCTTCCTCGTCTCAGTGGGACAAAACTATCCAGCACTCGCAGCAAGTTCTCCTTAAACAATCCCCACGTTACTGTTGTGCATTTCCCCAAGAACAATTGTTCCCACTTTATGCTCCTCAGCTCCTGTCTAATGGCAGTATAATTTCCCCTCCCCCAATTAAATACCTTCGCATACTGTGTGTTTCTATCCCTCTCCATGACTATGGTAAAGGTCAAGGAGTTGTGATCACTGTCACCGAAATGCTCTCCCACCGAGACATCTGACACCTGACCTGGTTCGTTGCCGAGCACCAAGTCCAATATGGCCTCCTCTCTAGTCAGCCAATCTACATATTGAGTCAGGAATCCTTCCTGTACACAGCTGACAAAATCTGCTCAATCCAAACCATTTGCACCAAGGAGGTTCCAGTCAATATGATGGAAGTTGAGGTCACCCATGGCAACAACTCTGTTACTTCTGCACTTTTGCAAGATCTGCCACCCACTCTGTTCCTCTGCTGCTAGTGGGGGGTCGATAGAAATCACGCAATAGAGTGACCGACCCTTTCTTGTTTCTGACTTCTACCCATACTGACTCAGTCGACAAACCCTCCTCAACTACCTCCTTTTCTGCAGCTGTGGTGCACTCCCTAATTAACAGTGCCACTCCCCCTCCTCTTTTACCTCCCTCCCTATTCTCCTGAAAATATCTAAACCCCGGAACATCTAACAACCATTCCTGCCCCAGTGAAATCCATGTCTCCATAATGGCCACAACATCGTAGTTCCAAGTACTGATCCATGCTCCAAGTTCACCTCCCTTATTCCCGACACTCCTTGCATTGAAACAGACACACTTTAGCCCATTCGACTGAGAGCAACTTTGCCCTATCAACTGTCTTATCCTTCCTCACAGACTTGCTGCATACTATTTCTGCCTGTTCAATAGCTACCCTATCCTCTGATCCATAGCTCTGGTTCCCATCCCCGTGCCAAACTAGTTTAAATCCTCCTGAAGAGCTCCAGCAAACCTCCCACCAGGATATTGGTGCCCCTCCAGTTTAGGTGCAATCCGTCCTTCATGTACAGGTTCCACCTTCCCCAGAAGATATCCCAATGATCCACATATCTGAAGCCTTCCCTCCTGCACCAGCCCCGTAGCCACGTGTTCAGCTGCACTCGCTCTCTGTTCCTTGCCTCACTTCCACGTGGCACTGGTAGCAATCCTGAGAGCACCACTCTGTTTGTCCTACTCTTAACTTCCAACATAACTCCCTAAAATCACTTTTTAGATCCTCATCCCTTTTCTTAGCTATGTCGTTGGTGCCTATGTGCACCACGACTTCTGGTTGCTCCCCCTCCCCCTTAAGAATCCTGAGGACTTGATCTGAAACATCCCTAGCCGTGGCACCTGGGAGGCAACATACCTTCCGGGAGTCTCGCTCGGGACCACAGAATCTCCTATCTATTCCCCTAACCATTGAGTCTCCTCTCACTATTGCTTTTCTATTCTCCCCCCTTCCCTTCTGAGCCACAGAGCCAGGCTCAGTGCCAGAGACCTGGCCGCTAGGGCCTTCCCCCAGTAGGTCATCCCCCCGACAGCATCCAAAAAGGTATACTTGTTTTGAAGGGGAACGGCCACAAGGGATCCCTGCACTGTGAACCTGAGGAATGCTAGTGCTCCAAATGCTAGTGATTTGAAACAAACCTATCGAACTTCGACCTGGTGTTGTGAGACTTCTTACTATCGTCAAAGTGTATCATGGTATTTTTAGAGCCACCTAAAGATGCAGACGAAGCCTTTATTTACCAAGTAATTTGCAATTTGGGCACAGCCAGAAAAAGCATGTTTGCAGATTGGTTATCTATTTTACAAATTGGAAGTCAATAATTGGAGGAAATCGAGTGGCCAATCAGCAACTGCCAGTTTTCTGGTTGCCCCGAGGCTGAAAATTACTCCCCCATTTAAAAGACACCGCGTTGAGGTATTCCCTCTCTACTGTACGGAAGATACAACCGAGACCAACAACTTGTGTATCTTCTTAACCAATCGAATTAAAGAATAATTAATGAGCAGCAGATGTCTGAACCAGGAAGCATCCGTTAGAATATTGAATTCAGCACCAAATCAGGTAGAGAAAGCAAAATAAAGAGAAGGGAAAATGGATTGAGAGAGAAAAATAAAGCAGACAGTAAAACAAATATTACTTTATTTTTATAAATCTCCACCATTGAAGCAATGTCTATATCTGTAAACTCTAATTTTCAGTGCCAGAGGTTGAATAGCAGTGGTTAAGACTTACCGTTGTAGCCACCGAAGTTGCCCATTCCCTGAAAACAAAATGGAGGAACGCAAAGCATATAGGATAAAATGGACACTGTTTGCAGCACCAGCAGGCTGCACCTAGCAGGTGTGGATTCTGTCTGCTAAGAAAGCAGACAGCACCGAAACGAACATTCCGCATACTAATGAGGCAATCACCGGGATAATTAGCATGTTAATGGTACGATTCCAGATACAATGGACACAAATGGGGAAGCAACTGCAACATTGTAAAGAATACCAGACACTCAGAGCCCGCCCAGTAGCTAAGGAACAGCCTCAGTATTGGGGGGATTTAAACATATTGATTGGGAAGAGACCCAATCTATTCCAAGCAGGTAAGGGAGTCCGCCCAAAGGGGTGTGGATCCCTAGGACCTATAAAAGACAGGTCCCACACATGGTTCAGTCTTCTCGTCCAGCCCTCCTCTCTCTTTGACCAGCACTCCTCCGTGGACCAGCACCTCGACCAGCTTTTGCCAAGAAGACCCTGAAAGAGAGAGAGAGAGGTTCGGACAGCAGCCGCCAGCAAGTAAGTGTCTCACAACGATCGCTACCAGAGATAGACACTCCTGACCCCTTTTAACTTATACCAACCTGAAGTCTGCAGACCAGAGCAGAGCAAGAGGCCTTGTTCCCTGACCCGGCAGTTCCTTCGAGATAAGTATTAGTTTATTTAGTTGTAGGAATAGCTTAATCCTTTTAGCGTGTGCATGGGTAGTTATTATAATTGTATTATAATAAACTCAGTTGTTTGAACTTATTAATTGGTGTATGGTTTTATTGCTTTGAACTTCACCTTGAACTTGTGGCGGTATCTTAACGATACCTGGCGACTCCACAGCTAAGTAAAGAAACAGCCAAATTGAGTGTTAAGCACACTCACCCAGAACGACCAACACCGTACATATAGCAGGATATTGACACTGAAATGGACAAGGCTTCTGCTGAGTTTGGTTCCTATTTCTTGAGGCAAGTATACCCTTGCCAGGCTTTTTAATTTATTTCAAGGGTGAGTCTCTTGGTGAGATTCCATTATTGTACAGCTTTTGGAGGAGCTGGACATTTTGGATAACAACTTCCAGATTTCTGCATTTAGCTGTGCATGTGAAGTTTCCAGAAGTTACAGTCTTAATTTCAAGTGAATAACGGAGAGTGCTGTTGGACTCATTCTAATTTCTACCACAAAATCTGACTCTATATGATCAGATTGACATTCCAAAACAATCATCTGTGGAACTTTAACGAAGGCCTTCTGAAATTCCATGTGAATTTTATCCATTATGCAGTGTTTGTTCACTGATTTGGCAACCTCCTTAAAGAATTCCATTAGATTTGTGAGGCATGACCTATTATTTCTAGAAACATTTTAACTAAAGTTCTTCTTACTGCATCTATCTTCTTTCGATGAAAACTGATAGCATTCCATAAATTCCTTTCAAGCATATTCCTTGCTCCAAGTGTTCAGTTAACTGGTCTATGATTCTGTAATTCATTCTTGTAAGCCCAACAACATCTGCATGTCCAAATGCAAAGTTTAATTTTAGTCCACTAGGATCAACATAAAGGGTCCAATTTTAACTGTACCCCTGGGAAGGGGTGGGTCAGCTACTTGGTTCGAACAACATGCCTGATTTTCTGACTCATGGACAAATACATGAATAGGATGGAAATATAGGGATACGGACCCCGGAGGTGGAGAAGATTTTAGGTTAGACTGGCAGCATGTTCGGCCCAGGCTTGGAGGGTCGAAGGGCCTGTTCCTGTGCTGTACTTTTCATTGTTCTTTGTTCTTACAACTGAGCAGAGACTACATTATCATAAATTTGGGTAGAGTGGACAATAGGTGCCTGACACATGCATTCAGGGTGTCCACTCAGTGACCTGAATTGAACTCGCTCTGCTGGCATTATTCTGCATTACAAACCAGCTGTTTAGCCCACTGCGCTAAACCAGCACACAAGATGTGCAGGTAAGGTGGGTTGGGCATGCTGAATTTTCCCTTAAGGTTAGGTGTGGTTACTGGATTATGTGGTTACGGAAATAGGGTGGAGGTGTGAGCTTCGGTAGGGTGCTTTGTTCAAGGACCAGTGCAGATGCGATGGGCCGAATGGAATCCTTCTGCACTGTAAATTCCATGATCTATGAGTTTCAGAACACTGTGGGTGGAATTCTCCGCTCCCGGGTAAAATCCGGAGGGCCGTCGTGAACTCCGCCGAGTTTCACGAGGCCTCAGAGGCCGCTCCTCGCCCCCTATTCTCCCCTCCCGGCGGGGCTAGGAGCGGCGCTCCGTAACTCTCGGCCGCTGGGTGGCGCGCCGAGAGTTACGCGACGGCGGCGCCTATGTGACGTCAGCCGTGCATGCACAGGTTGGCCGGCTCCAACCCGCGCATGTGCGGCTGACGACACGACGGCTGACAGCTCGAACCCGTGCATGCGCGGTGGCCGTCTTTCCCCTCAGCCGCCCCGCAAGATCAAGCCACCACGTCTTGCGGGGCGGCAGAGGGGAAATAGTGCGTCCGATTCAGACGCCGGCCCGACGATCAGTGGGCACTGATCACGGGCCTGTCCCCTCCCGAGCACAGTCGTGGTGCTCATTCCCCACCAGGCCCCCTACAAGCCCCAAAACGGGCATCTCACGGCGATTTCACGACGGCAGCGACCAGATGTCGCTCGGCCCATCCGGGTCGGAGAATCGACGGTCGGCGTGAAAAACGGCGAGCGCCGATTCTTCCGAGCGGGGGATGGGAGAATCACGGGGGGCGCCAAGGGGTCGTGAAATTAGTCGGGGGGGGGGGCCCTCCCGCGATTCTCCCACCTGGCGTGGGGAGCGGAGAATTGCGCCCTATATGTTTTTGTAATATCTCATCTCTAATTTGGGTTTCCCCTCATACATTGACAAATGGTCCTATAGACAGAACAACGTAATTTATTGTTTAAATGAGAGCGTTAAGTATTGTCTGAGCAATGCTTTAAACTCCTTACATCGTTGAGTGTAACATTTTTAAACCTATAAATTTAGTCAAATCCCCAAAATGAGTAATTCTATGACTTCAGTTCAAAGTGGAAATTCAAAACCAGGCTTTATACTGATTGCATTCACAAAACCAGTTTAGCTGCAAACCTCCCATTACAAGAAACACAAGCTTTCACTGTGCATTTCATCAAATACACAAAAGAAGCTGTGCCATTAAAGATTCTTATTAATACATATTCATCATTTTTGACTTGAGCTATGCAGCATGAGGAATGGCAAAACACACAGCCAGGGTACTGAACATTGCAAATCTTATCTGAAATCCAAAAAGGAATTCACGAGAAACATGTTTACTCAGTGAGTGGTTGGAATGTGGAACTTGGTCCAGTTGAACTGAAGAACTCATTTAAAGAGAAACTGGATCAGCACATGTGGGGGAAAGGAATAGAGGATATGGTGATAGAGTGACATGAATTGGACTTTATTGGAAATATTGAAAGAGAGAATTCACCTTCACATTCAATGGTATTACCATCACTGTATCCCCCACTATCAACATCTTGGAATTACCATTGACCAGAAACTGAACTGGACTAGATGTATAAATGCTGTGGCTACAAAGATAAAGTCAGAGGCTCAGAAGCCTGTAATGAGCAACTCACCGACTGACTCCCCAAAACCTTCTCACAATCTACAAGGCATAAATCAGGCATATGGTGGAAAACGCTCCATGCCTGGATGAGTGCACCTCCATCAACACGCCAGAAGCTTGACACCATCCAGGACAAAGCAGCCCACTTGATTATCACCCCTTCCACAAACGTTCACTCCCTCCACCATTGACAAACAGTAGCAGCTGTGTGTACCATCTACAAGATGCACTGCAGGGATTCACCAAGCCTCCTTAGGCAGTAGGTTCAAAATCCATGGCCGCTACAATCTAGAAGGACAAGTACAGCAGACTCATGGGGACACCGCCAACTGAAAGATCCTGTCCAAGCCACACACCATCCTGACTTGGGAATACACTGTCGTCCCTTCACTGTCACTGGGTCAAAATCCTGGAACTCCCTCCCTAACAATACCTGCACCCATAGCCTGCAGCACTTCAAGAATGGAGCTCACCACCAACTTCTCAAGGGCATTTAAGGATGGGCAATAAATGCTGGCGTAGCTGGCGACTCCCACATCACATAAATCATTTTTAGAAAAGGGAATGTTCAGTTTTGATTGGGTGGATACAACACAGATTCACCAGAATGATATACAAACTTAAGGGTTAGACGGACGAAAGCAGCTGTAAATTAAATCAGTAACAAAACAATAGAAGACGTTCAGTGAAGAGATAGTTCAGGTACAAACTAAACCTATTCCTTTGAAGGTAAAAGTTAAGGCAGTAAAACGTTATGTGCCCTAACCTAGCAAAGGAAATAGAAGTTAAAATAAAGTCGAAAAAAACTTATCAACAAATGTCAAGAGCAAGATTCAGTCACACAAAGGGAGGTTATGAAAGGTAGAGGCGGAAATGATTAAGATGATATGACTGGCTGTTGGATTCCTCCAACAGAAACCCAATATTTGTGCATGTTTAAAAACTTTATCTGTATTGCTATTTTTATATTTTTAATCTGGACTGTTTCTCGAGAACAAAAGATTTATCTTAGTTCCTGGAATGTCCCACCTCACTATGCCTAGGCAGCTACTCACGGAAGACCAGGGACTGTTTGGAGTAATTTTAACTGGAGGTACAGGAATTCCTTTTGCATTTGATAAGCCAGCCTTGCCAGCGGAATCTGTTCACCTACCGATGCAATGGTTTCCCAACATCAAGCCCTGAACAAGCATCTGTTTGGAAAACCGAGGCCGCAATTCAGCGAACTCAAGTTAAAGTCTGGTTTTGGGTGCGTTTGGCAGGGAGTCATGTTGGCGATATCACGGCCTGCATTCAATGGCACTTAGTGCCAAAAATGAGCCCCCACACGATTGATGACATTACTGCCTTGCTTGCCATCTGATTTACCCGAGCCGAGCTGCTCACCGCTAACATGGGGGAGCTGCTTTTAGATGCTCCCTCACTCCCAATCAATGTACAAGCATGGCAGCAGTCCTCACTATGGGGATACGCACCTCACAAGGCTATAGATGAGAGGCGGGCACCCTATTCCCCCAAGGGGGCGGAGGAACAGCAGCAGGGTCAGCAATGCTGCCTGGGTGGGTAGCATGGCAAGGAGGACAGCGTCCAATGTCGCAAGAAGTCTAATGAACCCTAATGAGCTGCAAGGGTAAGTTGTCACCTCTGTCCTCACATCCGTTCCACCTGCCACCACCCAAATTCCTAAACCACCCCCACTCCTTCCCCCCAATCGACTGGCTGACACCTCGCACCCTCCACACATCCGATCTTCATGCTTGTTCCTCAGAATCCTCTGGCACCGACCAGCACAACCCCTTCAGGTGTGGTGTCCACACATGCCACCTGCTAGAGGCTCCCTGACCCATCAAGTGTGCAGCTCACAATGCCCTCTTTTTGTCCCCCAGGAGATGATATCGCATAATAGACGAGAAAGGGCCAAGACAGGGGAAAGAAGCCCACAGATTCAAATTCTCACCCTCTATGAGGAACGGGCCCTGAAAATTATAGGGTTGCCCGAGGAGAGTGCAGACACCGACAGCGAGGTTGGTCTGTACCAGAGAGTTGAGGATCCATTGCCCCTTCATCCAGATGACTTGTCTCAAATGAATTGTTCATGTCAGCCAAAATCAGCATTTCCTCTCACTGACCACAAGTCCAATGTGTCGCAAGATCTCCATCTGATGATGCCGGGTCCTGCTGAGTCATACCTCCGCTGCCACCCAAGAGATCCAAGGAGAGCACTGGTGAGGCATCACAGCTATCACCCAAACCGTCCACCAGCACAGAGACACACACCTCGGTGGGCGACATTAGTGGACAGGCATCTGGAGCACAATCCAGTGAGCACCGCACAGTTGCTGGTGCACTTCAGGTGGAGGCGGAAACATCCGAGGGAGGCAGCAGTCGGAGGTCTGCTGGATCCCAGGACACAGCTGGGTCCCAGCCAGGTGCTGAACCTCTGGACGAGGCTCTCCCACAGTTGATGCAGGTCACAGCCATAAGATTCGGAAGGGGGTGTCAGTGACATTCCAGCGACTGCAAGGCTGATTGGAAGAGTCCCAAAGTCTGCAGGCACAGGAAATCGTGCCGACAATGCATGGCACTGAGGCCAACACTGCTAGGGTGACGACCGCAGTGGAAACCTGGAGCACCATGTCCAGGTCTTGAATGGTGGCGTCCAAGACATGTCTCAGTCTGTGACGACCATGACTAAGGGCCTCAACAACCTGTCCCAGTCACTGAGGGACCTGTCCCAGAAGCAGGTGGACATTGCCGAGGAGCACCGAGTGGGCACTGGGGCGGGCGGGGGGGGGTTCACTATCTGTAGCGAGGGAGAATGGAAATCTGTCATAGTTAAATGTTCACTATTAAAACATGTCACACTTCATTCTTGTGAAGCCTATGTCACATTAGTCTTCACAGCAGGTCTGCCGCACCCCTGCCTGCCCACTGTTGCCCTCCACTCACCGCCCCGGGCACAGTGGTCCAAGATCAAAAGTCCCCACGGCAGATCCAGTTCAGAGGATGGTGAGCTCTGTCAGCAAAACAACAGGAGACCGACTTCAGCAGGAACTGAGGAGGACCAGAGCTTTCCCCACCGTGAGTTCTCATCACTCTTGTATGGTGACCTGCTGACAGTGCCAACACAGGCCCATCACCCTGGAGTGATCTTATTCAGACCCTTGGAGGGGAGCACAGAGTGATCAGAGGGTGGGTGGTGTGATGGTGAGATGGGGAATGGGGGGGGGGGGGGGGGACGTAGGGAGAATGGGGAGGAAGGAAGGAAATGGGGGGCGTTTTCTGTCCATCTGCCCCCAGGAGAAGGCGTTTTCTGTCCATCTGCCCCCAGGAGAAGGCGGCGGTGGGGGAAGAAGATGGGAGGGGGACCGCCGGACCTGCAGCCCTTCACCACAACAGAGCAGCGGGCACTGGACCAGATTGGTGGGCCCGGAGAGAGGACAGTCGCTGAGGCGGAGGCCGGCATTGGGCAAGCGAGACCCCGCCGAGTTGCGGTTCCTCGTGGCACCTGTGCACTACTCCCACACCACCACACACCCACCCCATCCACCGTCACCCGCCACTCCCGCGATTCAACCACGCATCATGTCTTGTGTCTTGCAGGATCTCCTGAGGCGGGCCCCTCTGGTGTTCCCTGCCCCCGACCCCAACCACAACCCCAACTCCAACCCCAGGTGGATAGCAGTGAGGAAGAGGACACGGACAGTGACAGGAGCCCTCGACCCGCAGCCTGAGACAACCCAGAGTACCAGTCCAGGGATGACACTGACTTCCCGTCACAGCTGTCTCCAACACCTTCCATCATCCCAGAGAAACTCACCTCGGTTGGGATGTTAGTGAAGAGGCTCCTGCGGCACTATCTGGTGCGTACCACACACACGTCTGCAGCATAGCAGGTGGAGGTAGGAACCCCCGAGGCGGCGGATGATCGGAGGGCGACCCAACACCAGGGACGAGCTGCCACCCAGACAGGTTTCGGACTTCTGGAAAAGGCGGTCCCGTCGATAGTGGGAAGTGAAGTCACAGAGCCCTGCATGAGGAGATGTCAGCAACCATCCAGCTCCTGAAGGTGCAGTTGGAGGAGTCCAACGGTGACTCTCAGGCCAGCACTGTATGGGTGGCATCTGCGGTGGAGGCCTTGGGGGCGAATGTATTGGCCAGGAGTCACGATGTCCAAGGCCTGAGACACTCAGTCCATATGGTGGCCGAGGCCCAGGATAGGGCTGCCCTCTCAGAGGCACAGTTAAGTTGGCACAGGTGCAATACACAGTGAAACGATAGGGGCTCGGGCACAAACCTGTATATATATTTTTGGCATTGTACAATAAACACATGTTCACAACGTTTCAACCTCTGTCAGAAGGGTGCGAGAGATGGGATGGGCTGGGCCGGCTGCAGAGGGGACGCTGGGGGCAGGGGCGGAGAGATGGGCATGTGCCAGGGACCCCAGTTCAGTCAGATCTCACCCTTCCGGTGACCCCTCATCCATCTCCACACCAACCCCCCCCCCCCCCCCCTCCACCCCCACCATCCCCACCTTTGCCATCCCAAGGGTTTGGTGGGGCCGCGTGATGGAATAGCCAGCTCGCATGCAGGATCAACGAGATGGAGAGTGGAAAGTGCTACAGTGGGCAGGAGTCAGACATTGTCCAACAGTGCGGAGCAGCAGAGCTCATTCCAGAGCGGGTTTTCATCATCCTCCATCCCATGAACTATACACGCTTTTACTGCCAATCCTGGACCCACTCCCCGTAGTGAGGCAGGTAGGAATCACAGACGGGGTTGGGGGATAACGCTGGGCGGTGTTTATGGGAGGAGTTGCTTTTACGGGGGTGGGGTGGTGGTGGGGGGGTATGCGATGTCCATGCCAATGGCCAGGCCCCCGAGTTGGTGAAGCTGGAAACGATTAGAGTGTCCCGTGCGTCTCGGCTCAGGCGCACACATTGTGCGACCCCCTGTGCTTGCCCAGGCCCCATGTCTTTCCCATCCTCGCCCTGCCCCGCATCTTCCTCATCGGATGAGGGTGACATTCATCATCCTCCTCCAGCACATCACCCCTCTGCTGTGTGATGTTATGGCAGATGCAGCAGGCTACCGCGATGTGGGAGAGTCCAAGCGTTATACTGGAGGGCAAATCCAGAGTGGCCCAGACATAGACGTGCATGATGTGCATCTCATGGTCATACACCAGTTGCACATTCATCGAGTGGACCCCTTATGGTTTGTGAAGACCGGCCTGTCATGGGCCGGTGCTCCTAGGGTGACATGCATCACGTCGATCAGCCCTTGGGACCCAGGACATCCTGGCGATGATGCCGAATCCCAATCCCTGGACATCCTGTGGGCGCGGTTCACATTGAATTTGATGTATTGTGCCGACCGTGACACCATGAACGCACTTGTGTACCGAAATCGGTGAGATTCCTGACAGGTCCCTACTCAGTGCCTGGAAGGACCCAGTGGCGTAAATGTTCAGGGTGACCGTCACCTTAACAGCCACCGGGAGCAGATGCCCTTCCCCATATTCCCACGGTGCCAGGTGCGCTATAATTTGGCAGATATGTCGCAATGTCCCCCTGCTCAGCTGGAGTCTTCGACGACATGCCCGGTCTGACAGGTCCTCAAATGATACGTACACATGAGGTCTCATGTGGTGCCTCTTTCGGCCTGTTGGGTGGCCGGCTCCCCATCCTCACTGGCTTCCTCCTGTTCCTTTGGCAGGCTCCGCTGCTGCAGGGTCCTCCTTGAGCAACTCCAGCCTGTACAGCCTCAGTGTATCCCGAGGGCTGTGGCAACTAGGACGAAGGCCATCATTCCCAGTTGGATTCCGAAGTCTATTGTTTGTCAGGGGTGAAAGTCAGACATGTTAGCATGGTGCGTGCCCTCGTGCCTGACCACATGGCGGCCCTGGACTGCACTGCAGACCCTGACCCCGCATGTCTCCCTCCCTCCCCCCAACCTCACCCACCACAGACTGTTCCCCCGGCACTCTGCCCTCCGCACCCCTGGTCTCGTCGCTGCCCGGCACCATGAGGGCCTATGGCCTTGGCGCCCACTGTTGCCAGAGGTACCTGTGGCTGGCGTTACCCATGCCAGCTTGATGCCCCTTCCGGTGCCCTCATGCAGGGGCTACTGTGGCTGCTGCACTTGGTTGGAATATGTGCTGCCCCACTGGTGGGTGGCAGCCGGTGGGGTGGAGGGTGAGGGGTGGAATGCGAGGGTGCTGGGTGGGTGCACCCATACTGCCAGTGCCACTCTGCACAACCACGGGCCACAGCAGGCAGTTAGTGGGGTACGCTGCAAGATGGCTGCCTTGCAGGCGCAGCAATGGCGGTCCATGCTTGGCCACCCCAGTCCCATGGGGGGGGGGGGGGGGCACCCTGACGCTATGACCCATCCCCTGGTCACCCCCCACCCCATTGCCCCCCCGGGCCTGGAAAATGCCTCCCCCCACCCCCCCATGCTAGCGGCAGGGCCAGCAGCCCCTGGTCGTGCCTCTGCATTCCTACCTCCTCTCTCTTGCTCATTGGCCATGGCACCTGTTTCCCGATTTTTGAAACCACAAGTGAACCTTAACGTCAATAATTCCTCCCGGTGGAGGTGGAGCATCTCGGAGGTCCTGGGTCAGGCCCGCTAATGATATCCGAATGGCATTTACTGTACGGGTGGAGTAGAACGCATCGACGCCACTGTCGAGGCACCGGAGCATGGCATTCTAGCGGGCGCCTGCCGTCGACCACTATTCTCCACCCAATCACCTTTCTCAATTTCGCCGTCGGCTGACGGGAATCCCGCCCATTGTTTTACTGTGCTGTTTACAAATGGAGAATTGCTGAACGAACAAGCGGTTCATCCAATCTTCTGATGCCTTGCAGCAGATTCAAGGTAAGAGGAGCCACAGCGATGACGTGCCTGGTCCATCTATCTCCACACAAAGGAAAACCTTCACAAGACTTACTCTCCCATAATGGTGCTCTGACCAAAGTGTTTTCAAATCTAGCATCATGCACTCGACAAAGAGAGGTGCAGCTAGTAAACCTGACACCAGTGAGTCCAAAAACAAAAGGAAACACAAGTCCCATTAAACACCTCAATTTCAGCCTTGGGAATATACATCCTGTGTCTAATATTGACGAGGTGTTGTATGACCTCCTCCTTCCCCAATCTGCACCGTGATAACACCTGTTGGAACTTAACTCTGGCAGTTCCTGTTTGACTAGGACTCCAGCCAGTGGCATCAGAAAGACGTCGGACTCTCATTAGACCTGCTAACTGCTGGAAACTCAGAACTTGTGCCTCCAAACTAACTCATTCTACATTCCTTTTCCTGATGTGCAAGCCTCACTCTTAAAAGACAAACATTCTACACTCAGCCTATTTATACCCAGGAAGCTCAGTGGTAAGGTTGTAATCAAGTAGGTTCTAATCAAGGTCACATGAAGTCTGCCCACGGCTGAGAACCATTTACATAGCTCAGTCCCGTTGGGATAACCAACACGTCGGTCCCGGTCTGGGCCGGCTTTTATACTCGATTCTCAGGATTCCTAGCGGAGTGGACTTCCACCCACTAGTGGGGAAGCTCACATTCCCGGAGTCTCATGGGGATATCAATCAGGGTATCCCCGTGGACATCATGAGGGTTATTATGCCCCCCCCCCCACCAAGTCCAAACGATCCCCCTCACCCACAAACTGAGGAGGCCTTCTGCGCCACTTCACATGTAGCTGTGCCTCCGCCAGCGGTGGGTCTGGGTGGGTTGGTGTATAACGGTTGGTTGATGGCATTTTCCCCGACGATCTCTGGAGCCCTATTGCTGGGATTTCGGCCCCGGGCACAATGTTGTCCATCTGTGTGGATGCTTTGATGTTCATCTCCGAGCTGGAGTCATCATCGTCTTGATGGTCCGGGTTTTGGGCCACAGTGGGTTGTACACCTTGGACGTCCCCGGGGAGGTGGAGGTACCGACATCCTGGCCAGGCGTCCTCTGACGCGTTGTAACTATTCAAACGTGTTTGCACAAGGTCTTCCCGTGGGTCTTGTTTTCTCCAACACAGTGTTCGCTCCGAAGGTGCGGATATAAACAGTGCCCCCCCCCCCCAGTTGAAGGTTCCACCCTGGTGTCCTGTGGTCATGATATTTATGCTCCATGTCTTGCTGCTTGGAAGTCCTACTTTCCAGCCCAGATTTGGGAAGGTCAGACTTAACCGGCTTCTGAGGCGCTGGCCCAGCAGCAGCTCCACCTGTGCTACCCCTGCCGTGATGTGTGGCATGGTCCTATAGTTGGAAGCGAATCTCATCAGTCGCGTGTCCAGGGAGTCCGTGCTTTACTTCCGCATACCCTTCTTGAATGTTTGGACTGCACATTCCGCCGAGCCATTGGATGGGAGTGGTACGGGCCATCCGGATGTGCATGATTCCGTTCATACGTGTGTATGTGGAGAACCCTTCATTCGTAAAGGGATCCTGTCGTCGGTGACCAGAACCTTAGAAATCCCAGGGATGCTAAACAAGCACCTTAATTTCTCAATTGTGGCTTTCAATGTGGTGGATGCCGAGCCCCAACTTCGAGTGGGCGTCCACAAATTTTAGAAACATGGATCCCATAAAAGGCCCAGTGAAGTCCTCATAGTAGCTTTACCCTGGGACGCACTGGCTATTCCCAGGGCTGAAGAGAAGTCAAAGGGCAGAGCTTCTGATGTTCTTGACACGCCGGGCATCTTTGCATGACCCGCTCGATGTCCCCATCGATCCGTGGCCACCAGACACAACTTTGTTCCAACACCTTCATCTTTGAAGCCTCTGGGCAATCACCGTGCAAGTTCTGCAGCATCAATGACTGGCCTGGATGTGGGATGACCACATGTGCTCCACACAGGAGGATGACATCTTCAACATGCAGTTCCTGCTGTTACTTGACAGAGCTGCCTGGGCGGGAGGGGGGGGGGTCTCTGAAATCCGCCATGCAGTAACATGTGGCAGAGCATCGCCAATGCGCGATCTCTGTGTCCACGTGCATATCTGTATGGCTCTTAACAGCAGAGTGCCCAGAAAGTTTAATGTCACCATGACCTTGTCCGCCACTGGTGGAGATGGAGCGTGTTCACAGGTTGCAGGAGATGATCAAGGGCATTGGCTTAGGCAATCTGGGCCACTGGGCAATGCCGAGAAGTATATTCGTACACCACCAGGAAAAGTGCCCAGTGCTGAATCCGGGTATGGTTTGGGGGAGGGGGGTGGGTGGGTCCTCTTGTCCTGCTTAAAAAGACCCAGCAGTGTACGGAGTCTGCACGTCTTCCCCATGTGTGCGTGGGTTTCCTCCGGGTGCTCCGGTTTCCTCCCACAGTCCAAAGATGTGCGGGTTAGGTGGATTGGCCATGCTAAATTGCCCGTAGTGTCCTAAAAAGTAAGGTTAAGGGAGGGGGTGGGGTTGTTGGGTTACGGGTATAGGGTGGATACGTGGATTTGAGTAGGGTGATCATTTGCTCGGCACAACATCGAGGGCCGAAGGGCCTGTTCTGTGCTGTACTGTTCTATGTTCTATGTTCAGTGGCTTGTGGTTGATGATAATATAAAAGAGCCAGCCGTGGACAGATTGATGGAATTTTTACACGGCAAGTATCACAGCCAAGCTCTCTTTTTCTATCTGGGCGTAGCAGCGCTCTGCATCTGCCAGGGTTCCGGCAGCAAATGCGATGGGGAGTTCTTTTTCACCTTCCCATCTTTGGGACAGCACCACACTGATATCATAAGGAGAGGCTTCAGAAGTGAGGAGGAGCAGCCGGGATGGGTCATACTGGGCCAGCAGCTGGGAGGCTGACAACCGTCTTTTCACTCCTGAGAATGCTCCTCCTGCGGCCCACTTCTGGTTCTTCCTCAACAAGATACGAAGAGGTGTCAGCAGGATGGCCGAGTTTGGAATAAACTTCCTGTAAGAATTTACGAGACCTGGAAATGATCGTGATTTGGTGGCATTTTGTGGAGTCGTGGCCCCCTTTTATGGCCTGAACCTTCTCCTCCACAGGGTGCAAGCTGTCCTTAGCCACCTTGTATCCTACGTATGTCGCAACTTTTACTTGGAAGATGCACTTGCCTTTGTTCAGGTGGGTGGCTACCTGGGAAAATCGTCTGAGGTCCTCCTTTAGATGGTTCATGTTCTCTTTGTCCCTGTTATGAGCACATGAATAGATACACTGCCACTTTCAGTAGTCCCTGGAGGACGCCTTTCATCACCCTTTGAAAAAGGCTGAAGAGAAGGAGAGGCGAGGGTATTTGAACAGCCCTCAGTGGGTATTTATAGTCACAAACTTCCACGATTCTGTGTCCAATTCTAACTGAAGGTATGCAAGGGCTCATATCCAGTTTGGTGAATGAGCATCCTCCAGCCAGTTTCGCGTACAAGTCTTCCACGCGAGGCACAGGGTAAAGGTCCAGGCAGGATGTTCTGTTTATAGCTAGTTTATAATCCCCACAGAGATGAAAAGACTTGTCTGGCTTCATTACTGGGACCAGTGGTGCGGCCCACTCCCCAAAATCGCACAGGGCTTATAATGCCCAAACTTTCCAGGCACTGGAACTCAACATCCACCTTGGTGAGCAAGTTATAAAGGACTGGTCGTGCCCCAAATTACCTGGATTGGGCCTCTAGTTCCATGTAAATGTGTTGTTTGGCTCCTTTTAGCTTTCCCAGCCCCCCCTGGAATATTTCAGAATATTTTCTGAGGTCCTCATATAGGTTTCTGGTGCCCATCTGGAAAATCTGCTGCCAATCAAAACACACTACTCACAGCAAATTGCGCCGCAACAGGTTAGGTACCGGTCCTTCCACCATGACCAAAGGTAACCTGACAGTTTGTTCCCCATGGGTCACAGTGTTTCCTGTAAAGCTCAGTGGTTCCCCAATGTACGTCGCCAATCTGGCCTTGGTGTCGCACTGGCTAAGCGGCAGGATTGCTGTGCGGGATCAGCAGAAGGTCTGTTGACCAATGATGGAGTACGGTGGCCCCGGTGTCTACCTCCATCACTGGGAGGTGTTCATTCACCTGTAGCTTGACTTGAATCAGCACCACCTTCAGAGCGACGATGCAGTTTGGTTGCTTGCATCATGTTGTCCACCACAGGTGGGGTCACGTGCAAGGCCCTGGCTCAAGGTACCTCATCATCTGTCCAAGGCAGCACGTTTTCTCTGATTCTGGTAGCTTTGATTGCTGCGTATTCTATGCACAAAGGCCTGGCAATGTTGCCAGAACTCCTCCCCGTCCTCAGGAGAGATGTCGCGCTGCTTTGTGGAATGTTAAGCCCGGTGTGATGTTGTCCACTTGGTTGTTGTTTTGGAGGTGACCTAGCCATTCGGGCACTGCCCTGGGATGCTGCTGGAGTCCGGTATGGAGGTTGAGCAACACTATGGACACTATAGTCCAAGGAATCTTGGAGTTCCTGAACTTCCTTTTCCTCATTTTAGCGAGACAGTGTTAGCTCAATGGCCCTTTATAAATCCAGCGGAGGCTCCGCCAATAGCTACCTCTGTACGGCCATGTTGTTAATTCTGCACACTAGCCGATCCCTCAGCATCTCAGAAAGGCTTGACCCAAATTTGAAATGCTTGGCCTGGCATCGGAGTCGAATCAAGAAATCCGTTACTGACTCCCCCGGAGTTTGAACAGCAGCGTTGAACCAGCACCGTTGCATGATTACTGCATAATGGTTAGACACCAATGCTACTAATTCATCAAATCATTTTGAATCTGGAACAGCTGGGTATGTGAGGCTTTTTATAATGCCGAAGATTGGGGCCCCGCAAGCTGTCAGGAGGATTACCTTCTGTCAGTCCTCTCCCAAGATGCCAATGGCTTCGAAAATGTATTTCATCTGCCATGCACACTGAGCCCAATCTTCCAGGCCTGCGTCAAAGGCGTCCAGTTTCCCGAAAAGCAGCATTTTTAAAAGTTAGTTCCTCACATTGCTGTCAGGCATTCTTCCGGAGCGGTTGTTGAGGCGTCCAGAATTGGAGCTCAGATTTTCTTTCACCTCGTCACCAGTATTAAGACCCAGGAAGCTCACGGTAAGATGAAGGTACGGTTTAATCAAGGTCACATTAATTCTGCTTATGGCAGTGGGTTTTTACATAGTACAGTCCATTGGGACAACCAACATGTCGGTCCCTGTTCGGGCTGGTCCTGATACTCGATTCTTACGAGCCCCAACTGGTCGGTCCTTCACCAATTAGTGGGGAAACTTATATTCCACAATTTCCACAGGAGATTAATCTCCCCTGTGGGCCTTGTGTAGGTTATTACACAGCTAACCTTCCCTCAGAAGGAACAGACTGGTTCACCCATGATTCTGGACTCTGGACACATGTAAAATCAATACTTGCATTTATTATGTGTGTATAAATGGGTGGACATTCTGAAACCGCTCTCGGGTCCCCTGTGCAAGCATTAAGAGAGGATTGGAGTCTTTCCAAATTTAAGGGTTGTAGAAAATACACCTTTCTATTTATGGATGAGTAGAGAGAGGG
Organism: Scyliorhinus canicula; assembly: GCF_902713615.1. Taxonomy (NCBI): domain Eukaryota; kingdom Metazoa; phylum Chordata; class Chondrichthyes; order Carcharhiniformes; family Scyliorhinidae; genus Scyliorhinus; species Scyliorhinus canicula. The sequence continues at coordinate 261,361,541 of NC_052147.1, read as the reverse complement.
GTGGCACAGTGCTGCAGTGGTTACCACTGCTGCCTCACGGCGCCAAGGAGCCAGGTCACTGTCTGTGTTGGGTTTGCACATTCTCCCTGTGTCTGCATGGATCTCACCCCCACAACCCAAAAATGTTCGGGGTAGGAGGATTGGCCATGCTAAATTGCCCCTTAATTGGAAAAATCAATCAATAAGTAAACTGATGGATAGAGAGTGGGTAAATCAAAGCAGTTTAAATTGCCCCCCTCTTGTCTGTGGCACAATGATGATGTAACTTTTCATAATATCCCTGAACAATCTGGGATTCGATGATATTATCAATCTCTTCCCCGCAGCTGTTCAATTACCATACATACATTTGTTGACCAAGCTAAATTGGATTCAGAGAGACAGAATAAAATGATTGAAATGACCTTGCAATACCACTTGTCACGCATCATATTCGACACCTAGGTTGTACATTGCTCTCATTAACTGATTTCCAATACAAAATCCTCAAACAAAATTCTGTTAATTAATTCGTAATCTTCCCGCCCTCTATCTCTATGAACAGACACATAAGCTACAAATAGGTGTTGCTGTATTGACTTATCTGTTATTATAATGCTGCCAATGCCATCAATCAACATTTACAAAACAGATGACCTCATTTCATAACTGCAGTACATTACAAGTGACAATGGTTCAGAAAGGAAGTGGAACAGTGCCCAAAAGTGACCGGACACAGCCTCGGGGTTGGTGGGGCCTTATTAAACCCTCATTATACTGGAATCAGTATAAAGCAGGAGTGATTGGGTCATACATATCGAGAAGGGATTTCTGAGAGCTTGCACCTTATTGCTTGTACCGCAATATGGCTTGACAATTGGTTCTCAGTTCCCCCCCCCCACCCCCAAAAAATCGAACGGTTGATCACAAAGAGATTGGAGCTTAACTCACTATGTTTTTGCTTATTTCTGTTGTTCTGTGAATTTTAAGCAAACATTGATACAACTAACACTGACAATGTCTCCTGGGAAACCAGGAGTCTTGCGGTGTGAGTGCTGAATTAACACCAGTTGAAATGATCATTAATCCAGGCTGCGAGAAGAGTTGTCACTTCAGCAGCATAAGTTCATTTATCTCCCTTGCAATATTGGATTTGTGAGTTCTTCCAAGTCAATTCTCGCAATTATGTCACACATACACACACATCTTTTCAACAGAATCACCTTAAATCAGTTGAAAAGGAAAAAGAGTTAGGCGACAAATTTCAACAGGGTCCTTCTCAATTGTCCAATGTAACTTCAGCAGAAGATCCACAAAAATAGCCAGGAAATAGAGCATGAATTTTATTCTCGGAATTGGGAAAAGCCCTCCAGAAATTAATGGTGATTGAATTTAATAAAAAAGCACTGGAATGGTAAATAGCAGTAAAACTGCACAAATTACTATGAGTAAGCAAAAGTTTCCAATGTTTGTGCTGCATGAAGTACTACATAATAATATTTGATTTTCATTCAATAATTTACATGAATTATAATTAACAACATCAGGAACTTTGAAGTAAGAAACAATAACAATTATGCTCACCAAGGTTTCTTTTCACATTTAGTCAGGAGGTGACAAGGATCTTACACATCAAATTAAATAAACACTGGACAATATTATCAGGGGAAATTACTATTACTCTCATAGCAACTATATGTGTGTTACTGTCTCGGAATGCAGCACACCCTGTCTCATTGTCATAGGCAAGGCACATGGAATTAGTATTATTCTATTTTAATCATTCACTTGTCCACTAGTAGATATTACAAAGCTTTTGTGTGGCAGTCAATCAGATCACTCACTCTGTAATCTCCTAAAACATTAATGGAATATTATTGATAGTAACGCAAAACAAGCACGTTGATGATTAATTTTCATCCCCATTTTCTCTCGTGGAGCTTTCATGTATTAAAATGACTTATCTGCCTGCTCACTGTTAACATCTAAATAATGTCCTTCCTTACAGCCCAGGTAGCTCAGTTGGTAGATAATGGGGATCGTAATCCCAGGGTCGTGTCATAAATCCTACATGAGATAATAATTTAGATGTGGCCCTTGGTTAAGAGACGTTGGCGTCTCTGCCGTCACTACCCATATCTCCAGATCACAACATGCATGTACAAAGTGCAGGTTGTCACGGCAACTCTGGCTCCCTAGGTGAACTGCAACAGGTCACCACTGCTAACCAAAACCTATTTCCTCATGTTTGAAGGCATGCTCACCAATGTAATAGCTTAAGTAGAGAGGCAAAAAAGGCCAGAATTGGAGGAAAGCAGAAGTCTCAGAGATTAATAGGGTTGGGAGGAGGTCACAAACATAGGAGGGGCGGAGCTCTACAGAGATGTAAAATAAATGTATAATAATTTTAAATTGGAGGTGATGATGGGCAGTGAGCTAGTCTAGGTTGGCAGCCACAGTGTGAGAGAACAGGTCTTGTGAGTTAGGATATTATTATGATCCCAATGGGTAGATTACAGAATAGAACCGGAGCTTAAAAGACCATGGCCGGGATTCTCCAATTCCGCAGCCAAGTTCTGACGCCAGCGTAAAAAACAGCGTGAACCACTCTGGCGTCACCGGTCCTCAATTGTCCGGTATGCTCCCCTTCCTAGGGGGCTAGGTCAGTGCCGGACTGGTCTCCGCTGCTCCAGCCGATGCGCTACGGCCGGCGCGAGTTTGCGCATGCGTGTCACAGCCGGCATGAGTTCACACATGGGCGTGCGCTCCCGTCTCCGTGCCAACACCCGGGCAATAGGGCAGAGCCCTACAGGGGCCTGGCACGGGGGAACATAGGCTCCCGTGGAACCAGCCCGCCTGCCAAAGCCAGCCCGCCTGCCGATCGGTATGCCCCGATCGCGGACTAGGCCACTGTGGAGGCCCCTCCGGGGTCAGATCCCCACCGGCTCCCCTCAGCAGACCCCTCTGTAGACACAACTTCAAGATCCCGCTGTGTGGGACCATACGTGACCCACGCCGGCGGGACTCACCTGAACTCGGCGGGCACTCGGCCCATAACTTCTACTTTTCTTATAAAACATGGAGGAACAGAGTCATAGGACCGCTAATTAGTTTTAATAATAAACCTAGATACTCAGGACGGCACGGTAGCACAGTGGTTAGCATTGTTGCTTCACAGTGCCAGGGGCCCAGGATCGATTCCTGGCTTGGGTCACTGTCTGTGTGGAGGCTGTACATTCTCTCGGTGTCTGCGTGGGTTTCCTCCGGGTGCTCCACTTTCCTCCCACAGTCCAAAGATGTGCAGGTTAGGTGGATTGGTCATGCTAAATTACCCTGCAGTATCCAAATGTTAGTTGGGGCTGCTGGTTTATGGGGATTGAGTGGAGGTGTGGGCTTAGGTAGGGTACTCTTTCAGGGGCTGGTGAATGGCCTCCTTCTGCACTGTAAATTTTATGATACAAGAAAAAACATTGATTAAACATGAAGAAATTGGATTATGATACAATATTCCGCTTCTTCCCCCTTAGTTTAATAATAACACACGGATTTTAAGATTAGCATGGATTACAAAGCAATTAAGGTACAATGGTCTTAATAACACAACTTCCATTCAAACACACAAGATGACTACAGTCAAATGTACTTTCAAGTTTGAACACAAGTTAGTGTCTGGATTTCTCTTAAGAATCACCCTAGATTATCATCACGTGAGAGTTTCCAAATTCCACTCCCAAAAACAGGCTGCAAAATCTTCTTTCACAATGTTTCCCATTTGCGGTTTGCATTCTAAACTCCAGGCCAGGTTTTCCAAATTACTCTTTTAAACAAAGCTTCCACTTTTGTGACCTCCTCCCAACCCTATTACTCCACATTGAATTGAGTATCCAGGTTTATACAACTCATTTACGATTTTTGTGTCTTGACTGCTGTACAAACTGTTCACAATTGCTTTAACTCTCAATTCCTAGACTCTATTAAAATGATATAAAATGTTGATGTACCTCTGAAGTCTGCTTTCGCACTTCAAATCTGATTTCATAGAATTTACAGCGCAGAAGGAGGCCATTCGGCCCATCGAGTCTGCACCGGCTCTTGGAAAGAGCACCCTATCCAAAGTCAACACCTCCACCCTATCCCCATAACCCAGTAACCCCACCCAACACCAAGGGCAATTTTGGACACTATGTGCACTTTATCATGGCCAATCCATCTAACCTGCACATCTTTGGACTGTGGGAGGAAACTGGAACACCCGGAGGAAACCCACGCACACACGGGAAGGATGTGCAGACTCCGCACAGACAGTGACCCAAGCCGGAATTGAACCTGGGACCCTGGAGCTGTGAAGCAATTGTGCTATCCACAATGCTACCGTGCTGTCCAGGTTATTGCAAATGACTCTTTAATTCAGAACACTTTGGTCACTCTTCCTTGAATTATTCTGAACAATACCCTGGTCTCTGTTCTCTTAACTTCAGTCGGTCTTCAGACATTATTTCTGTCCCACTTTCCTGGTTATCTGGACTGCAAGTGGTTCTTTGGGAAGCCTGCCTCTCTACAGCCCTGTCCTGTCCAGTCTTCCTTCTGGCAGAGTTGAGAGAGGTTCACTCCCTGACGTCCTTCTTCAACAGTCAAAAAAATTCAGCTAAAGCTAAGAACAAAAGAAATCCCATCCCTCTGGAAAATGACCCCCTGTTGTGAAGCAACAACCTATCTTTCTCTGGGCTTCTATTTACTCTTCATACTGCAACCCTCTCTAAGCACAATATAATCACAGTTAGAACTTAACCAACTGCGTCACACACAACACCTTTGTCAAGCATGAATCTAACTATAGGTTTCACCTTTCCTTCCACAGAAACATGAAATTAAAACCACTTAAACTCCCTTATTTCTAATGTTTTCCAGTGCGAATATAAATCGCTTAAAACCATCTTTGTATCTTTGTTTTCCTAACAACATGAGCACTATCATTACTACTCCCTTTGGCTTGTGACCATGGACTCACTTTTTAAAGTATTTTTATTCAACAAATTTTCACAATACACCCAAACATTCCCCTCAAAAACAAACAAGTCACCCCCCAACCCCCCTCCCTCAACAGTCAACGGTAACCAATTCCCAAAAATGCATAATAAACAGATCCCAACAATTGTAGAAATGCTCCTTCAGCTCGAGCTTTACCTTCTCAATGGTAAATAACCCCGCCATTTTAAATGTATCTCTCCTGACCTCCAATCTATCCCTGATCTTCCATTTTTCTCTGTCTACTCCACCCGCCCACTCCCCATCAGTCCTGGACTTGTCAACAGTATAAAACTGATCACATTTCTAACTCCCTTCATCTCTGAAAAGAGACATATGGACTTGAAACATTAACTCTATTTCTTGCTCTAGAGATGCAGCCTGATATGCTGAGGTGGTCCAGAATGTTATGGTTTTTTTTTTTTAAATTTCATCATCCACCATATTTTGCTTTTATGTTATTAATTTTAAAGTAGTCAGTGATCCCTGGAAGTCCACGTCATCGCGAAGAAGGATGGAACTTAATCCAGGGTTTCAATTTATATGTGTGGTTGCTGGAGGAGTGAGTCAGCAGCAGGGGAAAAGGCTGTTTCAAAAAGATGCTGCTGTTCACAGGCTTCAGGCAGCAAAGGTGTTGCTGTTAGTTGACCACATATAGTTGGAGCCATGTGACAGCTTTGAGCAGTTAGGGCTCAGAGGAGCTTTCAGGGAGCTGAAAGGTGGCAAAGGGTCACTGGTTCAACCTCCCTTTGACAAAGCCGTGCTGACTCAGTCCTATTTTACCATGCACTTCCAAGTGCTTCGCGATCTCATCTTTAAGAATAGACTCTAAAATCTTACCAATGACCGAAGTCAGGCTAACCAGTCTATAATTTCCTGTCTTCTGCCTCCCTGCCTTCTTAAACAGTGGTGTTACATTAGCCACCTTCCAGTCATCTGGGACCCTTCCTGCCTCCAGTGATGACTGAAAGATCATCACTAATGCCTCCACAATTTCCTCAGCTATCTCTTTTAGGACCCTGGGGTGAAGTCCATCTGGTCCAGGTGACTTATCCACCTTCAGACCTTGCAGTTTCCCCAGAACCATAGTCACTGCACTCACCTCTGCCCCCGATTCTCCTGGGCTCTGGCATCCCACTGGTGTCTTGCACCGTGAAGACTGATGCAAAGTAACTATTCAGTTCCTCTGCCATTTCTTTGTTTCCTATTATTACTTCTCCAGCCACATTTTCTAGTGGTCCAATATCAATTTTTGCCTCTCTCTTACCTTTTATATTTAAAAATATCTCTTCCTATCCTCCTTTATATTACTAGCTAGCTTGCATTCGTACTTCATCTTCTCCCCCCTTATTCCATTTTTGTCCTCTGCTCGCTTTTAAAGGCTTCCCAATCCTCCGGTTTCCCACTAATCCTCGCCACTTTGTATGCTTTTTCCTTAGCCTTTATGCGGTCCTTGACTTCCCTCATCAGCCATGGATGCCTTGTCCTCCTCTTAGCATGTTTCCTCCTCCTTGGGATGAATTTCTGTTGTGCCTCCCTAATAACCCCCCAAAACTCCTGCCATTGTTGTTCCACTGTCTCCCCTGCTCGGCTCCTTCTCCAATGAACTCAGGCCAGCTCCTCCCTCATGTCTTTGTAGTTACGCTTATTTAATTGTAATACTGTTACATCTGATTGCAGCTTCTCCCTCTCAAACTGCAGGGTAAATTCTATCATATTGTGGTCACTGCTCCCCAAGGGTCCTTCACCTTAAGTTCCCTAATCAGATCTGCCTCATTACACATCACCAAATCCAGAATTGCCTGTTCCCTCATAGGTTCTGTCACAAGCTGCTCCAAAAAACCATCTCTTAGACATTCCACAAATTCCATTTCTTGGGACCACTACCAACCTGATTTTCCCAGTCCACCTGCATATTGAAGTCCCCCATAATTATTGTAATATTGCCTTTTTTACATGCCTTTTCTATCTCCTGATTTATTTTCTGCCTCACATCCTGACTACTGCTAGGGGGCCTGTACATAACTCCCATCAGGGTCTTTTTACCTTTGCAATTCCTCAACTCTACCCACAGAGATTCTATGCCTTCTAATCCTATATCGCTCCTTGCTATCGATTTAACTTTCCTTACTAACAATGCGACCCCGCCCCCTTTGCCCAACTGCCTGTCCTTTCGATAGGACATATATTTTTGGATATTTAGATCCCAGCCCTGATCCCCTTGCAGCCAAGTCTCTATGATGCCCACAACATCGCACTGGCTAATTTCAATGTGCACAACAAGCTCATTTACCAAGTTCCGTATACTGCGCGCATTTAGGTACTACACCGTCAATCCTGCATTGGCCATCTCCCTTTTCACACTCGCCTCAGTCACTGTACACTGTACTGTGGCCCTTTTTGATTTTTGATTATGGCTTTTCTGCCTTACACTTTCCCCCTTACACTTTCCCCCTTACTGCTTTTTGTTTCTGGCCCTATTTTACTTCCCTCCGACTTCCTACATTGGATCCCATCCCCCTGCCTCATTAGTTTAAACCCTCCCCAACAGCTCTAGAAAACACCCCCCAGGACATTGGTTCCAGTCCTGCCCACATGCAGACCGTCTGGTTTGTACTTGTCCCACCTCCCCCAGAACCGGTTCCAATGCCCCAGGAATTTGAATCCCCCCCTTGCACTATCTCTCGAGCCACACATTCATCCTATCTATCCTGACATTCATACTCTGACTAGCTCGTGGCACTGGTAGCAATCCTGAGATTACTACCTTTGAGGTCCTACTTTTTAGTTCAACTCCTAACTCCCTGAATTCAGTTTGTAGGGCCACATCACATTTTTTACCTAACTCATTGGTGCCTATGTGCACCATGACAGCTGGCTGTTCACTCTCTCCCTGCAGCAGAGCCAGCCACGGTGCCATGAATCTGGCTGCTGCTGCCATCCCCCTCAACAGAATCCAAAGCGTTTTTCAGGGAGATGACCGCAGGGGACACCTGCACTGCCTTCCTACTCTTGCTCTGTCTTTTGGTTACCCACTTTCTATCTCCCTCAGTAATTTTCACCTGTGGTGTGACTAACTCACTAAACGTGCTATCCACGATGTCCTCAGCATCGCAGATGCTCCAAAGTGAGTCCATCCACAGCTCCAGAGCCGTTAAGCGGTCTAACAGGAGCTGTAACTGAACACACTTCTTGCACGTGAAGGAGCCAGGGACAGTGGACGTGTCTCTGAGCTCCCACGTCGCACACGAGGAGCATGACACGGGTCTGGGATCTCCTGCCATGTCTTAAACCTTAGGTTAACATATGCAACTACAATTCCAAAAAAAAACAAAAGAAAAAAATAAATAAATATACAAATGAAAAAATGAACTACTTACCAGTCACTTACCAGGGACAAATAACACCTCCTCCCCACCCAGCCTCGAATCCCCACCTAGCTTCAAATTCCTAAACTCACTCTTCGCTGTGTCTCACTCTTTGCTGTGAATCACTCTTCGCTGTGTCTCACTCTTTGCTGTGTCTCACTCTGGCTCACTGGAAGAGTTAAAGTTGCTCTTTTTAAATTGGCCCAAGTTGACTCCCCCCCTGCCTGCTTTTAGATCAAAGTAGCTTCAGGTGACTGACACTTAACTGCCAACCAGTTATGTGAGTGGGTGGGGCAGCCCCTCGTTAACCTTTACTGCACAATTCTAGATTGATTTAAATTCCTGAAATTTAATAAGGAACAGTCTTACCAATTCAATTCCCACCTAGCTTCAAATTCCCAAACTCACTCTTCGCTGTGTCTCACTCTGGCTGTGTCTTCTCTAGCTCATTGGGAGAACTTTACTTTTTTTTAAATAAATTTAGAGTATCCAATTAATTATTTCCAATTAAGGGGCAATTTAACGCGGCCAATCCTACCCTGCACACCTTTGGGTTGTGGGGGTGAAACCCATGCATGCACGGGGAGAATGTGCATACTCCACACGGACACTGACCCAGAGCATGAATCGAACCTGGGACCTCAGCGTCATGAGGCAGCAGTTGTTCAAAACCTATGGAATCTTCTGGCTATTTTCTCTGAGCAAGTATCTGGAATCTCAAACTTTGCCCGTAACCAAAAGATTATTGGTCCCAAAATGATCTTGTCTAATAGCTGGGGTCTAATCTCAGATAATGACAATTTATATCGGGCTTTTCCTGAATACCAGACATCTCAAAGAGATTTTTGACCAATTAAGTATTTTTTGAAATGTAGTCACTGGTGTATAAGAAATAAGGACTTTTACCCATGGACGGATAGATGAGTGTTTTGACACATGGGAAGTCCACCTTGTGAACTCTGGTGGGCTTCCTGGAAACCTGTGGGAAGGGCCCTCCTATCTATGCACTCTGAGACCGAAACATTGAGCCACAGCACTGTGGTTGACTTTTAGCTGCCCTCTGAAATGCTCAGCAAGCCATTCAGTTCAAGGGCCATAGGGATGGTCAACAAATGCTGGCCTTGCATTCCATGAAATATAATCTGAGGGTGACCATTTTCAAAAATTATAGCTTTTGATGAACTAATGCAATCCTCTCGATCCTCCTTAGAAAACAGTGTGTTTATTGTGTCTGCATTGTCTGGAAAGCTGGATAAGAGGGCGCTATTGTGTTTGGCTATTGACAAATTGCAAGAGAAAGACACTAATTTCTACCTAAATTAATTAATTTAATTTTCTATTTTAAATAAGAGCTGATGGATAAAGAAAGTTACAGCTTAACATTCCTTTCAGCAGATGCTACTATCAGTACCATTGCTAAACACGAGGTATTGGAATATGAATTCTAAGTGAGAACCACAAATGACAAGTGTTTATCAGATTGATGCTATTTTCATTGACAGTACAGGACAAATATTAAGCAGGGAACATTTATAACATTTAAAAAAATAAAGATTTATGATCTAAAATTATGCATTAATGTTCTGGTTTAGCTGGTTTAGCTGACTGAGCTAAGGGGCTGGTTTAGCCCACTGAGCTAAATTGCTGGCTTTTAAAGCAGACCAAGCTGGCCAGCAGCACGATTCAATTCCCGTACCAGCCTCCCCGGACAGGTGCCGGAATGTGGCGACTAGGGGCTTTTCACAGTAACTTCATTGAAGCCTACTCGTGACAATAAGTGATTTTCATTTTTTCATTTCATTTTTCTCCCTTTCAAGATAATCTTTGCTTGGTGATGATGCGAATATTCCACAAAGTGGATTCCAGGTGCTGCGCAAAGCATCAAATGCACTGCAGGGGTTCCGGCTGATTACAATGGTGAACTCACTCATTAAAAGCAAGCCCTGTACAGTCCTAATGGATGTGACTTGGTGCTGCAATACAAAAGGAGCACTGCACTGTCAGAGGTGCTGACCAGTGGGTGAGACCTTAAATTGTGGCCCTGAATGCCCTCTCAGGAGGTATAAAAGATCTCAATAGCACTATTTCAATATAAAGCAGGGGAATTAGAAACAAAGAAAGGTCTATGGGACATGCCTCCAGGAAACTGTAGACATATACACCAAATCCCCTCTCATCATCTATGCCTTTCAGAACTCTAGACCTGGATTCTTGCAATGGTGGTGAGTCTCGCCTTCATTGTAAAAATGGCAGAAGAGGCCATAAATTGGAAGCCCTGCGCCAAGACATGGCGTTGAACATTTTTGTGAGTCACGTTTCACAGTATGCATATATTGCAGAGGCAGCTGTTCCTATAAATCAGCAACTGTGTCCAATCATTATATTTTGTTGACCCAGATTAGATTTGGTAAGATTAGAATCTGAATTTTGTGGGAGTCCATTGGAGAGGTAGGGTATCCCCTTTGGATTTGATTGTGGGCCACCCTTGGTGGAGGTCAAATGCCCATTGGGGGAGGTCAGGTGCACCTTGGAATGATTAAAATTGGCATAAAAGCGCATAAGAAGTGTAAAGATTCACTACCTGTCATTCTCATTGAACTGTCAAAAGTCTCCAAGTGTCCAAAGGCAAATGTCAAGCTGCCAAGGCATGTAAAACACCTTCCCTTTAAATCTTCGAAAATGAAAGTTTGGAGTGTTTTAAAAATCATTGTTTGCTATTTCCGAAATATTGAAATCAGAGCAAAATGCTATTTGGCTGACAGTCATGCATTATCCAATTGGATAATGTATATTTATGCTTTCCAACGGGCAGAAGAAGGTATTGTGTCACAATTCGGATGTGTTGGCTGACCAAAGGCTGGAGTCTGAAGGAAAGTCATATGACGGAACCATCGGGATTACAGTTAATCACAGTAACTCCAAAGGCTTCACATCTTTGACAATTCCCCTTGGATCCCATGCACTCTTCATATATTGAGGGACATTGGCAAAAGCCTTGCTAAAATTGCAGTGGCTACATCAAGACGTGTTATCCTAATTTACCTACCCTGTGTCCTCCTCAAAAAAATATAATGGTCAATATTTTTCCCTCCACCAACATCACTTAAAAAAATTGATCCGATCATTTAACACATTGTTGTTTGTGGGAGCTTGCTGTGCATAAATTCAACTGCAAACTTTCCGACATTACAACAGTGATTCATTTAGGGTTGCCAACCCTCCAGGATTGACCTGGGGTCTCCAGGAATTGAAGATCCACCTTCAAGGACACAGTTGTGTGCAATACCGGAGAGAAAATAAAATCATCTGGACATTAAAGAAGATTATTCTTTTCTCACTTTCTCTTCACCAGATGTAAAAACATTGAAAATGGAACGGGTGGGTTGTGGCTGTTTGGCTGGCAGCCAATCATCATCCAATTAATTGGGCGAGGCGTCTTTGTTGCTTTCCAATTGTATCACAATTTGGATGTGCTGTTGGACTAATGGCTGGATCATTGTCCTGTGATGAAACATCCAGGAATACTTTTAATCACAGTTGGCAACTCCAGTGACTATACTTCCAAAGTAGTTAAAAGCAAATTATTGCGGATGCTGAAATCTGAAACGAAAACAGAAAATGCTGGACAATCTCAGCACGTCTGTGGTTCGAGTCTGGATGACTCTGTCAACACTTTGACAAAATAGTTCATTGGCTGCAGAGAGTTGGGGTTCGCAAGGCTGAGAAAGGCACAGTACAAATGCCAGTTTTTCCTCTTTAACCTGTCATGTGATAGTATCTTTAAGAAATGGGTGTTTATAAATGGGTGTGTATATAAGTATCTGTAGTGAGAGTACCTTCAAGAAATGGGTGTTTATTACTGCAGTGATGTCAGAGAGTCGGTGGAGCTCGGCTGTCTGTCAGCTTTTTACTTTCATTTTAGGCTGTTTGCTGCAGGGTGTGTTTTAGTTTTGTTTTCAGAGCTGGATAGCTGCAGTCACAGCCAGAAGGTGTATTAGAGTCTCTCTCTGTATTCTAAAGACTGTAAATTGATCCTGGTGATTTAAAACGAGTAACAGTAGTGACTTTAACCTGATGTGCTTCTGGTAAAAGGTGTTTTAAGTCTTATGGATGTTAAAAGGAAAGCTTAAAGGATTACTTAGCGTTGTATTCTTTGGGGGTTGTATTTGAATTAATGGTTGCTAAGATGTTCACTGTATGTTTTAAAAAGGTTAACTTGAGTTCATAGAATTAACATTGTTATGCTTTAAAAAATACTTTTCCATTTCTGCTGTACCACACCTGTAGAGTGGGCTGTGAAATGAATGAAATGAAATCACTTATTGTCACAAGTAGGCTTCAAATGAAGTTACTGTGAAAAGCCCCTAGTCGCCACATTCCGGTGCCTGTTCGGGAGGCTGGTACAGGAATTGAACCGTGCTGCTGGCCTGCCTTGGTCTGCCTTCAAAGCCAGCGATTTATCCCTGTGCTAAACCAGCCCCTGTGTGCTCCCCATACCACAATCTAGTTGTGGGTCAGGTGAACTCCATGATACACTTTGGGGTTCTCTGTGCGGAGTCTCCACACCCTCCCCGTGTGTGCGTGGGTTTCCTCCGGGTGCTCCGGTTTCCTCCCACAGTCCAAAGATGTGCAGGTTAGGTGGATTGGCCATGATAAATTGCTCTTAGTGTCCAAAATTGCCCTTAGTGTTGAGTGGGGTTACTGGGTTATGGGGATAGGGTGGAGGTGTTGACCTTGGGTCGGGAGCTCTTTCCAAGAACCAATGCAAACTCGATGGGCCGAATGGCCTCCTTCTGCGCTGTAAATTCTATGAAACCCTGGCCCATCACAAACCTAACCATTTGTCATTTTGAGTGAGTTAATGGATTGGGCGGTATAGGTGTCAGGATTTTTTAAAATACATATATAAGGTGAGGTTCCACCAGTTAAAGATTCGGCGGAGCGGGCTGTTGGGAAAAGTGGGAGCGGCCATGTGTACATCAATCATCCTTTGTCCCGGAGACTCTTACTGGCGAGCAGCCCCTGTGGGAATGCACCTTCCTTCTAAAATGATCATGTTCCTGATGTGCGTTGCGGTTCCGTTCCAAATTTAGTGAGGGAGCCACCCACTGGTGGGCGGAATCCCAAACATAGCCTCAGCTGGTTAAACTTTGCATCTGCTCACGACATGGAAAACAGACCAATTGAGTTTCTCCACTTCCTCAATACAGGCGATTGAGCAATACAGCCTTTAATGTCCCACACAGGACCCCTCCCGCACATTAGCAGGAATCTCCCTGCCGCTTACACCCCCAGTTTTAATACCTGCATAAAACAATCAACTCTTTGATCTCACCCTCCGACCACCAGTTTTTTTCAGAAGCATTTTTTACTGTCATTTTCTTTGTTGTGCCTTTCTCAGTGTCACCTCCTACGGCGACCTTTCTACTAATTCTGGTGGCACTTTTGTCGCCTTTTACTCTTTTAGCCAGCCGAATACTACCAGATCTCTCTACTATTGTCGTTGGTCTTAATACATTTGCCTACATTGTCTCTCTCTCTCGTTAACAGAGCCTCTGATTTGCTGTGTTCAACTTTCCTCAGCCACCTCCCCCGGGCTACAAAGCAAGACCTTCATTTAGACTGAAGAGGGCGACAGTTAAAGGCGAATTTTGCTCATTGTCTGCCGAAGAAAAATAAAATTGGCGGAGAGGAATGGGTGTTTTTCTTTTGTGTGCCCTCTCCCAGCACTGTGACATGACATGTTCAGGCAGACCCATGGTTTCTGTTCGCATATTCTGCGGTTTCCAACCGGAAAATGTGCCTGAGCACGAGTTCCTGAAAGGTTTAACAGGGCAGGTCTGAACCTGACCTGCTCCCCTATTCGAAAGGGATTTGACAAGTGTTTCCAGCCTTTAAAAAAACCAAGATTTATAATTATTTCCTTCAAAACCCTGTGTCACTGAATCACGGGCCGATCGAAAAAGCTAGGGTTTTACAGGTAGACTTATCACAAGTGGCTTTACTAGGAGTGAATGAGTAAGTTTCCCTTTCAGCTGGAAGAACTGCGCACAAGCACTCGCTAGTGTCAAAGAGGGGAAATGACATAGAAACCACCTTGTTGAACGATCTGGAGGTAATTAAGTACATTAGTATCACAACGGGAACTCGGGTGTACTAGCTTCCACAGTCACAGTGCACTTGCTGCAGACTCTCCGATATTCTGCCGAGCCCCGAACCCATATCAGAGCCCATGTGCGTGTGATATGACCAAAATTAAAGCAAAATACTGCTTCTCCAGAAAGGTCAATCGGACTCGAAATGTTGCCTCTGTTTCGGATGAGCAGCTGAGTCTATCCGGCATTTGCTGTTTTTATTTTGCGAGATTGCTGATAGCAAGGCTGAGTTCACCCAGAGCGGTGGTGGAAGTGAATCCCTCTCCGCAAAGGGCTTCGAGTTGGAAGAAGGGTCACATTTGCAGCCAAAAAGAAAATGCTGGAAAATCCCAGCAGGGAAAGAAAAGAGCTAACGTTTCAAGAGTCTAGATGACCCTTTGTCAAAGCACATTTGCAGGGTCTGTGATACTGAGTAGAGACTGTGGTTTGTCTCATGCGTGCGTCGGCGGACAAGGGGAAAGAAAGGGTTTTTTTTTTCCTTTTGGAGGTTGCAACATTTGGGTATTAACGTGGAAAGCTGGGCACAGGCAGAGAGAAACATGACCTTCCTCCGCTGCTGGCTGGTCATGAATTGGGAAATGAGCAGCCAGTTCCCGGAGCTGGAGTGACAGGTTTATGTTAATAAGGCGGCTCCCTATCAGCCAATGAACATCCCGTAGCGGTTGCGTCACAATGGAAGGGCGGCCAATCAGCGGCGGGCAGAGGCGGGATTGGCTGTCGGCTGTCATTGACAGAGCGCTTGGAGGGGAGCGCTGTTTGTAGTTCACAGCTTCCTCCCCAGCCCGGTGCAGGCTGAGCTTCTGGACTACACACTCCAGCAGCCTCTGGAAGCAGAGGGAGAGAAACAGACGGGCTGCTTGTGTCTCCATCCAGGGCTGTTCCAAAAAGCGCCCCGTGCTCTTTCAGATGTTATATCAGGAGGTGCGCACACCCTGAACACAGACGGTCGCGGGTGAGCATCCAGCACTAGGCAGGCAGGGAGAGAGAAGGTAGCCAGATCGGAGTTTTTGTTTTGTGCGGACGGAGCCGAGCACATCACCTTCCACTTTTAACCGGCGGCTTGTCATCTGCAACCCGGCGAGATTCCATTATTATTGCTCCTATTATTTTTTTTTCAAACCCCTTCCAAATCCACGTCAATGAAGGAGAGAAGACCAAGCCAGAAACTCGCTAAAAACGCAATGGATAATCAGACCGTCAAGTGTAAAATAGTTGTGGTTGGAGACAGCCAGTGTGGAAAAACCGCTTTGCTGCACGTTTTTGCTAAGGATTGTTTCCCAGAGGTATGTACTGGATCTGATTGAGTGTCTGTGATATAATTAATGCTCGGGTGATTTTTTTAAAACTTAAGAATCCCACACTTTTAAAAATCGTTTTTATTATACTTTTCACACCCGTGCCCTTAATCCACTTCCACACTGTTTGGGATTCATTTCTAAATTATTTCACGGCAGCCTTTTGTTTTGGTTCCTGTTAATCTTTTTAACACGTGCGCTTCTTTCAAACACAATTTTGTCTCTTTTTCTCACATTTATAATGCCTTCTTGGTGTAATTTATTCTTCCTTCTTTTGTATCCAGAGCTATGTGCCCACGGTGTTTGAAAACTATACAGCCAGCTTTGAGATTGAGACACAAAGGATAGAGTTGAGCCTCTGGGATACTTCAGGTAAGGAAGATCCTTGCTCCGGGAATGTTCACTTCCATCCTCCAAGCCAGCGCATTTTCCAGCACTTCAGTGGGGAAATCAGCCTTCTCTTATTCGGCAGCAACTTGGGCAATCACCTTTTCAGTTTAACTGTCAAAAAAAAAACAAATGGTTTAATTCACTAATTGCTACTCTGGCTGCTGGTTGAGAGGGAGGTTTGGGAAGACGAGTAATCAGCCAAAGAGGACATTTCAAACACTAATTTTAAACCCCCTAAACTCAACACAATGGGCTAATTTTTGTGTTTTAGAGGAATTGTTCGGGAATTCACAGAATAATCGGCCGTATTGCTCACACACACCAGCATCTCTCGGCTTCCCAGGCCGATGGGGCAGATTTGCTTTCTGATAGCGAGAAGTTTAATCCAAGTGTTGCCCGCCCAGAAGTGGGGGCGTTATTCCAGCCGCGCCGGCTGCAGTTGTCTAGGTTTCAAATCAATGGCTTTGGGAGCTGGGGAATGTGCTTTTCCGTTCCTTGCTGGGGTTCAATCACTGATGTATCCATAATGTATCCAAGGGTAGTCCAGCTTCAACGGGAGGGAGGGATGGGCTACACTGGAGAGGTGCTTTATTTTTTAAGAGACTTGGGAATGTTTATATAAATACATTCTGATGGCGTGTTCTTGCACATAAACACGAATAGGTTCACTGATACAAGGATTTAATTGTATCTCGGTGTACTGAAATCAGCACCCCCCCCCCCCCCCCAGTACACAGGATTTATATATAAAATTTCTTGTATATATATATGATGTACATATTATAATCGCTGGATTACATTTCATCCAATAATTGAATTACATTTTGGAAGATTGTTGACACGGATGGGAATAGTCCAACCTCAGTATGCGGTTTGGCAGTAAACTGTCTGAAAAGCCACAGCGTCCGAGCATTGAGGCGCACCAAAGTCGCCCGAGGAGCGGTGATAACTGCCCTGATTACCACCAGAGGAGTTTGGCTGCTTGCAGAGGCTTGTGCCAGCCAGCCGTGGCTGCAAATGTGATCTAACGGTGCTGGAATTTTCCCTTCCCAGACTGGTATGTCAGGAATTGCGTTGACAAGCCATCAAGAAGTGTCTGGAGCCCAAATCTCGAGCCTCTCTCGGCAAGAGGCAGAGTGAAGAGAAATGTCGCCCCCTAGACAAACGAGTTGTCATTTGGACTCTCGCCTCTCTGCACAATGCGGGCCCCACAAAGGAGATTTAACTCCAGAACTCGCATTTTCACCACACTTGGTCCCTACTCCAAAGACAGAATTGTATACCGTACAATTTGTTCATTAGATTTCTGATTTTTTTTTTTGCCCTCAACATTTCAAGACTCCCACTGGATGAACACATTTTGTACCCATTACACTGGATCCGTTTTGAACAAAGCACTAAACATTTTTGTAAATATGCCTGCCTGTTATTAAGATATTGGAATTCAGACTGTTGTGACAAATTATATTGAAGGGCACACAGCTTGAACCAAATATGATTAAAATTGTCTTCCTCAAAATAGTCTCTTTTGTAAGTTATGCAGAACTAACTACATATGTTGCCTCTTGATTAAAAGGTATCTAACAACTAACTTGTGTGGAGATAATTCAGAAGGACATTTGGCTAAAAATAAATCTAGTACTACTATAATGAGGTGCCAAGGAGACTTCCATCTTGGCACTCTGATATTCCAAATGTTAGAAAAAATAAATGTGCTGCATTAAAATACTAAATTGAGTGCTTAGATTTTAGTGTCCTCCCTATTGGAACAGAGAGCACTTATTAAAATAGGGTGGATTTAAAGAGCTGTTTTACTTGTTTTAAAGCCGATTGTATAATCACCCTCATCAAAGTGTTATTTTTCTTCAAGGAGTGACAAGCTGGGAATATCAATGACTTGGTTATCCTTCAACTGCACTCAAAATAATCAGAGTTCTTCCAGATTATATTCAAGATGTAATTGGCTGAATTCTCTTGCTCCTTACCTGCAATACTCTGTTGGGCCACAGTGTTGCCCACCATGGGCCAGTTAGTTACTTGTCCCTCACCGTGCTGGGCCACTAAATTAGCTATGTAATTCATAACACCGTGAGCATTCCCCACTGGATTGAAGCAAAGGCTTTTGAACAGATTGAAACCTTGGATGGATTGCTTTTAGGACACTTTCTTTCTAATGCCAAAGCAAAGGCTTTACCAGGAGGCAAGAATTCTCCAGAATCACAAGACTTCTGCATTCCTGCTTAAATTCAGATAAAAATTGACAATGGATTGTCACTCAAAAGCAATACCAATAAATTTCAGAGCTCCAGCACGGATAATGAAATTGGTCCATTTGTTGTCAAATGAAGCATTCCTTCATGTAAATACACCTGCACTATGATTCGTAATTGGAAAATAACCCCCTCATGGAACAGGACACATTTTCCTAAATTGCTGTGAAGCTTGTAATTAATTCATATTTGTTTAAATTTTTTATCACCTAATGAGAATCCAATATGCAACAGGATTTCCTGAGTCTCAGAAATATTTGAGAAGTTTAATGTCTGTGGTGTGCTAATGAACCCAAAGATTTTATAATGAGACTTTTGCATAAATTGGCAATATAAATGATTCCATTACGAGAATCACGAGCTGTTGTTTCCCAAACCTTTGCAACTAATCTTATTAGTTCTTGCCACAATTTGTAATCATTACATGACCTCTTTGTTCCCGGGAAAAAATAGACAATGATCGATTTAATAACAATATTTGTACCTTGGAACATAGGATTATCATTTTACTCTGGAAATTGTAGAGAAATTCTCATTATGTATGTCTATGATTCCAAATGGTGTGCACATTAGACATACTGAATAGAGCATTGGGATAGTATTGCAAAACACTCTTACCCAGCAACCCAAATACGTCTATTTTTTGTCTGAGTATAATGTTGTTGAAAAATATAGCCATGGTTCCAGAAATAAAACTTTGGCTAGAAACTATCTAATGGGATATGTGTAACATTTTTGAAACTGATACTTGCAACAGGAATTGAAATTTATATGGAAAAACTATTGACTTGGTGAGTTCAGTGGCTGCAGCTAATTACTTTTGGAAAAGAAGTTCAAAGATTCTGTTCCTGTCAAGATAAACTTATCACACAGACAGAGGGCAGTCGTTTGATCACTTATCTTGTCTTAACTAGATCCAATCCAAATCAATATTCTCTTATCCAGTCCTCCGGCAGGGAGATATTTGAAGAACACATGAGCCCTATTCTATCTGATCTTGAATAGGGTGACTACTTTGTAGATGATGGGGTCTGCAGAAGATGCTTTGATCTTCAATCCTCTCCAGTAATTAGCCAGTGTGTATCATCAGACGTTTTTAATTTTAACTGCTTAAATTAATGTTTTTATGTGCCTTTGGAAATGGATTACACTAAAATGGTGTGCATAATGCCTGCGTGATCACTTAAGGTAGTTTGGGAACCTTCAATACTTGATAATGTATAGCTGTTCGACCACTTTCATCAATATTGACTCTAATTCTCCACAGCAATGTTTCACACACTGCTTTGCAGGGAACAGATGCTTGGGCTCATTTGCCTCAAACAAACTACAACTCCTGTACTGATTGTATTTCACTCAAATTGGTTTAAACAAATTTATTATGCTTGCACGCTGATAACTAGCCACTCTCAGTTAATGGCTAGGCACTATTCAATAGCCTGCCTTATGCAACATTGCATTTTCCTGCAAAAGTTGAGAGAGGCAGTTATATAAATATGCTAGCATGAATTGCATAAGTTGCATTTGAAGCTCTGGGCAAATGAGAAGTTGCGAAATAATTGAATTTCTATCATGGACTATTAGACCCAATGACGTGGTATCGTCTCATTTCAGTGTGGCTGTAATCTTAAGTAAACTTAGAGTGAAGGTTATCTATTGATGACAAAGCCTGTGTGGACTATTGGATTAAAACCTCTTTCGTTCTCTTTCCCCCCCCCCCCCCCCCTTCACACACATACACTAATCTATGGTAGGACAGTTGGTGAAACTTCAATTCACAGTTACAACTTTATATTTGCTTTTCTGCAACTTATTGCTTGGCCATAATTTCTATGTTATGCTTCACGAGTTGATAGCTGAAAATGCTCCCTGTGCCTTAAATATGTGGGAGGAGATGGTTTTGAACAATTTTCACTGATGTCCCAGGTGAGAGAAACATTGAACTTCTATTAGCTGAACTACTGCATTGCATTTTATATTACAAGCTCCGAAAGCTAGTGTTTGAAACAAACCTGTTGGACTTTAACCTGGTGTTGTAAGACTTCTTACTGTGCTCAACCCAGTCCAACGCCGGCATCTCCACAGCATGGCTTCTTTTGATCATCAGTGAATATTTTTCAACCCCCCCCCCAGCTCCTCGAGTAGCTTTAAGAAATAAATAAGTATTATTTTGCTTGAACAGACCTGTAATTTGATTAAACACATCACCGTAGGCTCCTTTCTTCTGCCACTAAATAGTCTTTCAAGAATTTGAACCTCGCCAGTTCCCCCTCACCTGACTTCAAGAATTTAGCTTGAAGAGCAAAGCTGACAAAAGGAACGGAGAGATTATAAAGTATCAGTGCAGTCCAATATTCCTTGGATTATTTTGAGTCCCCATTTTATTTTCTTGCTGAAGGCATTTACAGCAGCCATGTGCAACTGTGTTAAATGCTATTCTCGGGTGATTAGTCTGAAAGATCGGGCAATATTTTCATTGTATTGTTTAATTTCACACGGGAACATCTGCGAAGTTTCGGAGTAAATTAGCTTTTGCTTCACTGGGGAAATTCTAATAAAATTGCATCCAGCTGGCGGGATTGGATTAATTACTGAAGGGAAAAATATAGATCTGTGAAATACATTTAAATGTTGAACGAGGTAAAGCAATGTAAGTATTAAGCCAGAATGAAAAATAAGGGGCGAAATTCTCCGACCCCCACGACGGGTCGGAGAATAGCGGGAGGGCCTTCCCGACATTTTTCCCGCCCTCCCGCTATTCTCCCCCGCCCAACTCCCGATCCGAATCGCTGATGCCATTTTTTTACGGCCGGCAGCGATTCACAGCTGTTCGATGGGCCGAAGTCCCAGCCCTTTACGCCGTTTTTACGAACGGCAAACACACCTGGTCTGGCCGTTCGTAAAAACGGCGTCACAAACTCGCTTTTCATAACCATGGCACCGATTGGCACGGCAGTACCACGGCCGTGCCAAGGGTGCCATGGGCCCGCGATCGGTGGGCACCGATCGCGGGCAGCGGGCCCGATGCCCGCGCACTCTTTCTCCTTCCGCTGCCCCGCAGTATCCATTTGCGGGGCGGCTGAGGGGCAACCCGGCCCGCGCATGCGCGGGTTTCGCGCAAATACGCGATGACGTCATCCGCGCATGCGCGGGTTGGAGTCTTCCAATCCGCGCATGCGCGGCTGACGTAATATGATGCGTCAGCCGGCGCTAACTCCGGCAAGCAGGCTTAACGATATTCGTTAAGCCCGTCATGCCGGAGCCTACGGCGTCGGGCTGCTAGCCCCGACCGGGGACCAGAATCGGTTCCCGGTCGGGAAGGGGCGCGCTGGCGTCAAACCCGCCCGGGTTTGACGCCAGCTTTACGATTTCTCCCGTTTTGGGAGAATCGCGCCCAAGAGATCTCACTCCAGATCATATTTTGCCAGTGTTCGAGAATGGAACGCCAATTTTTACCATATTTTTGAGTGCCAGGCTGAGACTGAAAAATTGCACAGACCAGTATTCTTAGCAGATCTTGGCTGGAATTTTCCAGTTGTTGTGACTCACTTTTCCTGCTGGCGCGTGGTTACAAAGGGAAACCCCATTGGCAAAGAGCGGGAAGATAGAATCCCGCCGCCAGCGAATGGCGCACGGCTGTGGAAATCGCGGCTGGGGGATGAGACAATCCAGACCCTTAAGTCTCTGAGGGAGAGATAAATGAGAGGGCAGGGTTTACGCCGTCACTCTGGTGGGATGGGGACTGATGAACCGGCACCTCGCTCCACCGAGATCAGTACTGAAGTTTAACTTTTTCCTCCCACCCACCACTCCTTTCACTTCGCCTCTGGGGTATCAGAGATTCCCCACTACCACCAATGTGGTAACTAGGCATGCCTCCAGCCCATAGGCTCCCATGAGGTCCTGTCCTCTGGCTCTGCTTGGCACAGTACCTGCCCCGCAGTGCTGACCTGTGCCAGGGCACCTATGAATATTCAGTGGGGGGGGGGGGGGGGCTGGCTAGTCATATTTAATTTGATTAAAATCTATTAAAATGAGGTTCTCACCCTTTGCTGGCATGAACCTCATGATGGCAATGCCGCAGGGTGGGAAAAATTGGAAAATGTGAAATCTCCAGAGCGAATAGAGTTTCCTGGTTCTCCGGATTTTCCGCCCATGTTACTGTTCTCTCCAACGATCGTGGGCCGCAAACCGACCCCGGAGTATTTTTTTTTTTCCAGAGAATGTCACGTAGATGCAGGTGGTTGATACACAGGTGCTTGCCCACCTCATTGTATCAGGACTAATTGTGTCATTTGGAATACCCAGCGAAAAGCTCACGGGTATTGACATCACTACAGCAATGCCC
This sequence comes from Scyliorhinus canicula, assembly GCF_902713615.1. NCBI lineage: Eukaryota > Metazoa > Chordata > Chondrichthyes > Carcharhiniformes > Scyliorhinidae > Scyliorhinus > Scyliorhinus canicula. The sequence continues at coordinate 261,338,711 of NC_052147.1, read as the reverse complement.
ATTCCCATAAAAATGGACATGTGACTGGATTCACGGATGTGAGAGGCTCCTGATCAGTGGTACTCTTCTTATTTGAGTGATATTCACCAGTGTAGAAGATGATTCTCATGGCTAAGGGCCATTTACTTGCCAGTGGTTAGCATTCTGATACATAGAATGTATCTTTCTCTTTCTCTACTCCTCATGCTCGAATATACCAATACAACAGAAGTTCAGTTTCCACAGCCACTGGTCCAGTAAAGATTACAGGAAAGGAAGACTGACTTAGAAACAAAATGTAACTGAAGCAGTGCATTCAACTAGACTGTCTAGCCAACTGGATGAGGGAGATGATGCCTTGACACTCTACCAGCGCACGTTTCAGATCCTCAGTTACATTGATTGATGGGTATTGCAAATGTAAACTGCAGTGCAAGGCACAGCAGTATTTATCAGGAAGCAAATGGAGAATAAAAACCCTGTAAAATGGGAAGGCAGATCAATCAGACACCCCTGTCAACAGCTAATAACTTGCCTCTCATTTTAATGTACTTTCTAGGACCAATAAATTAAGCTGATCCTTTATGCTGAAGTGATACTAGGCTTTCAGAGCCTGACTTCACTGTCATTGCAGACGTTTCATCCTTCATCCATCCAGCACTTCAACAAAGGGCAATGTTAATACCACACTCATTCCTCTTGTAAATTAACCCTCTTTATCAAATTTAATGAAATCACTTTATTGGACGAATGATAAAATATTTTTAGTCATATAATGAAAGTACAGTTTTGACAGAATTCCAAGAAGTGTACACAATTCCGAGCTGAAATAATTATTTAAACAAAATAATGGCAGAACCAATTTTCACAATTTGACAGAAGCGGCAGGGTTGGATTAGAAAACAGATTCTTGACTGATTTTTTCATTGGTGTACTAACTGAGGGCAGTAAGTTAGATCAGCTAAGTTGATTGGTCAGAGCACATAGTAAACTTGTATATAAGCTGTTAGCTCTGGTGCTTAACTCCATAGAACATGCAGAGTGCTATTATTAAAATAGCAGTTGAATATTCTTTATTATTGGAATACTCAGTAACTGGTTAAGGACTGGATCAAGCTAGCTGCTATTCAGGGGGTTGCCAGCAAGCCCATGATCCATGGACCTATTTTCATCAAGTTCCTTAGGCTACCAAACTTTGCATTCCTTCCTATTCATTACTCACCATTCTTGACGTAAAATATGTTCGTTGCAACCTGCAATTAAAATGTATTCTTTTTACAACAGAAGGCCATTGTGTGCTATGTGCCATTCCGGCTGCACAGTACCTAAAATAAGAGAAAGCCACCATGATTATGTCCATTTTATGGTTTAGGATGGGGGACATATTCAGCTTTTAGCTTTTCAAAAACAAAAAGTACTTTAAATGTGATTTGCTTATTTTAGTTACTACATAGCACTTTTGCTGAATAAAGGTTCAATGATGATATTCTTTCCTCTGCATCAAACTGCACCCCAGAGACTTCGACACACCATCAAGGCTGACATTTCAGAGCCATACTGAGGAAGTGTTGATACTCAAAAGAGGTGAAGGAAGAGATGCCAATATTCGTGTAAAACATTTTAACAGAGTAAAATTTCCCAACGCTTAGTGGCTAGATGCTGAATGCTTAGGCACTAGTAGTGGAGTGACTTTTAAGTAATCAGCGATGCACAAGAGGTCAGACTTGGAGGATTGCAGAGATTGTGGTGTGGGGAGATATGGCTGTGGAGGGATTTGAGGGAAGGATGGGAGCTTTATAACTTGAGCTGTTCTCAGGTGAGAATGAATGGGTGAGTGATACTTTTGCATTATGTATGGTGAAAGATGGGAGGCCAACCAGGAGATAATTTGGATAGTCAAATCTTTAGGTTACAAAGGTGTGAGCAGATGTAAAAGGTTCCATTGTGCTATTCAGTGGAGAGAAAGGGAGTCCTTCTGTGCCGAGCTCAACATTTGTCCCTCTGCTAACATCGCTAATGCAGGTTGCCTATTCATTTATCTTGACTTTGGTCGGATCATGCTGTGCTCAAATTAGTTGCCATCTCTGCCTGCACTAAAGCTAAGCTGCCAACTCTGGAGGTATTCTTTGAGGTTTGATCATGTGATGTCTGCAAACATCACTATTTCATCTAGCTTGGCCTGTTGTTGCTTGCCTGAGCACCGGCTTTCTCAACACCACTGCTGTATAGAGAAGGTCTGAGAACCAAGAAGTGAGGGAAAACAAGGTGTGTGCATATGTGTGTATGTGGAGCGGGGGTGTAGTGATGTCACTGAGATAGGAGGCTTCTCGTGCCGTGCTGCCCTGCTGTCAGAAATCTAAAGGCAACAATTCTCCCAGGTTGGGAGCAGCAGTGCACAATGATTCATGCCCCAATCTGGAAGTCTCCTTGGGAATTCGGAGCCAATGATTTACATTTCAAAAGTACTTTGTTATCTGTTAAGGGATTTTGGAAGGCTGTGAAGATGTGAAAGATGATATATAAATGCAAGAACATTCTTTGTGCTTTAGTACCAGTATTGCATCCGGTAACAAAGTAGAGGTATCATTCTTTAAATAGCATGAATTTGATGAGCTGATTTCAGCATCATTTGCGTATTTGACAATGTGCTGATTAAATAGTCTGACAATCACATTTTCAATTGTTTAACACCATTTTTGGCATACCTGACTTTGCTGCCTTCAGGGTCCAAGCGCGCTGTTCACCTGAGCTGTCTGCATGTTACTTCTTTAAATTGCTGTGCTTAAAATGAGTTGTCTGGGGAATTCTGGAGTTACTTTCATGAAGGCTGCTGAAATAACGAATGTCAAAGATGAGCAGATGAGGTTTTGCTTGTTATGTTGTGCTTTGCATAAAGACTTTGCATATGACTGACCGTTTGGATCTGTTTTGTGTCCAGGATCTCCCTACTACGATAATGTCCGGCCGCTTTCCTACCCGGATTCTGACGCCGTTTTGATTTGTTTCGATATAAGTCGCCCAGAGACCCTTGACAGTGTGCTTAAGAAGGTAGGTGCACCAAAGATCATATTCCACTTCAACACAAAACATTTTGATCGAGAGGAGAAATTAATTGTCCGAAAGGAACATAAGTTGTATTCCATCATGTAGTTGTCATATTGTGTCGAAGAATCGCACTCGCACTCTTTTTGTGCCTTGTTCCCTTAAGTGGTGCCTAGCCCAGAGTGAGGCACCTCAACCACTTTCACTTCAAAATCCTCGGTTCACCAACTTGTTTTCTCTTTACTTTTGTTCAGCAAGTTAGTCATGTGAGAAATATACCTTTTTTGGTATCCTACTTGGCATTGTTTTCTTTTTTTTAAATTTAGAGTACACAATTCATTTTTTCCAATTAAGGGGCAATTTAGTATGGCCAATCTACCTAGCCTGCACATCTCTTGGGTTGTGGGGACGAAACCCACGCAAACATGGGGAGAGTGTACAAACTCCACGCGACAGTGACCCAGAGCCAGGATCGAACCTTGGACCTCGGCGCCGTGAGACTGCAAGGCTAACCCACTGCGCCACTATGCTACCCTCTATTTGGCATTGTTTATTAAATACAGTATTGTACGGGCAAGTTGGAACATTTTCTGAAAATGTATTGGGAACATACAGTACTGTCTTTTTGGTGAACACATTTGCTTCAGCTTCAAAGACGTTCTTGTTAAATAATTTCTGCTCTGATATCCTAACTTGTCAATGACATCATAGATTGCGATGTGGTTGGCACTCCCTGGAAATGTGTTCACCACCGAGGTGCATAATGACATCAGTATAATTTCAACACAGCAGTGCTTGAATCTCAAGGTAGCTCAGTTTTGGAAACATAAAACAATGGAATCAAAAAGATTCTGAAGGGTGAAGAACACCTTTTAAGATGATGTGCAAATTCTTCACAATGAGTGCTGTGCCTGAAGATATTTCATTCTCGCTCACTTTTAACAATTTAAATGCTGACCCTATTTAGGTTTTGGCTTTTCTGTATTTAATTTTGGTGTCGTATTACAGCCAATTGCAAATCATTATCTGCCCTTTTTTGCAAGAAACCAACAATATTAACAAATGCAAGCAAAAATCAATGAATTTAAAAACTGTTTTCTTCCAATAACTTGGATTAATTTTGAACGAGGAGCTGAGTGATAATTGCAGTGAATGTCACTGCTTGTTCAACAACCTTCTGTTCAGGTTATTGTGGAAAGGAGGCAGCTGTGCCAGTTTTATTAAACCTTCAAATAATAGCTTTGTGTACATTGCTTTGCTTTGAATTCCTGCTGCCGGAGGGGCTGCCGTTTATTTGCAGTGTTGTACAGCTGTGGACTTCGACTCGTTGCAGCATACGATCAGTGGCTGAGTCACTGGGATGATGCATGCTGTGCCAAGTCTGCCTGCCCGTCTCGAGTATTGCTGTAAAGGGAAATTTGTGTAAGGGAGGTGTTCAACGTCCGGAAGATCATCCAGCATTAGAACTGAGTGTAGCTGGCCCACATTTTCAAAGTTGTTAAAACCCCCATGCCTGTCTACTCAGGCTTTCAATTTCTGTGTAGTATTTCTGCACATTTTAAATATAGTAGAGATATGGAAAGTACCTTTCTAAAATTAAAGCCATTTGGGGGGAAAATATCCAATAATGAGGGAATTGAAGGCCAAAAGAGGTATAAAGTTTCATGTTTCAGAATTTGTCCTTCCTTTACAGAAGGGTGGCTATTGACCTTCTGTCATTCCATGGATCTGTCTGTTCTGAACATGTTTTCAGAAGCTGTACTTTGTTGTTACTGTTCTCTTTTTTAATAGTCCTCCAATGGTATTCATAAGAATTATGTTCTCACTGGCTGATCTGTAGCCTCCACTCCTTCCTCTCTCGTGTCATTTTTGTTCTTTTACCGATCCAAATGGCACAGAAGCTAATGAAACAAACCCTTTCTGCCCCCCCCCCCCCTCCCCACACCTCTTTGTCATTCCCCTGCCCTTCACATGAATTCGCATGAGTTTGGCAACTTTTTTTTCACCAACCAAATCCCATTTCACGCAGCTTGCCTAAGATAAAGGCCATGTCTTGTGTATTCGGATTCATATGAGTGGGGATGCAGCAGCGCACAAACTCAGATTATTAACAAACTATCAAAGCCTGAGCTAGATGAGGGGTTGAGCTAAGTGCCTCTGTGCATTGCTTTAACTTGACCCATTGCTTTGTTAGCAGAGAACTTTCAGAAATGCATTGTATGCATATCTACCACTGAGCTGAAAATAGCACACAGAGGGAAATCAACCACAGAGCAATTTGATTTAAGCTCATTTCTCTTTTGGTAAAGAGCAACCCCTCTTCTTTCCCTCCGGGACCAGTATGCTCTGGAGACGGCCAGCCATGGGCTGGCGGTGGGATCTTGTCCCATCGCTGTCAGCGGAGCTTCCCGTTGCTGGAAAGGTCACCGTCACCGTTGGCGGGGAGGTCATCGCCAGCCAGGAATGGCCAGAAGATAATGTCCAGTGTAACCCCACTGGATTTAATTCAGAATTCGGATTGTTAACACTTTTGCGGTGGGATATCACATTCTGATCTTATTAATGGGCATTATAATACTGATTGTACAACTATAACGATTATGATCATTTTGTCCTTATTCCACCCCACTCCACAGCCTACATCTCCAGCTAAACCAGAGATTTCAACCAATGCCCGATTGGAATCGTCTATGGTTCTGACCTCTATATTCTCAATCACAAAGACTGCCTGTTTCCACCTCTAATATACACTCCTGCTTCAGCTCATCTGCTGAAACCCACATCCATGCTTTTGTTAGTCCCAATTTTGACTATTTTAATGCTCCCCAGCTGACCCCCTACATTTCTCTCCTCTCTGTAAACTTGAATTAATCCAAAACTCTTCTGCCTGAATCTTAACTTGCTCCAAGTCCTGTTGATTGATCATGAGTCCGGGTCCACTGACATGCATTGACTTACAAATCCACCGGTGCCTTGCCTTTTTAGAAATTCCCATCCTCAAAGCTATCCACGGTGACATCCCTCACATTCTGCAACTTTCTCCAATACTAAAATCATCTGGACACTCGCCCAACAATTCCATCCCTCACCACCAATTAACCTCCACTACCTAAATTACATTCTTGCGTCCCTTGTGAAACGCTTGATGTCTTCACCTTAATATTGGAAAAACTTGGCTTTAGTGTTCTTGGCCTCAAGCTTTCAAATTTCCTCCATTACTTTCTGCCCCTTTGTCCCTACTGTTAAGATGTTGTTCCTTTTTTTAAAAAAAACTTCAACCAAGCCACATAATGTCTCCTTGATTTTGTGTGCATTTTTCTTTGTAATCCATTGGTCAATTTCCATGAAGCTCCTTGGGAAATTTGCCCAATTGACAGGTACTATTTAAATACAAGCTGTTTATTGTACACTTGATGGAATTCCATTTCATTAAGAACAGAAAAGAGCAGTAGGTCGTGACTCATCCGTCACAATTATCTTTCCATCATTTGCAAATGGCTAACAAGCAATCTAAATATTATAAATGTCATAAGTTCATTCATTCAACTGTGGTGAGCAAAATATTGGAAAGGATTCTGAGAGGTAGGATTTATGATTATTTAGAAAAACATAGTTTGATTAAAGATAGTCAGCTTGGCTTTGTGAGGGGCAGGTCGTGCCTCACAAGCCTCGTTGAATTCTTTGAGGATGTGACGAGACGCATTGAAGTGGATGTGGTGCAATGGATTTCAGTAAGATCCATAAGAGGTAGGCTCATTCAGAAAGTTAGAGGGCATGGGGTACAGGGAAATTTGGCTGGATACAGAATTGGCTGACCGAAAGAAGACAGCGAGTGGTAGTGGATAGAAAGTATTCCACCTGGATGTCAGTGACCAGTGGTGTCCCGCAGGAATCTGTTCTGGGACCTCTGCTCTTTGTGGTTTTTATAAATGACTTGGGTGAGGAAGTGGAAGGGTGGGTTAATAAGTTTGCTGATGAAACAAAGGTTGGGGGAGTTGTAGATGGTGTTGAGGGCTGTTGCAGGTTACAAAACGACATTGACAGGATGCAGAGCTGGGCTGAGAAGTGGCAGATGGAGTTGAACCTAGATAAATGTGAAGTGATTTATTTTGGAAGGTCAAATTTGAATGCTGAATACAGGGTAAAAGGCAGGATTCTTGTGAAGTGTGGAGGAACAGAGGGATCTTGGGGCCCACGGATATAGATCCCTCAAAGTTTCCACCCAGGTTAATAGGGTTGTTAAGAAGGCGTATGGTGTGTTGGCTTTCATTAACAGGGGGATTGAGTTTAAGAGCTGCGAGGTTTTGCTGCAGCTTTATAAAACCCTGGTTAGACCACACTTGGAATATCGTGTCCAGTTCTGGTCACCTCATTATAGGAAGGATGTGGATGCTTTGGAGAATGTACAGAGGAGATTTACCAGGCTGCCTGGAATGGAGGGCAGGTCTTATGAAGAAAGATTGAGGGAGCTAGGGCTTTTCTCACTGGAGCGAAGAAGGAAGATAGGTGACTTAATAGAGGTGTACAAAATGATGGATAGAGTGAATAGCCAGAGACTTTTCCCCAGGATGGAAATGGCTGTCACGAGGGATCATGGGGAGATGTCGGAGGTTGGTTCTTTACACAGAGTGGTGGGTGCATGGAATGCAGAGGTGGTGGAGTCTGAGTCATTAGGGACATTTAAGCGACCCTTGGACAGGCACATGGACAGCAGTAAATTGAAGGGGTGTAGGTCAGGTTGACCTTAGATTAGGATAAATGGTCGGCACAACATCGTGGGCCAAAGGGCCTGTACTGTGCTGTACTGTTCCATGTTCTATAACTGTGTATTGTTCACTTTTATGGTAAATGATTCAACAAAAATTGATCTGCTCACGAGGCAGACTTGGCACTTGAGCCTGTGGTGTATTCTTGCTTGTCCTTGAGTGAGTTAAGGCACAACAACTCATTGTTGTATTATGGTAATAAACACCATAATACATCTTGATATCCTCTACAATTAACTACTTTTTTTACACTCTTCTGCCTGGAGAGTATGTCCTTGAGTGTTAACGTGTTGTTAAATTATGCTTAATAGCTCTTTGTTTAACATTGTCCTTAAATACATACTGCAACCATGAGCAGAAGCTTTGAAAAGAACTGGACTTTATTTCACACAAAGCCTCATTATCTTTTGTTTCCTGTCTTTTCAGTGGAAAGGTGAGATCCAGGAGTTCTGCCCAAACACAAAAACCTTGTTAGTTGGCTGCAAATCTGATCTGCGCACAGACCTAACAACCTTAGTGGAACTGTCCAATCACCGCCAGAATCCTGTGTCCTACGATCAGGTAGGTTTTGATTTCCAATTGCTCAATGACGGCTATTGTGCTGGTACAATGGAATGACTATCGCTGGTGTGCTTCTCAAAGTGTGCTCTCGACGCAATGGAAATTATTAACCCAGAGTCCTTGTTGCACTCGACTGAAGTTCAAACAGCAGTGAAGTAATGGGATAGCATCTACTCTTGCTTACTCAGGATATGAACTGGTGCGATTCCGAATACTGATGTCCCTGGTATTCAACTATGGCATAGTGAGGAAAAATGGACTACCTCCTGAGGAGCCCAACATTCCACCTCCCATCCCCATGCTGCACACCAAATTTACATGCAGCACAAAGTAAACAGCTATGCAAATATGAAATGAAACGAAATGAAAATCGCTTATTGTCACGAGTAGGCTTCAATGAAGTTACTGTGAAAAACCCCTAGTCGCCACATTCCGGCGCCTGTCCGGGGAGGCTGGTACGGGAATCGAACTGTGCTGCTGGCCTGCTTGGTCTGCTTTAAAAGCCAGCGATTTAGCCGAGTGAGCTAAACCAGCCCACTACCTATGATTGTGTCGCTGCCATTTTATCTGTGTTTTGCGATAATATTAAAATGCATGTGTTTCATGATAGAAACATTGAGGGCTACATCACCATAAAGAATAAAAACCCAGCCTGTTTTCCTGACCAAGTTATGGCTTGAATTCTGAATCTTACAGCAGTAATTTCTTTGCATGATAGTCGATTAAAATCCTGGAGAAAATCCTCATGGCAGACCATTTATAATGTGAAGGAGCTTGGAAGTTGCAAATTGCACTCAGTACTAAACAGGGTTCATTAATGCTCACTTAATAGGGAGGGCTCAAGTGTGAGGGAGATATATCAACGAATAACATCAGTTCTATCTCACATCGTTGTTTCAAACAGGGGATAGCATGGTGAATGTGGAGGCTCATTTGACCAATGCATGATGCCCTGGCACATTGCCCAATGGAGTTTTTAGTTTCCAGATGTCCTATATTAATTTACCTGTGTACAGGTTTAAAAAAATAACAATTTGAATAACCTACCAAAGCACAGCATGGTCATGACTATGCCAACTTCCCTTTCCTGGCTTCCATGTTAGTTTATATTGTTAATAGTTCTCTCTCCCCTGATACTATGCACCCCCCCCCCTCCCCATCCTTCAAATCTGCTGACGGCGCCCCTCTCCTTAGAAAAAAACCTTGATCCTTCTGTTGCTCCAAAACACCACCTCATTCCAAAAGAACTGCGTCAATAGATTACATGACAATATGTTTTTGACGACAGCACTTCCATTGAAAAGGTTGACAGTCACAAAAGACGCGCTCGTTAGGTGAATTGGACATTCTGAATTCTCCCTCAGTGTACCCGAACAGGCGCCGGATTGTGGCGACTAGGGGATTTTCACAGTAACTTTATTGCAGTGCTAATGTAAGCCTACGTATGACACTAATAAAGATTATTATTAATTTAAAAAAGAAATTTAGAGTACCCAATTAATTTCTTCCAATTTAGCGTGTTCAATCCAATCCACCTACCCTGCACATCTTTGTGTTGTGGGGGCGAAACCCACGCAAACACTGGGAGAATGTGCATACTCCACATGGACAGTGACCCAGAGCCGGGACTGAACCTGGGACCTTGGCGCCGTGAGACTGCAGTGCTAACCACTGAGCCACCGTGCTGCCCAAGATTAGTATTAATAAAGATTATTCAAGATTCGGTATTATAAAAATTGACGTTGAGTTTCCAACCCACCCTTTAAGTGTTATGATGTCTTTGCGGCCGTGCAATTGATCTATTATTAATCCACAATGTGTTGTTTCTTCAGGGCACCAACATGGCCAAGCAGATTGGAGCAGCAACATATATAGAATGCTCATCGTTGTCATCAGAGAACAGCGTAAGGGACATTTTTCACGTGGCAACGCTGGCTTGCGTGAACAAGCCAAATAAAAACGTCAAACGCAACCAATCCAAGCGAGCCACAAAAAGGATTTCACATGTGCCCAGCAGACCAGAACTGTCCACAGTGTCCCCGGATTTGCGGAAAGACAAGGCTCGAAGTTGCACTGTGATGTGAGGATGGTGGGGTTTGGGGGAACAGATGGAGACAGTCAGACGATGTTACAATGATGTGGAATGAAAGGCTTTTTTGACAGAAAATGAAAGGACCACGTGCAGTGCACAGCATCATTTACATACCAACGTGTCTCAAATAGCCTTTGAAAAAGATACCCTCCACCAATTATGTGCGGGACCTTGTGGGTTCAGCAAGTGGAATGATTTGACCTGAAAAAAGCTGGATGTAGATGCTGTCATCGGAATATGTGAGAAAGATAATCTTGTGAAGCCCTGTAACTCCTAAAGGGATGCCAGGTCACAGACTTGAGAGGGCCTCATACCAGTGATAGGCACAGTAGCTTGTTGGGTGGGGGAGGGCGAGAAAGGAAGAAGGTAAACCAGCAAGCAAAATAACAATTGTACTTCATTCTTGGGAAGATTTTTCAGGGATGCTGTATTTCTAAGGACTTGTGGTGGGGGCAATATTGTCCAAGTAATATTGAACATAGAATGAGCGCTGTAGTTGCACTTTGTCCATCATTGCAAAATAAGGTCATTCCATTGAACACCACTAAACAATTGGTTTCTTCACTAAACAATGCTTTACGATTGGTGCATCATGATGCTTTAGGGTGGTATTATATAGTGGCTGGCAAAAGCTTCTCTGTATTAGGTATTGTAAACTTAAATTATAAAATGTTTTCAAAAACGGTAGAGCGTCTTACATTTTTTTCTTTGAATGTTGAAACTTGTAAGTCCATTCTAATGTTTTGGCAGTATTTATTGAAGTATAGTATTTTTTTTCCTTGGAAAATGTAATCCAGTATTGATGTAAATTATTGCAATAATTCTTTGTTTTAAAAAACCACCAATTAGAATTATTCAAGCTGTTTATAATAAGCAGACTGTTCTGTACCTGATCACTAAACTGTATTTTTAATCTGAGCTTATTAAAGCTTATGATCTCTTACAAAGAATACGTATTTCTTTGCCAAATAAAAAAAAACCCTCATCACAGCTATTACAGTTATTTCTGCACATGCAGGTATAATATGTCAATGTAGTACATTTTTACTGCAGATAAGACCAAGCAAGTTTAAATCAAATAGTCCTTGCTGTGTGGAGAGACTAGACAAGCTGGGTTTGTTCTAAGAAAGCAGAGCAGAGGAGGTTGAAGAGATTGCACAACAGTGTTCAAAATTATGAAGGCTTTTGATAGAGTAAGTAAGGAGATGTTATTCCCAGGGACAAAAGGGTTTGTCATCAGAGGGCTCTGATTTAAGGAATCACCAAATTGCAATGGCACAAACATTGAAAAATCGGGAGCAGGAGTAGGCCCTTTGAGCTTGCTCTGACATTCAATGTGATCATGGCTAATCTTCTATCTCAACGGCATGTTCCCACGTTCTTTCCCCATACCCTTCAGAATCTATCTGACACCGTTAAAGTCCTTTTGGCCCATTGTGACTACACTGGCCCTTGGCTCTCAGATAACAGTCTTAATTCTTTTTTGAATACTTCATTTGTCGCTGCCTCCACGACCCTCTCAGGTAGTGCATTCCAAAGCCAAAAGTGAAATAGGAACTTTATCGCAATGATTTAGGATCTGCAATGTGGTACCTGAAAGGGTGTTGACAGCACAGATCCAATAGTGGCTTTTTAAAAGGTAAAAACCCCCTGACAATGCAGCATTCCCTCAGTGGTCCACTCGAGCGACATGTCCAACTCCTGCACTGAAGATAAATTCATGTCCACAACTTTCTAAATCGAGGATCAGAGTGCTGTTAATTGAGTCGGGCCAAATACTCAGCATAATATATTTTAACCCCACACTATCACTGCCCCTGGTAGGAAATGGGGGAGTAGTTTTTATGTGGCCTTATGCAAATTACCTCCTGATAGAAAGAAAATCTTGCATTTATATGGCACCATTGACCGCCCTTAGGGTATCCCAAACTGCTTTACAGCCAATTAAATATTAAATTCAGTCATTGTTGTCGGAAAAGTGGCAGCCGATTGTGCACAGGCAGCTATCACAAACAGCAGTGTGATCATGACCAGATGATATGCTTTAGTGATGCTACTCAAGGGGATAAATATTGGTCAGTGCACCCACTCAACTCTTGCTGTTCTTTGGCATAGGGACATGGGATTGTTTATGTCCACCTGAGAATGCAAATGGGGCCTTGCTTTAATGTCCCATCTGAACACCTCACGGTAGCATGGTGGTTAGCATCAATGCTTCACAGCTCCAGGGTCCCAGGTTCGATTCCCGGCTGGGTCACTGCCTGTGTGGAGTCTGCACGTCCTCCCTGTGTGTGCGTGGGTTTCCTCCGGGTGCTCCGGTTTCCTCCCACAGTCCAAAGATGTGCGGGTTAGGTGGATTGGCCATGCTAAATTGCCCGTAGTGTAAGGTTAATGGGGGGATTGTTGGGTTACGGGTATACGGGTTACGTGGGTTTAAAGTAGGGTGATCATTGTTCGGCACAACATTGAGGGCCGAAGGGCCTGTTCTGTGCTGTACTGTTCTATGTTCTATGTTCTATGAACATCAGTGTCTCCACTAGCCCAGCACCTCACTGCACTGGAATGTCAGCCTCGATCACTCCACTTGAATCTCTGGAATGGGGCTTTTAGGAGTCAAGCAGGAGACCCTTTGGAAGGCAGTGGGGTCGGATTATGTTATCAATGTCCGACTGAAATCCTATCTTTGTGCCTTTTTGAGGACAGGCGTTGGCTTCAGAAGAGGTTCAAAAAGGCAAGTCTGAAATTATTTTCTTTCCTTGTGGGCCCTGAGGAGTGGAACTATCCCTTGAACGAGCATCAGGCCTACTAACCTTTCCGTGAGGCCTGGGGTCATATGGTTAAGCCCTATGCCACCCAAAACTTTGTTTCCAGCCACTGGATTTGGGATTGTGACTGACTGATTAGACAAAAGAGTTAGAAATCTTCCTGGCTTCATACAGTGTTGGACTGGGTGCCTTCCCATTCAATGATCTGCTCAGCTACACTGAACCCACTCCTTCAAATCAAGCATTGCACCCCACCCCACCGCACCCTTAACTCCATATCGTGAATATCTCTGCTATTCATCATTATGTTCAGAAACCTCTGTGAAATATAAACACCCAGGAGAGGTGCAATGTGCTCTAACAGCAGTCGGGATATTTCCCTGGATGTTGCACTGAACTAATTTACACCGTTAGAAAAGTTGGATTGAGTCTTTTATATCTGAATATAGTTATCAGGGGAGCTGTTCACAGATGATAGAAACATTTGTGTGGGTGTTAGAATTATAGACGAGTACTGTATCACATGAAGAACTTTCTGTAATGGGGGAATTAATCTACATCTGACAAGTTTTGATTTAATATAGATAGATCACATGGCGAAGGACAAGAATCCACAGGGTTGTAAGTTTAAGACCCTGTAGGTATAGTATATGGGTCTCTGAAGGTCATTGTTGAGACACTACTGTATGAGCAATAGAAAATCTTAATGTATTCCCAAGATAAATAAATACAAAATAAAAATACTATTTTTGCCCTTTTACTGAATGATTTGTTCAAATTTAATTCCCTCATGTTCTGGAAATTTTGGGGCCGGGGGGGGAGGTGGTGGGGGAGTGAGTGCGGGGGAGGGGGGAGCTTGTTTCTGAAGGTTCAAAGGAGGGATGCTGTTGTTTAAAGGCCCTTAATTGTTAGAATTTGTTTAGTGAGGGGGGATTTTTATGTGGAAAATATAGATTTCAAGAATGCCAGATCTTGGAAATAATTAAAGCAATATATTTTGTCCACTTGGATGGTGAGATAGATTGAGGAAGTAAAGATTAAAAGTTATCCAACTAGGTTAGACAGTAGAAGATATTTTCACAGAAATATTGACGTGTTACAGGTGGGGCGGGAGTTAATTTAGAACAGCCCTGGCTTCTCCACTCACTACCCGTGAACAGAAAGGCATTTGATCTTTGATTTCTCCCTTTATAAGAGGTGGTGATTTTCCCCAACCCTTCAGTTTTGGAGTGATCCAATCCTCCATTGATAACCCCACAGCAAACCCAGGATAAGGGTTTGTTTATTTTATACACACTCAAAAAAGAGGGAAGCGGGTTCCCAAATGCCCCCCACTTTTGCAATCATACAATAAAAGAGAAATAAGGAACGAAAGGGGTTCAGGCCCAAGACCACAGACAAAAATAAGAATTATGGGTTTGCAAAAGTCCAAAGTACAGAATCAAAACGTTAAACAGTATATTCCTGCGGCACAGTGATCTGTTTTACTAGAAGCGATGATTTCCATGGCGGGTGAAGACATTTTGGGATGAATTAGTCTTGTAAGCACAAATGCAGAATCTCCGATTTTCCAGTAGTACACAGTGTAGATGGGGGGGCCAAGCAATTTAGCCCTGGCTAGCGCTTTCTGTTGCTATTGGTTAGATGGTGAATGGTAGTCAGAGGCAGGCTGCTAGCCTGGAGTCCTGGTTCTCTTCTGAGGTTAAGCAGTAACTGCCAATAAAACCCAGAAGCAGTATAATTAAAGCAATTCAAACAGCTCAAGTCTCTGTCATGCGAGGGTAGCACGGTGGCACAGTGGGTTAGCACTGCAGCCTTACGGCGCCGAGGTCCCAGGTTCGATCCCGGCTCTGGGTCACTGTCCGTGTGGAGTTTGCACATTCTCCCCGTGTTTGCATGGATTTCGTCCCCTCAACCCAAAATTGCAAGCTAGGTGGATTGGCCACGCTAAATTGCCCCTTAATTGGAAAAAATGAATTGGGTACTCTAAAATTAAAAACAAATGTCTCTGTCGTGCAGCAGGGCGGTTTCAGGTCGGGTTATTCAGTTAGCGAAGCCCCCTTGTTAATACCCATTTTGTTTTGAGAGGGTAACTGTAGAATCATTAGTACAATGAGGAATCTCATATTGCTCTGCCCTTGTCCATAGCTGGCTGGGACAGATGTCTGATCTATTAATGTTTGTGTGGGCCTGCTTGCATGTTTATGCAATACAAGGAACATTACATTCCAGGGGTTTGATGTTGTTACGCAAGTGAGCGGTTAATTCCAGCCCACATGCCCCGGAGTCACAATACAAGTGAATGAACCAACAATTCTTATAACCATTCTCAAAATTTTGCCCGATAATCACAGTCACCAGGTTTGTAAATTGAAACACGATTACTGTTTATTTACAACAAAGTTAATGGTGAAATATACAACAGATGCAGTTGATTAAGTATTAGTAAGTACCTACGTCCTACTGTAACTTTTCTCACCCTCACCCTCTAAACACACACACACACACAAGACAGACAAAAAAAGGGGGGGGGGGAAGGGAAAAACGTAAATGAAAGGGAAAGGAGTTTTTGATTCAGATAATGGGTCCTTGCAGGCTTTCTCCACAGTAAGCTTGGGAATCACAGTTCTTGTTTTGCAGTCTGCACGCTCAATTTTCCTGGTGCGACAGAGTCCCTGTTTCATCAGGTTTGGCCTGCCTTCAAGCCCTGTTCTCAGGGATCCAATGCCCATAAGCTTATTGGAGAGATACAGTTAACTGGATTTTCTTTTTGGAGAGTTTGAGCAGTAATTTGTTGGAAAGGACTTTGCCAGATCTTTTCTCTCTGCTGCCAGAACCAAAAGTGGAGCCTCGTGCTTCTGAAAAACATTCTAGAGGGATAATATCCAATCAACGCCTGTTACCAGGCAGAGCACAGCATTTTGGGCCAATTCATTGGCCACCGGCCACACCAATCAAACCGACTTCAGTGAGGCCAGCCAATCTCCAATCATCAGTCTAAAACAGCACAGCCTTCTGGATTTTGCTGCTTGAATTAAAGACATAGGCCATCATTTTCCTCTGCTTGAATTAAAGATGTAGGCTGCCTTAAAGACACACATCCATAAATTATCCATGGGTCAAAAATGTAACAGCAAAAATAAAAGAAATGACGAAACAAGGGAATAACAGGGAATAAACAAGCAGGAACAGTGTGAAGGCTCACAATGTGTTAGCCTTTCTCCATTTTTAAACTGCTCAGAAACATCCAGAACGACCATCATGTGATCATTGGCAGCCATTTTATCAGTCCAGCATTTTGTCCATTTAAAAAAACAAGTTAAACAAGAGAATGTGGCAGAAAAATGCATCCCTTTTAAATGTTTTTCTTCTTCATGTCATCTCAGCAAGACAAAGAGAACAGGATTGAATATGGGAAGTGCTAGTTAAACAAAGTATAAACATAAGAATATAAGAACTAGGAGCAGGAGTAGGCCATCTTGTCCCTCGAGCCTGCTCCGCCATTCAATGAGATCATGGCTGATCTTTTGTGAACTCAGCTCCACTTTCCGGCCTGAACACCATAACCCTTAATCCCTTTATTCTTCAAAAAACTATCTATCTTTATCTGAAAAGCATTTAATGAAGGAGACTCAACTGCTTCACTGGGCAAGGAATTCCATAGATTCACAACCCTTTGGGTGAAGAAGTTCCTCCTAAATGTAGGTCCTAAATATACTTCCCCTTATTTTGAGACTATGCCCCCTAGTTCTGCTTTCACCCGCCAGTGGAAACAACCTGCCCGCATCTATCCTATCTATTACCTTCATCATTTTATATGTTTCTATAAGATCCCCCCCGCATCCTTCTAAATTCGAACGAGTACAGTCCCAGTCTTCTCAACCTCTCCTCGTAATCCAACCCCTTCAGCTCTGGGATTAACCTAGTGAATCTCCTCTGCACACCCTCCAGCGCCAGTACGTCCTTTCTCAGGTAAGGAGACCAAAACTGAACACAATATTCCAGGTGTGGCCTCACTAACACCTTTTACAATTGCAGCATAACCTCCCTAGTCTTAAACCCCATCCCTCTAGAAATGAAGGAAAAAATTCCATTTGCCTTCTTAATCACCTGTTGCACCTGTAAATCAACTTTTTGCGACTCATGCACTAGCACACCCAGGTCTCTCTGCACAGCAGCATGTTTTAATATTTTATCATTTAAATAATAATCCCTTTTGCTGTTATTCCTATCAAAATGGATAACCTCACATTTGTCAACATTGTATTCCACCTGCCAGACCCTAGCCCATTCACTTAACCTATCCAAATCCCTCTGCAGACTTCCGATATCGTCTGCACGTTTTGCTTTACCACACACCTTAGTGTCGCCTGCAAACATGGACACATAAAGGGACATAAAGGGTGTCTCCCAGTCACTTTGACTTTGCTTACTTATTTTCAATGGTTGGAGATGAATTTCTCAAAGTATTTATTATCTAAAACGGTCGAGCGTTTTTGTTTAAGTGAAGTGCAGCCCGTACTACCTGTCATGTGAGTTCACTTCAGCCATTATCACAGCGGTCGACATCCCACCACAAGCAGAAGTGATGAAGGCGCTGGACGAATTGTACACAGTTATAAATAACAATGAAACAGAACACCCGGAGGCCTTGTTCATCATGGCCGTGGACTTCAACAAGGCCAACCTCAAGAGTGTACTGCCAAAATTCCACCAACATCTCCTGTCCCACCAGGGCTGACAACACTCTTGACCACTGCTACTCAAAAATCAAGGGTGCCTACCAATCCATCCCCCAATCGCACTTCGTAAAATCGGACCATAAGCCGGTGCTCCTTCTCCCAGCATACAAGCAGAAACTTAAGTGGGAGAATCCGCTGAATAAGGTTGTGCAGTGCTGGTCTGATGCAACAGAAGAGCTCCTACGTGACTGCCAACCTAAACGAGTATGCCACCACCGTCACGGACATCATCAGTAAATGTGTGGACGACTGTGTGCCAAAGAAAGCAGTACGTATGTTCCCCAACCGGAAACCATGGCTTAATCGGGATTGACTCCCTATTGAAGGCCAGGTCTGAGATGTTCAAGTCAGACGACCCTGACCTATACAGGAAATCCAGGTACGATCTCCACAAAATCATCAGGGATGCCAAAAGACAATATCTGACCAAGCTAGAGTCATAGACTATCGTTACAGACTCTCGTCTGTTGTGGCAAGGTTTGAACAACATAACGGGCTACAAAGCGAAGCCGAGCAGTATCTCCAGCAGCAGCGCACCCCACCTCAATGAACTCAATGCATTCTATGCTCAGGTTGAGGAGGAAAACATCAAACCGTTATGCCCTAGCAGTCCCGGACACACCCATACCCACCGTCATAGCTTCCGAGGTCAGATCGGCCTTCTGAAAGTGAACCTTCAGAAGATGACGGGTCTGGACAGGGTCCCTGATCGTGCACTCAGATCCTGCACGGACCAGTTTGCAGATGTCTTCGTGGACATCTTAAACCTAGTGGAGTGGTGCAACAACAACAAACTCTCCCTCAATGTCAGCAAAGTTAAAAAGCTGGTCATTGATTTCAGGAAGCAAAGTATCCAACACACCCCTGTCTGCATCAATGGTGTTGAGGTGGAGATGGTTGACAGCTTCAGATTCCTAGGTGTGCACATCACCAACAATTTGTCCTGGTCCACCCACGTCGGTGCTATGACCAAGAAAGCACAACAGCGCCTATACATACATGTATCCAGGCAGCACGGTAACACAAGTAGATAGCACTGTGGCTTCACAGCACCAGGATCCCAGGTTCGATCCCCTGCTGGGTCACTGTCTGTGCGGACTCTGTACGTTCTCCCTGTGTCTGCGTGGGTTTCCTCCGGGTGTTCCGGTTTCCTCCCACAGTCCAAAGGTTAGGTGGATTGGCCATGCTAAATTGCCCTTAGTGACCAAAAAGGTTAGGAGGGGTTATTGGGTTATGGGGATAGAGTGGAAGTGAGGGCTTAATTGGGTTGGTGCAGACTTGATGGGCTGAATGGTCTCCTTCTGTACTGTATGTTCTATGTTCTATCCTTGGCACCATTGATGCAGACAGGGGTGGGTATGATACTTTGTTTCCTGAAGTCAATGAACAGCTCCTTAGTTTTGCTGACATTGAGTGACAGATTGTTATTAAAGAATGCACCAGCTTCTCTATCTCCCTCCTGTACTCTGACTCATTGTTGTTCGAGATTTGACCCACTACTGTTGTTTCATCAGCAAACTTGCCAATGGAGCCAAATATCAGCCCAAGCTTGGATTTTGTCCATGTCTTGTTGCAGGCATGGATGGATTCACTATCTGTGGATTTGCAAATAAAATTTAACACAGTGAAAACATAACAAACATCTCACTTCTGATTTCATGATGAAAAGAAGATCATTCATTGAATAGTTGAAGATAGTTGAGGATAGGACACTATCCTAAGGGACTACTGTAGTGCTATACTGGGACTGAGATGACTGATCTCCAACGACCACAACCATCTGCTTTGTGCTTAGTATGACTGCAGTCAGTTCAGAATCTTTCCCAATTCTCATTGATATTGATTTTACCTTGGGTCCTTGAGGCCACATTCAGTTTAATGCTGCCTTGATGTTCAAAGCAGTCACTCTTGCCTCACCTTTGGGACTGATCTCCATTGTCCATATTTGGAGCATGGCTACATTGAAGGTTGGAGGCAAGCCATTCTGACAGAGTCCAAACTGCTCAGGTTAATGGTGACTAAATGCTGCTTAATAACGTTGCTGGCAACACCTGCCATCAATGTACTGATGAATGAGAGTAGACTGATGGGCTTGTAATTAGCGGAACATAAACAGAAAATGCTGGAAAATCTCAATGGGTCTGACTGTATCTGTGGAGAGAGAGCAGAGCTAACGTTTCGAGTCGGAATACTTTTCGTTAGAACTCGATGAAGAGTCATCCAGACTCTAAATGTTAGCTTTGTTCTATCTCCGTAGATGCTGTCAGAGCCTCTGAGATTTTCCGCCATTTTCTTTTTTGTTTCAGATTCCAGCATTCACAATAATTTGCTATTATTTTTGTAATAAGCTGGATTGGATTCGCCCTGCTTTTGTGGATAGGGCATACCTGGACAATTATACCCTTAGTCAGGTGGTCTTGTGGCTGCAGTGGGACAGTGTAACTAGAGGCTCAACATTTTGCCTTTTGCAAACGAACAGGCGCTGGAATGTGGCGACTAGGGGCTTTTCACAGTAACTTCATTTGAAGCCTACTCGTGACAATAAGCGTTATTCATTCATTCATTGTTCAAATCTCTCTTGTATTACATTGAATCTAGACAAGATTCGGCATGAGAAAAATCTGAATAACCACACACGTTTTGATCCCATTTTCATTCTGTCTTATTTATTTAAGTGGATAAAAATCTCACCTGGAGTGTAAAGTACAAAAAGAACTAGTCCCAAAAATAATACAACAAGTAGTGATTATGTCGTTAAGACCTAATAATTATTGAGAAGCTTTCAGCAACACATCATCAAAATAACAGGTCAGCAGCTTGAATGTATAAAATAAGAAAACAACGATAGATTATGTTCAGTTCTAGCTCCAGTTCATTGCTGTACCGAGATCAGATTGTCATTCTATCTCTAATATATTTATCACCCAAATTTGACTTCAAACTAATTTACTGGTCTGCAGGCAGTGTATGGTACTGAGGGTGTTGCACCCTTTTTTTGAAGGTTTTCATGCGATTTAGTGGGTGTGCTGGAAAATCACACTTTGAAGCTGCTCCTTTTTCTATGCTGTTCTTCCTCAACTTGGCCTTTTCTCAGTTTAGGCGTGTGAAAACTGATCTCTGACCTCTTCGACTGACTCATTGTTAATTACGGAGGCCAGATTGAGGGTTGCACAACAGAGGTCAGCACCGTGCATAGACAGGGCAGCGTTCTCCGCTCCTCGCTGCAAAGGTTGGGAATCCCGATCGGGTGGAGATTCCCACCACACCCCAAAAATGGGATCGGTGCCGGGCGGCAGAACCATCCCCAGTCTCCAGTCCCGCCCCACAGGGCACAGCGGGCATCCCGCCCAACGATGGCGGGAACACGCAAATAGCTCATATGTATTCATTTGAATGCGATTGACTGCAAATCTCCACCGTCCCCGTTATGCTCCACCCCTCCCAGCCAGAGTGGTTGTGATTTGGTGTGGGTATTTACAGAGTGCTGGCATCATAGCCTTTGAGGGAGAGAAAGGAGGGAAGTGCCTTTTTCATTGTCTTCGGACTTGCTAGAGGATGTATGCCTGGAACTCTGGGAAAAGTGGGGACCAACAAGGTTGCAAGGGTGTGGACTCGGGTCGTCCCACCCGTGGTCCTGTGGCTTAACCTCCTATAGCTGCTGTAAAAGACTAGCACCTCATCCCATAGGTGTTATTTACAAGCTCCTGATTGTTTAAACTACGCACAGTTGCCAGTATCCCTGAAACGCTCTGAGGTCTTCAGATCAGGTATAGATCTGTAATGATATGTCTATAGATATACCAGTGATACATCTCAGTGTAATTCAAACACTAGAGGGCACTACCAGTTCCCAGTATAAATATCAGACCTCAGGGAATCTTGAGGAGTGTTTGCGGAGGAAAGAGATTGATCACAGCTCAGACAGTAATATAGATTAGAGAGATGTATCACGAGTGCATCATTAGTTAATATTAGATTATAGATTACTGTATTAATAGTTATAGCTCTGTAGAGTGTGCAAACTCTATTTAATTTAATCGTTATTCAATAAATTAGTTTTGCTTCAATCCAAAGATTGCTGGTTTCTTTATCATCGACTCATCAAACCATTCTGGATCACAAGGCAAAGAATAACAACAGATTACCACAAAGTGTCATATAACAAGATCCAACTACCCCACCCATCTGGAAACCCTCATGTATCAGCAGTCTAATGAAGGAGACGGGCTTGGCCATGCTCAATTGCCAGACCACAAGGTGTTGGGATTCCTTAGATGCACAGCTCCGCAGCAGAAGAAGCAAAGGATTAATAGAGCTAACCCCACATGATGGGTACATGCACCAGTGCTGCTGGAACCTTGCCTGGCACACAGCCCCCTTCTTAGAGGGACAGCCTCACTCGTGAGACTATCAGCCAACCCACTCCTAAGGATGAGGAAAATTCCTAAGGTGCCCTCCTAAGGTGCAGATCAACTGCACCCTATTGATATCACACGGTATACATGCATAGAAACATACATAGAAAATAGAAGCAGGAGGAGACCATTCGGCCCTTCGAGCTTACTCCGCCATTCGTTCTGATCATGGCTGATCATCAAGTTGAATACCAGCCTTTCCCCCTATCCCTTGATCCCTTTAACCTCACAAGAGCAAGATCTAATTCCTTCTTGAAATTATGCAACGTTTTGGCCTCAACTGCTTTCTGTGGTCGTGAATTCCACAAATTCACCACACTCTGGATGAAGAAATTTCTCCTCCCCTCAGGGATTCCAGACCCACCCAGGAAACGGGATCAGCTCCCTGTCACAACCTCTGTGTTCAAGCCTCCACACCACACTGCAGCCAAGCTCCCATCAAAGGTACATCCCTCAGTGACCCCCCATCTGTGTGATGTGTCCACACATCAGTCTCTTAGCATAGAGCCGCATGCCTGCACAATAGGAACACCTCCTCCACACAACGTGCTGCCACTGTTCTGGCGGGAAAACACAAGCCTCACTCAATGAAAACACCCACAGTAGATCCCATTGGGAAAACCAGGACAGGGGCCACAGAGCCCATTGCTAACACCGGTGGCAGCCACTGGTACTCCATTAGGCAGGGACGGCTGGTGAGGATAAAGGCTTCTCACATCAAGGGCTGGGTGCCAGTCACTGATGGGGAGAGGCCACCAGTGTCAAGTACATGATCTGGAAGGGGTGGTGGGACCCTCCACAGAAATGAAATTTGGAACTCTGTCTGCCCTGCTCGTTATCGAGCTGCTGCTGCTGTAGCAGATGCACAATGGGGAGATTGTCAGGCAAGGCCAGTCCAGTCCTGTACAACAGGAGTCTGCTCCAGAATAGAAGGGACCAGCTGGTGAAGCTCAAGTGCCAGCCGACCACCAGGTTGAGATGGGAGATCCGAAGGTGGTGCCACATCAGGCCATGTTTCCACCGTCAGTGTTCATCCTTCAAGAACCTGCCGGACTGCATGTGCCACTGTCAACTCCGCATCACCAAGGAGAATGTGTGCCACATATGCTGGATGGTGGTGGACCTGGCACCACGAGGGCTAGGAAGAGGACATTCTTCTCCCATTGGTCATCAAGTTACGGCTTTCCTCAATATCTATGTCTCCAACTTATTCCAGGGATCGAACGGGAACATGTGCGCAATTTTGCAAAAGTCCACGAACAGGTGCATCTGAGGTGTCATGGATGTCCTATGTTCCTGGGCAGCTATCTACATCCACCGGAGCCAGGACCACTAGGGCCACCAAAATCCCGGGCAGTTGGATTGCTGCCATTGTTGGCATCCCCCCGGTCAGGGGTTAGTGATGGCACGCATATCATCCTCAGCACCGGCCTGACAGAGGGTGCCTTCATTAACAGGAAGAGGTTCCATTCCCTAAATGGTGCTCCCTCGGGTGAGGGGTTGGCTAATGAGCGACAAGGCCTGCCCACTGAGGCCATGGCTGGTGAGGCCTGTGAGGAGGCCCCGGACCAATGCAGAGAAGTATTATAACAGCACAAACACAGGAGCAGCATCGAGCGGTCCATCAAGGTGTGCTTCCGCTGTCTGGTCCACTCTGGTGGGCTCTCCAAACAGCCCTCAGAGGGTCACGTGCATCATAATGGCCTGCTGTGTCCTGCACAACATCGCACTGCTGTGGGCAACATGCTGGAGGAGGGGAAAGATCAGCAGGTCTTATCGGAAGAGGGTAGTGATGTGTTGAGTATGCTGGGTCTGCGAGGACTGCGTTTACTATAGCAGTGAGAGAGACAGGCTTCCAACACTTGAAGAAATGCAACTCTATTTTATTGAACTCTCAACTATTATACATACTTTAACTGTGGGTTCATACTATGCTGAGTTGACTGGAGACCTGAGGCTAACCTGACCAGACTATCTTATACCACATGGTGGATGTTCTAGTTGTTGCTCACGGGCTCTGACTGTCTCAGATGCTGCATCCCAAGAGAGCGGGGAAACTAGTGCCCTCTGGCTTTCTAGTGGCCGTGTCCTGTCTGGTGATTGGCTGCTATGTTCTGTGTGTTCATTGGTCATCCCGTGTGTCAATCACTGCCTGTCTGTGCACCATCATATACTTGTGTGTATATTATGACATCTCCCCCCTTTTAAAAAAAATGTGCATATGTCAATAAATAGTGAGTGTGTGTATGAACCTGACTATGTACAAACTATGTGAGCATATTTACATGAGTAGGAGCATGACTACATACAAAATACGTGAACGTATTTACATGGGAAGGTGTCTAGTGCAGATAGAGTGCATACAACAAATTAGGAAGAAACAATATGTACAGATGTGTAAACGAAGCACAAGGCAATGCAACATTCAGTCTATAAGTTCAGTCTCTGTGGCGGGCGACAAATTCTGGTTGACCGAATGATAATTTGGCTCTGTTGAGTCGGAGGCCATGCTCGTGGATCCTATGGAAAACTCGCTTGAGGTGATCGATGTGTTCCTGAAGAGTTGTGGACCAGACAATGATGTCATCGACGTACACTCGCACCCCCTTGATGCCCTCCATCATTTGCTCCATTATTCGGTGGAACACCTCCGAGGTGGAGATGATGCCAAAGGGCATCCGGTTGTAACAGTAACGACCAAATGGGGTGTCAAATGTGCAGAGCTTTCAACTGGATGCGTCCAGCTGTATTTGCCAAAACCCCTTGGAGGTATCCAGCTTCGTGAAAAACTTGGCGTGAGCCATTTCGCTGGTGAGCTCTTCTCGCTTAGGGATAGGGTAGTGTTCCCTCATGATGTTACGGTTCAAATCTTTGGCGTCGATATAAATGCGAAGTTCCCCTGCTGGTTTTTTGACACAAACCATGGAGCTAACCCAGTCCGTGGGTTCCGTGACCTTAGAAATGACGCCCTGGTCCTGGAGGTCTGACAGCTGCTGCTTGAGGCGGTCATTAAGGGGTGCAGGCACCCGACGCGGTGCGTGAACCACTGGTGTGGCATTCGGTTTCAGAAGTGTGCCGATACCTTCGAAGACGCTGTGGTATCGTGCTATGATGTCATCTAATTGGGTTTGGAAGTTGGCATCTGGCGAGGCTGATGCCTCTGCAGGTGACATGGTGTGAACCCGCTGCACAAGATTCAGGATTTTGCAGGCCTGAGCACCGAGCAAGGAAACTTTGTTGGACCCTACAATTTCAAAACGAGGGTGGCTTTGAAAAACGATGGGATACCACAAGCTGGCATGAGCCACTGGCAGCAATGGCATTGCCATTGTAGTTGAGAAGCTGGCAGGCCGATGCGGCTTCGAGGTCGGTGGCTTCAAGATTCAGCTGAAACTTGTGCTTAAAAATCTTCCAGTTTGCACCGAGGTTGCCGGCGATGCGGAGCTGTGAGGGAGGGAAGACGCTGTCCATGTTACTGGATGGCTGATCGCTGGTCAAAGGAAGACTATCTCAAGGTAGGTCTGTCAAACTCGAACATGACTCACTGGTACCATGATGTGTTGGGTATGCTGGGGACTGCGTTTGCTGTAGCAGTGAGAGAGACAGGCTTCCAACACTTGAAGAAATGCAACTCTATTTTATTGAACATTTAACTATTATACATACTTTAACTGTGGGTTGACACTATGCTGACTTTACTGGAGACCTGAGGCTAACCTGACTAGACTTGTTATGCTTCTTGAAAGAATGCTCGAAGTCGTCTTTAGGTTAAGGATGATTTATTGTGTCCCACAATAAATTACAGATTACACTTGAGAAAAGGCTGCTCTTCAATGTTCTGCAACTAGGCCCCAAACAGACTAGCACCCTTCAGCTTCTTGCACCTCTTGCCACTCCAACCCCTCCGGTTTCAAGTGCCGGAGGCGGGCCTTCGGCGTTCCTTTTATGGGTGTCCCCGCGCTGCCCCCTGGTGACTCAGGCGAGGATCACCACATCCCCCTTCTTCACTTTTTTTTTTTTTTTTTTTTTCGTAGTTGCAGAGCTGTAGTAAAACACAAAGGTAAAGAGTTAGGTTTATATATGTATATACACAGAACAGGGCAGGGCGATGCATTTGTCAGTCCATGTTCACAGGTTCAGACGGTCAGGTGCACGTCTGATCCGTGTAGACCTCCTGAGTGGGCTTGGAGATCCAGGGTCGTTTGTGTCCGTGCGGACATCTGCTGCTGGGGTGTCAGGAAGATGTATGACCGTGTCCTGTGGATCCAGTGTGTCCTGCAGATCGAGTGTCGGAAGGACCCGTGGACGAGGTGTGACCTTCAGAAGGTCTCGCCGATTTCGTCGAACCATTGTTCCATCATCCGACTGCACGACGTAGGACCGTGGCGATGTTAGGCGGAGGACCACCGCCATTTTGGACCAACCCCCAGCTGGGTTTCGCAGCCTCACTGTGTCGCCGATGGCCAACGGTGGCAGTACCTTGGCCTGCTTGTCATAGTGCTGCTTTTGCGCTTGGCGCTGTTGACGCATTTGATCCAGGACAGGCGAGTGATCAGGATTGGTGAAGTGTAGCGCTGGTAGAGTTGTCCGCACATCCCTGTTGAAAAGCATCTGAGCTGGTGATAGTCCCGAGCTCAAAGGTGACGAACGGTACGATAGGAGGGCCAAGTGTACGTCAGATTTTGAGTCCGCAGCCTTGCTGATGAGTTGCTTGACTATGTGGACACCTTTCTCCACCCTGCCATTCGATTGCGGAAAGTGGGGACTCGACGTTATGTGCTGGAAATTGTAAATCTTGGCGAAGTCCGTCCACTCCCAGCTGGCAAAACAAGGACCATTGTCGGACATGACCGTCCGTGGGATGCCATGCCTGGAGAAAGTTTCTTTGCAGGCCTTGATGACGGCTGCTGCTGTGAGATCCGGGAGTTGCAGGACTTCCGGGAAGTTGGAGAAGTAGTCAATGATCAGGACATAGTTGCGGCCCATGGAGTGGAACAAATCAATGCCCACTTTGTCCCATGGTGACGTGGCCATCTCATGCTGCTGCAGTGGCTCCTTGCATTGTGCCGGTCGATGTCTTTGGCACGTATCACAGGAGAGCACCATGTTGGTGATGTCCTCGTTAATCCCTGGCCAGTAAACAGATTGGCGCGCTCTCCTTTTGCATTTTTCGGCACCAAGGTGCCCTTCGTGAATCCTGTGGAGGATGTCCGCCCGGAGAGCCATTGGAATGACGATCCTGTCGTTCCGCAGTATAATGCCATCGACCACGGATAGTTCAGTCTTGACATTCTGGAACTGTGGGCACCGCCCCTTTGGCCAGCCATGCTGCAGGTTGTGTAGGACTTGAAGGAGGGTGGCGTCCTCCTGTGTCGCCTGACGAATTTGCTGCAGCTTCTCGTCCGTTGCCGGGAGCGTCTCCTTGCACCACTGTGCATGAGCTTCCACATCATTGATGGACGCCAGTGGCGGGTTGTCAGCGTCCATGGCTCGTGATAACGTGTCAGCTATCACAAGGTCCTTGCCAGGGGTGTAGACCAGCGTGAAGTCGTACCTGCGCAACTTCATCATCATGCGCTGTAGGCGCGGCGTCATATCATTGAGGTCCTTGTCAATGATATTGACCAGCGGCCTATGATCCGTTTCCACGATGAAAGTGGGGAGACCGTACACATAGTGGTGGAATTTGGTCACTCCTGTTATTAGCCCTAGGCACTCCTTTTCTATCTGTGCATACCTGCACTCTGTGGCGGTCATCGCCCATGAAGCGTAAGCCACTGGAACCCAGTCCAACTGGTCATCCTGTTGCAGTAGCACAGCACCAATCCCATGTTGACTGGCGTCAGTGGAGATCTTGGTAGGTTTCACCGGGTCAAAAAATGCAAGCGTTGGAGCTGCCATCAGCTGGTATCTTAGATCATCCCATTCAGCCTGGTGAGCCTGGGTCCAGGCAAACTCCGTGTCCTTCCTTGTCACGTTCCTCAACGCCTTTGTCCGTGCTGCCAGGTTGGGTATGAATTTACCAAGGAAGTTGACGAATCCCAGGAACCTTAGAACCGCTTTCTTGTCCTGTGGTCGCTGCATGCTCTGAATTGCAGCGATCTTCTCAGCGTCCGGCTTCACCCCGTGCTCTGAGATTGTGTCGCCCAGGAATGTCAGAGAGGACTGTGCGAAAGTGCACTTGGCCCGGTTGAGCTTGAGTCCAAAGTGGTGTATCCTCTGGAAGACTTGCTTCACCCTCGCAATATGGTCTTTCTCCGTCGCCGACCATATGATGATGTCATCCACATAGACACGTACGCCTTCGATGCCTTCTACCATCTGCTCCATGATTCTGTGGAATATTTCGGATGCAGATATAATGCCGAAGGGCATCCGATTATAGCAGTACCTTCCAAACGGCGTGTTGAAGGTGCATAGCAGGCGGCTGGACTCATCGAGCTGCATTTGCCAGAAACCCTGTGAGGCATCAAGCTTGGTGAAGATGCGAGCTTTTGCCATTTCGCTCGTGATTTCCTCGCGCTTGGGGATCGGGTAGTGTTCCCTGCGAATGTTCTTATTCAGGTCTTTGGGATCTAGACAGATCCGAAGTTCACCAGACGGCTTCTTGACGCACACCAGCGAGCTGACCCAGTCGGTCGGCTGTGTGACTCTTGAGATGACGCCTTGAGTCTGGAGACGCTGAAGTTCGGCTTTTAGCTTGTCCCGCAATGGAGCCGGGACCCTCCGTGGGGCATGAACAACCGGTATGGCTGTCTCTTTGAGCAAGATTCTGTACGTGTAGGGCAGTGTACCCATGCCCGAGAAAACGTCGGGGTAGTCGGTGAGTAGCAGCTGTATGTCCTCGTAAATGCGTGATGATGCAGCCGTGTGCATGAAAATCCGCTGAATGAGCTGCAAATCCTTGCAGGCTTGAGCGCCGAGCAGCGAGGACCTGTTGTCTTCCACAATCTCAAAGCGTAGGCCTGTTACGACAGTTTTGTTGGCAACTTGTAGGTGGCAGGATCCCTTGGAGATGATCGGGTTGCCGTTGTAGTCAGTGAGCTTGCATGCTGCAGGTAACACCTCGTGCGTCCCTGGGACCGATGCGAGATCTTTGCTCGTTAGCAAGTTTGCTGAGGCTCCCGTGTCCAGTTTGAACGTGATGGGGAAGTCCTGTACGTGCACCGTGGCAGTCCATTCACTTGCAGAGTTGATGGCATGCACGTGTCGAGGTTGTGTCGTCAGCTCCTGTGGTCCCGCTGTGGCATTAATAATGCCAATGCTGTACGTGTGCTCCCAGGAGTTGAATTCTTCATGGTCGGAAAAATTGTCGTCGGGAGCCTGAGTGTTCGTGACATCAACCGTGCGGACTTACAGGTTGCCATGCCGTTGAGTGGACGAGTGAAATTTAGCTGTGGATTGACATTGGGAGGCGAAGTGATTCATTTTTGAACACTTTCTGCACCTTTTTCCTTGGGCAGGACATTGCCCTTTTAAGTGGGAGGAGCCGCAGTAATGACACGTCATGACGTCATGCGTATGCTGCGTTCGCGCATGCGCATTGCGGTTTTCAGACCAGGGCCGGTATTGCGAGTAGTGCGCATGCGCGGACCGATCACTTCCGGGATCGCGTCTTTCAGGACGGTGCGCATGCGCAGACGGGCCAGAGAACGGAAGAGACGGCCTGGAAAACGGAAGAGACGACCTGTGAGGGGAATTCACCATCTTTATATCGTCCTCGTGGTGGATGTTTTGTAAGGAATGTATTTCAAATAGCTCCTGTACCTGCTGCATTTTCTGCTCCTGTAACAAGCATTTTTCTATGGTAGTTTTTAGTGTTAAATCGTTTTGCAGTAATAGTGAGTCTCTTAGTTTTTTGTCAGCAAGACCATAGATTAGCTGATCTCTGATGAGTGAGTTTGTTAAATCACCAAAGTTGCAGCCTTGTGCCAGCAAGCGTAACTCTGTGACCAAGTGGGTGATAGTCTCCCCTTGTTTTTGGAGTCTGTGACGGAGGGTGAATCTTTCAATGATTTCATTGGATTGAGACTTATAGTGTTCATCCAATTTTGCCATTATCACTTGAAACTTAGTTTTGTCTTCAGTAGCCGCATATGTGAACGAGTTATATGTGTCTACCAGTTGCTGGCCACAAGATGTGATTAAAAGTGCAATTTTCTTTCCATCGGTGGCTGTATGTAAGTCCTGAGCTAACAAGTACATTTCAAATTGTTGTTTGAACATTTTCCAATTATAATTTAAATTACCTGTAGCTCTCATTGGCGCTGGAAGTACCGTGTGTTCCATTGTTGCAGAAAGTCGTCTGAAGTTGAGAGGCTGCAAAGTCTGGTGGCCTGCCTGTTGCTGGTGCTTCTTCTTTGTCTGCTGTCTTTTTCTTTCTTTGTCTTGCTGGTAGCGCTGGTTCCCTCTGTTCAGAGAATCCACTCCTGTACCATGTTATGCTTCTTGAAAGAATGCTCGAAGTCGTCTTTAGGTTAAGGATGATTTATTGTGTCCCACAATAAATTACAGATTACACTTGAGAAAAGGCTGCTCTTCAATGTTCTGCAACTAGGCCCCAAACAGACTAGCACCCTTCAGCTTCTTGCACCTCTTGCCACTCCAACCCCTCCGGTTTCAAGTGCCGGAGGCGGGCCTTCGGCGTTCCTTTTATGGGTGTCCCCGCGCTGCCCCCTGGTGACTCAGGCGAGGATCACCACAGACTATCTTACTACCACATGGTGGATGTTCTAGTTGTTGCTCACGGGCTCTGACTGTCTCAGAGGCTGCATCCCAAGAGAGCGGGAAAACTAGTGCCCACTGGCTTTATAGCAGCCATGTCCTGTCTGGTGATTGGCTGCTGTGTTCTGTGTGTTCATTGGTCTTTCCGTGTGTCAATCAATGTCTGTCTGTGCACCATCATATACTTGTGTGTATATTATGACAGGTGGTGTCCAGGATAAGACAGGAGAGGATCCAGAGCTGGCTCAACAAGCCGTAGAACGAGTCCTTCAGGGCCGTCGAACCAGGAAGAATCTGATGAGCACCCAATTCGCTGACTAGGAGGCCAAAGTAGCGGCAGTTGCATTGCCATTGCCCCCCACCCTCAGTTTCTCTTGTTCTATTGCCACCCCAGGAACCCACCTCCCCCTTAGTCTTTCACCCCACCTTCCCACGACCGCAGATCCCCCTCCCCCCTCCAAGGGTCATCTCAGCATCACAACAGGGTGTTGGGCCTGGTTTGGCGATATCGGTGGGTCTTCTCTGTAGAACAGAGGATGATGACAACTCACTGGGAGATGAGATCTGGAGCTACTGATTGTGCGTCAAAGTACTCTGTATTTTAGATAATATACCATTATCCACCCGGATGATCCCTGGTTGTGTGATGGAGACTTATTCTTGTGGACCACATTATTTTTTGGGAGAGAGTGCGGGGCGAGATGGAACGAGCTTTGGGATCATCAACTGGGGATTCTGTCATACGCGGCTTTCGCACACTGCGGCTTCCATGGCCTGTCACATCTCGGTGAGGGTGGATTCCTTTAGGACGTCCATGGGTCTGATGGGCCATTAAGCCCCCCACCCAACCCCCCCTCCCCACAAACACAGCCCAAGACCTTGCCCCAGTCAAACCTTCCCACCTGTGGAACAACAGTGAGAGGCAGATCGATCTGGCAGTGGAAAATTATTTAATGGTACGTTTTTACAGATTGTGTCCCCCTTCCCCCTGACACACTAACTTTCGGATCTTCTGTGGCCTCCAGCTCTTTCGAGGTGATTTCCCCAAGATTGCACACCCAGAGTGGAAGCAGCTTGTCTCACAATCTGCCCTGTGATGCCCTTGGCAGCTGTCCTCTGGAGGGCTGGGCCTGAATGAGCCCAGGCGACGTTCAGGTCTCACAGTTGACCACGTGTTGCCCTGTTCTGCCTGTTGCCTATCAGCTGTGCCAGTGTCAGGTGGAGGGTAGAAAGTGGGGGGGGGGAAATTCAGATGGGTAGGAGGCCCTTGGATATATCCCATCACTTCTTCCCCCCTCAGGGTGCTCACTGACCCCAGGGCTACTCCATGGGGCTGAAGGGCATCCGGAGTGAACTCCAGAGGTCTGAATATCATCTGGCACTGCCAATCCTGGAGGCCCACCCTCGTTTGAACCATAGTGTTGATGCTCTCAGCCATGGTGCGCTATGACTGGGACATACCCCTCATCAAGCGAGCCATGTCTCTCATTGCCTCAGTATGTCACTCTGTGACTGTGTCATGCCCTCTGTGACTTGTTAAGGTAACTCAGTGCCCGACCAATGTTCTCAATACCCTCTGCCATGATCCTTTGTTGACACCACCCTCAGCCATGCTTCTGTGAGTGGGCTAATCTCTGGAGCACCACAGCAATGTCCATTTGTACCTGGGATATTTCTGCATGTGGCTGGGCTCTTCTGCCCTCAACCTTAGCTATGAACAACACAGTGTTACCCAAGCCTTGGACATCCTGACACATGGCCCCGATGTCTTGCCCCACTGTGGCAGACACCCTTTCAGTGTTGGCCTGAAGGTGATTGAACTCCTACAGTTGTACTTCAAATGCTCCAATGCCGCTAATACCCATTCCTGCATATTCTGGTTCTGATTCTGCATCTGCACCTGCACCAGTGATGGGAAAACCTTTTCCAGAGGTGCAACATCTGTCTTTGGGGCAGCTGTTCTCTGGGATCAGGTAGCCCTCTGTCCAGACGTGCCTTTGGGAGTCCCTGCCTCCACCTGATGTGCTGCATCATTCTGATGCTCACCAGAGGGTGATCCAGGAGCCTGACTATTAACATGTCCCACCGAGGTGATAGTCTCTGTGCTGGTGGATGGTGCTGATAGAAATCGGCGTATTCCCCGGAGTTCTGCTCCAGACATGCGCTGACAGTTTGGGGAGGGTTGAGACCTCATCAGATGCGGATTCTGGAAGACAAAGGAGATGGGATCAGTTCTTGGCAAGGACAAGGCTGTGGGAGATGAGAGACTCGTTTGAAATAGGACATCTGGATAAATGTGCATTGGACCCTCACTTCTTCGGCAAATGTCATGTCAGCCACAGTTCGCTCCTCAGCCTCCCCCATGAGTTCCATGGCCCTTTCTTCAAAGGGGGTGTGGACCCATTTGTCAGGCATGCCCCCGCCGGTCTTCCGACGTTCTCTCGATTATGGCTCACTTTATCCTCAGGGACATAGAAAGGACGCCAGATTTATGGGGTGGGGGTTTCTAGCTGGTGGCATACGTTGGAAAGATGCCTGTCCAAAGAGTGTAGGGTGTGTGTTGGGGATTCCTGGAGGGTGGGTTCTGAGAGACATGATGGTTGGATGGTGTGTTACTGGCATACAAGGGTTTAGAGGTAGATGTCAGAGGTCAAGGACGGAAGTGATGCCAGGGTCACACAGGTGGTTACTCACACAAACTGCTCGAAAGAGGCTTTTCATCTTCTTCCTGCAGTGCATTGCCAGTCCTCTTGATGGGGCGGCCAACACTCAGTGCATCTGCCACCTCATCCCAGGTTTGCTTCATGATAGCTGGCTGGTGTCTCCACCCCACCCTAGTGAAGGATGTGTCCCTCCTCTCCTCAACGGCGTCCAACATCCTGTGGATGTCTGCGCCAAGGAAGCCTGGTGCAGGTCTTTTAGCAGCCATCTTCTCGGCTGGAATGAATGTCTGGTGTGAGTGGAGAGATTAAAAGCTGCTCCAGCTGGTCAGGCTCTCAATGGGAACCACGACCCCAGCAAATCCCACAGCTGAGAAAATGGGACTCGGGCGGGATGCACATGGGCAGTGTGCTGGTCCATCAACGAAGATGGAATCGTGCCTCCCCGGCGCTCCTAGCGACAACGTGAAAACCTTCTGATTCTCCGCTGGCGGGAGCATTTAGCCTCTGAAATGCAGAATCCCACCTTCCCAATCTCAGTCCCTGTGAACAGAAATGAAACACCTTCAGAATTGTACAGCATAATTTTCTCTCCCTTGAGTAAAGGCCTTTATACAGAAAACATTCTCCTCAGACTGATATATTGAATAAACAAATAAATTCAATCACCAGCTCCATGATGTCATGGGTAGATACTTGTAATTCAATCTGACTGATTAAAAATTGGTGCAAACCTAGCTGGGATGACAATGTGATAATTGTGTGCAGTTTTCCTGCGTCAGCACATTTCTTTAATACTTGCAGACCTCCCACGTGGAGCTTAAACCTGCCGTAGGACAACTGTTTAAAGGGGGCCCAAAAATTATTGGCTAAGTACAGTTTAAAGGAAGTGGTTGTTCAAAGGGAAATTGAGCAGCAGAAATTCTTGCTCGCAAGGCCTGGATGGAATTTCAAGCTGGTGAAATCCTTTGGCGAAGCTCAAGAGAAAAATGGGGGGGGGGGGGGCGAAGAAGTGACAGACAAAACGGAAATTGTGGTGGATGATCAGGAGATGTCACACGGAGGTAACTGATAAATGGGTCTGGATAGGCTCAGTTTGTCCGACTGAAGACCAGCAACATTCCACAATTAGTCCAACCACTTTAATGTATGGCAGGCTTGATTTAATTGGTGGTAACCTTTCATCTGTCAAAGGATTTTTTTGTGCCGAGGTGGCAAACTCTGAGTTAGTTATCACCAGGTGGCTCAGGAGCCTTTGTCACACAAAGGCTTCTGTTCTCTCCGGATCCTCTTCTCCGCTAGCTGAGTTTGTCATTTCTGCTCACCTCTTCCAAAGCCCTTCCAAACAGTCAGCCTGAAGAGGCCACTGCTATCAGTGCCTGCCTCCCGCTTATCAACGTCAATGTCTGCTATCTTCATTTCTTGCCCAGCGGGTTGACACCCAGTGGCCAGTTCACCGTGCAGTAGAACTCTGAGTTTTACCATGACAGAGATGCTCTCCGGCGTGGTGAAAAAAAACAGGGAATCGTCGAAATTTCTCGCTCCCCAAACCGAGCATTTTTCATCTTCACGAGGGCGAGAGGGTGGGCCTAGCTAGGGTGCTCTTTCGGAGGGTCGGTGCAGACTCACTGGATTAAATGGCCTCCTTCTGTACTGTAGGGATTCTATTGAAATAAAGGGTGGTTTCAGAACACCAGGAGTGTGGAATCCAGACTGTACCAATTAGAACAGATAAGAACTGTTCTGAACTTGGTAGATTTGTGTGGATAGCCAGGACAGCCCTTTGGGACTGTTGAAAGTGGATATGATTATACACTTTTTATGCTCAAACTCATTAGATCTGTCCAGCTGTCAAAAGAACTGCTAAAGAACTGTCCCACTAGCAAAGTTGCCAAAGTAGTGCCAAAGGATATTCAGTGTGTTCACATGGCGGGGGTGAGGGCAAAGGTTGGGGTGCATGGACTAGCAAGTTTGTGCTTAGCATCTCTGAGGGGCCCCAGGGGATGGGGGTCATGGATTGGCATAGGTTGGCATGGAAGTGGCATAAAGTGTATATGGGGGTTGAGGGGTGTGATGGGGAGGGCTGGAAGGTTCATTTTTACTTTATTGATTTTTCTATTTATTTAAGGGCAGAGCCAGAGCACAGAGTACAGAGCCTTCTCCCCCAGCCAGTCTCAGCAACCGGCAGTCTCCACACTCATTACTATTTACATCCACACACCACCTCCCCTCCTAATACAATTGTGGGTGAACTTTTTAAAGGTCGATTTCGCTGATCCAGGAAGTCTATCAACTTTGTGCACCTAACCTGGGTCAAAGATCTGGGCCAAAGTCTTTGAGTATACTGTTGTCATCCATCCAATGAACATCACTGAGCTAGTGCAGTGCATTGTAGGCTTAGCAATGAATGTATGCTGATTTAGCTAATTTAAACAATAGTTGTTGCTAAGCACACTGCTGAGTGGCTGCATTTGTCATCAGGTACCCCAAGTACATGAGAGAAGACACTATTTAAAACTATCTGGGATTACTTAAAGCCTGCCAGCACCTCTGAAAGGCAGGGTGCATTATGCCTGTGCACAATGGCACATTAAAAAAAAACATTTACAGGATGAGGGTGTCGCTGGTCAAGCCAGCATTTATTACTCATCCCTCGTGGACCTTCAGAAGGTGGTGGTGAGCTGCCTTCTTGAAACACTGCAGTCCCTGAAGTGTAGGTACACCCACTGTGCTATTAGGGAGGGATTTCAAGGATTTTGACCCAGCGAAGCAAAGGGTGACATATTTCCAGTCATGGTGGTGAGTGACTTGGAGGGGAACTTCCAGATGGTGGGGTTCCCAGGTATCTGATGCTCTTGTCCTGCTAGACGGTAGCGGTTGTGGATTTGGAAGGTGCTGCCGAAGAAGTTCCTGCAGTGCATCTTGCACATCGCACACATGGCTGTCACTGTTTGTTGGTGGTGGAGGGACTGAATGTTTGTGGAAGGGGAGAGCAATCAAGCGGACTGCTTTGTCCTGGATGGTGTTGAGCTTCTTAAGTGTTGTTGGAGCTGCACTCATCCAGGCGTGAAGAGTATTCCATTACACTCCTGACTTGTGCCTTGTAGATTGTGGACATGCTTTGGGAGGTTCAGGAGGTGAGTTATTCGCTGTAGGAATCCTAGCCTTCGACCTGCTCTGGTAGCCATAGTATTTTTATTGCTAGTCCAGTTCAATTCCTGATCAATAGTAACCCCCACGATGTTGATTGTGGGGGATTCAGCGATGGTAATGCCACGGAATGTCAAGGGGCGTTTGTTAGATTCTCTCTTAACACCCACACTAATGCCCTCAGTCAGGTGGCATTCAGCCTGGGCCATACCAGACTTTGCACATGTTACACAGATGCCATTGTAATAACCAAACAGTACCCACAGCGCCAAAACTATCAGTACTGCAGTATCCAACTTTGCAACCAAAAACAAACATAATTGTGCCAAATGTTGTATGATTTTCTAGTTTTACAAAAGTAACTGAAACAATGCAACCCTAAAAAGCATGAAGATTGTTCATACATTGTTCAAATTGATTGCATTGCATATGGAAAATTGGAACAGCTTAAAGGTTGGAGCTGAGATGGTCTTACGAAACAATTCATACCAGTAAATGTTCTCTGCAAAATGGCTGTAAAATCACCCGTAAGCCCTATTGTGGAAGCTGCTGGCTTCACCCATAGGTGATGCAAATGGCAGAGTTCAAGGCTGTAACTACTGATGGATTATCAATTCAGCTGCACCTCAATCTAATGCAGACACTGCTGTTGGTTAAACCCAAATAGTTGATTGTTTTCCAGTAAACTTTTTGAAAAGAATGATGTGTCATTCTCCATGCTCTCCTTCCGCTGTTGTAGAACAGCTGCTGTCAAAATGAAGATTCCACAAACATGCTGTTTTGTAGCATTGCTTTGTAGAAAGCTGGTTTTCAGTTTAAATGCTGTTTCATTCTACTTCAAGTGTGACATATGGTGCACACATGATAATGTTACACTTGCGGTAGAAGATTGCTATTTGACTTATTTTAGAAAATAAATCCCTTAATTATTGGACACAATTGTGATTTTCTACTTGCCAGTTAATGCATTCCCCTCTCGGCTCCCCCCCATTAACTAACAAACAAAACATGGATTTGTTGTAGTAAACTATTCTTCTGTAAGACGAAATGGGTGTCAACTTTACCAGAGACTGGACAATCCCACCATGGTTATACCAAAGCAGCTTCCGAAAGAAACTCGGGTTTAATTGTGACCAACCAAATATTTCTAAAGTTTTCTAGGCGGCAATGTCTCCAACTCTTGTGGCATTATATTCAGTATTCTTTCAGTTGCATCTTTTTAGGTTTGCTTTGTATTGGATGTGTTTTGGAAACAATACAGTGACACTGTCAGTTTTCACCTCATGCCCAGCAAGGGTTGCGCTTTCCATACAAGTCCGATGTGTAATTAATGTTCAGAGCCAGCTGCCTCGTGAGAAGGAACCACAGATACTCACTTGACTTGGCAGCCCGATAAGGGAGGGTTCTCACATTCTCTCCATCTGGTCGACCTACAATCTCTGTGACCACGACACTGCTGGGGGGCATTGAGGCACTGCTGGCTGTGACTCAGGCTGCAATGAAGCTGGCTCATTGAAATTCATATTTTTCACATACATAGAACCATCAATGATGATTAAAAAGTCTCATGCTGATAAAGTTGTGCAGACACACAGCTTAAATATTTTGGGACAGCACGGCTATTGGTAACATAAAAGCTGGTTGTGTCGCTGAATGTACTTCCTGACAACACTGGGGAATTCAAAATTCAGAAGGATTTTAACAACAGGATGAAATATTGTGTTAACTTCTCAGGCACACAGTTCATACTCTTTCCAATATATAGTTAAATTGAAATGCATTCTGTTTGATTTAACTTTGCTCATTATTAAATGGCAGTAAGCAGAGCACAGGAGAGTTAATGTATAGATGAAAGGATAATAAAGATTATAGTACCATAAAATGGAATTATGTCGTGCCAGATGATCGAACTAATAATAAATCCAGCAGTATGCAAGAACATATGTCATACATATGTTCAGTAATGAAAAATGTAGACTCAAAAATGTTTATTTTGCTGTAGCGGTATCATTAAAACTAATATACCGTTCGGTACAAAGTAGTAAAAATTGATACTATATTTGCCAAATTCCACAGCCCTTTAACTGCCACGAACTTCGAACTGGGCCAGTCGTAATTATTGGTATTATGGTGGATGTCTGAGCATCAAGCTGAAACTTGTGCAAGTGGATATATTTTTCCAGAGACAATGCTTTGTCTGATTGCTCAGAACATAAACACATGTTATTCCCCCCCCCCCCCCCCCCCCCCCCACCTTCCCTACACATTTATTTCCTCGCTTTACAAGCTGCTCATTACCACAGAATTAACTTTCAATTGGAAAGCTGGATAGCATGAGTCAGCCAAGTATGAAAGACTGCGTCAATGGTGCTCTGGGATCAACTTGCAGCCGTGTCAATTTTTCCTCCCATCTCCTGATTTAAGGTGGACATTTCCTGTCTCCCACATCCAACTAGCTGGGTTAAAACTGATGGTGTCCAGCTAAACAAAGCAAGTTGGTTTGCGCATCTAGCAGACCGCCTCCTTACCATTGAGAACATCTGATTGACAATAAAAGGCAGGACTGCATGAGCTAGTTGGCCAACCTTAACTTTCCTTTCTGAGTTATGGTGTTTCTCATTAGTGGGCGCAGTGGTACATTTGTCAGAGACGCAAAACTCATAACTTACTAAATTGCAAACTGCAGAGGGAATAGTTCAAATACTGGCATGGAGGCACAATTTTATTAGTTTATTGCATCAAGCCCAAGGGCCACTTTTGTTCAATAGCCCCTTCACTAAAGGCACTTTATTGTTGTAATCTGTTATTACAACAGTGCCAAAAGACACTTAACTCTTTATTCCTTCAAAATATTAAAGCTAGTTTCCTGATCTGCCTGCCAAAAGATAACACTCACAAAGAACTCTGGTTGGGAAATTTCCAGTTTGCAGTGCATGATTTTCTCTCCTTCCAGCCCTCAACTTTCAGAGTACTATTATAGCTATTGCGCCATGGGTTACAGTGAGTATGGAACACTATCTGGTGGGGATGAGGAAACAAACCTAATTATTAAGTGTTACAGATGTCCGACTAGATTGAGGGCCAATGCAGAGAGAGTTGGAAGAGGGTGTTGATGTGGGAGACAGAGGATAATATCATTTCGGTACAGGGGAATGTAGAAGAGCTGGAAGCAGACAATAGAACATAGAACAGTACAGCACAGTACAGGCCCTTTGGCCCACGATGTTGTGCCAACTATTTATCCTAATCTAAAATCAACCTAACTTACACCCCTTCAATTTACTGCTGTCCATGTGCCTGTCCAAGAGTCGCTTAAATGTCCCTAATGATTCTGACTCCACCTCCTGGCAGTGCATTCCACAGACCCACCACTCTGTGTAAAGAACCTAGCTCTGACATCTCCCCTATATCTTCCTCCTTAAAATTATGTTCCCTCGTGACAGCCATTTCCACCCTGGGGAAAAGTCTCTGGCTATCCACTCTATCCAAACCTCTCATCGCCTTGTACACCTCTATCAAGTCACCTCTCTTCCTTCTTTGCTCCAGTAAAAAAAAACCCTTGCTTCCTCAACCTTTCTTCATAAGACATGCCCTCCAGTCCAGACAGCATCCTGGTAAATCTCCTCTGCACCCTCTCCAAAGCATCCACATCCTTCCCATAATGAGGCGACCAGAACTGGACACAATATCCCAAGTGTGCTCTAACCAGGGTTTTATAAAGCTGCAGCAAAACCAATGAGAGGCGGAAGTTGAAGGAGATCAGGAAATGGGCAGATATTACCATTTTAGTGATCATTATCCTAGAACAGGAGCTGGAGAAGCTAAGGATGAGTCAAGAGCAATGTGGGACGGTGCTGCCAGGATTTCTTGACTTCCAACGATGAGTGTGAAATAGATTGGAAACAGGAAGTACATTTTTCCTAGCCCTGTGGAGGTGGTTTTGGAGGTGGTTGCAGTGGTTGGGGGGGTGGGGAGGAGGTCTAGGAAAATTGGAAAATAAAAGTGTTGGACAGATTCCCAGACATGTTGCCCCCACCTCACACCTGGCACAGAGGTGGGTTCAAGGAGTCACCCAGCGGCAGCAAGAAGTCAATTAATGTGTTAATGGCAGCAATTAATGGACATTAGTGGAAGGCCATGGATTTTTCTGGCTGCAGCCCCCCCCCCCCCCCCCACACTGGACGTGATTCTCCGACCCCGTCGCCAAGTCGGAGAATCCCCGGGGGGTGGCGTGAATCCCGCCCCGCCGCTCCGACGCTGACTGTCGTATTCTCCGGTGCAGGTTTTGGGTGGGGCAGGGATCACACCACGTCGGTTGGGGGCCATTGGCAGCAGCCCCCCCTCCAGCAATTCTCCGGGCCCCGATGAGCCGAGCGGCCGTCGGTTTCTGGCCAGTCCTGCCGCCATGAATTGGACATGGTCTCACATGGCGGGACCTGGCAGGTAAGTTGGCTGGTGCGGTCCTCGGAAGGGGGGGGGGCGTGGGGGTTCTGACCCCGGGAGTGGACCCCACGGTGACCTGGCCCGCAATCGGGGCCCACCGATCTGCGGGCTTGCCTGTGTCGTGGGGGCACTCCTTCCTTCCGCGCCAGCCCCTGTAGGGCTCCACCTGGCTGACGCGGAGAAGACACCCCCTGGCACATGCGCCAGAATACTCCGGCCAGTCTGCGCATGCGCTGAACCACGCCGGTGGCTAGCGCGGCGCCAACCCTTCCGGCGCCGCCATTTCCGGTTGGCCCGATGCCAGAGTGGTTCATACCGTTTTTTACGCCGGTGTTGGGTCAATGTGCCGATTCGGGAGAATCCCGCCCACTGTGTCTGTAGCTCATAGAATCACAGAATCATAGAATTTACAGCGCAGAAAGAAGCCATTCGGGCCATTGAGACTGCACCAGCTCTTGGAAAGAGCATCCCATCCAAGCCATCACCTCCACCCTGTCCCTGTAACCCAGTAACCCCACATAACCTTTTTAGACACTAAGGGCAATTTATCATGGCCAATCCACCTAACCTGCACATCTTTGGACTTGTGGGAGGAAACCGGAGCACCCAGAGGAAACCCACACAGTCACAGGGAGAATGTGCAGACTCTGCACAGACAGTGACCCACGCCGGGAATCGAACCTGGGACCCTGGAGCTGTGAAGCAACTGTGCTAACCACTGTGCTACCATGCTCACTTCCTCACAGGAGGCGAGACCAGTTTGGGAGGTCAGATTGCATGGTGTTCATATGCACCTCTCACATTAAAGGACAAAATTGCCAATTCTTCGGGTTTCTGCAGGCAAATTCTTGAAATTGGTTGATTGCAACCTGCAGTTAGATCCATCAGATTATGTTCATAGATCTGTATTCATAGACTTTACAGTGCAGAGGGAGGCCATTCGGCCCATCGAGTCTGCACCAGCTCTTTGAAAGAGCATCCTTCCCAAGCCCACACCTCCACCCCATCCCCACAACCCAGTAACCCCACCCAACACTAAGGGCAATTTTGGACACTAAGGGCAATTTAGCATGGCCAATCCATCTAAGCTGCACATCTTTGGACTGTGGGAGGAAACCGGAGCACCCGGAGGAAACCCACGCACACATGGGGAAAACGTGCAGACTCCGCACAGACAGTGACCCAAGCCGGGAATCGAACCTGGGACCTTGGAGCTGTGAAGCAATTGTGCTAACCACTCTGCTACCGTGCTGCCCATAATGCTGGGCAAGAGGAATTGACTCCCAGTGTCATCGGCAGTATGATGCCTCCATTTTGTGCCGTCTCTCGTTCGCATTCACAGAATTCACCGTGGATCTGCTGACTGCTTCACTTCAGGTGCTCAGATTGGCCCTCTCTCATCCTCAGGCACCCCACCGCCTCTAATTGAGTGGTACTGTCAAAGGCAGCTTCTCAATTGACCTCCTTCAGGAAGATCAAGTCCCCCTGTTCCGCACATCTGGAATCGCAACCTGGAAATCAGCCCAACATCAGACTCAAACAAGAACGCTCAGCTCGTGCTCTCTGCCCAATTTAACATCCTTCTGATTTCACACAGGAAGAGATGACAAGCACTCCCTTCCTAACAACACTGTGATTGGATCTACACCACATGGACTACCGCAGTGCAAGAAGACAGCTCACCACCACTATCTCGAGGTCAATTAGAGATAGACAAGACATGTAGCCGATCCAGCGATGCCCACAGCTCGTGAACAAATACATTTTAAAAAGCACACCCATATTTGGACAGATATATTGTAAGCTTACACAGCATAATCAAAGAACATCATCCAATGTGTTTTTGATCATTGGTGCCATGGTAACACTAAATACCACAGAAGCCTTGGTGTCCAGTGTTGCGACAGTGTCAGAGAGGTGATCCACTTTTCAAAATCCCAAATGTGCCATCAGTTAGTATTACATTACACAAATTAGCTGTGGTCAGCTTATCACCTCATTCCTGTCCCCCTGCCACATTTATCAAAGTTCCTCTTTTAATTCACTCTCAGGATACGGGCACCAGTGGCAAGGCTGGCATTTATTGCTCATGCCGAGTTGCCTTGAGAAGTCAACCTTCTTCTCGAACCACTCATTCCTCTATCTCAATCTGATAATGTTGTGCTCCTTCAGAGGGGAGTTACTAATCAATCACATTGATGTGGAGACACATAAGTCAGAGCAGAGGACTCTAGACTTTGCTCCCTCATAGATATTAACAAAGCACTTGGGCTTTTGTGACGAGTTGATAGCTTCATGGTGCCTTGTAATAATTAACCCTTCACTAACCTGACGATGTACATATCATTACAATTGCTACAGTAGCTACAGCACAGCATTGGCAGCTGCCTAACTCAGATAGTGGGTGGTGAATAGGAAATGGCCCCAAAAGGGTGATTTAAAAATTACTTTTAGGGGGCAAGGTGGAGGAAGAGTATTTTGCTGGGCTGAACAATGAGAATGTGGGTGATGTGGAACTCCGCGATTGATTTCCGAGCTAAATTCTAGCAACATGTGTCAGCTTCTGGGTCTTGCAGGTCTTCACTGACAAAAACCCAAGGTCTAGCCAGCAGTGGACGATGCTTCCTGTCAGCGGGATTGGATGTGTGGCCTGTGTGCTGTATCGTCTGCCGGACCATTCCATGAGTTGCATTCAGAACCATTAACCAACATTTATTTTCTTTTTAACTGTCAAACTGGGAATTTCATCTGCCTCTTCCCAGAAATCTTAATGGCCATGAAGTTCAATTTCACTTCAATTACTTATTTATTTAAGTAAACTGCAAGTTTCACTCATTGTAGACAAAAAGGCAATCATGATGCATCATCGCAATAATAAAGTACCTCTGCACTAGATCTGACAAATAGACCAGGAAGAGTTCAGAACATCGTAGCTCATTGTAGTCTGGAGTACAAAAGCAATAAATCTATGTATATTACTTGCTGAGACCATGACATATGTACACTAACTTTCCCTCTTCTGTGTGAGGTCATATCTAAGCACCATTCACATTGCTTCCATCATTTCTAGTACAGAAACTGGGTTCCAGCAAAACATAACTCAAGTTAAGGTTAAAACCAACACTTTCTTAATGAATAGAAACTGAAGCAGATAAGATTTAGTTATTCGTTTTGTATGAAATGTACACAGTCCAGTTACCCACCATCTCCTCCCTACACTATTTTCATTTGACTATCAGTCTCTTTTTTTTCACATTTCGAACATGAGCTTTAAAGAAGAAGACA
The DNA here is from genome assembly GCF_902713615.1 of Scyliorhinus canicula. NCBI lineage: Eukaryota > Metazoa > Chordata > Chondrichthyes > Carcharhiniformes > Scyliorhinidae > Scyliorhinus > Scyliorhinus canicula. The sequence goes on along the minus strand of NC_052147.1, from coordinate 261,294,087 downwards.
TGTATTATATTACAAACCACACGGTAGATTTCATATTCCCATACCAACCTCCCCAAACAGGCGCTGGAATGTGGTGACTAGGGGCTTTTCACAGTAACTTCATTGAAGCCTACTTGTGACAATAAGCGATTTTCATTTCATTTTCATTTCATATTTGCAGAAAGCTTCTGGGTTGGTAGGTGGTGGGCTTAAGTCCCACACCAAAGACTTTCACACACAACCTAAGTTGGTACTTTAATGTTGCATTGAAGGCGTACTGCACTGACACAGAGGCAGGTGTCTTTCAGATAAGACATTAACCCTAGCTCCAGAGATTCTCAGAATCAATATGAAAGATAGAATTCGAAGAAAAGCAGAGAAGTTATTTCAGCGTCGTTGCCAACCTATCGCTAAATCCAAGTTAACGAAATCTGTCGCGCTGGTTGTGCTGTGAAGGATTTAATGTATTTGACCCAATCAATGAAAGGGGTAATAATATAACTCAACAAAAAAAAAAACAGCCAAAAATTATTTGTAAAAATAGAGAGAGACAACATTAATTTCACAGGCGCATGCAGGCACAAGGCCTTGAGAAAGGCTTTTCCAGACAGGCAAGCTGGCGATAACACCACATCTGCATTTCTGAAAAAAACGTGTTTTCATTGATCCTCAAGAACCTCGCAGGCAAGAGTTAAATGGTAAAACTGACAACAGTCATGTTATTCTAAAAGCAACAGATTTCCTTTAAAATAGGCCGTCAAATTTACACAGAAGACAGACCTACAGGATCTGCAAGGAAGGCCGATTGCACGGATATCAATGAGTCGAGATCCTGGACAGATTTATTGGAAGCTGAGACAAAGGTCGAAATTATACTTCATACTTTTGATTCTGAGTATTAATAACTAGTTGTTATTTGTTTGAATGTCTTACTTTTATTTTATAAGTGGATTTGAATTTTTAATTTACTTTGAACTAAATTTGTACTTTGTATTCATACATAGATGGATTAGATTATTTTACATTTACACTCTGTAATATTTAAAACATTATTATAAGGTAATCGAAGATTTAAACTTACAAAAAAGTATTATTAAATTACCATTATAAAAAGTTGCATTCTCATTCTGTAAAACCTTAAGGACCCTAACTTTTCAACAATTGAGGGTAGTGGGTGCCTGGAACACGCTGCCGGAGGAGGTGGTGGAAGCAGGGACGATAGTGACATTTAAGGGGCATCTTGACAAATACATGAATAGGATGGGAATAGAGGGATACGGACCCAGGAAGTGTCGAAAATTTTAATTTAGACAGGCAGCATGGTCGGCATGGACAGGCTTGGAGGGCCGAAGGGCCTGTTCCTGTGCTGTACTTTTCTTTGTTCTTTGTTCTAATTCTTCCTTACAGGATTCTAAAGGTGGGATTTTCTGATCCCACCAGCAGTGGTCAGAGCCACAGGTGGAATGGGAAAATTTGGAGAGTGGCCAAATTTCAATTGACTATTGGTCACACTTGTGGGCTGGACAGAATGATCAGAAAATTCATCACTCAGTCTGTGTTTGGTCCCCTCTACCTCAGGGAATCTTGAGGAATTGATTATTCTCCTTGACCTTTTTGTAGTTTTGAACAAAGTTGATCAAGCAATCCTCTTTCAATGCCTTTTCTTACATTATGGATCGACCATATCTTTGTCCCACTCTTATATACCCAATTACAGGCAGATTATTGCTAGAAATGGCCTATCTTCCCATCCACTTACTGCTACCTCAAGGATCCGCTGAGGATAAATTCTTTCGCCAGCCCCACCCCCTGGCATCCACATCTACAAGCTGTCCTTTGGCCACAACATCTAAATCTATGGGGTCAGTTTTCATATGTACACTCACGTTATCCAGTTCTACCTCTTCAGTACCACCCTCAACCCCTCCACAGACTCTATGCTGGAAGGCATATGGGGCGGGCTTCTCCGACCCACTGCCGGGCCGTTTTTTTGACGGGGGTGGGAAACACGTCGCGTCGGTCGGGGGCCGTTGGCAGTAAGCTCCTTCAGCCAACATCAAACCAATTGGGCGCGATTCTCCGTTCCCCACGCGGCGTGGGAGAATCGCGAGAGGGCCCCCCCCGACAAAATTCAAGCCCCCCTCGCGCCCCCCGCGATTCTCCCCCCCCCTCCCCCACCCCGCTCGGAAGAATCGCCGCTCGCCGTTTTTCACGGCGAACGGTGATTCTCCGACCCGGATGGGCCGAGTGGCCTGCCGTTCGCGGCCGTTTCACGATGGCGACAAACACACCTGGTCGCTGCTGTCGTGAAACGGGAGTGGGAAGCCCGTTTGGGGCTTGTAGGTGGCCTAGAAAGGAAAGAGCACCGCGACCGTGCTCGGGAGGGGACCGGCCCGCGATCGGTGCCCACCGATCGTCGGGCCGGCGTCCAAATCGGACGCACTTTTTCCCCTCCGCCGCCCCGCAAGATCAAGCCGCCACGTCTTGCGGGATGGCTGAGGGGAAAGACGGCCACCGCACATGCGTGGGTTCGTGCCGTCAGCGTCGTGACGTCAGCCGCGCATGCGCGGGTTGGAGCCGGCCAACCTGCGCATGCGCGGCTGACGTCATTAGGCGCGCCGGCCGCGTCATTCTCGGCACGACGCCCCCACGGCCGAGATGTACGGAGCGCCGCTCCTAGCCCCGCCGGGTGGGGAGAATAGGGGGCGAGGAGCGGCCTCCGAGGCCGTCGTGGAACTCGGCCGAGTTCACGACGGCCCTCCCGATTTTTCCCGGGAGCGGAGAATTCCGCCCATTGTTCTTAACGATTTCACTTGCTCTATTATCAAGTCCATATTCTTGTCACCGACTCCACCCTTGGTCATCACCTCACATTGACCAGACTGTTTGCTAACCTGGTGTCCTCTCTGACCCCAAGTTGAGCTTCTGACCTTATATTCTCCCCAAACCAAAATTGCACCTGTGCATTATTTCCAACACTATCCCTCAATTAAGTATTTGCCACCTCCAACACTACTATTCCAACACTATCCTGGTTAATTTCCTATCCTCTGCCTTTTATTAATCTCAGTTGATTCAAAACTCTGCTGCCCACATCCTATATTGCACTGAGCTATCCATCCTCAAACATTTATATTGACTCATCCTCCGCAACATTTCAAATGTGAGGTTCTCACCATTATGATTGAATCCTCTACCTTTACTTGTCCCTGTAACCCATTGTACGCATGCAATTGCCTAACTTTCATTCCCCTGACACCAGCCATTTACCACCCCCCCCCCCCCCCCCCCCCCCCCAACTGACAAAAAGGAATCAGGAATCCCCCATAGTCCTCATTAAAACCTTGGGCGGGTTACATAGCTGCCCACTCACAGTACTGTTGCTAACCTAAATGTTATCTAAACCGCCACCCCCATCGCCCTCCTTAGTCAGAGCTAGAAGCAGCTGCAGAAATATACCTTACATGTAACACCACTGTTTAAGAAGGGAGGGAGGCAGAAGACGGGAAATTATAGGCCGGTTAGTCTGACTTCGGTCATTGGTGAGATTTTTTGTTATTAAAGATGTGATCGTAAAGTACTTGGAAGTGCATGGTAAAATAGGACTGAGTCAGCATGGCTTTGTCAAAGAGAGGTCGTGTTTGATATATCTGTTAGAGTTCTTTGAGGAGGTAACAAAGAAGTTAGACAAAGGAGAACCAGTGGACGTGATTTATTTAGATTTCGAGGAGGCCTTTGACAAGGTGCCGCATAGGAGACTGTTAAATAAGTTAAAAGCCCATGGTGTTCAGGGTAAGATCCTGGCATGGATAGAGGATTGGCTGACTGGCAGAAGGCAGAGAGTGGGGATAAAGGGATCCTTTTAAGATGGCAGCCGGTGACTAGCGGTGTGCCTCAGGGGTCTGTGCTGGGACCACAGCTTTTACAATATACATAAATGATCTGGAAGAAGGAACTGAAGGCACTGTTTGCAGATGATACAAAGATCTGTAGAGGGACAGGCAGTATTGAGGAAGCAACAGGGCTGCAGAAGGATTTGGACAAGCTAGGAGTGGGCAGTGAAGTGACAAATGAAATACAATGCGAAAAGTGTGAGGTTATGCACTTTGGAAGGAGGAATTTAGGCATAGACTATTTTCTAATTGGGGAAATGCTTAGGAAATCAAAAGCACAAAGGGACTTGGGAGTCCTTGTTCACGATTCTCTTAAGATAATGTGCAGCTTCAGTCGGCAGTTAAGAAGGCAAATGCAATGTTAGCATTCATAGAATCATAGAATTTACAGTGCAGAAGGAGGCCATTTGGCCCATCGAGTCTGCACCAGCTGTTGGAAAGAGCACCCTACCCAAGCCCACACCCCCACCCTATCCCCATAACCCAGTAACCCTACCCAACACTGAGGGCAATTTTGGACACTAAGAGCAATTTAGCATGGCCAATCCACCTAACCTGCACATCTTTGGACTGTGGGAGGAAACCGGAGCACCCGGAGGAAAGCCACAAACATGCGGGGCGAGCATGCAGAGTCCGCACAGACAGTGACCCAAGCCGGGAATCGAATCTGGGATCCTGGAGCTGTGAAGCAATTGTGCTAACCACTATGCTACCGTGCTGCATAGTGCTCATGTCAAGAGGGCTAGAATACAAGACCAGGGATGTATTTCTGAGGCAGTATAAGGCTCTAGTCAGACCACATTTGGAGTATTGTGATCAGTTTTGGGCCTCGTATCTAAGGAAATATGTGCTGGCCTTGGAAAGGGTCCAAAGGAGATTCACAAGAATGATCCCTGGAATGAAGAGTTTGTTGTATGAGGAACGGTTGAGGACTCTGGGTCTGTACTCATTGGAGTTCAGAAGGATGAGGGGGGATCTTATTGAAACTTCCAGGATACTGCGAGGCCTGGATAGAGTGGACGTGGAGAGGATGTTTCCACTTGTAGAAATAACTAGAACCAGAGGACACCATTTCAGACTAAAGGGACAATCCTTTAAAACTGAGATGAGGAGGAATTTCTTCAGCCAGAGGGTGGTGAATCTGTGGAACTCTTTGCCTCAGAAGGCTGTGGAGGCCAAATCACTGAGTGTCTTTAAGACAGATAGATAGGTTCTTGATTAATAAGGGGATCATGGGTTATGGGGAGAAGGCAGGAGAATGGGGATGAGTAAATATCAGCCATGATTGAATGGTGGAGCAGACTCGATGGGCCGAGTGGCCTAATTCTGCTCCTATGTCTCCTTTACTTGTCCCTGTAACCCATTGTACGCATGCAATTGCCTAACTTTCATTCCCCTGACACCAGCCATTTACCACCCCCCCCCCCCCCCCCCCCCCCCCCCCCCCCCCGCCTTTCATCACACCATTGGCAGCTGTGGCCTTAGCTGCCTCGGTCTCACTTTCTTGGGCTCTCACTTTTGCCTCCTCCATCTCTACACACCTCTCTTCCTTTCCGTCACTTTTTAAAACCAAGCTCTTTTGCCCGAAGGTGACCAATTCTTTTTGTCTCTCCTTTGGCTCAAAGTTCATTTTCCTATGAAGCGCCTTGAGTTGATTTTTCCTGCAGTGATTAATTCCATCGTACAGTGGGACATCTGTGATTTATCTTATAGGAAGGATTGTCCCAAGTGGACAATGGGAAGAAATGGATAACCAAGAAATATTTAACTTTTGTTTTTTACATATGTTGCAGCTGTAAGATAATGACAAGTACAATACAACTTTAATCAAACCGATGCAATCCTTCTTTAGTTAAGTGCTTGTATTATGACAGGCATGTGGAGACCAGTGTTGTCAGATTGTGTGATCAGGTGACAACTCTTGCGTAGCTTTGTGTTATAAAAATCCTAGTGGAGAATCGAGAAGTGGATAATTGACGTCTGGCTAATGGAGGATTTACCATTAGTGATTCTTTTAGGACTTAGTTTTTGAATTTGGGTACCTTCAACTTATAAATTACAGTTATTTACTTAATTTCTTCATATATGTCCTTTACGAGTGCCTACCTCATGTACACAGACATAATTAAGCATGTTTCTCATGCCACTGATGTGTGGATTACTAGAATTGCTTACTTTAGCCGTGATATGTCATTTATCATCTTTCTTACTCTGATTGTCACATTTCCTTTATGTAAGGGAGAATTAGCCCTCTACGTTCCCTTCAGAACACATGTACTACTAAAATTTAAAAATAAATATCTTTTGCTGAACGATTCTGCAGAATGATATGCTTTCCTCTGATTCACTAATGATTATTAGAAAGGAACACGAGAGAATACAAAATGTGGTGCTTCTACCATCGTCCATTTAAAAAAAATACTTTCCTCGCCTGATCCACAGGATTCATAGAGAAGAAAAAACACCATTGTTTGCCCAAGGTGTTCTGTGATAATGACTTGACAGCTATGTTTCCTGTCTGGGGTAAAGGTCTCATGGGGATAAGTGATCACTTTAAATTCCCTTCACCAAATGTTCCATTTTAATCACCCCTCTCTAAAAAGACACTGAACTGAACCCAATTGTGTTGACCGAGGCTGCTTATTGACACAAGAATTATTGATAATTTAGCTCCTAGGCATTGTCAGGTGATACAGCTTTTAAAATATTATCTATATCGACATGTGAAATGTCTGATATTGAGCTGCACAACTGTCTGAGGAAAGAACTAAAGCCTATTAATGTGCTTTGGGAGCAACGGGAGGGTGCCAAAGAGGAGCAGATGCCATGTCGAATTCTGCGTTAGTTCTGGCACAGAGCTTCTTTGTCGTGTTCTGGCCTATTCGATCCATTCCAAAGTCCCGGGCAGTTCCATTCTCCCTGGGTTACATTTCAACCTCGGGGAATGAATTAAAACACGTACTGAAGTGTGCGCTTATCAAATAGCGGTAACAGCGCTCATGATGATCGCACATTCTATTATTTAATTTGCTTGCGTGTAACCAATGATTAATAACTTTGCTGCTTGATAGCGACTGTGTAGCAGCTGCTCCAGGCTGTTACACAGTACATGAGGAGTCGGAATGAATATCATGAGAACCTTTGTCATTGGAGGTCCGATAGTGTAAAGGCTTCAGCAGTACCCCACCTCCCCCACCCCTCAGCCCTCCCCATCTCCATCCAGGGGAGTCCGTTCCTGCTGATTTCCATAGGAGATGTAGTATCTGATGCATGACAGACCCCAGTGCACTAAACAAATGGCGGCAGTTATTCACTGCGCTAACGGGTACTCATTTATAAAGCAGTTCTTTGGTCTAATTTATTCCCATACGTCTCTGTGTAACTTATGATAATTTTATACTCCATTATTAAAGCTCACTGAAAATGTGGCCCTGCTCTTCACGTTGATGCACTTTCTAATGGAGGCGAAAATGCAGCTGATTCTGTTCTACTTAAAGATAGTGATAGGTTAATAAAATATTGATGAAGGGCTATGTCCCTTTGGGGCTTCCTCTTTGTAACAATGTTACTTAGCTGCTCGCATTGTGAGTTTATACGAAAACAGTTCCGCAAAATTAAATGCACATCTAACGATTACATTAGTACTAAATTTTCTCTTGTTCCAGACCAAATCCTTTCATTGCTAACTGACAAGAACAGCTTCTCATCAGTCAGCATCCTTTGACGGTGGTTGTCAACCAGACACCGGCTTCCATTTTTAAGTAACATTCAAGACCAGCTCAGCATGTGGTATGCTTATATAATTCCAATAATGGAGTAATGAATAAAAAGGGGTGCGGTTGATGATTTAGCTTCTGCACGGTGCTGTTTTCCAGATCAGACCTGCCTGCCCTTTCAACTGGACATGCAGGATCCCATCCATTCTCCCCAGTGCCTCGACTAACACTTACCCCTCACCGAATACCTATAACAGATTATCCGGTGATTTATTTTATTGCTTGCTGTGCCTAAATTCTCCATACTACACATCAAACCAAATAACAAGTTGAGCACCAAACTAGACGTGAAACCTAAACTGAACTAATTCAAAATTCTGTCGTTTTTAGACGAAAAAAATAAATAAATAAAATAAATCCAAAGGCATTTGTGCAGGGCTATTTTCCTTGGCTGTAAAGCACGTGGGGAATCCTGAGATCGTGAAAGGCGTGGTAGAAATGGAAGTCTATTTTATTTAGGATTTTGTTTTAATAACATTTCTAAATACTTGCAGCTGAAGACAAATTGCCATCTAACAAGCTGGTTCATTAGTCTTCCTAGATTTCCAGGAAATAGGGACACATGCCCATTCTATACGGCTGGGGAATGCCAGTGCGCACTCATCTCTACACTGGGAGGCATGAGAGACAGAGACATGACTGCAGAGGCAGATGCTAAACCACCAGCCAGGCTCCAGCATATGGAAACAGATGAACAATTAGATCCACCGATGGGGACCAGGGCTATCCTGTGTCCTATTAGACCAACAATAATCAGTTTTGCTTCCTCACTGACAAGACTACCATGTTAAAAATGACAAAATAAATGTAATGAGACATATAGATTTGTCATTGGGACCCAGGGGATCGAACCAGCTGTTTCCATGCAATGATAATGGGAGACAATAGCAAGATATGCAAAAATAGCCTTGCACAGATGCCTTTGGATATATTTAATTCATTTGTAAGATTTCATTTTTCGTCTAATAATGAGACAGAATTTTGAATTTGTTCGGTTTAGGTCTCACGTCTAGTTTGATGCTCAATTCTGTTAATTGGGTGAATGTTTTGTTTTAAATAATCCCTCAGGTTTGCTGATGACCCTTTACCACTTTAAATAAAAATTGCTATTTTCCATTTTGCATTTTTAGACCCTTTCCGGTTTCTTGCCTCATTATCAGTTTGACTTGCCGTCTGGTGAAAGTTCAAACTCCACTTTGGATCCTAAGTACATAGTCCTCCAGTGTATGACTGACGGAGTGCTGTACTTTTGGTGATAACATCTTTTAAGTCAATGTCCTAACTGCTGCTTGGTCAGACGTACCTAAAAAAAAGAAAATCCCATGACAGTTTTGCAAGGAAGAGCAAGACATTCTCCTGGAGTATTGGGAATATTGATCCCTCGACTAAAACTATCAACATACCTTAACTAGACATCACTCATTTTATTTTCGTTTATCGCTTGTTCGTCTACACATTGGCTGACATTCTGATTTTACGATCAATAAATTTCCTCATCAGCTAACCTCAAACAAGTGGAGCCAGGAAATAGTATGCAGAGTAGATGTACACTCAGAGTTTGGGCGGATGGCAAACTTAGTGACTGAGTTCTATAACCCACAGCTCCCTGTTTGCATTTCCACCCAGAGGATTTGGCCTAAAATAAAACTAGACCGATGTTTTAAGTATAAAAGCTCGCGCAGACCCCTACTGTGAAAGAAGCAAATTTCAACAATGAACTGCACTGATTAATCAAATGGACCCATTAGTCATTTTTTAAATAACGTTTCTAATCACCATTTTTTTTCAATTTGAAACACGGCCTATATAGGCCAAGAACAAATCTACCTTGGCTTTAACCTTGTCATATTTAGTGTGATGAATCAGAGATATGCTAGCGTGGGCTAACAGCAGTGAGGCGCTTTGAGCAATGAATCAATTGCACTCACAGCTGATTGTGGATTTAATTTTTCAGTCGAGTTAATTATCAACCTTATACTTTATGAGATAGCCACAGTCAGAGATGAGGGTTGAAAGATTAAAGGTGCTTGTTGTAATTAGTTTGTCAGTTTCCACGGTGACGGAAGATAATTGGTGCCCGACCATTTAGGGCCACATATTAAAAAGAAGTCATCATAGCAGGACCTTTTGAGCACTGAACCTGTTTTGTTATGATTTCCATTCAGGGAACAAATGTTCACTGAAATATCACGTTGGCCAATTCCCTCACTGAACGTTCAAGCAGTGGAAGGTAACTAGGAAATGCGCTCAGATAATTCAGCAAAACAATTTGATGTACCAAATATCAAGACAAGAAAGGTGGTATTTTTCATGTTTACCAGACAGAGCTTGACTTTGATAACAAATGGGAGCATTTAATCAATAAGGGAATCAAGGATCATGGGAATAAGGCAGTCAAGTGGAGTTGAGGATTATATCAGATCAGCCATAATCGCATTGAATGGCAGAGCAGACTCGATGGGGCGAGTGGCCTACTTACGCTGCTGGGTCTTGTGGTCTTTTCCGTCGAGTTAAGGTCACATATATTCCTCTTTCCCCACCTCAATCCCATCCAACATCCCCAATCGCCACCCTCCTCCATCCATCTGGATTGCATGGTTCAAACGTGCCCTTGTCATATGCCAATTCCCTAAGAAGGGTGTCTATAATCTGCAATGGCTGCCACCTTCTGTCCAGAAGTTGTAGCTGGAATGCTCCCCTCACCCCATCACCAAGGATTTAATAATCCTTGCGAGAGAAAGGATCACGGACCTTCTTAGTCCTCGTCATCTACGCTGCCTCTCAGACAATCCAGCCCAGCTCCAACCAACGTCCAACCCCTAAACACAAAACGTTAGCAGCAACTTCTGCTGGCACCTCCCCACACAGATTCCTAGTTGGTATTCCAGAGGAAGGTGTGATGGGAGCCACCATTATGCCCCCCCAGCCCAATTTCCATGTAATTGAAATATCTGTAGCAGTTGTTGGAGCAGAGTTTCTGCCCCTTTCTTTTCTTCTACCTACAAACATTGCATCCGCTAGGCCCTTTGGAATGGAGTGCAAGGGACAATAAGGTTACAGCCTATCAAATGTAATATGGGCAGCACGGTAGCATGGTGGTTAGCATAAATGCTTCACAGCTCCAGGGTCCCAGGTTCGATTCCCGGCTGGGTCACTGTCTGTGCGGAGTCTGCACATCCTCCCCGTGTGTGCGTGGGTTTCCTCCGGGTGCTCCGGTTTCCTCCCACAGTCCAAAGATGTGCGGGTTAGGTGGATTGGCCAGGCTAAATTGCCCTTAGTGTCCTAAAAAATAAGATTAATGGGGGTTGTTGGGTTACTGGGATAGGTATACGTGGACTTGAGTAGGGTGATCATTGCTCGGCACAACATCGAGGGCCGAAGGGCCTGTTCTGTGCTGTATTGTTCTAATTCTAATTCTAATTCTAATATGTATATTGTTTTGCATTAAACACTTATTTGTTAAAACCAAGCAGTACAATTTTACCTCAAAATATTTCACGAGCTCAGTGAATTTCCTTTCACCAAGAATCTTGAAGGACCTTGGCCTGGATTCCCCTGTCACGTGAGCAGAGTTGGAAGAATTCAAAGCTCTGTGAACACATTGAAAATGTCTGACTAAATGTCAGATTTTCATTTCGGGATGGTGTGCTAAATAAGGAATGGGTCAGTTGACCCCCCCTCCCCCCATTCTCCCGAATAGAGGACGCTGTGTGCAACCCTCACATCGCTGAACCTTACCCACCCCCCCAATACACATTCCAATGCCCGCCCATGTCAAGCTATGCTGCCATCTACTCTCCACGGCCACTCATAATCTCCATGTCACCCATAACCCTTAACCACCACATTTTGCCATTACACCAACCATGCCAACTAACTCAGTGCCCACCATGGGCAGACCTCAGGACCCATGCTGTACTTAAATAAAATAACGTTCAAAGTGCCTATTAGAGACTTTATTTAAAAGAAAATCACTCTCATTAATAAAACCCATTTATTACATCTCCTATTTTGCTGTCCGTTTTGGAAATAATCCAGGCCCTTGTCTGGGGAGCCTGTGGATGTGGTTTATTTGGATTAGAAGTTTACAGCATAGAAACAGGCCCTTCGGCCCAACTTGTCCATGCTGCCCAGTTTTTACCACAAAGCTAGTCTCAATTGCCCGCATTTGGCCCATATCCTTCTATACGAAATAGCATAAGAGATTAGCATGTAAAATTAAAGCGCATGGGATTGGGGGTAATGTCTTGAGATGGACAGAAAACTGGTTGGCAGACAGGAAACAAAGCGTAGGGGTAAATGGGTCTTTTTCCGAATGATTGGCGGTGACTACTGGGGTGCTGCAAGGATCAGTGCTATGACCCCAGGTATTCAAATAATGTATCAATGGTTTAGATGAAGGGACTAAATGTAATATCTCCAAATTTGCAGCTGTGAGCTGTGAGGAGGATGCAGAGATGCTCCAGTGTGATTTGGACAAGCTGAGTGAATGAATGGGCAAATGCTTGGCAGATGGTGTACGATGTGGATAAATGTGAGGTTATCCACTTTGGTCTCAAAAACAGGAAGGGTATAAATTAAGAGAGTGGAATGTGCAACAAGACCTGGGTGTCCTCAAACACTAGTCACTGAAAGTAAGCTTGCAGGTGCAGCAAGCGGTAAAGAAATCAAATTGTATGTTCGCTTTCATAGCGAGATGATTTGATGATGAGAGCAGGAATGTCTTACTGCGATTGTACAGGGCCTTGGTGAGGCCACACCTGGAATATTGCGTGCAGTTTTGGTCTCCTTATCTGAGGAAGGATGTTCTTTCTATTGAGAGAGCACACAGATTGATACCTGGGATGGCAGGACAGACATTTGAGGAGAGATTGAGTCCTTTAGGATTATATTCGCTGGAGTTCAGAAGAATGGGCAGGGGATCTCAAAGAAACCTATAAAATTCGAACAGTTGTAGACAGTGTAGTTGCACGAAGGATGTTCCCGATGGTGGGGGTGTCCAAAACTAGGGGCCATAAAGATAAGCCTTTTAGGACTGAGATGAGGAGAAATTTCTTCACTCAGAGAATGGTAAGCTTGTGGAATTTGTTAACACAGGAAAAAGTTCAGGCCAAAACATTGTATGTTTTCAAGAAGGAGTTAGACATAACTCTTGGGCTAAAGGGATCAAAGGATATGGGGGGAAAGCGGGAAGAGGTTACTGAGCTGAAGGATCAGCCATATCATATTGAGTGGCGGAGAAGGATCAAAGGCCGAAAGCTAGTGATTTGAACCAAACCTGTTGGATTTTAACCTGGTGTTGTAAGACGTCTTACTGTGCTCAACCCAGTCCAATGCCGGCATCTCCATATCTTAGAAATATATCACCATTGCTTCAATCTGTACACAACAAGATCACACAAACCAATGGGATACATGTCCCTCTAATCTCTTTTTTTAGGTGGCTTTGGTTAAGACCGAAATATTTATCAAGATGCTGGAGGAATTCCTCTGCTCTTCTGCAAAAAGTGCCTCGAGATCTGCTATGAGATGATGGCTGGTATAACATCTTACTTGAAAGATGGCACCTCTGACAATGCAGCACTCCCTCAGTACTGTGCTGAAGTGTCAGCCTAGATTATGTGCTCATGCTTTGGAGCGGGCCTTAAATATTCTAACCTACTGATGCAGAGGCATGAGCACTGACAATAAACTAAGGCTTCCACTTCCCTAGCGACTAGTCATTCTTTAAATTCTGCCTTTGCTCAAAGTTGAATTGTTTTGTAGTTTGGGATATTTTATTACATTAAAGGCACTATAAAATTGCAGTTGTCATTGCTACAACTACAAATATTCAAAGGTAGAATTTTTAACGGTTATATGGATTAATGGTTTGAAACATGCTTAAGGTCATTGTCAGGAAGCACCTTATCAAGAATACTGGAAATCCAATAAACCATTTTATAGAGATTATGCTCATTACAATTTTATAGATGAATAAGGTAGATGAATATTTCCTGACATGTATATTTTGAAAGGAGACCAATATTATACAAGTGTGGGTAACCAATTACACTTTATTACACCTAACAATCAATTCATACTGAGGCTTTACAGCTTGAATTTATAGACATGTTGATGGATAATCTAACACTCGCGAGGATATCATCAAACAAGTACTCTCCTTTTATTTTGTTTCCCGCCTCACCCTCCTCCTTCTGAACTTCTGACCCTTGCAGGGTCAAAGGTTGAAAGCAGCTGGAATAGGCAGCATGCTCGGTGTCTGATGGGAATATGATCTTCAGTAGAAGAAAGGTTACTATTACCACTTAAAGGGCAGCACGGTGGCACAGTGGTTAGCATTGCTGCCTACGGCGCTGAGGACCCGGATTCGAATCCCGGCCCTGGGTCACTGTCCGTGTGGAGTTTGCACATTCTCCCCGTGTCTGCGTGGGTTTCGCCCCCACAACCCAAAGATGTGCAGGTTAGGTAGATTGGCCACACTAAATTGCCCTTAATTGTAAAAAATAATTGGGTACTCTAAATTTATTTTTTAAAAAATTACCACTTATAATTCTTCAGTTAATAGTTCATTTTGGTTCATTCTTTACATCAGAAGTATTAAATACAATGTTTTATAATGACACGAAGGGCCAAATCTAATAGCCCCCATGAACGTGAGTGTGGGGAGCGTAAAGCATAGCAAAGTCGTTCTTAATTATGGAACGCATGAAGCTTACGGACTTTCTGCTGCTGGCTCATTTGAATGATCTATATATCTGGTCAGTGTTAACCATGGTCTTCATTGGCTGAACGCTTCAGCAATTCTTAAAGCTGACCTGTGCTGCATAAAGCTAGCCCACACCACCTAAAAGGGAGGTGCATTGTGGCTGGAGTAGGTGCTGTAAGTCGTGGTTGAAGAGTATAACATCAGAAAGAATGAGGAAAGGCACAACACAGTGTGGACCCGGAACTATCGCTTCTTGGCCTTTTGGCTAAGATCAAGCATTGGATCAAGCCCAAGATCAGGTGTAAAGCCTGGATCTTGTCAGCTTGGATCTGAGGTGTCTCTTGTGGGGACCATGAATTGGATTGAATTTAAATTATTTTTGGGGTCAATCAAGGAGATGGATTAAGGGCTTGCTCTGTCCACTCTGTACATTGGCTTTGTCACTTTTGAAAAGGAGTGAGTTCTTTGTTTTTTCTGGAGGTTTTATGCAGGAGGAGAGATGTCCTGTATTCACAAGGGGGAAGGAGATCCTCCAGACAGATGGTTCAAAGGCAATGAGAACAAATAGCCATGAAGATCAATATCAGGAGTCTCGCCCCAAAGACCCTGAATGCAGTGTCACAAGAAGTTCAATGACCTCACACGACTGGTTAAGTTCAGTGAATGCAACTTCAAATGCCATATTCTACCAGTAAATCTCAGCCACAACTAAAATCATCACCACTCCACACTCATCTACCAATAATCTCTGTCTATCTATCAAGCCTCCTACCTCACCTTCACATGCTTCACTTCACCCTCATGCACTTAGCACTGAGCAAACCTCACACTTACATCTCACGGGTTGCACAATGCCATCTATTCAACCGTTGCAACCACGTCAGCTGAATAAATTGCATGTCTCTGATTGACACATTTCCCTCAATCTTATTGGAGAAGATGATATGCAACTATAGGCAGCAGATGTTAACTGATGGGAGAGAGGTGCACAGACAGGGGTTTTCTAGGGCATCTCCTTCCTTCATCTTCCTCCTCTTTCTTCTCTTCCTAATTTCCCTTCTATTCATCCTCGTGTTCCTTATCTGTTCATTTTATAGCTGTTAGCAAGAATTATCCTCTTATGGCAACGAGATTGTGCAGTATGTAGCAGGCTACCATGAATGTTGACACCCACTCGTCAAGTTCTGCAAGGCTCCTCTAGAGTGGTGAAGCTTCATAAGTGTTGTTATAACAGACCAATGTTCTGCTTTAATGCATTTAGTGTGGTAGCACGGCTTTCACTATGTAGACGCTGCACATATGGGCATTGGTTGGGCATCAAGACATCATCAGCCACAACATTACTGGACATTGATCTACATGATTTGCTGCCAATTGCCACCCTCCATTTGGAAGATGAGGGAGTGGAATCTGTTTCAGTTCCAGCATAGGGCAGAGTTCGCAGATGGCGTCCTGCAAAGCATGCAGCCAGTGGTACTTTGTACCATGGAGAAGTTGGCAATCCTAGAGGATCTGCATGTTTGTTCTGCCTGCTGGCCTGTGGCTGAAGAGAATGAAATGTAGTTAGCTCTCTTAGAACAGTGAGTGTTAATGACCTTCCTAAAGCAACAATGAACTTTGAGATGGTGCAAATAACATCAGCTCTAGCCTGCAAGAATCCATATCCATCAAGGTTTATCGCCATGGTCACCTTTATAGCCTTTGACAGTGTGGCCCTTGTCCTCCTCTGAGGTTGCAGTTGTGGCTGCAGCCTGTGGAACATTCCTGTGATGTTGTCCTTACTGAAGAGGAGACATAACGAGAACGAGAGGGGCCATATTGTTGGAGAGGACAGCGTGAAGCAGACTGATAAGCTCGAGGAGATACTTGTCAGGAAGGAAGATGTGTTGCCCGTTTTGAAAAACTTGAGGATAGACAAGTCCCCCGGGCCTGACGGGATATATCCAAGGATTCTATGGGAAGCAAGAAATGAAATTGCAGAGCCGTTGGCAATGATCTTTTCATCCTCGCTGTCAACAGGGGTGGTACCAGAGGATTGGAGAGTGGCGAATGTCGTGCCCCTGTTCAAAAAAGGGAATCGGGATAACCCTGGGAATTACAGGCCAGTTAGTCTTACTTCGGTGGTAGGCAAAGTAATGGAAAGGGTACTGAGGGATAGGATTTCTGAGCATCTGGAAAGGCACTGCTTGATTAGGGATAGTCAGCACGGATTTGTGAGAGGTAGGTCTTGCCTTACAAGTCTTATTGAATTCTTTGAGGAGGTGACCAAGCATGTGGATGAAGGTAAAGCAGTGGATGTAGTGTACATAGATTTTAGTAAGGCATTTGATAAGGTTCCCCATTGTAGGCTTGTGCAGAAAGTAAGGAGGCATGGGATAGTGGGAAATTTGGCCAGTTGGATAACAAACTGGCTAACCGATAGAAGACAGAGAGTGGTGGTGGATGGCAAATATTCAGCCTGGAGCCCAGTTATCAGTGGCGTACCGCAGGGATCAGTTCTGGGTCCTCTGCTGTTTGTGATTTTCATTAACGACTTGGATGAGGGAGTTGAAGGGTGGGTCAGTAAATTTGCAGATGATACGAAGATTGTTGGAGTTGTGGATAGTGAGGAGGGCTGTTGTCGGCTTCAAAGGGACATAGGTAGGATGCAGAGCTGGGCTGAGAAGTGGCAGATGGAGTTTAACCCAGACAAGTCTGAGGTTGTCCATTTTGGAAGGACAAATATGAATGCGGAATACAAGGTTAACGGTAGGGTTCTTGGCAATGTGGAGGAGCAGAGAGATCTTGGGGGTCTATGTTCATAGATCTTTGAAAGTTGCCACTCAAGTGGATAGAGCTGTGAAGAAGGCCTATGGTGTGCAAGCGTTCATTAGCAGAGGGATTGAATTTAAGAGCCGTGAGGTGATGATTCAGCTGTACAAAACCTTGGTCAGGCCACATTTGGAGTACTGTGTGCAGTTCTGGTCGCCTCATTTTAGGAAGGATGTGGAAGCTTTGGAAAAGGTGCAAAGGGGATTTACCAGGATGTTGCCCGGAATGGAGAGTAGGTCATACGAGGAAAGGTTGAGGGTGCTAGGCCTTTTCTCATTAGAGCGGAGAAGGATGAGGGGCGACTTGATAGAGGTTTATAAGATGATTAGGGGAATAGATAGAGTAGACAGTCAGAGACTTTTTCCCCGGGTGGAACACACCATTACAAGGGGACATAAATTTAAGATAAATGGTGGAAGATATAGAGGGGATGTCAGAGGTAGGTTCTTTACCCAGAGAGTAGTGGGGGCATGGAATGCACTGCCTGTGGAAGTAGTTGAGTCGGAAACGTTAGGGACCTTCAAGCGGCTATTGGATAGGTACATGGATTAGGGTAGAATTATGGAGTGTAGGTTAACTTCTTCTTAAGGGCAGCACAGTAGCATTGTGGATAGCACAATTGCTTCACAGCTCCAGGGTCCCAAGTTCGATTTCGACTTGGGTCACTGTCTATGTGGAGTCTGCACATCCTCCACGTGTGTGCGTGGGTTTCCTCCGGGTACTCCGGTTTCCTCCCACAGTACAAAGATGTGCAGGTTGGGTGGATTTGCCATGAACAATTTGCACTTAGTGTCCAAAATTCTATGATTAACCTAGGGCAAAAGTTTGGTGCAACATCGTGGGCCGAAGGGCCTGTTCTGTGCTGTATTTCTCTATCTATCTATCTATAACACATGTTCCTCACTAAAGACCCAGTAGGGAATTGCTTCATGCCTCCCTGAGCATTCATGTCCGGCGAAAACGCCCTCCTCTCCCTCTTCCAGCAGCTTATCCTGTTCTGTGCGATCTCTGTTTAGTCTCCTGTCATGCTGCATTCCACAAGGAATGCATACTCGTTCACTCATGCAAGTGACAGGCCTGTGCAAAAATCCTTGAACTCAGCAAAACGCCTTTAATTAGTTCCAGCACCACTCCCTGTAAACATTTGTCACTGACTGCTGGACAGCTGTTCAGTTGTGTCAGGTTAATAGTGAATGTTAGCTGGGTCATTGATGGCATTGCTAATGTCAGACTAACGTAACATACCAATTGGCATCATGCTTTGCATATTTCCAATTGACATTCACTGCACAGGCACTGAAACATGAACCACTATGCCATTTCGACCCACAAGCGTTTGTGTTATGTGCATGCGTGGGGTGAATGGTGGAATGGAGTAGTAATTCTGAGGCCCAGGTTAATGCTCTGGGGGTTTGGGTTCAAATCCCACCATGGCGGCTGGCGGAGTTTAAATTCATTTAACTGAAAGCTAGTCTCAGTAATGGTGACCATGAAACTATCATCGATTGTCATAAAAACCCATCTGGTTCACTAATATCCTCCAGGGAAGGAAATCTGCCACTCTTACCTGGTCTGGCCTATATGTTACTCCAGATCCACAGTAATGTTCTTGACTCTTCGATGTTTGAATATGAAAGACATAGCGCGAGATCTTCCAGCTGTTCACGCCAGCGGTCTCCCACCGGCATGGGGTGGATCCAATGGGAAATCCCTCTGACAGCAGCGGGACCAGGAGATCCCACCGCCAGCCAACAGCAAGACGCTTCCCGCCACCGACAAACACACCATGGGAGGCTAGAGAATCTCGCCCATAGTATTAATGCTAATACCATTATTAATTAATACTAATATTACTAATACTCGGTCACCTGCCATAAATATTGTTGTTGCTGTAAATAAAACCAAAACAAGTTTTATCACCACTTAGGCACATCACAAGATGAACTTTTATCTTTGTCCGCTAATGGCTATTTTCTTTGCTCGGCAAAACAATGCTCACCATTTCTTGATGAAGATGGCACTAGGTTAATGCTCCTCGGTCTCTGCCAGTGCAAATCAAAAAAACAGTTCTTGACAAACAAGGTGTGAGCAGGATAAGTGGCTCTTGAATTTTTGAAACACGGTGCCTCACCCCTTCTGTGTGTGGATCTTGGCAGCTTTACAGAGATCAAGAACTGAATGTGTTATTCTGGGTCAGGCCTTTGTGTAAGTACAGTGAGGTCATGTGCCACGGGATTGGAACAGAAATTGGATCAGGAAACATTACCCGATGCTCACAAGGGGTTAAAAACCAAAAGATTCCTCACTTCACCATCCCTCATGACACAACCACGCCCTTTCAATATCAAATGCTTGACATTCTCTGCACCTCTGCCATTCCTTACACTGAAAATAAGTCACTCCAGTATTCTTGTTACAAAAGGCCAATTTGCGATTTAACGCTGGGTCACTGTGATATTGTAATGCTTTTTTGGAATCAACCTCTAATGTTTTCTTTGTCAGCGTTGAGCCCTTCCCATCAAAGCTCAGATGTAGTACAGATGGAGTATCAAATATTTGTAAAGTAAGTTTAAATGGTGAACACCGTCAAATATACAGATTTTTATAATCTTATAGATGTATAAAGATTTTTGTTCGCATGATAAATCAAAATCACCTGCTTGAGCAAGCATGTAATATATTCTGCGATTCTGGAACCACTTTAATGTTCACTTAACAGCAACTATCTGGTTAACAGGGACAGATGACTCTCTTTTAATTTCTATTTTTTGAATAAAAAATCAGAAACTCATTTAAGTTGTAGAGTAGATGCAGTTCTGAAGTAAACCTTTTCATCTGTTCAACTTTGTCTCAAAACTAATAGCATGGAACTAAGAGAGCTTATTGAATAGTAAATTGCTCATTGATGTAGCCCTTGGCAATCTGAAGTGCAGTGGCACAGAGTAAATAATAATAATACACTGAGGGTTTTGAATTTGAAGACAATGGATACCACCTTCATTCAGTCACCCGCCTGTATTTAATGTAGATGGGGGAACCTTATTTTTCGAGGACTTTAAAGTGTTGCAGCTTGTCAATTAAGAAGATTAGGCAATTAAGAAAACCTCTGGCACAATAGTTTTTTTCGCAGCGCTGGTAAATTGAGTGCCACAATACCATGCAACCACAACGGCAGAATGTGGCCTTATTTCAGCTGGCCAAAGGAGCCTCTCAGATATGCATCAATTGTGGACTCAGTCAGTGTCCCGATTGTGATGTTAATGAGAGCACATCATTATTGAAAAGCTCCTACTTCTCATTATCCCAATTGAAATGTAAAGCAAAGGGCGCAGTTATTTAGGATTCAGGAACCCTTTATACTTGCTGAAGCGTTTAGAAAAGAAGCTCTTTCAAAAAGAAAACTGAACAAGCTGGCCTGAGCACAAATTTAATTGTGGTCTGCCTTGCAGTTGATCTGACAAAGAAGAGGAATATTTCTTTCCCCCTGGTTAACTGTTGGATCTGGCTCATTCTTTCATTCTATTATGTCTCTGCCTTTTAATGCTTCCAGTGTGACTGATTTAGAATTCAACCTCACCCTTTAATGGATTTTGTTGGAAAATGTTATATTACAGGTCATTTTTTCATGTAATATTCTGAACAATATAATATAAACATGAAAAAAAATGTCCTTCAGGTTATAAAATAATATTTTATGCAAAACAGACTTGTCAGAAGTCATATTTTTAAAATAAATATTGCCTGATGAAATGAACAGTATAAATTTGACTTCAGTGAGGAGGTAGCAAGTGATGGTCAGATGCCGCTATTATATGACAAACGTTGTGTTAATTGTGCATAATCTTAATTGATGAGCTGCAATATGTCAAGGTCTGTGAAAAACATGGCAATGAATAGAGGTGGTAGACATAAGAGTCCGTACTCTCAGGCACCTCGGTGTTGTTTGAGTCCGTCCTTTTAATTTCCCTTTTGTTCCCATTTCTTTTGTTTTATTTAATTATTTTTGTCCATAGACTCATATTTGGAATGTGCCTTTAAGGAGTCGACTTAGGCTGAGCTGGAGTGCTTGTTGGGACAATGTGTTCAAGGATTTGCTTTTTGAAGAGGAGAATACAAATTCGTCGACAGACAGGGAATCTTAAGAATCAGCTTTGGAGCAAGTCTGTTCAATTGACTGCCTGGCAACCTATGGGATGGCCAGGGACAGTGTTCCGCTGACAACAGTCAGTGATTGGTTCATGTGGAATGCTTTGAGAGAGCTGGGCAGAAGTGATTAAACTTTGAAAGGAATAGGAGAACTCTCCCTCTCTCTTTCTGCTGAAATAAAGGACTAATTAATTGTTCTAAAGCCAGTGCGTGCCTGGCACATCTTTACTATATAGTTGAAATGATCTTGAATCTGCATAGAAAGTAGACAGCCTTGCTAGATAAAATCATCTCAAGTTTAGAAGGAAAAAACATCAAAGCGAAAGCTTGAACTCCTGAAAGACTTTAACTGAAAACCATCATAAAGTATCGGAGATCTTTTATTCTTTTTATTTATCATCATTTTTCTTCCCTCTCCACCATCCTTTCCCGATATATTATGTGTGTTTGTGTTTGTATGTGTGAATGTGTGTGTAGAGTGGGGTGAGTTAGAAAGGGGGGCTAAGTGGTATTAGGTAGTCTGTTATATTTTGGTCTGTTTAACTATATGACTGTTAAATAATAAAAGGTTATTTGTGTGAACTTTAAACACCTGACTGCAGTTTATTGGGCTCAGCCAAGATCCTCAGGTATTTTAAAATAACATCTAATTTCACGTGCTTTGCGACTCCTGCTCAAGTATGGCTGGTATTGACCATGCACTAGCCCAGGGGTCGTGTCAGTGTATTATTAGTATTTGCTCCTTGTGACAGTGATTTAGTTTCTTTTTCCAGGGGAGATGTCACAAAAGATGAGACAATGTTGGTTAGCAACTGAAAAATGGAATGAGTACAGGTCTGGGAGTTGATTGCCCATATGAGCAGTCAATTATCTCATGAGGGAGCAAGAGACAAAACAGAATAAAAATTGATTCTTTAAAATCAATAAATTAAAATTTCACGTCATTTATTTCCTGAATAGTGCTATTTAGTTACTTCAGATTGACAGTAAGGCTTGAAATTTTGCAGATTTTGGGCTAAGACGGGTAGCAAGTTAAATAGCTATGGGTTTAAGAAACAATTAACTTTTTGTCTATTTATTCAGTTATAATTATATTTACCTTGATGCCTTACCTACCTTGATGTCATATTTGATTCGCAGAGGCGCGGCATGGTTAGCACAGTTGCTTCACAGTTCCAGGGTCCAGGGTTCGATTCTACTGTCTGTGCGGAGTTTGCACATTCTCCCCGTGTCTGCGTAGATTGCCTCTGGGCTCTTCGGTTTCCTCCCACTATCCAAAGATGTACAGGTTAGGTGGATTGGCCATGCTAAATTGCCCTTAGGTTAAATGGGGTTGCTGGGTTGCGGTGATAGGGTGGAGGTGTGGGCTTAAGTAGGGTGCTCTTTCCAAGAGCCGGTGCAGTCTCGATGGGCCGAACGGCCTCTTTCTCCACTGTAAATTCTATGATTCTATGATCTTCTGACCAGGTATTCTGCTGTGCGCTATCTGACTATGAAACCATTATTGATTGTCGTAAAAACCTATCTGGTTCACTAATGTCCTTCAGGGAACAATACCTGCCATCCTATTTGTGACTCCAGATCCACAGAAGTGTGGTTGACACTTAAATGGCCTTCGAAATGGCCCAGCAAGCCACTCATCTACAGAAGTGGGCTACTAATTTCCACCTCCATTGTATCACTTGACTATGCCCCCGTCTCAACTCACCTATTCCTGAGACCCTCAATCGATCCTTTGTTACCTCGAGACTTGACCATTCCAACTAACACCTGACTGGCCTCCCAAATTCTACTTTCCGTAAACTTGAAGTTATCCAAATCTCTGCGTGCTTACTCACACCAAGTCCTGTTCACACATTACTCCTGTATTTGTTGACGTCCATCGGTCATTGGTTAAGCAGTATTTTGAGTTTAAAATTGCCATCCTTGTTTTCAAATCCTTCCATGACCTCTCCTGTCCCAGTCTTGGTAATCTCCTCCAGCCCCACAACTCTCCGAGCTATCTCCATTTCTCTAACTCTAGTCTCTTCAGCATGCCCAATTTAAATTGCTCTTACTATTGGTGGCCATGCAATCAGCTGACTACGTTCTAAGCTCTGGAATTATCATAGAATCATAGAATTTACCGTACGCAAGGAGGCCCATCAAGTCTGCACTGGCTCTTGGAAAGAGCACTCTACTTAAGCCCATGCCTCCACCCTATCCCCAGCTACGATTTGAACACTAAGGGACAATTTATCATGGCCAATCCACCTAACCTGCATATCTTTGGACTGTGGGAGGAAACCGGAGCACCCGGAGGAAACCAGCACAGACACGGGGAGACAGGGGCACTGTGCAAACACCACACAGACAGTAACCCAAGGCTAGAATTGAACCCGGACCCTGGAGCTATGAGGCAGCAGTGCTAACCACTGTGCCATTTTCTTCCTAAACATCTCCGCCCATGGAATGCTAAAGAGTAGTATGATTTAAGAGGGTATGAATTGGACCTTTAAATAATAATAATCTTTCTCAGTGTCACAAGTAGACTTACATTGACACTGCAATAAAGTTACTGTGAAAATCCCCGAGTCGCCACACTACAGCGTCTGTTCGGGTACACTGAGAGAGAATTCAGAATGTCCAATTCACCTAACAAGTACGTCTTTCGAGGCTTTTGGGAGGAAACTGGAGCACCAGAGGAAACCTATGCAGACGTGGGGAGAATTTGCGGACTCCGCACAGAGAGTGACCCAAGCCGGGAATCGAAACCGGGTCCCTGGTGCTGTAAAGCACCGGTGCTAACCACTGTGCCATCGTGCATACAATGGTCTAAGGTGAGGCAGGGTACCCAAATTAAGGTCCTGGGACCTTATTACCTCACGCTTCCATTAAATTCCTAAAGTGCGGAAGGTGGCCATTCGAGTCTGCACAGACACAATGAAAAAAAACTCAACTTGATGCACTCCCCGCCCTATTCCTGCAACCCGACCTAACCTGCACATATTTGGACACTTAAGGGGCAATTTTTAGCATGGTCAATCTATCTAACCTACAGATCTTTGGACTGTAGGGGGAAACCGGAGTACCCGGAGGAAACCCACAAAGACACATGGAGAATGTGCACACAGATAGTAACCGAAGGCCGGAATTGAACCCGGGCCCTTGGCGCCGTGAGACAGCAATGCCAAACTCTGTGCCACTGTGCTGCCCTAAGGTTAGTCTATGAAGCAATGGGAGGGGCGGGAGTGTGCTAAAGGTATGTCAGTGGTGGTACAGGTTCCTGCCTACCCCCATAAAAATCAAGCATCCTCCCATGAAAGAGGTGCCTTGAGTTTAAGTCTAGAACTTGAGCACAAAAATGAGGATGACATTCCAGTGGAGTACTGAGGGAGTACTATATTGTTGGAGGTGTCATCTTTTTAGGCACTATATTAAATTGGGGCCCATTGTCTGCTCTCTTGGGTGGATGTAAAAGATCTCATGACACTATTTCAAAAAAGAACAGGAATGCTATCCCCAATGGCTTTGAAAATATTTATCTCTCAATCCACGTCACAAAAGCAAATTATCTGGTTATTTTCACATTGCTGTTTCTGCCTGCTTCCCATGTGAAAATTGGCTGCTATTGTTTCCTGTATGACATAAATGTCCATACTTCAAAATGTACTTAATTGATGCAAAAACACTTTGAGAGGTTTTCTAGTTGGGAAAGGCACCATATAAATGCAAGTCTTTATTTTTGCTTGTTGTTCTAAAAATTACATTGGATTGGATTTGTTCATTGTCAAGTGTACAGAGGTACAGTGAAAAGTATTTTTCTGCGAGCAGCTCAACAGATCATTAAGTATATGGGAAGAAAAGGGAATAAAAGGAAATACACAATAGGGCAACACAAGGTATACAATATACCTATATAAGCACCGGCATTAGATGAAGCATACAGGGTGTAGTGTTAATGAGATCAGTCATTTCAGAGTCTGGTAACGGCGGGGAAGAAGCTGTTTTTGAGTCTGTTCGTGCGAGTTCTCAGACTTCTGTATCGCCTGCTCAATGGAAAAAGTTGGAAGAGTGAGTAAGCCGGGTGGGAGGGGTCTTTGATTATGCTGCCCGCTTTCCCCAGGCAGTGGGATATGTAGATAGAGTCAATGGATGACTGGTGTCGGGTGAAGGTGATATGGAGGTGAGGGTGCTGTTGGGGTGAGAGTGCTGTGCGGGTGAGGGGAGGGGTGCGGGTGGTGGGGCTTGAGGGTGGTGTGGAGGTGAGGGTGGTGTGGGGTTTAGGGTGAGGGTGGTGTGGGGTGGTAGGCACACGTGTCATATGGAACCACAACTAAGCAGGCTCTCCCCCCCCCCCCAACCAGCTGTAGCGGTGTTGGACACATTCTGCAGCCGCCACGTGAAGTTGATGAAAACTCAGAGCACACGTGCCGCGTGCCATCGGAAAGTCGGGGTCGGAGCACTGGGGGAGGGCCTTCAGGTGGCTTCCTGCGACGGTCCCAACGGCGCGCGGCGTACTCCCCGATGATGCTGTTTTGGAGGGGGGGTCGAGCCTCCGTAAACAGGCGCCGCCCCCGAATTTGGAGTCAAAAGGGGTTCTCTGTGATGGACTGGGCGGTGCTCACGACTCTCTGAAGTTTCTTGTGGTCCTGGGCCGAGCAGTCGCCATACCAGGCAGTGATGCAGCCAGATAGGGTGCTTTCTATGGTGCATCTGTAAAAGTTGGTTAGGGTTAATGTGGACATGCCGAATTTCCTTAGTTTCCTGAGGAAGTATAGGCGCTGTTGTGCTTTCTTGGTGATAGCGTCGACGTGGGTGGACCAGGTCAGATTTTTGGAGATCTGCACGCCTAGGGATGTGAAAGTGCTCACTATCTCCACCTCGGTCCCATTGATGCTGACAGGGGTGTGTGCAGTACTTTGCTTCCTGAAGTCAATGACCAGCTCTTTAGTTTTGCTGGCACTGAGGGAGAGATTGTTGTCGCTGCACCACTCCCGTAGGTTCTCTATTGCCCTCCTGTATTCGTCTGGAGTGGAGGCTTTTTAACCTTGTCCAATGAAAAATTAAAATCCCAGATTACAATATGTTGCAGGATGAGGGGATGGCCAGTTCGGAGGTTGCAATGGGAAGATGCCTATTTGAATGTCAAATAACAGATGCTTATCTAAGCCTGAGGTAGACCAAAGGGCTTAGCCGGGCCAGATGTGACTTGTTCTGCTCTGTGAGCAGTTGAACGTGCAAAGAAGATGTATTTACACCTATGAATGGCTGCACTGTGTTCATTTTAAAGTGCATATTGAACAGCTGAGCCTCCTGACTTCCAACTTCATTGCTGGGACTAAAGAGTAGCTTAAAGGGCTCCTGCTTTAAGAGAAGAATGAAAGAAAGAGTGAAAGAAGGAATGAGTGAAAGAAAGAGAGAGAGGAAAAGAGAGAGAGAAAGGATGAAAGAAAGAAATACTTGCATTTATATAGTGCTTTTCACAAGCACCAGACATCACAAAGCATTTTACAGCCGAAGATTTGGGCGGAATTCTCCGTTTCTGAGATGAGGGTGCGATTCTCCATTGCCCAACACCGATATCGTAATCGGCGATTGGGCGGAGAATCCCTTTTGACTCCAAATTCGGGGGCGGCGCCTGTTTACGGAGGCTCGACCCCCCTCCAAAATAGCATAATCAGGCACGCCATTGGGTCCGCCTCAGGAAGCCACCTGAAGGCCCTACCCCGATGCTCCAACCCCGATAGGCCGATTTTCCAATGGCACGTGGCACGTGTGCTCTGAGCTTTCGTCAACCTCACGTGGCGGCTGTGGAATGTGTCCAACACCGCTACAGCCGGCGGGGGGTGTGGAAGCCAGCTTAGTTGTGGTTCCATATGACACGTGTGCCTACCACCCCACACCACCATCACCCTAAACCCCATACCACCCTCACCTCCATACCACCCTCAAGCCCTACCACCTGCACCCCTGCCCTCACCCACACATCACTCTCACCCCAACAGCACCCTCACCTCCACATCACCTTCACCCCACACCACCCCACCTCACCTTCACCGTACACCACCCTCAATCCCATTCCCCCCCCCTGCCCGCGATCTAATCATGCGTTTTGCCTTGTGTCTTACAGGACCTGCTAGAGATGGGGTGGGTCCATCTGGTGTCCCCCGCCCCCAGCCAAAGCCACAGCCGGAGCCCCCCCCCCCCTCCCCCCCATGAGCCGAGCAGTGATAGGAGCAGCTCGGACACCAGCCCTCCGCCGAAGTCTCAGGAGACCCCAGATCTCGAGTCGGGGGATATTCCACCACAGCTGTCTCCAACACCCTCCACCATCCCAGAGACACTAACCTCGGTAGGCCATGTTAGTGAAGAGGCTCATGGGACACTCACTGGTGCGCACCACACAGTTGACCCGGTACAGCAGGTGGAGGTAGGAACACCCGAGGGGGCAGACGGTCGGAGGGCAGGCCGACCCGAGGAACTAGCTGCCGTCCAGATGTGTCTCGAGCTTCTGGAACAGACAGTCCCATCCATAGTGGAGATGCAGTCACAGAGCCAGGGACTACATGAGGGGTTGTTCGTGAGAATTCAGCGACTGCAGGTGCAGTTGGACGAGTCCAACTTCGTGCAGCAGCAGGAGGTGGTGCTGACAATGCGTGCCACCCAGGCCAACATCGCATGGGTGACATACAGGGTGCAATCATTGGGGTGGTGGTTTCAGCTATGGATCAGAATGTCCAAGGCCTGGGACATTCTGTACAGGCACTGGCCGAGGCCCAGGACAGGATTGACGCCTCACAGGCGACCATGTGCCAGAGCCACCTAGAAATTGCAGCGGCGCTCCTGAGTGTGGTCGAGTCACAGCAGGCCATAGCTGGGAATGACGGCGGCATTGCCCAGGTGCAGACACAGAGGGAGGTGGCCCAATCCCAGAGGTAGATGGCGCAGTCACTGGCTCGTGTGACACAAACCTAGAAGTTGGTGGCACATTCGCAGCATGATGTGGCGCATTCCCAGACAGAGATGGTCCAATCCCTGTGCTCTATGGCTGCGTGCGTGTGGATCGCGGTCGAGACCGGAGCAGGCCTCCAGGACCAGGTGATGGAGGAGCCTCAGGGGATGTCACTGGCGCATCTGATGGGCAGTGGGCAGAACAGGGTGGCACCACACCATGCGGGACACCCGAGCAACAGTCGGGTCCATCCAGGCCCGGTTGCCCCAGAAGACGTCCGACAACGATGACCCAGGTCGTAGGGTAGGAATCACAGCAGGTCGCCTCCAGTCCTGCTGTATCATCTGGGGAACCAGCAGGCGTAGCAATAGGGGCTGTAATGCCAGAAAGTTAGACACCAGTTAAGTTGACATGGGTGCAGGGCACAGTTTAGTTACAGGGGCTAGGGCACAAATCTGTATATATTTGTTCGCATTTCCCCTGGAAGAAAAAGTCAGCCCTGTGATTGGGCAACGATTTGAGTTGCAAACTCAGGAGGTGAAACCAAAGGCCTCTTGTCCTGATTAACCTCGGAAGTGAGCACACAAGTTATTTCTCTTCACCGCCACCCGTGGTTTCACGGCATTGTGTGTGTGTGGGGGGGGGGGCTGCAATGAGAAATCTCATTGACAAGCGGTGGGAGTAGAGAATCTCACCGCCAGCAAACGGCGCACCAACATTCTCCATCCTCACGAGTAGAGACAGCAGGACAGACTCGCACTGGTGAGTCTTACAGGACCCGGCCATATTTGGAGTTGACCACACAGGTAAATTGAGGGCTGTTATCGGCCATGTATACTGACAGTACCCAGTTCTACCTTTCTCAACCATTCCACTGTCTCTGAATTGTCAGACTGCTTGTCTGACATCCAATACTGGCATAGCAGAAATTTCCTTCAACTGAATATTGGGAAAACCGAAGAGTCATGGAGTCTTATAGCACAGAAAGAGGCCCTTCGGTCCGTCGTGTCTGTGCCGGCCATCAAGCACCCTATCTAACAGCCATTGCCTTTGGCGGCAACCATCGCCACCAAACCCCTTCACCCAAAATTTTTTCCTAGCCAGCCACTGTACTCGATCCTACTCCTTGGCATTTGGCTGGGACTGAACCAGACTATCTACAAATTTGGTGTTGCATTACATTTCACCCCAGTTGAGCTTCCTGTCCATATCTGTGCCATCTCTAGGACCACTCATATTCGCCTCGATAACATTATCCAACTTCTTCCATACATTAGCTCATCTGCTGCTGAGACTCTCACCCATGCCTTTGTTAGCTCAGGACTTGACTATTTGACTACTTAGTACCGGATGATTGGAGGGAGGCGAATGTTGTTCGCCTGTTCAAGAAAGGGAATAGGGAAATCGCTGGGAATTACAGACCAGTCAGTCTTACGTGTGTAGTGAGCAAAATACTGGAAAGGATTCTGAGAGATAGGATTTATGATTATTTAGAGAAACATGAAAAATGAAAAAATGAAATGAAAATCACTTTATTGTCACAAGTAGGTTTCAATTAAGTTACTGTGAAAAGCCCCTAGTCGCCACATTCCGGCGCCTGTCCGGGGAGGCTGGTACAGGAATCGAACCGTGCTGCTGGCCTGCTTGGTCTGCTTTTTTAAAGTAAGAAGTCTTACAACACCAGGTTAAAGTCCAACAGGTTTGTTTCAAACACGAGCTTTCGGAGCACGGCTCCTTCTTCAGGTGGCTTTTTTTAAAAGCCAGCGATTTAGTTGAGTGAGCTAAACCAGCCC
Organism: Scyliorhinus canicula; assembly: GCF_902713615.1. NCBI lineage: Eukaryota > Metazoa > Chordata > Chondrichthyes > Carcharhiniformes > Scyliorhinidae > Scyliorhinus > Scyliorhinus canicula. The sequence goes on along the minus strand of NC_052147.1, from coordinate 261,264,046 downwards.
CTTTAAAGGGACTCTGGCAGCACATCCTATCTACCTTCCTCCATAAACTTGATTTCATCCAAACTCCTGCTGCCTACCTCAGCTTGGTGTCAAATTTTGTTTGACATTGTCCCTGTGAAGCCCTTCACGGGATATTTAACTATGTTAAAGGTGTTTTCTATACAAGTTGCTGTTGATTTAAGAGTATTTTGGGTTTGAATAGCTCTTTCCAGGCCCGTGCATTGCTGTGCTCCTATTTAATGTTGCGATTAGTCTGGACTGCTCACCCACTGGAAATCTGCCTTGATGAGGGCAAATTGAAGAGTAGCAGGATGGAAATAGTGCTTATAATGAATGTTTTGGTGTCGTTGGTTTCTCATTTAGGCTGTCACATAACATTGAAATACATAAGTATTAAGTTCAAGCTAGACTTTAAAATCAAAAAACAAACATGCCTGATAACTGCAAAGTTTTTTTTTAGTAATGATCACACAGAACAGATCATTTACAAATTACATGCTGTCAAGAAAATAGCTGCACAAATCAATAGATCCTACAACTCGATAAGAGTTTAAATTTTGAGGCAATTTTTAAAATTCACCTTGTCAATTCTTTTCAGGCCTAATGTTTTTTGAGGTATGATACGATTTGGATTCAATTAAATCCAAAAGGAACGTTTGTGATGGAATAAAATAAAAAACAGCAACACTAAAATATTCATTTATTTATTTTGCAACAATACAAATGGTATACATTTCATCCATAATTAACTGTCTAGCGTTTATTCATTTGATCATGTTACAAACTAAATTATTTCATCCAACGCGATTTGAATAAAAAACAAATTAATCACAATGCCTCACATTGAAATCCTTCAAATTCACTCTGGTCACCATCTGAATCACCAAACAAATCATTGCAAACATCTACTTGTACAGCATCAGTGAACGGATTTTCATCATCATGATTGTCAATAGTAACTTCAGAATCATATTCCGCAAGTAACTGTCCATTGAGCACATTTGATATTCTACATTTTAGTAATGATTTTTTGACAATATTGGAATCAAGCTCACTCCACATCTGCAACCGATTACTCAAAGCTGCTGCTTTGCATATTTTCTCGCTTTCCAACATCCAATTGTTCCACATCTTCAGATATTGTCCTTGAGAGATTTAATTATTCCCTTACTATCATCAGTGTGTGTGTACCTGTACCACAAGGACTGCAGCAATGCAAGAAGACAGCTCACCACCACCTTCTCAAGGGCAATTAGGGATGGGCAAAAAAGCTGGCCAAGCCAGCGATGCCCACATCCTGGAAAGAATTTTTAAAATCCAAGGGTTAAACAACGCTCATAAGACCACCAGAAAGAAATGCCATGTCGGTGTCAGTCGATCTCACGTCATTGATAATGTAGCCAATGAGGTGAGATTTCTACGTCTCAGAAGGACAAACCTTCTTCTTTGCATAGGCCTCCTTGTCTCAAATTCCACTCTTCTTTGATCCATTTCTCACACCAGCCTTCGTCCATCCACTCATAAATGAGGATGACAATACCTTTCTGAAATGTTTCTTTGGGGAGCCTCTATTGCATGAATACCAAGATCGGTTTTAATATTTTGGTGTCAAAACTTTAAATGCAAACAGGGTCTTCTTCTGGTCTGTTAGCAGAATTAAATGAGTCTAGTTCTTCAGACCATATGAAACTTTAACAAAATAGTTTTATTTGCCACATGCATGCAGGAGAGCTAAAACTCACCCGTCTTAACTATAGCTCGGTCCAAGTCGCTCTGGCACATAAAGCTGTCTTACACATCTTATACAGTTTGGATAGTACAGACTAATTCAAAAAAATACAAACTGATTCAAAGTACTACAATACAATTGATTATCAATACTGGCAGTTTGTTAGGTTACAGTCACTTCCCTGATTAGATGGTGTGGATACATTGTCTGACATACTACTTTTAATCGTTCGATGGACACATTTTGTCCATGTGCTTTGCTATACAAAGGAAGGTCCTTTAGACAAATAGCCTGTAATGAGGTGGTGAGTGCTCCGCTTCCCTGATGCATGTATATGGGTGGGTCCACAATGCGTCTTCCAGACATTCAGGAGCCAGGCTGAACGTTTTCAATTTGTAGGCTATGAAATGTGTTACCTGAGATATGCCTGCGTTTAGTGCTACTTTGCGTTTGTCCACATTTTGGGTTTTTAGAGATTGTCAGGTTTAACCCTTACCAAGCATTCCCTTCTCTGCTGTCCCACGTGTACCTCAGATTCTCAATTTTTCCCTACTGCATGGTCAGTTGTCTTTATAAGGAAGGTATTTTTCACCGCCGACTGACTTGTTTGCTGTCTTGTCGAAGTTCATTGGTGTCTCATCCATTTTTCCCAATGCAGGCCACATCTCTCTATGTTGAATGGCAAAGCGTTGGAATTCAGTGACTTTATTGCCAGGTTGAGGTGGCAGACACAGGTGTAATTTTTGTTCCCTGAGGGAGTTGTAAATCATGCCTTTTCATGAATCTTGTGAATCATCTAGCAGTAGAGCTGGATTCTGGAAAAGCATCTTTCTCCACTTTCCTCAGTGAGTCATAAAGTTAGCTAGCTCCACAGGAGGCAATATGACCACTTTTCCAATGGTTGTCAACCCATTCAGCCCCTTTATCTCCAGTTTAAATTGAGCTGTCTCCTTGGCACTCCTTCCTTGAAGGTATTGTCATGTGAGAGTACCTTTAAGAAATGGATGTTTAAACAATGTACCTTTAAGAAATGGAGCAGCTCATATTACTGAAATGATGTCAGAGTGTGGGTGGAGCTGGGTTTTAGCTCAGCCATTTTGCAGTGTTTTAGTTTCAGTTTGGAGAAAAAGGGCTTGGGTGTATCTGTGTTTGCAATAAGCTGCATCTGCTGTGATCTCTGCCATGAAAGACTATCTCTGAATCATTTGGGTGATTTAAACTCATAATAGTAATGTCTTTAATTTGATGTGTTTCTGTTGTTAAAGGTGTTAAGTCTTTTGGAGGTTTGAAGGAACATTTTGAGGGATTATTTAGTGTTGTATTATTTTTGGGGTTATCTTTGGAGTAAGAGGTGGTAAATGATCCAATGTTTATTTAAAAAGGTTAAGTTGAATTCATGGAATAAACATTGTTTTGTGTTTAAAAGCCCATGTGTCCATAATTGTAATACCACACCTGGAGACCAAGCCGTGTGCTTCAAAACCAACAATACATTAAAGGGAGAGGTTGGTTGAACTCCATGATACATTTTGGGGTTCTGAAAATGCCGCTCCCATAACAGTATGAGGATAGATCATGCAGCACATTCTAGTCTTGTTGATTGTTTGAAAGATTGCTGTTAGAATTGATGGAGAGAAAATCCAAGGATTCCCATGCATACTTGTAAGTTAATGAACCGTAATAATTACTGGTAAATAATTAATAATCACAACATGACTTGATTCCTGAAAAACTAGGATTGTCTTTTACACAAGGAGATAGGAAAAAAATGTTTTAGGCCCACGGTCATAGAATCTACTTCCACATGAGGTCCACTTTTACACGGCGATATACAATATCTGGATTTGTCATAGTGCTTTCGAGTAGATTGTGTGTCATGTTGAAATAAACAGATTGGAGAAACTTCTAATTACATTGTGCAGCAAACTAACAAATTGTCGTTTGTATGCTCCCATATATATCTATACTTCCAATTTTATTGATAATAATCTTTATTAGTGTCACAAGTAGTCTTACATTAACACTGCAATGAAGCTGCTGTGAAAAGCCCCAAGTCGCCACACTCTGGCGCCTGTTCGGGTACACTGAGGGAGAATTCAGAATGTCCAATTCACCTAACAAGCACGTCTTGTGGTTCTTGTGGGAGGAAACTGGAGCACCAGGAGGAAACCCACGCAGACACGGGGAGAACATGCAGACTCCGCACAGACAGTGACCCAAGCTGGGAATCAAATTCACTTCCTGGTGCTGTGAAGCAACAGTGCTAACCACTGTGCTACCAAACTTCCCATAATGGAAGATCAACAAGTAATTGTTCTTACTCTGCACAGGTACAATGTTGAGGGGTTTTCGAAAATCACTTACCACCAGGATTAACCAACTCAGCTTGTTTGTTTTTTTGCTGTTCTGATTGCCTGAATTAGTCTTAAAACAATTATAGAGAACCAATCTTTCAAGGTGACTGTGACATTATTGGTTAAGATTATAATCATCTGTCACAGAAAGCAAAATGCTTTCAATAACACAGCCTAGCAGTTGGTCATCTTGAGATTAAACACTGATCTTCTGTCAAAATGGACACCTTAATAAGTGCTCTGCTTTTTCATGCACAGATGGGAGAGGACACACCATTAATCATAACTTTAGAGTTGAATCTGTGAGTTGCAACCATTGCAAATATTTTCCCTGCAGCAGTTCGCTAACTAAGCTAACTTGTGCCGACAGGTAAGCATCAGCCGCAGACAACAAATGGAGGTGCGGAACAGACTGAAGAGACATACATCCTACACCAGCAAGGAAGGTTAGTGAAGCGATATCAAAGTAAAATTCTGAGGTGGAGCAGACCTGCATAACCCAAAATCTCTCAGTGGTACACCTCTGTTTGCTATGGACACCGAACCATTCATTTGACTCTTATTCTGTTGTTGCTAACCTCCCTTCCTTTGATCAGGGAAAAGAGCAAAATGCCATGTGCCTAGCAGTGCAACTTAATGAGAGACTTCTTTTTGTGTTAACTCGCATGGCCTCAATACCGGGGCCCCACAAGACTGCGTATTTAGCCCCCTACTATACCCCTATACACACACGACTGTGTGGCAATATTTGGCTCCAACTCCATCTACAGGTTTGTTGAGGACACGACTGTGGGTTGGATCTCGAACAATGATGAGTCAGAGTACAGGTGAGAGGTTGAGAACTGAGTGAAGTGGTGTACCGACAACAATCTCTCAATGTCAGCAAAATTAAAAAGCTGGTCATTGACTTCAGGAAGCAAAGTATCCTACACACCCCTGTCTGCATCAATGATGCCGAGGTGGAGATGGTTGACAGCTTCAAATTCCCAGGGGTACACATCACCATCTATCTGGGGCTATCTATCTATTTATGGGGCTGGTTTAGCTCACTGGGCTAAATCGCTGGCTGTTAAAGCAGACCGAGCAGGCCAGCAGCATGGTTCGTTTCCCGTACCAGCCTCCCCGGTCAGGCGCCGGAATGTGGTGACTTGGGGCTTTTCACAGTAACTTCATTGAAGCCAATAAGTGATTTTCATTTCATTTTCATTTCATCTGTCCTGGTCCACCCATGTGAACGCTATGACCAAGAAAGCACAACAGTGCCTATACTTCCTTAGGAAACTAAGACTCTTACAATTTTTTACAAATAGAAAGCATCATATCTGGCTGCATCACAGCCTGGAATGGCAACTGCTCGGCCCAAGACCGTAAGAAACTACAGAGAGCCGTGAACGAGCCCATCACGCGGACCTGCCTCCCATCCATTGACTCTATCGACATATCCCGCTGCCTTTGGAAAGTGGGCAGCATAATGAAATATCCCTTCCACCCAGGTTATTCACTCTTCCAACATCTTCCATTGGGAAGGAGATACAAAGTCTGAGAACACGCACTAACAGGTTCAAAAACAGCTTCTTCCCGCTGTTACAAGACTCCTGAATGACTCCCTTAGGGATTGAACTGATCTCTTCACACATCTTCTCTACTGAGTACCACTACACTCTGTATGTTCACCCGTTGGTAATGCCTATCTATTTTTATTGTGTATTTATGTATGTCCTATGTACGGAATGATCTGTCTGGACTGTACGCAGAACAATATTTTTCACTGTACCTCGGTACACGTGACAATGTAATAAATTCAATCCAATCCATATAATTTGTCAAATATTCACATTCATTTCTGTACAGCAAGCCACACCCCAGCAGCACGGTAGCACAGTAGGTAGCACTGTTGCTTCACAGCTCCAGGGTCCCAGGTTCGTTTCCCGGCTTGGGTCATTAATATTAATAATTATATCCAGAGATGTATAGGTTAGGTGGATTGGCCAAGCTAAATTATCCTTTAGTATCAAAAGATGTGCCAGTTAGGTAGATTGAACATGCTAAATTGCTGCTTAGTGTCCAAAGTTGAGCAGGTTAGGTGGATTGATCGATGCACAGGGTTACAGGGATAGGGCAGGGAAGTGGGCCTGGGTAGAGTGCTCTATCGAAGGGTCTGTTCAACTCCAATGGGCCAAATAGCCTCCTTCTGCACTGTAGGTGTTCTATGGATATATCCAATTTACTTTTGAATGCTGATACTACTTCCACCTCTCTTTCAGCCTGTGAAGCCTGGGTGGCATGGTAGCACAGTGGTTAGCACTGTTGCTTCACAGCACCAGGGTCCCAGGTTCGATTCTCGGCTTGGGTCACACTATCTGTGCGGAGTCTGCACATTCTCCCTGTGTCTGCGTGGGTTTGCTCTGGGTGCTCCGGTTTCCTTCCACAAGTCCCAGAAGACATGCTGTTAAGTGAATTGGACATTATGAATTCACTCTCCGTATACCTGAACAGACGCCGGAATGTGGCAACGAGGGAATTTTCACAGTAACTTCATTGCAGTGTTAATGTAAGCCTCCTTGTGACACGAATAAATTCCCAATTTACTGCTTAGATTATGTGCTTAAACCAGGAGAGGGTCTTGAAATCACCTTCGAAGTCAGAGACAAGAAGGTTACCACCAAGCCAAGGCTACATACAGGCATCAATGTGCTTAAAGCTTAAGCATTCGAGAGTTCAGAGCACAGATGTTTGTATCTGAGTAAGTATGATATGTTCTGATGTTCCACTATAATATAAATACATATTATGTTCTGAGCAAAACCTTATTTTTTATGCATGTATTTTAATGCATCTGTGCTGCCTTCTTTTCAAATATTTTAAGAGGTTTAGAGAAAACTGTCCTTAATAAAACATTGCATTACAGTAAACCATGGACATGGTTCCAATATTCAGTGAGTTTAGCCAGTAAATATCAAAGCAGAAAGATTCCAGCATTGATCCTCAGTCTGTGTTGAGTTAGATAACATCAGTTACCTTGGAGATAGGTTTGACAAATGCCATTATTCATTAGGAAGGGGAAAGTGATCACTTCTGATAACTATCCAATTGTCCTTCCTGAAAATAGTCATCAATTGAGAACAAAATCGTTTGTTATGGTTCCAAAGTGATCAAATCTGCTTGTGCTCATAGTCCTGGTTTACCATGTGGAGACTATGGAGCCACATTTCTTCAAGGATTGAAAGCCTTTTGGAGAATACAGGAGAGAGAAAATTGGTCAAAGGGAAATAGATAAATCTGATACGTTTTAAGTTATTTGTGACTTGTGATCAATGAGGTTTCCATCTCATCACCTGCAATGTTTTGTCAATGATCAGTTGAAAGTAACTAACTGTGCACATGTTAAAAGCATGAGAAATAGAAGCAGGAGAAAGACATTCGGCCGCTTGTGCTTGGTCCCCCAGTCTGCGGGCAGTCAGCGCCCAGTGGGCAGCATGGTAACTCTGTGGTTAGCACTGTTGCTTCACAGCGCCAGGGTCCCAGGTTCGATTCCCGGCTTGGATCACTGTTTGTGCGGAGCCTGTACGTTCTCCACCTATTTGCGTGAGTTTCCTCCGGGTGCACCGGTTTCCTCCCACAAGTGCCGAAAGACATGCTTGTTAGGTGAATTGGATATTCTAAATTCTCCCACCCTGTACCCGATCAGGCGCCGGAATGTGGCGACGAGAGGCTTTTTGTCACCAGCCTACTTGTGACAATAAAGATTATTTAAAAAAAGTAAGATCATAGTTTATCTTAGTGTGGCCTCATCTCTGCTTTCCTGCCTGCATCCCATAAGCCCTTGCCAATCAAAAATCTTCTAACTCAGCTTTGAATACATTCAGTGGCCCAGGCAGGGGTGCACAGCCGACGGGGCCAGAGAATATCAACAGCTGGAGAAAGGAAGGTTGTGTCCAGTGATGTTCCACAGGGATCTGTAGTGTACATGAATGATTTGGGGGAAAATATAGCTGGTCTGGCTAGTAAGTTTCTGGATGACACCAGGGTTGGTGGAGTGGCAGTTAATGTTGGGGATTGTCAGAGGATACAGCAGGACATAGATAGGTTGGAGACTTGGGCAGATAAATGGGAAATGGAATTTAATCCAGACAAATGTGAGGTGATGCATTTTGGTAGTTCTAACATAGAGGGGAAATATACCGCAAATGGCAAAACTCTTTGGAATATGAAAGTTAAAGAGATCTGGGCGTCCGGACCACAGATTGTTAAAAGTGGCAACACAAGTGGACAAGGTAGTCAAGAAAGCATATGGAATGCTTGCCTTCATTGGAAGGGGCATCGAGTATAAAAACCGGCAAGTCATACTATAGGGACAAGTCATACTAGAGGGGCTGGTTTAGCTCACAGGGCTAAATCGCTGGCTTATAAAGCAGACCAAGCAGGCCAGCAGCACGGTTCAATTCCCGTACCAGCCTCCCCGGACAGGCGCCGGAATGTGGCGACTAGGGGCTTTTCACAGTAACTTCATTGAAGCCTACTCGTGACAATAAGCGATTTTCATTTTCATTTTCATTTCATATAGCTGTATCGAACCTCGGTAAGGCCGCACTTGGAATATTGTGCACAATTCTGGTTGCCACACTACCAGACAGATGAGGAGGATTTGGAGAGGGCCCAGAGGAGGTTTACTCGAATGTTGCCTGGAGAGTGCTAGCAGTGCGATGAGGTTGCATAGACTCCGATTGTTTTCATAAGAACAACGGAGGTTAAGGGATGACCTGATTGAGGTCTATAAGATTATAAGAGGCATGGATAGAGTGGATGGCCAGGCACACTTTCCCAACGTGGCGGGGTCAGTCACTAGGAGCATAGGTTTAAGGTCCGTAGGGCAAAGTGTTTTTTTGTTTTAAATTTACAGTACCCAATTCATTTTTTCCAATTAAGCGGCAATTTAGCGTGGCCAATCCACTTACCCTGTACATCTTTGGATTGTGGGGGCGAAGCCCACGCAAACATGGGGAGAATGTGCAAAGTCCACATGGACAATGACCCAGAGCCGGGATCGAACCTGGGGTCTCGGTGCCGTGAGGCAACAGTGCTAACCACTGCGCCACCGTGCTGTCCCCCGTAGGACGAAGTTTAGAGAAGATGTGCAAGGCAAGTTTTTTTACAGAGGGTGGTGAATGCCTAGAACGCGCTGCCAGGGGAGATTGTGGAAGCAGATAATAATAATAATACATTAATGGCTTTCGCAAGGCATCATGACAAATACATGGATACAAAGAACAAAGAACAAAGAAAATTACAGCACAGGAACAGGCCCTTTGGCCCTCCCAGCCTGTGCCGATCCAGATCCTTTATCTAAACCTTGCTCCTATTTTCCAAGGTCTACTTCCCTCTGTTCCCGCCCGTTCATATACCTGTCTAGATGCCTCTTAAATGGTGCTATCGTGCCCGCCTCTACCAGCTCCGCTGGTAAAGCATTCCAGGCACCCACCACCCTCTGCGTAAAAACTTTCCACGCACATCTCCCTTGAACTTTCCCCCTCTCACCTTGAAATCGTGACCCCTTGTAACCGACACCCCCACTCTTGGGAAAAGCTTGTCGCTATCCACCCTGTCCATACCTCTCAATTTTGTAGACCTCAATCAGGTCCCCCCTCAACCTCCGTCTTTCCAATGAAAACAATCCTAATCTACTCAACCTTTCTTCAGAGCTAGCACCCTCCATACCAGGCAACATCCTGGTGAACCTCCTCTGCACCCTCTCTAAAGCATCCACATCCTTCTGGTAATGTGGCAACCAGAACTGCACGCAGTATTCCAAATGTGGCCGAACCAAAGTCTGATACAACTGTAACATGACCTGCCAACTCTTGTACTCAATACCCCGTCCGATGAAGGCAAGCATGCTGTGTGCCTTCTTGACCACTCTATCAACCTGTGTTGCCATCTTCAGGGCACAATGGACCTGAACTCCCAGATCTCTCTGTCCATCAATTTTCTCCAAGACCCTTCCATTGACCATATAGTCCGCTCTTGAATTTGATCTTCCAAAATGCATCACTTTGCATTTGCCTGGATTGAACTCCATCTGCCATTTCTCTGCCCAACTCTCCAATCTATCTATATTTTGTTGTATTCTCTGACAGTCCTCCTCGCTATCTGCAACTCCACCAATCTTAGTATCATCTGCAATCTTGCTAATCAGACCACCTATACCTTCCTCCAGGTCATTTATGTAGATCACAAACAGCAGTGGTCCGAGCACGGATCCCTATGGAACACCACTAGTCACCCTTCTCCATTTTGAGACACTCCCTTCCACCACTACTCTCTGTCTTCTGTTGCCCAGCCAGTTCTTTATCCATCTAACTAGTACACCCTGAACCCCATACGACTTCATTTTTTCCATCAACCTGCCATGGGAAACCTTATCAAGCGCCTTACTAAAGTCCATGTATATGACATCTACAGCCCTTCCCTCATCAATTAACTTTGCCACTTCCTCAAAGAATTCTATTAGGTTTGTAAGACATGATCTTCCCTGCACAAAACCATGCTGCCTATCACTGATAAGTCTATTTTCTTCCAGATGTGAATAGATCCTATCCCTCAGTATCTTCTCCAACAGTTTGCCTACCACTGACGTCAAGCTCACAGGTCTATAATTCCCTGGATTATCCCTGCTACCCTTCTTAAACAAAGGGACAACATTAGCAATTCTCCAGTCCTCCGGGACCTCACCCATGCTCAAGGATGCTGCAAAGATGTCTGTTAAGGCCCCAGCTATTTCGACCCTCGCTTCCCTCAGTAACCTGGGATAGATCCATCCGGTCCTGGGGACTTGTCCACCTTAATGTCTTTTAGAATACCCAAAACTTCCCCCTTCCATATGACAACTTGACCTAGAGTATTTAAACATCCACCCCTAGCCTCAACATCCGTCTTGTCCCTCTCCTTTGTGAATACCGATGCAAAGTACTCATTAAGAATCTCACCCATTTCCTTTGAGTCCACACATAAATTCCCTCTCTTGTCTTTGAGTGGGCCAATCCTTTCTCTAGTTACCCTCTTGCTCCTTACATACGAATAAAAGACTTTGGGATTTTCCTTAATAGGATGGTTATAGAGGGATATGGCACTCGGAGGGGCTGAGGGTTTTGGCTAAGGGTGGTATCATGACCAGTACAGGCATGGAGGGACAAAGGCCCATTCCTGTGCTGTATTGTTCTTAAATCCAGCATAATTTTCTAGTTGAAGAATTTCCAAATCAAACTGCTGAGAAATCCAAACAGGCAGAGTCTCTGCTATTTCTAATATGCAATACACACCAAAGAGATGCACTACACTTACCCATGTCCAGAGAGCTTAATAGCAAAGTCTTAGTAAGAGTCTTGACTTTGAGAGCTCCCTGTATAAACAGGGGTATTGCTGGAATTTCATAAGCTGAAGACATGAAGCCTAACAGGATGGAACATGAATAAGCTTCTTGCTGCTTCTGCAGTCAGGATCAGCTTACGTATTGGGGCATTAGCTGATAACGTTATCTAAAGCTGATTGGGAGGTCTCATAGGATCTAATGATGGGTTTATTTCTCCAATTTTTCAGGTTCCCTGTTCAATTATCAGTAGAGTCTTGAATGACTATGGACCTGGCTGAATCAGATACCAGGTAGAGCGTTGACTTGATTCTGAACTTCTATCACCATGGCTGTCAACTTGGATTCCTTTTGAGCCAGGGCATTCAATGAAAGGTCAGCTTCCGTTACTGGCCTCGTCACATACCGACAATGCTACCAAGCCCCATCAAGAAAGGCAAGGTCAGTGAGATCTGTATGACTGCCCAAAAACAAAATTCAACAGGTTAAAGGACCAGATTGAGATATTTTAAATTATGAATGTATTGGGCAGGGTGAATATACAGAGAGGATGTACCAGCTTGTCAATAGAATCCAAAACTATGGGCTATAAATAGAAGATAATTAGTGATAAATCCAGTAGGGAAATAAAGAGGAATTTATCTACTCAAGAGAGTGGTTAGAATGTGGAACTTGCCGCCACAAGAATTGGGTGAGGTAAATAGCTCAGATGAATACATGATTGAAAGCAAACTGAAAGATATGTTAAAAGGCTGAGATGAGGTAGCTGGAAAGGGAGGAAATTCACCCAGAGCATACCCACCAGTATAGACTAGTTGGGCTGAATGGTCTAATTCTCCACTGTACATTCTATTAACTTTATGTAAAAAAAAAAATTGCCAGTGAGGTTTTGTTCTTCGAGCAGCATGGTGGGACACTGCTGCCTCACAGCGCAAGGGACCCGGGTTCAATTCCAGCCTTGCGTGACTATGGAGTTTACACTTTCTCACCGTGCCTGTGTGGGTTTCCTCCGTGTGCTCCAGTTTCCTCCCACAGTCCAAAGATGTGCATATTAGGTGGATTAGCCGTGATAAATTGCCTCTTAGTCTCCAACAATGTGCAGGTTAGGTCGGGTTATGGGGGTAACGGGGGAGTGGTCCAAGGTAGGGTGTTCTTTCAGAGGATCAGTGCAGACTCAATGGACTGAATGGCCTCGTTCTGCACTGCAAGGGTTCTATGATGCTAACGCAATGAGTTACAAAGAAATAGGAGGGAATCTTTGCTGGGATTCTCCTGTTCGTTGGTTGTAAGTTCAATGGGAGAGCTGTAGAACCTTGAAAACGATGCATTGTTTGCATTGTTTGTCCTGTGGCTTTTTTCTTCCAAACTTATCGGATGTAAATCAGAGAAACCCAATAGAATTCACCACCACAATTTCTGATGAAGGATTCAACCTGAAGCATAAACCTGCCTTTCTCTTTCATTGCATTTATTTAGGATTTTGCTATTTTTCTTCTTATGTCTTCAAAATATAGGAAATAAAAAGGATTAGAGGGAGTATTAGGAGTTTTTTTTAATGCAGTGAGCTGTTATAATTAGGAATGCACAGGCTGAAAGAGAGGTGGAAGCTGTATCAGTATTCTACACCCCTATGGTGTAGAAGGAGGCTATCGGCCCTTCGATAGAGCACTCTACCTAGGCCCCACCCTATCCATGTAACCCTGTGCAACAGTCATGGTCAATCCACCCAACCTGCACATCTTTGGATGCTGAGGGGTAATTTAACATGTGCAATCTACCTAACTGGCACATCTTTTGACTCTAAGGGGTAATTTAGCTTGGCCTAGCCACTTAGCCTACACATCTTTGGATATAATTATTAATATTTAAGAACAATATTTGCATTAAAATGTTAGCAAAACATTTCAGGACAATGGAGAATGAGTTGGGGAGTGGGGCTAATTGGATAGTTCTTCAAGAGAGCTAGCACAGGAATGATGGGCTGAACGGCCTCATTCTGCAGAACACAATTCTATGAAACTTGCAAATTCGAGTTCCAGACACATATAGAGTCACATGATGGGAGAGCACATTGCAAATGCACATATGGGAGATCAACAGGACCTGTATAATTTCTGCGCTGGATCCTTCAACTTGTACTTCCTGTCAGGCAAAACGTGGAGCTGGGGAGTTAAGCCATAAATATTCATGTCGTATGATACAATTTTCTTCAATAACTTAGGTGTTGCAACAGTTAACAAACAGAAGTAAAGTTTGCATAACATTGTAATTGTACCAGTGCTGCAGGATCTATTAGTGTATCTAATTAAATCTCACTTACCACAAAGAATTTCCTGTATAATTTTTCGGTAATGCCGCACCTGGATTCTGCCTATTTATCTTGTCCCCTGGAGCATTTAACAATTCTAAAGTTTGTGTTTTTTCTGAAATTATCAAAATATGTAAAGGATGCTTATTTACTTTCTGATCATAACTGCATGGATGAATATTACTGAGCAGAGCTTTTGTAAACAGTGTAAATAAACAAATATAATTTTTGTAATAAACAGGAAATTGCATTAGCAACACCTTCCGAAATAACTTTCCCACAATCAACATTATTGCCACATCTTTGAAGCTTGGACTAACCAGCAGTGGGTATAATTGCTTTGTTCGCTGTGTGCTTGAGTTCATTTGAAGAGTCTGTATCTTATTCTATATTTAAGTCACACTCTCCCGTCCTTTCTCTCTTTGCTGACCTACATTGGCAACTAATGCCCCAAATGCTAAATTCTTACCTTTGTGTTTAACTTCCTTCAGATTGCTTCCCAATGATTGTAGCCTCCTCCAAGCCAACCCTCCTTCTGATTCTAATTCTTTATTTCACTGACTCCAGCTTTGTGGGCCCTACCTTTCTGTTCAGTCCAATATTCGTGATAGTCTTGTCAGCCTCTGGGTCCACTCTTTGAAATTCTTTCCCTGAACCCCAAAGACTCTGCCATTCGCTCTCTTCCTGGAAGATTCTCCTTTGCGCCAATTTATTTAGCCAGGGATTCAGTCACCCTTCCTAATCTCTCCCTTGTTTCAGCATTTGTGTGATTCTGTAAAAGAACTTTTTAAAAATAAATTTAGAGTACCCAATTCATTTTTTCCAATTAAGGGGCAATTTAGCATGGCAAGTCCACCTAGCCTGCACATCTTTAGGTTGTGGGGCGAAACCCACGCAAGCATGGGGAGAATGTGCAAACTCCACACGGACAGTGACCTAGAGCCAGAATCAAACCTGGGACCTCGGCGCCGTGGGGCAGCTGTGCTAACCACGGTGCCACTGTGCTGTCCTCGCTGTAAAACAACTTAAGTTGTTTTCTTCTCTATGAAAGGCACCGTATATGTGCAACCTGTTGCTGTTTCATCGTTGATTACAATATCACAATTTCTCCCTCATACTTATTTGAACTTCTTTTGGTAAAGGATCAAATCATTCCTGTTTTAATTCTTTATCTTTTCAGTGTTTGAAGAATCTTCATCTTGAGTATTGCTGAAAAAGACATTTTGTCGAAGCTTTTTGTCTTGACCTCATCAGGACAATCACAAAAATATCAATGTCAGGGGAAAGAACAACTTCCACTGTATGAAAAGACAGGGCTCATTGGTTGGAAAGTGGATTCTGATTTTGTGGAATTTTTGGAATGTTTAAGAGATGGCTTTTTGGAGCAGCTTGTGGCAGAGCCCACTAGGAAACAGGCAATTCTGGATTTGGTGATGTGTAATGAGGGAGACTTGATTAGGAATCTTAAGGGGAAGTGACCCTTAGGGAGCAGTGACCACAATATGATAAAATTTACCCTGCAGTTTGAGAGGGAGAAGCTGGAGTCAGATGTGACGGTATTGCAATTAAATAAGGGTAACGACAAAGGCATGAGGGAGGAGCTGGCCAGAGTTGATTGGAAACGGAGACCAGCAGCGAAGACAGTGGAACAGCAATGGCAGGAGTTTTTGGGGGTTATTTGGGAGGCACAGCAGAAATTCATCCCAAGGAGGAAGAAACATGTCAAGGGCAGGACTAGGCTCCATGGCTGACGAGGGAAGTCAAGGGCAGCATAAAAGCAGAAGAAAAAGCATACAAAGTGGCAAGGATTAGTGGAAAGCCAGAGGATTGGGAATCATTTAAAAGCGAGCAGAGGACAGCTAAAAAAACAATAAATAAGTCGCCATTTCCATTTTCCAGCATGTAGCTCAAAGTCACCAGAGCTGCTGCCCCAGTGTTCGGGAGGTGGGGGCCCTCAGGGGGGTTGACCTTCATCGGGGGCTGAATGGTACCATGTTGGGTATCGCCCCTGGGCTGAGGGGGGAGGGTTTCGCATCTGTGAGGCCTTCAAGCCATCTTTAAATATTGTGGAGACCCATAACAGGGGCAAGCTTCTGTCTGTCCCACCAAACACTTCCAGGGTAGAACCTTGTTGAGGCTTCAATGCTGAAAGTCAATTTCACTCCCTTTGCCTGTGAGAAGCCTCGAGCTTCATAGCTGAAGGATATTGCAAATTATGGATTAGTCTTGTTAGTTGTGAGAACACTTCACAGCAGCAGGTTGAGTTTGCTGCTTGATCCCTCTGGTGGCTGCAGATACCTGGAGGCTGCTGTTTCCTATCGTTTCTGGAGCCGGAAAGAAGGACAATTTTTTCTAAGATACCTGGAACACCCGGCTCAGGTGGAAGAATGAGTCCAGAAGGCAATCCGGTTTGAAGCAGGGGGGCACTGTGGGACCTGGTACGCGACATTGATCCAAATGGGCAACCTGATGAAGCCATTGAAGAAATGCTTTTGCAGATTGGCGATGCTTTTGTTGCTGGTATGGTGAGTGCTGCATGTAACTGGCACATCACCAGGGGTTAAACACACTGAGGCATGGCAGGTGTACCCTGGAAAAGGCACTTGAGAGTTGAGAATATTTTGTTTATTAAACAGTCAACAGTAACAAAAGTTTGAAAATTAACTACGTAACATTCGACAGATCCCACTAACCATGAAACAACTAGGAAACACCACTACAAAGCTACATCAGCTCATTTTCACAAAACCAAACACACTGCATCACCCCTCGCAGGTTCCTCAACGGAAATAGAGGATAAACCTGAGAGTTCTGGCACACTATTCAGGCTTCAAGGTTTCCTTGAAGTATCTCAAGGAACGTTTGAAGCCTGAACAGTTTGCCTGAACTCTAAGAGCATCAGCACCGTTGGGGCAGTTGCCAACAATCAAACACTAAAGAGCTGGGCTTCAGCACTGTGGATCCTCTCGTGACCAAAGGGTAAGTGTGTGGATCAGGGAAAGATGCCTATGCACAGTCTCCCTATTGTTCCTGACAGAGGTCCGGGGGCTCCTGATGTGGCCGGGGGTAAGTATGCAGAGCAAGGTTTGCCAACAGGCAACCGGCTTGCTGGATGGCACTCTGAGAGAAGGCAGGACAGTTATGGTATGTGTCTACATCGGTGGTATTTGATCTTGGACACTGTGCCTGGGAGGTGGGGATGGGGGAGAAGAGGGCAACAGAGGATGGGGGGGGGGGGGGGGGGGGGGTTTCAGGCAGGCTCACTGTGAAGATTAACTTGACAGAGGTTTCACATATATCAGGTATTACATGTTTTAATGCTTAACATTTGACATTTCCATTCCCCTTGTCTACAGATAATGACCACAATCCCCCCTCCCCCAATCCCCCTTCCCCGTGCCTACTCAGTGCTCCTCAATCTTCTTGATCTTTCGTGGTCCACTGCAAGTCTATGAGTGTCCCCAGGATGCACATTAGAGGTGGAAGTAGCTGCTTTCTGAGCCCATGGCCTTTGATGCCCTTGATGAATGTCTTGGTTCTGCCAGCCTGGAATATTGGCACTGTCACTCGGGAATCTGGCAGTACCACCCTGGCACCACATGGTGCCTGGATGGCACTGCCAGGGTGACAGGCTGGCAGTGCCAAGGTGCCTAGGTGTCAGGGTGCCCATTCCAGGGATCAGGCCCAGGGTGCCTTGCTCATAAGAGGTGGGATGAATGAGGGGGCTAGAAGACCCCCTAAGGAGTAAGTTGGGTGAAAGGGGAGAGGGGGGGGCAGTCAGAAGGCCATGGTGGGGTGGCTGAGGGAGTCGAAAGATTGGGCGACATTTAAAAATGGCGCCCCGATCTACAAATCCTCATCAATGCAGGAAGTGAGGTAAGTGTGACCTCGGCAGGGCGTTCCTTGCTGAGGACAAAGGAATGGCAAAGTCCATCAAATAGCGATGCTGTTCTCGGTACTGCAGGTACAAAGAAATATCCTGCTAAATGCACCCAAAACGGGACTCCGTTAACTCGTACCCAAAGTACCTAAGTTTGTTGACAGTACTAAGTTAGATACATAGTGCGGATGGCATCAGAACGTTGCAGAGGGACATTGAGTGAGTGGGCAAATTTGTGGCATTGGGAGTTTAACATGGAAAATGTTCGAATGGCCACTCCAAATCTAAGATAGATCAATTATTATTGAAATGCAGAGATGCTAGTAACTGTGGATGAGAAGAGAGATTTGGGAGTATAGATATCATTAATAGCTTGTGGATGGGTGGAAATCGAATTAAAAGGGCTAATGGGATGTTGGCCTACATCATAAGATAAAGGTGACCCAGTGCAAATAAAGAAAGATATTTGAGTAGGGTTCATGCTGGGCATTATTTGTAACAAACACAATGGCCTAGAAATTTGAGCGAACTTGGAAATGAATCTGCCTACACATATGACAACATCGATCGTGTAACTAGGTGTTGCCAACTCATTATAAAGTCAGGCATTCAGCCAGCATTACTTGTGCTATTCATTGGGTCCCCAAGTGTTTAGATGGGAGATGGGAATGGAAAGTTAGCCTTCACTGATGTCCAATTTGGCCACTGGTAATAAGGATTACAAGGCTGCTGACTTACTGGACATGGGAGAGATGGATCACGCGAGGTACTCTTGGAGATGCTGCCCTCTAAGATGTTTGACACATTGCTCCTTGTAATGGTATGTCTATAGATACGTCAGTGAAGGGTTAATTATTACATCTCTGTGTAATTCACACACTAGAGGGCTCCACCAGTTCCCAGTATAAATATCAGACCTCAGGGAATGCTGGGAGGTTAGCAAAGGAGAAGCATTGATCACAGCAGGAGGAGTAGTTTAGATTAGAGAGAGAGTTAACACAAGGTCATCATTAGTTAATACTAGATTATAGATTACTGTTTAACAGATTCAACCTTACTTTATTAGTAGTTACAGCTCTGTAGTGTGTGCGAACTTTATTTAATTAATCGTTATTCAATAAATTAGTTTTACTTCAATCTAAAGATTGGTGGTTTCTTTATCATCAACCCATCAGACCATTCTTGATCACAAGGCAAAGAATACCGACATATTACCACAAAGTGTAATATAGCACTCCTCAGTGAGGTTATGATGTTAGAAGTGCTCCCTGAAGCCTTTTGAACGGTCTCATGGATATTACAATCAACCTCCTTTTACCCCAGTTGCTTCAGCTCTTCTCCTCTTCACCCTCCAGCCTCAGTGTTCATCCTACTCGATGACTGCGATCAAACAGTGACTAAGACAGGCAATTGCTCCTCATAGATGGCAGATAATAGGCAAATAACAAACACTAAAGTTAATCATCAGCCTAAAAGAATAAACCAGCAAGCAAGCTGTACAGATGTTCTAGTTAAATAGCACTGTTGCAGAATCCTTCCTTCCTATTGCTGATTAAGTTCCTCATGGAGCGGGTCAGGCGATGGGAAAGCCCAAATTCACTAAAGAACATACATACTGCAAACAAAATCCTTACATCAACATTATAATAATGTTTTGTGATAGCTCCAGCACACACCCTGTATGCTTACAGAAGAATCCGATGCAATATGGTGGATGGTACACTTCTGACGAGGAATGTGCTTATGAACACTGCCTACTATTGGACTGTGGGCGTCTGTTTTACTCATGTAGAATGGGGGCTGCATCAACAAATTTATAGGCCATCTGGTCTGTGTGGAATTTGCCTCAACTTATTGAACAAAAGTAGCAAGCGGAATAATTCTGTATGAATGTGCTGAAGTTAACAATATCGCAACAAATATTCAACTCAATTCTCGTTAATAAGCCATAACTTCCAACTTTCCAAGAATAATGCTTTCATTTATTGGGTCAGTAGTAATAACGATAACCTGCATTTAGAGCATTTGGCATAGTCAAATGTTGCAAGGAGCTTTGCATGAATCTTGCCAGACAAGATTTGATTGCTCTGGGTGGGGATTCCGCAGCTTTGGACCTTGCTCTACTGCCAAATTTAGTTACAAGGAGTGTGTGTGTGTGTGTGTGAGTGTGGGGGGGGGGGGGGGGGGCAATGCCACACACACTGCACATCAGCTACGATAGTCCAAAATAAGTTTAGACTTGACAACCATTCACAGAATACAGCTGCTCATCGTCCCCGCTCACACTTCACAAGAGTCACTCATTAGTAATGTAACACGGGCAGCACCATGTCACTTGCTCACACAAAATTCAAGGAAGCACAGATGTAAAGTGCAGCGAGCAAATAAAAGCATGTGTTTTTTTTTTACTCAGGTAAAAGCCTAGATACAGGAGGTTCCATTCCAACTTCCAGGCTTTTTTGTGATGGGTTGTGACCTGAAGGCATGTGACAAAGTGTGCAGAATGTCACTTCGCTGCACAGTAACTAGCAAGATGGAGGCAGAAATGAACAAGATAGCGTCAGTATTATTTTACAAACATTGTTTTTTTAAAGTTGTTGCCCTAAAAAGCAGTTGACATTTCCAGAGAGCAACCAGTTTCCATTCTAAGCATTCAAAGCCAGCATTCCCAGCTCACAGGAGGACAGTCGGATCTGAAATAAAGCTGCTTTTAATCATAAATGGGATGTGAATGTAGGTCAGTAAATTTGAACACTTCCTTCTTTTTGCTTTCCCGGGCTGCAGTAATACTTGTAAAAATTTGAGATGCGTCTCTGCGTCTGTGGCGCACAGTTAGAAATCAGAGATGATTGAAATAGGGAATATACCACAGAAGGGGGCAATTGCCCGATCATGCCTCCGCCGTATGTTGGGTTTTCAACTGGAACTATCCATTCTAATCCCATTTCTCTGCCTTTTCCCCACAATTTTAAATTCATAAAGAGTTCTTTGAAGATGTACTCTCAGAGGCTTCTTAGGTTGAACAAGCAAACTTTATTTATAAGCTTGCTTCCTTAGCTGCGTGCTTCCAGCCAGTCCAAAGTGCACTTTTTCCAAAAGACAAAACTACCCCACCCCCCAGAGATTTCTCATGCTAGGTGTTGGTTGGTTGCTCAAAACCACATGACTCTGACTTAGCAAGGCTGGCCTTAAAGTGGCAATCATCACAGCCCCATCTGCAGGGCATTCTGGGGAGGGAAGTGAACAGCCGGTGGTCGTGGTACACATTGGTACCAATGACACAGGTAAATTAAGAGATGAGGACCTGCGAACCGAGCACAGAAAGTTAGAAGATAAACTAAAATGCAGGACCTCAAATGTACTCATCACAAGGTTACTCCCAGTTCCATGCGCTAGAATACGTGGCTGGAGAGTTGGTGTAGCCTGGAGGGATTCAGATGCCTGAGTCACTGGAACCGGTTCTGGGGAAGGTGCGACCTGTACAAACCTGTACAAACCTGATGGGTTGCACCCGAGCAGAGATGAGACCAATGTCCTTGCAGTGGCTGTCACTAGTTCTGTTGGGGAGTATTTAAACTAGTGTGGCAGGGGGATAAAATCCCAGGAATAAGATCAGATAGGTCAAATTCAAATCAGGAAAATGGAGGTCGTACATCAGCTAGTGATGTAGAAGATGTAGTGATAGATTCAGAATCATACAATTCACAGTGCAGAAGGAGGCCATTTGGCCCATCGAGAATGCACTGACCCTTGGAAATAAAATTCAAATTGTTTATTGTCACAAGTAGGCTTCAAATGAAGTTCCTGTGCAAAGCCCCTAGTCGCCACATTCCAGTGCCTGTTTGGGGAGGCTGGTATGGGAATTGAACCATGGTGCTGTCCTGCCTTGGTCTGCTTTAAAGGCCAGCTATTTAGCTCTGTGCTAAACCAGCCCTCCACTTAAGCTCACACCTCCACCCTATCCCCTTAACACAGTAACCCCACTTAACCTTTTTGTTTGGACATGGAGGGCAATTTAGCATGGCCAATCCACTTAACCTGCACATCTTTGGACTGTGGGAGGTAACTGGAGCACCCGGAGGAAACCCACACACAGGGAGAATGCGCAGACTCCGCAGAGAGTGACCCAAGCCGGAAATCGAACCTGGGACCCTGGACCTGTGAAGCACTGTGCTACCATGCCGTCCCATTACAGGTGAAGCAAGGGTTAAAAAGTGTCCAGCAAGGGAAAATGGTGGGGTTGAACTGTTTATACTTCAATGAAAGGAGTATTACAAACAAGGTAGAAGAGTTAAGGGCACAAGTAGACACATGCAGCAGGATGTCGTTGCTTTAACGAAGCCTGGCTAAAGGAAGGGCAACATTTGCAGCTCAATATCCCTGGATGCAGGGGGTGGGATTCTCCAAAATGGTGGCAGAGTGTCTGCGCCGTCATGAATGCCGTCGCGTTTCATGACGGCGCGAAACAGGCGCGGGCACTACCGACTCTGGTCCCCACAGGGGGCCAACACAGCACTGGAGCGGTTCACGCCGCTCCAGCCTCCCTTCCCAGCGCCAACTGGGCGCCGCGTCAAACCCGCATGCGCGGAGGACTTCTTCGACACGACGGTCCCAACGCAACATGGCATGGGGATTCAGAGGCCGGCCGCGTAACAAAATAGGGCTGGGGCTGGAGAGGCCGGCCCACCAACCAGTGGGCCCCGATCGTGGGCGAAACCCCATCGGAGGCCCCCCCGGTGAAAGAGCCCCCCTCCCCCCCACAGGCCGCCCCCGACCCTACGCGCAGAGTTCCCACCGGCGGCGAGCAGGTGTGGACGGCGCCTGCGGGACTTTGCCGTTTCTGTGCGGCCGCTCGGCCCATCAAGGCCGGAGAATCGGTGGCACGGCTGCGGATCGCGGCCCGCGACTGGCGCCGCGCCAAACACACCGGCGCATATGGCGCCGATTCTCTGCTCCTCAGATAATCGCGTGCCGGCATTGGGGCGGGGTGGCGCGGTTGCGGCGATCGGACAATCCCGCCCAGAGTTTTCAAGCAGGATTGAGTGGGGGATAAAAAAGGAGGAAGAGCACTAATGATTAAAGAATCAATTGCAGTTGTGAGAAGGGATGGTGCATTAAATGGGTAAACAGACGTGGCTTCATGGGTTGAGCTTAGAAATTTAAAAAGGGTCAGTGACATGACCCCCCAAATAGCAAAGGGGAGATAGAAGATCAAATATGTAGGCAAATTTCTGCCTGTAAAAACAAGAGAGAATGATAGTAGGAGACGTTAACTATCCCAATACCAACTGGGATTCAAACAATATAAGTGGAGCTGAGGGAGAAAAATTTGTGCAATGTGTCCAGGAAAATGTTTTCAACCAATTGGTTGTCTAGAGGAATACAAGGGAAGATCGTACAGAAAAATAATGCATACCATAGGTATAAAGAACTAAGCAGTGCCGATAGCCCAGACGAGTTTAGGAAGTGCAGGGATGAAGTGAAAAAGGAAATAAGGAAATCAGAGTGCTTGAAAAAAGATGAGCAAGTAAAGTTAAAGAAAGCCCAAAGATGTTTAACCAATATATTAATGGTAAAAGGGTGGATAAGGAAAAAGAGGGACCTATCAGAGATGAAGAAGGGAACCTGTACGTAGATGTAGAGGCTGTGGGAAGGGTTTTTAATGAATATTTTTGTCTCCGGGTCTGCAAAGAAAGTGGATGATGCCAATATTGTCGTCCAGGCGGAACACAGATATTGGGCGGGATTCTCCGACCCCCCCGCCAGGTCGGAGAATCCCGGGGACCGGCGTGAATCCCGCCCCGCCACTCCCACGCCGGCTGCCATATTCTCTGGTTTCGGGCGGGATGGGGATCATGCCACGCCGGTCAGGGGCCGTTGGCAGCGGCCCCCGCCTCCCGGCAATTATCCGGGCCTCAATGGGCCGAGCGGTCATCGATTTCTGGCCAGTCCCGCCGGCGTGGATTGGACATGGTCCCACATGGTGGGACCTGGTAGATTGGTTTGCTGGTGCAGTCCTCGGGGGGGGAGGGGGGGAGGGGGGGGCGCAGGGGTATCCGATCCCGGGGGGAGCTCCCACGGTGGCCTGGCCCGCGATCGGGGCCCACCGATCTGCGGGCGGGCCTGTGCTCTGGGGGCACTTCTTCTTTCCATGCCGGCCCCTGTAGGGCTCCACCATGGCTGGCGTGCAGATGACACCCCCCCTATGCATGTGCCAGAATACGCCGGCCAGTCTGCGCATGCGCCAAAACACGCCGGCGGCTCTGCGCATGTGCTAACGCGTGCAGTCCCTTCAGTGCCACCTGGAGTGGCACCAACCCCTCCAGCGCCGGCCTAGCCCCCGGAAGTGCGGAGAATTCTGCAACTTCCGGTCGGCACGACGCCGGAGTGGTTCGCACCATATTTTACGCTGGCGTCTGACCACTTCGCTAATCCGGGGAATCCCACCCATTGGATGGGATAATCATAGAGAGGAAGTACTTGAAGAGTTGAAATCTTTGAAAGTTGCTAAGTTGCCAGGGTAAGATGGATTGTTTCCAAGGATACTGAAGAAGAAGGTCAGGGTGGAAATAGCAGATGCTCTAAGGATGTTTGTCCAATTCTCACTAGATACGGGGGAGACCGGAGGTCTGGAGAAATGCAAGCATGGTTCCATTGTTTAAAAAGGGCTTGAAGCAAATGCTAAACAATTATAGGCCAGTTAGCCTTACGTCGGTGGTGGGAAAATTAGTAGAATCAGTCATAAGAGATAGGATTAACAGTCACATAGAAAGGTATGGACTAGTCAGAGATAGTCAGCATGGATTTGTTAAAGCGAGGCCTTACCTCATAAATCTGACTGAATTATTTGAGGAAGTGACAAGAAAGGTTGATGAAGGTAGTGCAGTGGATGCTGTGTACATGGATTTTCGCAAGTTTGACAAAGTATTGATCAAGAAAATGAAAACCCATGGGGTACAGGGCAATGTGGCAAACTGGATAATGGTCGATGGCTGCCCTTGCAATTGGAAAGTTGTTTCAAGTGGTGTTCCACAGGATTCAATGTAGAGATCCTTACTGTTTGTGTTATATA
Source organism: Scyliorhinus canicula (assembly GCF_902713615.1). Taxonomy (NCBI): domain Eukaryota; kingdom Metazoa; phylum Chordata; class Chondrichthyes; order Carcharhiniformes; family Scyliorhinidae; genus Scyliorhinus; species Scyliorhinus canicula. Next base: position 261,239,340 of record NC_052147.1, on the reverse strand, counting down.
TTAAAGATTTGGATGTGCACGTGGGGAGCACATGTGTGAAATTTACAGATGACACAAAGATTGGCTGAGTGATGGACAATGTAGAGGATAGCTATAATCTTCAAAAGGATATAGATGAGTTGGTGGAGTGGGCGGTAAAGTGGCAGATGGGTTTTAACACACAGAAGTGTGAGGTCATGCATTTAGAGAGGCCAAACTGTTAATAATAATCGCTTATTGTCACAAGTAGGCTTCAATGAAGTTACTGTGAAAAGCCCCTTGTCGCCACATTCCGGCACCTGTTCAGAGAGGCTGGTACAGGAATTAAACCTGCACTGCTGGCATTGTTCTGCATTACAAGCCAGCTGCTTAGCCTACTGTGCTAAACCAGCCCCTGTGATAGGGAGTACACGATAAATGGGAAAATACTAAGAGGGGTAGTTGAAGTTAGGGATCTTGGTGTACAAGTACAAAGATCCCGAAAGGCAGCAGTTCAAGTAGACAAGGTTGTAAAGAAAGCATATGGAATGCTCTCCTTCATTGGTAGAGGTATGGAATATAAGAGTAAGGGTATAGGGCGGGATTCATCATTAGCTGAGATTGGGCAGAGAATAGGTTCCGATGGCAAACTCACAGCGGGTGCCGATTTGAAACCAAATTGCAATTCTCCATCACCTCGACAGCGGCATCAATGAGGTCCAGAATGCAAGTACAATAAACACCGTTTGCATTTCATTAGCGGGCCTGATCTGGTATTCTCCGGGGAAACTGCGATCCTCTACCTCCAATGGGCCGAGTTCTTGTGATTTTATAAATTGTGAAACCGGCATTGTGGCTGATGAAGGAGAGAGGATGTAGGACACAGAGAGGTGCAACCGTGGGCTGCCGCGCCGGACACTGACCGGGCTGGATGGGAGGTGGGGGCAGCCCTGCCAGGGCCAGGGGGGAGGGGATGGTGATGGGGGCAGCCCTGCCAGGGCCAGGGGGGAGGGGATGGCGATGGGGGAACAGACAGCATGGCCGGGGTGACCCTCACGGGACTGGGCGGTGTCCAGTCACGGACCGCCATTGTCGCGGCCTGTAAGGCAGCCACCTTGCTGCACACTCTAATCACCACCCACTTGGCCCTGACCCTGCAGAGTGACGCCGGCCATATGGGTGAACCCCTTCCCCCCACGCACCCAACCCTCTGCTATACCCCTATCCACCTGGCCGGCACCGTCCGGCGGGGCATAAGTGGCCCACTCAAGGCAACGCCCACAGTAACCCCTATGGGGTCACCAGGAGGGGGTCGCAGACCATAGCATACTGCTGGCAAGGGCAGTGCATGCCAACAGTACCCCTGACATCAGGGATGGGCGCCAGGGACGGAGTCCTCACGGTGCCGGCCACCGACGGGTACAGAGGTTCAGGGATGGGGGGGAGGGCATGTGGGGGCAGGGCAAACAGTGCCAACTGGGGTCACCATGTAGCTTGTTGAACATGGTTGGGCACGAGAATACGCATCATGCTAGCATGTCCCTGCAGACGATGGATATTGGAATTCAACCAGCAGAGGTGGCCTTCCTGCTGGTCGCTGCAGCCCTGGGGGATGCCCTGCCGCTGTATGAGCTGGAGTTCAAGGAGGAGGAAGCTGCAGCAGTGGAGGCTGTCGCAGAGGAACAGGAGACAGCCGCTAGGATCGAGTGCCATCAGGCTGAGGAGGAGGAGATGCCAAGGATGCACCGCATGAGGCCTCATGTGTACGGCACTGCCGTTGAAGATTCCGGCTGAGCAGGGAGACAGTGTGGTGTATTGGCCGGATCGGGGGCTGGAATCTCTGACTGGGTTATGTTCAGAGGACCTGTGGTGTTTTACGTGGGAAAAATCGGCGCTTCCTCCGACCGGTGTTGGGGCTAGCAGCCACGTCACGTAAAACGCCCGGCATCCATGAAATAAACGGGCAGACAATTGCCGGGTTCATGGCCGCGCATGCACATGGCGCGACCTGCAGCGGTCGCACCGTAACACGGTGTCAGCAGGGGGCAGCACAGTGGCGCAGTGGTTAGCATTGCTGCCTCACAGCGCCGAGGTCCCAGGTTTGATCCCGGCTCTGGGTCACTGTCCGTGTGGTGTTTGCACAGACTCCCTGTGTTTGCGTGGGTTTCACCCCCACAACCCAAAGATGTACAGAGTAGGTGGATTGGCCACGTTAAATTGCCCCATAATTGGAAAAATGAATTGGGTACTCTAAATTTAAAAAAAAAAGCCATGCGTGGACCCGACCTGCCGGATAATGGCCCTCTCCCCTCTCCAACCCCTGGTCAACCCCCACCAGTCCCCCCAGCCCTCACCGAAGATGCCCCGGCAAAGCAGCAAGTCTCCCGCCCGACTGTTGCAGTGCTCGATGCAGATGGTGCATGCTCCGCCCCCTCCAAAATCGCGTAATCACGGCGCACGTCATTGGGACGGCCTCAGGACGTCACCTGAAGACCCTCCCCCGATGGGCCGAGTTACCGACCACGCGGTTGACGTGTGGTCTCAGCGGTCGGGAACTCAGCCCATCGGGGCGGAGCATCACGGGTGGGCCGGCCGATAAGGCATCAACGGTATTGCAACTGCGCACGGCACGCGTTACGGTGATGCCATTTCGGAGGGGGCAGATCATGGCTGACTGGCGTCAAACTGGCGCCGGCTCAGATTTTGGCATCGGGCTGTGGAGAATTCCGCCTGGTGCTTCTTTCGTTTTCGCATTCTGAATAACTCGATGCACCTTTGAGTGCTTTAGACACACCCTTGAAAAACACTGTGCATAATTTTCCATTAATCACGTCTATGTTTTCCCTGAGTGAGATTGCATTTTTGCAACACGGGTTCATGCTATTGTGAAGCGAATTATTGCAGACAAGCTTTACTTCATGAACTGGCCTTCCAACCAACAGAAAGGAAATCACTTTATCCCACCAGTCTAGACCACAGGGCCGAGAAGCAGAAGAGTTAGTCACCTGCACAAGTGTTTTCTACTTTTGATGAAACCATGAGTTCCATCATAATAATATAATTTACACAGACAATGTGATTATGAAGGGTTCAGACAAAGTTGGGATTTATCATTTAGTTATTTGGTAGTATAGAACTTGAGTATTTCTGAAAAAGGAGAAATACTGTCAAAGTTTTTCATCTTGTACTCATCAGAATGGATGCAAGAATGTCAATTTTCAAAGGGAATGACAATTTATACGGCGTGAGAAAAGGAGTGCTGATTGGTTGGCAAGTCAGCTCTGATTTGTTGAGACACTGCTGCACCAAATACACCAAAGAGCTTTTGATCACCATGCTCCTGTTTATTCAAAAAAGGTGCAAGGTCTGAATGTATTCCCTTTGCCTGCAGAGGACAGCTCACTGCAAATGATTAAATGTAACTTCTAGAAAGTGTAAACGAGCTACATTGTGATCCCGACTGATAATCTTAAATTGATTGTTGGTGTAACTCTTAGCACACTCCGGATTTTTCAGCAAATATTGCCCAGTTATGAAATCGTATCTAACATTAGACATTATCTTCTGAGTTTTGCAAATGCAGGTTGGTTGAGTATGGTCAGTACTCTGAATACTGCGAACAGCTGATGGGATCTGCAGTTTGACACAATTCCCAACCACTGGGATGTATGGTCTACATATCTGACATTGCACCAGCAAGGAAGTTCACATACCGCATTTCTCATTTGTCTGGTCAGCAGTATATTTTTTCAATGGAATGGCTTTCCTACCATTTGCATATGTCCGATATGTGGATGAAATGTTTGCTATATTTGAATCTGCCACTGCACATAAGAATTTCCCCGCACAACTTAATGCACTCCATTCCACACTCAAATTCACCTTTTAAATGGAGCAGTCCAACAAGAACTTTTTTCTTGATGAAAAATGAAATGAAAATCGCTTATTGTCACAAGTAGGCTTCAAATGAAGTTACTGTGAAAAGCCCCTTGTCGCCACAATTCAGCACCTGTTCGGGGAGGCTGGTACGGGAATTGAACCATGCTGCTGGCCTGCTTTAAAAGCCAGCTATTTAGCCCTGTGCTAAACCAGCCCCTTTGTAGTAGTTGCGAAATCTGCTAATGAATTTTCTAAACTGTCCATCACAAGTCCACCTTCAGTGGTCAGTAGACATGCTCGGATTCCTACAATTCCACATGCTGCTCATCCTGCAAGCTTAATGTTGAATTAGGGTGTATCAAAGTTATCCTGCTGGATAATGGCTACTCCGATCTGATCCTTGCTCACTGTATGTAGTGAATACTCATGAATTGGCCTAAGGCCATCACACTCAAACCTGAAAAGTGTCCAGGCTATCTAAAATTACCCTGGAAAGTTAAAGCAGCTGAAGGGTTTTGAACAATTGGGTTAAGCTAACCATTTCACACTGATACAACCGGCATGGTAGCACAGTGGTTAGCACTGCTGCCTCACACGCCAGGGATCCAGGTTCCATTCCGGCCTTGGATGACTACCTGTGTGGAGTTTGCACATTATGATAATAATCTTTATTAGTGTCACAAGTAGGCTTACATTACCACTGCAATGAAGTTACTATTACATTAACACTGCAATGAAGTTACTATAAAAATCCCTCGTCGTCACATTCGGGTACACAGAGGGAGAATTCAGAATGTCCAAATTACCCAACTTTTGGGTAATCTTTTGGGACTTGTGGGAGCAACCTGGAGTGCCCGGAGGAAACCTACACAGACACAGGGACAACATGCAGACTCCGCACAGGCAGTCATTCATTCAGAGAGATTTTGAAATCCTTAGTTATGGTGTTTAATTGTTTCTTAGCTTAATTCCAAGATTTTGCCTCCGCTACGCTATCCAGAGACTTTTTTTACAACAGTCATAAATATACCTTTATCTCGTTTGAATTTTTATCCCTTTCCCCTACTTACTGTCATGATTTAGTTTGAAGTGGTGCTCCTATACTACCTTTTCCATATCATTCCCTACCTTGTGTATCACTACATGATCATTTCTCATTGTCCTGCATTTAAAATTGACGAGCCCCAGTTTCTATCATGTCTCTTCATATCTGAGGCTGCCGATACAAGAGATCAACCACATGGCCCTTCTCCAAATATCGTCCCATCTTTGAACGACTGCCTTCTATATTATTGATCAGAACTGAGCGCAGTGCTCTGGCTCTGGTCCAATGAAAGCACTTTATAGTTTGGATGTAACTTTTTTGGCCATCCTGCAGCCCTGAATCTATTCACTTGCATATATTGTTTTTAATAATGTATGGACTTTGAAGCTAATGGGAAAGCAGTCAGTTTTCAAATCCTTCATTTGTTGACAGCAGATGCCTTGGGGAAGGCAATCACTAGTGTGATATGTGTAGCTGGTGCTTTGATCCTTAAAACAAGAGATTAATGTTATAGCTGCTGCACATTTGTTGAATGGAAACGGACACTTGAAGGCCTGAAATTATAATGAATATATATTGGAGAGCAATAACTTAATAATTGAATAGCATTCCATTCTACTTTTGTATTAGCAAAGGGGTACATGTTGGAAAATGGATAGGGAGGATTGTGTTACAACGCCATATCACATCAGTGTGTTCAGATGACATTTTAAACTGAGAGTGAAGCTCATGCTATTCATCATCATTTGGACCTTGAGATGTATTGCTGCCTTGAAACATAGCCCCTCATTCCTCTGCCAAATAATGGATGAAGAAATCATAGAATCCCCACAGTGCAAAAGGAGGCCATTTGACCCATCCAGTCTGCAGCGACCCTCTGAAAGAGCACTCCACCTAGGCCCACCCCACCCCCCACCCCATCCCCATAACCCCGTAACCCCACCTAATATTTTGGTCACCAAGAGCAATTTAGCATGGCCACCCCACCTAACCTGCACATCTTTGAACTGGGGGAGGAAACCGGAGCACCCGGAGGAAACCCACGCAGACACGAGGAGAAAGTCCAAACTCCACACAGACATTCACCCGAGGCCGGAATTGAACCCGGGTCCCTGGCGCTGTGAGGCAGCAGTGCTAACCACTGTGCCACCGTGTCGTGCTAAAATGTGAACACTCTAGAATTAACAAAACTGAAGGAGAATTCTCAATATCTCTGTGACCCAGGTTGCAGCAATATAATTATTGATTGTTTGATATAAACCACAATTGTTTACATGTGTTACAAGCCATAAAATTATCGATTACAATGTAAAGGGAGAAAATTGAAAACAAAACTTTCAATGTATTTCCTAATTTCTCCCCACCTTTCCAGCTTGTCATTCATTTCCAAATTCTGGTGGAGAAGAACCGTAGCACTTTCTCCATGTTAGAGATTCGATATAAATGCAATTTGTTTCTCTACATATTGTTTTCTCTGCCTTCCTCCCTTTCCTCATGCCATTATTGTCCCCGGACAAAATTGATCACATGTGACGATTCCACAATATCATCATCAATGGGAAACAGCAACTTCTGGTAATATCTCTCCAGCCATCGCTTTCTTTCTGGGGAGCCTGTGATTTCCACTCACTGTTATAACTCCAATGAGGTCCCGAGTTCAGGACCATATGGTTTCCCATGAACTCTTTTGGGGCCTATCGACTTAATATATAAAAAGGAATAAACTCAAGGACAAACTAAAAGGGGCCGCCCCTGACAGGGGCACTGCCCAAACAAAACAAAGAACAACAGAAACTTGACAAACATTAAATCAAAGTGTGGTTAAAGGGTTCTATAAAGCACTCCAACCCCTGCAGTGTGAAAGGCCTCGATGGTGTCCGTGGACACCGCATGATCCCTCTCCAGGGACAGCCGGCCGTGAACATAGCCGCAGTAGAGGGGCAGGCAATCCCGCAAGAAGATTCCCCCCTTTCGCCCATTGCCTGGACCTGTTAATGGCGAGCTTCGCCAGGCCCAGGGGCAAGTTCATCAGGAGATCCTCCGCTTCCCCGCCCCTTTCCGCACTGGGTGATGGTTTCCCATGACCTCCCCGGACTATGAACTTCCCCTTTAAGGGGGCGGGGCTTCCCCTTAGCAAGGAGAGCAAAAGCTGTAGAAAAGCCCCTGGCCTGGTTGCCGGAGAAGGAGACCTATATAGGAGTGGAGGGGTTTCGGTATTGTATTGTATGCACTGTAATGTAATAAAACTTGTTCGTACATTTCTATTATGCTCTATATGGATGGATGGTGGGACTGCAGCCGCCATGTTCCCGGCAGTAGGGAGGCTGCTTTCATGTGACTCCTGCACTGGTGGCATCAGGGCCACAGGGGAAGCCATTGCCATTGGGGTGGGGGGTGATGTGCTGAGGGCTCCTTGTGACATGGAATTGCAAGAAAGGGAGACCGCTTCCCTCAATTCACTGAGACACTGTCTCAAAACAGTTAATGTGCTTCCCACATGATGGGGGTCATTCCAAAGCCAGCAAAATACTGGTGGCCTGTCAAAATGGCCGTCAACAAACCAATTAATGGGCTTAAATTGGCGACCACCTCCAGTCGTTGAATGGCTGAGTCGTTGGCATTCCCGCTCTTGTGAATATCCCCGAGTGACACAAACCCATTGGGGTTTGCCTCCTGACACCTCTTGCTGCCATTTTTCCAAGTCCCATGAAGTTTCCAATGCATTCTTAGTACAAGCAAGGTTATCTGGACTTCAGTATGTAAATGTTATAAGAACCCTATTCTTATAAGTCTGCATTCAGTATCGATTGAACACAGATGCATGAAGGTGAGTCACTTTTACAAACTCATAAACAACTTTACGATTTGACCAAAAATGTAATTGTCTGAATAGACTGGCTTGCTGAAGATGGAATACCTTCCATGACGCATAACTCAGCACGGCTCAGCAGTTCATTTATCTTCTAAATTGTGTTTAGTCAAATAAGCTAGCCTGCATTTATGAATAGGGTTGTGGTTCTGTGGTAGTATTTCCAGTTTCAGGAAGAGCATAATTACATGTTTCTGACTTTACATATGGGAGGCTGGTTAGCTCAGTTAGCTGGATGGCTAGTGTATGCATCAGATCACAGGGATCAATCCCTGTTCCAGGTGTCAGGGCACTTCGCCCTACCTGAAGCAAAATTCACCGCAATTACTGTGTTTCAGCAGATAATCGCAAAGCAATTGCCTTCAGAAGAGAATTCAAGAAAAATAACTTTATATATTGAGGCCTCCTTTTGTTCTCTGACTTGATATATCTGATAATAGCATTCCTCTCATATCTGCAATGAGTTTGCTGCCCTGGCCATCTCTCAGTGCAGTGAGGTTCTACAGCGTAACACAGGACCATAGATTCTTCAAACTCAACAGCTCAAAAGGAGTCCATTCTGCCTCATGTCTCGCTGTGTTAGCTCTTTGAAAGAATGCGTGCCAGGCCATCAGAACTTGCTGACCAAAAAATTGCTTCCCTCAGTGTGACATTATGAGAAATGTACAGAATTGTAAGGGTTAATGTTATGCCGGAATCAACCGCCAGAGGGAGCTAGATGCAGAACTATATAAAGCATAGATGCTCAGTCTTCGAGGAGGGTGTTGAGGAGTAGGCTAGAAGGCAGGCTGCAGGAAGGATAGTGTGAGTGAGAGCAGATCATAGTTATTGGGGCTGGTTTAGCACAGTGGGCTAAACAGCTGGCTTGTTATTCAGAACTTACCTCAAAACTGTGTCCTCTGGTGACTGGCATTTCCGTTATTAGAATTAATCTATCTTTATTAACTCGAACAGAAGAAGGACCCTCCACTGGCTGGAATGTGCCTTCATAACTGAAGCCCTGAATCACAGGTAATATTCCAGTAAATCTCCTCTGTACCTTGCTCAGGTATGCTACCCAGAATTGCTCTCATAAATCTAACTGGAGAGTACAAAAGGACTCAAGTGGGTTCACCTCCAGATCACCTTGATCCTGCATCCACTTACAGTTGGACAGTCCAATTCTTTCTCTCTGGGGAGCCTGTGACTTCCACTTACTTCGTCATGATAGGATAACTGAAATCAGTAACGACTCAAATTGGGAGCCCCTGCACATCCGGCTTTAAGTGTGTGATAAATGCATTGTCTGGAATTTAGATGGCACGGCACCCCTCCTTATTACCTCTCATATTACTGCTTCTTATTCTTCCTACTAAAACTGGTCATGAAATAATGGGGAAGTGCATGGGAATGGCTCCGCGATGTAATCCCATCGCACTGCTGGGTAGAGTTTCCCAGGACTGATTGACTGCCCTACCCTCTCCATGGAAGTGATGTGTTGACAGCGTGCTGGCTCACCCTGCTAATCACCGCTCCACCCCCCCACTAGCCCCGCCCCCCCACCACCCCCCCCACACCCACCCGCCACATGGGGAGGTTACCAAATTTGTGGAGGTGGTTTCACTGCCCGGGTTGGTGGTGGAGTCACCGACCATAAACTCTTTTAAAAGCAACCTGGATCTGCATCTTAAGTGCTCCAAGCTACGGTGCTGTGGACTGGGTGCAGGAAGATGAGATTAGAAAGGGCACCTGGGTGTCCTTGGGCTGGCATGGACAAGATGGGCTGAATGATCTCCATCTGTGCTGTAACATTTCTACACCTTTATGATTCAAAGCAGCAGATGAGGGGCCACTGGAGTAGAAGGCTGTGTGACCCAAAGGGGGCGGGGCGAACAGAAATCAGCCCCCTTAGCCCCAACAATTCCCCTGGAGAAGTCTTTAATTGGACGGAGGACATACAGTTGACCAATTAGTGGGTCACCTGCAGTAAAATTGCTGAGTCAGTCTCGCTTCCAGGCAGTGCAGGCTCATGACCAGCTGTTAGACCTGAAAACGGGGCCCCTAAGCCCGCAGTAAAATACAATCCTACATTTTCGAACATCGTACCACCTTCAGACAATAATATCAAGAGTTACATACATAACCAAGTTCCGGCCATTAATATATTTCAAAGAGAGTAATGGCCCCATCATCAACTCTTGGGAGGCCACTCCTGTATATTTCTCTCAGTATAAGGAACAATTATTCACCACCAATCTCTGCTTTTTTCCTCTTGGCTAATTGCACATTGCAACCGCCCCATTAATCCCATGGGCTTCAATTGTGCTAACTTGTTTATTATGTGATATGTCTTTTGAAAGTCCGTAAGAACAACATCAATCACACTATCCTAATCAACCGTTTGTTATTTCATCAAAGAACTTAATAAACTTTAACCAATCCATGCGGTTTTTCATTTATTAATGCATATTTTTCAAAGTGACAGCTTCACGCCTCTTACACCTTTACACCACCATCCTTAAGCTGAGTGGCCTGTAGTTGCTGTGTTTACCCCCTCGCCGTTTATCAAGGAAGGTGTAACATCTGTGATACTCTTGTCCTCTGGTAGTATTTAGGTAATGAGGATTGACCAGGACCTCTGCAATTTTCACCCTTACTTCCCTCAGGAACCAAAGGCCCAGTCCATTTCAACTGGGTGACTTTTAAACTGGGCTTTGCTCACATTTAAATATTGCCCGTCTATCTATTTTTTAAATCATCTATTACTCTTGCTTTATCTGACATTGGAGCCACTTCTTGTTTGGGGAAATCAACGCAGGCCCAAATGATGACATCAGATTTAAGATGTGGAGATGCCAGCGTTGGACTGGGGTGAGCACAGTAAGAAGTCTTACAACACCAGGTTACAGTCCAACCGGTTTGTTTCCAACACTAGCTTTCGGAGCACTGCTCCTTCCTCAGGTGAAGATCTCACCTTCCTCACCTGAGGAAGGAGCAGTGCTCCAAAAGCTAGTGTTTGAAACAAACATGTTGGACTTTAACCTGGTGTTGTAAGACTTCTTACTATAAGATTTAAGTACAGGGAACCCTTGGAAGTTCCTAGCACAGTGATCTTTCTTTCCAATGTCATCGAACCTGTTTGTCCAAATGGTCCTCCCTGGTCCCTAGCTGTGGGCCTGCTCCAATTCCCATCAGCAGCTCACCAGATACTGATAGAAGCCTTCGGGCTGTGCTCTTCATGGCTCCTACCATGTTCAGCTTATCGTTCGAGGGTTCCTAAATCTTCTACCTGTCGCTGCTCTCCCCTTCTACACAAGGTTTCCACTCCACTCCAACCTCTTTCACCCTATGCTCAGAGATTCAGCCTCGACCCCTCTTCATTCCCATGCTGAGGTCTGCTGGCTGTATCCCCAGAGGTCATTGCTCTCCAACACTACCAGCGGAGGCCCACCAGCCAGAATTCCTCGGGAAGAACCCGCAGAATGTATGGTCTGGCATCCAGCCCCATGCTGAAGTCTTGGAGTTGAGAGTCAGTGCTCAGTGCAACCCCCTCACTAAACCTGCCTAAATGCAGCTGCAATTGATGTTAAATTACCTGTCTGGTTCAGAGATGCCATAGGAAATTGAAAAGATCACACTAGTTCAGTAAAGCATGGCGCTGTAAAATTGGGGCGAAGACAGATGGTAATGAGATGCATATATCTGTTCTATACCTGTCACCAGAACCACTAGATAATAACAGTCAATTGCTGAACATGGAAAGTATCTCATTACTATGTGCTATCATCTTTCACTTTGAGTACATAGTTCATCAAAAAATAAATGTCAAGCGGACAGAGATGGTGAGTTTACGATTCTTTCATTTACTTGAAAGTGCTCGGCAACCATAGGAAAACATGTTAACCTTAAAAATCTCTACAAAGAGCCGAAAACGAGCCTTATCACTGAACATAGCTATGCTTGTCCTAATTTTTAACATGTTGATACTTAGAACTGAGATCACAGCATCAACGTCAGTAATGTCTTTACATCTTTTCTCGGGATGTGAATGGCACTGAGAAAGCACGTATGTTTAACTCATTAACATTTGTTCTCGGGATATTAAAAATCAACCAGTTGGTCACCTCTAGACCTGGTTGGAAAGCGATGTCAGGTATGTTCATGAAAAACATTAGTGACCCAGGACAACAACCCAATACATTTCATTATGCTGCTGTCTGCCGACAAACTACAACTAGGAAAATAAATCAATTTATATAACTTGCCGTGGTGAGATTTAAACTTACAGTACCTAGCGTTGACTACTGTAATGCCATGAACACTAGGCTTTTGTATCCATTAATGTTAAAAATTGATATAGCTTTTACATATTATATGAAATAACACGTACAATTGAGCCATGAGCCAGAACATCAGCTCTGAAATGGATTGAACTGTTGAGCATTGTCCTTGATGCTCTTGATGCACCACTTCTGAATAGTACCATAGGCTTGTGACACATTCCAGACCAATTACTCTTCAAATACTGTACTGTCTGAATGAACATAGAGGATGAATGCCATTTCACAGCCCTTTGGCACACACTGCTGCTGATTCATGTCTTTTACATAAAGACATGGGGCCAGATTCCCCATTCCTGAAACTAAGTATTTTTAAAATAAATTTAGAGTACCCAATTCATTTTTTCCAATTCAAGGGGAAATTTAGCATGACCAATCCACCTAGGCTGCACATCTTTGGGTGGTGGGGGCGAAACCCACGCAAACACGGGGAGAATGTGTTTAGCATGACCAATCCACCTAGGCTGCACATCTTTGGGTGGTGGGGGCGAAACCCACGCAAACACGGACAGTGACCCAGAGCCGGGATCGAACCCGGGACCTCGGCGCCGTGAGGCAGCAGGGCTAACCCACTGCACCACCGTGCTGCCCCCTGAAACTAAACCAGTGGCTGGTTCAGCACAGTGGGCTGAACAGCTGGCTTGGAATGCAGAACAATGCCAGCAGCGTGGGTTCAATTCCCGGACCAGCCTCCCCGAAGAGGCACCGGAATGTGGCGACGAGGGGCTTGTCACAGTAACTTAATTGAAGCCTACTCATGGCAATAAGCGATTACTATTATTATTGACTCTGGGGCAGGATTCATTGAGTTCTACGACAGCAAAACTGGCTCCGCACCTCGGAAAATTCACTGACCGTTGTGGGGTTAGGATTGGAACACGATCGATTCCAATGGAAAATGGTGTTGGATTCTCTGAGGTTGGGATTGGCACTCGAGAGGCTGCAGCCGCACGTTTTACCACTCCACTCCCCACACACACTCATCCCAGCCAACAAGGTGGCACTGACTGTGCTGCAGCGACCCATCCTTTTGATGGGTCGGCTGGAGCCAGGGGGTATCTAGGGGGGTGGCCTGGGGGATACACCCATACGAAACGTGGTGCTAAGTTCACAGTGGGCTGTCAGCGGCTTGCACAGCTGCACAGCTTACCTGGCAGGCTGCGGCAATGTTATTCTGTGCCCATTCACCCCAACCCCACAGCCCGTCTCCTGACCATCCCCAGCTACTCTCCCTCGGCCCTAGCAGAAGCGCCCTGGCCAGTGGCACAACTGTCAGCACATAATGGCGATGTTGGACACCTTCTGTATCCTCTCCCCTTTATGAAAACACTAGTGAACTTCGCAATCGGGAATTCCCCCGGTGGAGGCAGTAGAGCGCGGAGGCCCCAGAGGACACCGGGTCAGACACGTTAATAATATGGCAACTGCGGTTACTGTATGTGAGGAGTGCAACTTATTGACGCCACTGTTGAGGCACCAGAGAATTGCGACTTGGCGTGAACCCGGCGTCCACCATGATTTCAGCGTCAAAAGCAAGTCTCCTCCCAATCGTCTTTTCTTTGTCCTTATTGTTTCAATCCATATACCAATTAATAATGGAAACACGTGTTGCTACTGGTAACTTGGTGGCCCAAAAATGGAGTAGTTGAGTCCCCGGGAAATTCGCCTGCCTGAAAAATCCCAAGTGAAATAAAATTATGGGTGGGATTCTCCGTCGGCCGACGCCGAAATCGGCCGACGCCGACATTGAAATAGCAGGTTGGCACAATCATTGCTGCAAAGGCATTTCTTTGCCTTGTTCTGCTTTATGCCCGCACCAATAAATCATTTACGCTAGCAAGAAGATACAGTGAAATGAAAAAATGAAAATCGCTTATTGTCACGAGTAGGCTTCAATGAAGTTACTGTGAAAAGCCCCTAGTCACCACATTCCGGCGCCTGTCCGGGGAGGCTGGTACGGGAATCAAACCATGCTGCTGGCCTGCTTGGTCTTCTTTAAAAGCCGGCGATTTAGCCCAGTGAGCTAAACCAGCCCCTGCATTAAAGCAATGTATTTTCCCTGCAGGTATATAATAGTTACTTCTTTGATGATGTCTGGTATTTCACCAGGTATGTTTTCGGCTGGATTTTTCAGTCAATTGTGAAGCATTTACGGCTGACTTTGAAGAAAACTGCTAAGAAAGATCTAATTATCTTTGAGACATGGTTTTCCCCTTCCTGGTGGCATTTTAAATCTGGCTCAAAGTTGAGGGGTAGTCGAGGCATCCCGCAAAAGTCTAAACAGCCAATAATATTGACGTGTGCTCACAGACAGCAAGACAGGAAGTTAAAAGCACGTCACAAATAATTTATGCTTTCAGCTGGCACATTAAATGATAATGATTGGATTAAGATGAAGGTTAAAAAATAAAAAAATAATTTTAAAGACTGTGGAAGTATTTCTGTCATTCCACCAATATAAAAGTAACTTTGCTGGGACAGTAGCATAGTTCAAAATCCAATCACACCTCATTCACAAGGTATGACATTTTCAAGGGTTCTTAGTGTGTCAGATAACTAAAAAGTGAATGTTTTCATCAATTCAGATTGCTTAAGAATTACATACATGGGGACCTCCACAGTCCATCCTCTGGAGAAGTTTAGAATTGCTGACAACAACCACTGGAATTTTGCGTTATTCTGTGTGTGCACAGTTTCCCAATGCTGCTGTTAATGTCATTGACATTTTTGCCACCATTACCATTGGAAATTTATCCTAATAATGTTGGTATTGCTGGAAAGGCCAGAGTTTAATTTGCCATACCAAGTTGCTATGTTTGGTTCAACTGAATGGCTTCAAAATCAAGTTAGAATCAATCATGTTATAATCTTTATTATTGTCACAAGTGGGCTTACATTAACACTACATTGAAGTTACTGTGAAAATCCCCTAGTCGCCACACTGCAGCACCTGTTCGGGTACACTGAGGGAGAATTCAGAATGTCCAATTCACCTAACAAACATGTCTTTCGGGGCTTGTTGGATGAAACCAGAGCACCTGGAGGAAACCCACGCAGGCACGGAGACAGCATGAAGACTCGCACAGACAGTGACTCGTCAGGAATTGAACCAGGGTCCTTGGCGCTGTGAAATGACAGTGCTAATCACTGTATTACCGTGGTGAGTCTGGAGTCATATATAGACAAGGCCGGGTAAAGACAACAGGCTCCTTTCTCTGAAGGATGTACGTAACTCAGTCGACTTTAATGTCAATCCAAAAGCTTTATGCTCCACTTTCACTAGTACTAATTTATATTCCCTAACTTATTTTGAAATGGAGGATTGACCGAAAAGAGATTAACTGGGTGCTATCAATGAAATAAGTAATTAACGTGACCAAGATGTAGAACAAACTCCCAGGTAACTGGACTGAACGTTCTTGCTCGCCCATAGTAATCTCGTGATTTCTTGTATGGTCTTTTATAATGTAGTTATATTCTGTTGCACAAACTCTGAGCACATATTTCCCGAGCCTGCATTGCGTTTTGAAGGCTCAGTCATGGTGATACTGCCAAACCGTGATGCAAGATCCTGGTGATTGATTGACATGGTGATGTGAGATTTGTGTCGCAATATCATGATGTCAAGACGCATGCATAGAAAACAGTTTAAGCAGTTTGCAGCCATTATAAATCTTTTTTTCACATTACACTGGGAGTAATTGAAGAATGAAATGAAATGTCATAGAATCCCTACAGTGCAGAAGGAGGCCATTAAGCCCATCAAATCTGTACCAACCCTCTGAATGAATATGGGCGGACGGTTGCACATTGGTTAGCACTGTTGCTTCACAGCGCCAGGGACTCAGGTTCGATTCCTGGCTTGGGTCACTGTCTGTGGAGTCTGCACGTTCTCCTCGTGTCTGCGTGGGTTTCCTCCGGGTGCTCCGGTTTCGTCCCACAAGTCCCGAAAGACATTTTCGTTAGGTGAATTGGGCATTATGAATTCTCCCTCAGTGTACCCGAACAGGCACCGGAATATGGCGACTAGGGGATTTTCATAGTAACTTCATTGCAATGTTAATGTAATCCTACTTGTGACACTAATAAAAAAAATTGTAGAATCATAGAATTTACAGTGCAAAAGGATGGGCCATTCAGCCCATCGAGTCTGCACCGGCCCTTGGAAAGAGCACCCCACTTAAGCCCATGCTTTCACCCTAACCCCATAACCCAGTAACCCCACCTAACAATTTTGGACACTAAGGGCAATTTACCATGGCCCATCTATCTAACCTGCACATCTTTGGACTGTGGGAGGAAACCAAAGCCCCGGAGAAAATCCACGCAGACATGGGGAGAACGTGCAGACTCCGCACAGATAGTAACCCAAGCCGGGAACTGAACCTGGGACCCTGGACCTGTGAAGCAACTGTGCTGCCCGCACTGCTACCATTTAAGCTCCACACAGACACTCAAAGTCAGAATCAAACCCGGTCCCTGGCACTGTGAGGCACCTGCGCGAACCACTGTGCCACCGTGCTGCCCGGTTTCTGAATTTTTCCCTGTGTTTCTACACTGCTTGAGACAATAATAGTCATAGAGGTCTACAGTACTGAAAAGGCCCTTCGGCCCATCATGTCTGCGCAAGTCAAAAACAACCACCTAACTGTTCTAATCCCATTTTCAAGCACTTGGCCTTGTTTGCCTTGGCAAGTGCACATCTAAATACTTCTTAAATGTTATGAGGGTCTCTACGACCACCACTATTTCAGAAAGTGAGTTCCAGACACCCACCACCCTCTGAGTAAAAGGTTTTTCCTCACATCCCCTCAACACCTCCTGCCCCTTACCTTAAATCTATGCCCCCTGGTCACTGATTTGTCCATCAAGGGGAATTTTGTTTTGTGTCTACTCTATCTATGCCCCTCATACTTTTATCCATCTCAATCATGAAGTCTTCTCTTCTCCAAGGAAAACAACCCCAGTCTATTCAATCTCTTATCATAACTAAAACTCTCCAGCCCAGGCAACATAGGTAGAGCATAGAACATACAGTGCAGAAGGAGGCCATTCAGCCCATCGAGTCTGCACCGACCCACTTAAGCACTCACTTCCCCCCATCCCCGAAACCCAATCACCCCTCCTAACCTTTTTGATCAATAAGGGCAATTTATCATGGCCAATCCACCTAACCTGCACGTCTTTGGACTGTGGGAGGAAACCAGAGCACCCGGAGGAATCCCACGCAGACATGCAGACTCTGCACAGACAGTAACCCAGTGGGGAATCGAACCTGGGACCCTGGTGCTGTGAAGCCACAGTGCTATTCACTTGTGCTACCGTACATCCTGGTAAGTCTCCACTGCACCCTTACCAGTGCTATCACATCCCTCCTATGATGTGGATTCCAGAACGGCATACAATACTCTAGCTGTGGCCGAACCAAATCAGGCCTGTGTTCCCCAGCTTGGGGCTGAAACCTTGATTTTTCAGGGGTTTCACAGATGAACCTGCGGATCTATTGGTTCTCAGATCTTATGGAGCATGTTTAGTTTTTTAAAATTAATGTCAGAATAGGAACGAGTATTGCTCTCCATTCTTTGTACTGCGCTTAACGCTAATAGGTTATGTTTCATTAGTCATGAAATGTCTTTTTAAATAATCCAGATGACAATGATTCCATCCCCATTCTTCAGTTTATTGCAGATTATATGTTGGTTTCAGGCCAATATTTACACTGAGGCAACATTGAATTTTCTGCATTTCCCCGTCTTGGTGTGAGGGGGAGAGAAAATATTGCTCCAATAAGTTGTATTCCAAGGCGGAGAAGTCAGA
Organism: Scyliorhinus canicula; assembly: GCF_902713615.1. Classification (NCBI taxonomy): domain Eukaryota; kingdom Metazoa; phylum Chordata; class Chondrichthyes; order Carcharhiniformes; family Scyliorhinidae; genus Scyliorhinus; species Scyliorhinus canicula. The sequence goes on along the minus strand of NC_052147.1, from coordinate 261,221,453 downwards.
CAGAGTCAAAGATATTTCTGAAGCTGTATAGATAATCACAGCAGCTTTAATGTTGAATACATTATGATTATGTTAAGGATTAATGATTGAAGCTCGGAATTGCCTGAGACCTTCAGTAACAAGGCTCTGAAGCTGCCAGTGAATGGAAGTTAACAGCTTCTAAGATGCGGAATCTTGGGTTCCAGTTAATGTGAATGTCAAAGGTGTCATGCTTGAAGAAAAGCAGTGTTTTAATTAAAGTTGAATAATGCACCATGGCAGTAGGCTGCATGCCATCTGCTATCTACGCGGAACAGCCTGCTTGGGGCTTCTGGATCAAACCAGTTGCCTTTATCAGCAACGTTCCTGCATTCAGCCTTGGGTTGCATTCCGACCAATCGCACAAAACCATTTAATTTTAGATGTCAGAGCCACATACTGAATGATAAAAGCAGACATCTGTACTCCAAGCACACAAGGAATATACTCCATAAATAACTTGTATGCTTAACGTCGGGTTGTTAAACAGCGTAACACCTCATCAGCCAAGCCATGTATAAAGAGCTAACCATCATTAACTGAACAGAAACTAATTGGACTCTTTGAAACTAATCCAGATCTTTGATAGCTTGTTAAAGCTGCTGTAATTGCGTTGAATAACACCTGCTATTGTTGTCAACCTTATTAATGTGCCAGTAATGAGATCTAAATGGAGAACCGAGGGCATCGTCAAAGACAGACTGTTTACTGCCCAGTTAATGTTCAGAGCGGCATGTAATCCGACACTACCTGCTTTCCTATCCTTTATGGGTTTCATTTACAGTAATGAAGTCATTGAGATTCATGGGGGGTGGTAGGAGGAATAGCAGAAAGTCTGAGACTGTCAGTGGATGAGAAGGTCACACAATGAAATGCCATCAACCCGCCCACCATCCCTACCCCCGCCACCTCCTGTTTAAATGCTATTAAATCTCCCATGGCATTGCTTGTGGTAGGTGGAGGGTTATGTTGCTTTATAAGGAAAGAAGCAGTCTCCCATGCATGATGCATTCTTATTAAACTGCAACTTCGCCTGTCCCTGTGAGACCATTACACAGTATGATAGATGGACACAGAAGAGGTACCAGTAGATTAGAAACAGGCTCACATGGTGGCCATATTTTAAAAGGGTGGCAAGAGGGAACTGGAAAACTACTGACTCATTATGTAAATGAATGATATTCATTAGCCTGAATAGACATCAGGTTCCAACACACGGTGATTTGTTTGTTTCTAGACCTCCCCTCAGTTAGCTCATCTCATTCGCAAGTCAATTTCTGCTTCTATTGGGCTTCTTTTCTCTTCGCCGTGATGACTATTTATTGTGCATCTTGCGCCCACTCTGTGGTTTGGTATACCCTGTTCAAGTTATTGCGCCTACTTTATTTGGATGTCGTGGGCCCTTACTAAATTTTTACCTTCAGACCCTGTTCAGCCTTGGCCCACTGCATTGATTTAATGCTTTGAGATATTAAGGGGAAAAGATAGGGTAGAGCGTTGGCTGGGGAGTCTAGTACTAGGGGGAATTGCTTAAAACTTAAAGCCAGGCCTTTCAGGATGAAATTGTGAACTGCATCTGCAAACAAAGTAGGCCTCAGATGGCAATTCATCAATTATTCATTTTAAATCTGAGTTAAATAGATTTTTGTTGGTCATTTCCCCCCATTACACTAAGTGCCGGAATGGCTGTGAAAAAGTTTGTTCTACCTGTCAGCAGCAATGCCGGGTTTTCCGGTTATATCACCTAATCCCCGGTGCATTCATTATGCCTGCATGGGAAACACGCTGAATCCCTGTCAGACAGCCTCTGATTGGCCCACCCCACCGTCAGCTCACCGCTTCCTCACTCGGGGCATCATATTTAAAATGCTGCTGTGCGTTGCCTTCTCAATGTCAGCAGCTCAGGACTGCACCACTGTAGATAATCTAAGGAGCCAGCCCTGGACCTCGTGTGGTCCCTTGAAGATATCTGGGATATGCAATCTACTGAAGGTGAATGAGTTGTGGGCATTACTTGCGTATTTGGCATAAAACTGCATAACTTTCTGATGGTCACAGACCATTGAGCCTTTCTGGTTTACATACTGGAGTGCCCATTGCCAGGGAGCATGTATAGTCACAAAAGGGCAGTCAATGGCACCCTGCACCTGTGGAATCTGGATACCTCAGCAAAGCCCAGTGCTCCAGTGGCCTTGCTTGCTTAATCGCTGTTGATATTGATGTAATTGTGGGCCTTGGAAAAAAGGAAGTCTGTGATCTCATGAATGTATTTGTGCATGAGCACTTGAGAGATCATGCAGAGGTCGGCAGTGGATCCCTGGAAGGAGCGACTGGAGTATAAGTTCAGAGTGGCAGAGACTTTTCATGCTGTTAACTTCTCGGACTCTATGACACTGGCAATGGATGTTCTCCCAGTCCCCATGTTGCCAATTCCTGGAGAATGTAGCAAATGCGATTCACCAAATCTCTGACATAAGGTGGCATTGGCAACACTGGTACTCGTTCATCTGCAGACAAGACATGCGGGTTCTGTGCGCACTGCATCTTGGGAGCCACTTATACACAATGTCTCTATGAACCTCATCCCCTGTATCCAGAGGAAACCGTCTGGCCGTTGGTCTTGAGGGATTTGCTCTTTCCTTTGATCAGCCAGTCACCTCTATCCCAATCTTCAACTTCTCCCATCTCTGCCATATCAATGAGAAGCAGATAAGAGTCAGCATTAATCTCCAAAGATCCTCTTTCTGTCAATGACTCATCTGTGAATGCGGGTTTAAGGGCTTAGTTCTGGTGTTGGTGAGTACTTCCCCCTGAAATGATGGCTAGTGGGCAGCATGGTATCACAGTGGTTAGCACTGTTGCTTCACAGCGCCAGGGTCCGAGGCTCGATTCCTGCTTGGGGCACTGTCTGTGTGGAGTCTGCACGCACTCCCCGTATCTGCTGGGTTTCCTCCAGGTGCTCCGGTTTCCTCCCACATGTGCTTGTTAGGTAAATTGGACATTCATAAGTCTCCCTCTGTGTACCCGAACAGGCGCTTGAGTGTTGCGACTAGGGGATTTTCGCAGTATCTTCATTTCAGTGTTAATGTAAGTATACTTGTGACACTAATAAAGATTATTATGATAACTTTCAAAAGGGAATTGAATAAGCAACAGCATAAGGCGAAAAAAATAATGGGGAGAAGGGTAGGGGATGGGACTTTTTAAGGCAGCTCTTGCAGCCAGCTCGGTACAATGGACTGAATGGCCACTTTCTATGCTGCCTTTTTTGTTGAATTTAGTTACCAGTTAAATTGTTTTGATGTTCTTGAAAAGACATAAGAGCCTTTGTAGAATTTGTTTGAACTAGCCCAATTGCCAGGAAACTATTCAAATAAGTACGAAGTGGTGACTGACAGGCAAACAAACTCAGAAATGAAATCATGTTGCAAATCGAAGGTGGGAATAACGTCAGAACGGTGACGAGGAGAAACCTCTTCACTCAGACAACCTGTGGAATTCTCCCCCACAGAAAGGCTGTGGAGGCCAAGTCACCAAATATATTTAAGAAGGGAATAGATTTCTAGATTCTAAAGGTGCCAAAGGGTATGGGAAGACCCTAGGAGTATGGTTTTGTGATAAAGAATCAGCCATGATTATAATGAATAGTAGTGCAGGCTCGAAGAGGGCAATGATCAATTTCTGCTCCTATTTTCTATGTTCTATGTTTTGAAGCATTTTCTACCCTATCTGATTTTTCTTGTTTTTCCCAATTAACTAATGGGAACATTCCTCTTATTTCACTATTCCATTGAGCAGAATGGGATTGCGAATCAGTGGGCTAAGTGATGCTATTATTTCTTGTGCTCTTGGTATTTGAAATTAAAATGCCCATTTTGCAGATGAGAAAGCAACATAAATATTTTTGTCAGCACCTTTTGCAATCAGTGAGCTCAGATCATTACTGATTTCTCAGAAATTATATACCTTACGACTCTTATTAGCTCAGCTCACAGTGAATACCACCCCAATCGTTGGGCCCAGCCCCCACCATGGCCTTCAGACCCCCCCCCCCCCCCCCCCCCCCCCCCCCCGATGGCCCAACTTACCTGCTAGGGAGTCCTCAAGCCTCCACTCACCCTACCTCATAAGCGTAGGGCACCCCTGGGCCTGATCCTTGGCAGTGTCGACCTGCCAGCCAGGCACCTAGGCACTTCCAGTCTGCCACCCTGGGTTAGACAAGTTGTCAGACGACTTACTGTGCTCACCCCAGTCCAACGCCGGCATCTCCACATCACACTTGAGAAAGACACAGTTCAGGAAATTAGTCCACATTTGCCAATTGCACACAAAGGAACAGTTTATATGTCAGAATTTTGGCTCATCTGAGGAAGAAGCATTTTGCAGGCCCATTAAAGAAGGTGTTTTCACTCCTGAAGTGATAGTGTAGGTGGGCTGAAACAGATGGAGGTTCGATATGGGGCGGGATTCTCTGGTCATGCTCACCCGGCGACTGGACATTCCTGCCCGATGTCAATGGACTTTTTAAGTGGTCCGTGTCCCGCCTGTGGAGATCCTGCGGCGGGCGCGGCTGAAGAATCCAGCCCATGGATTTTTCCGAAGCTCATGATGTTGGTACTTGTGGCTTTCCTACCAAGGGGCCAAGTTTCTGTAAAGGTGGTCTCATAAAAGAATCAGGCTAAGAGACTTATAGATACGGAGGAATCCAGGTTTGAAAGGCAGAAATTCTTCTGCCTTGTTGTACTGCCGATAATCTGCAATGGTCGTTCTGTGCAGACTGACTTGGTTTCTCTATGACCTTTGGGATAAAATCATTTGTGTAGTCGGTTTCAGTCATGTCACTGCAAGTTTTAGTACCTCCCACTGTCTACATAATAGGCTAGAGTCAGGAAGATTGATACAAAATAGGAGAATTATTTATTATTAATTCATGAGATATGAATGTCACTGGCTCAGATGTTATTTATTGCCCATCCCTAACTGCCCTTGAGAAATTGGTAGCAAGTTGCCTTCTTGAATTGTTGCAGTCCCTGTGGTACAGATACCTCCACAGTGTTGTTAGGGAGGATATTCCAGTGCAGGAATGGCCATGTATTTCCAGCTCACGATGGTGACTGGCTTGGAGGGGAGCTTCAAGGTGGTGATGTTCTCATGCATCTGCTGCCCTTGTCCTTCTAGATGGTAGTGGTCGTGGTTTTGGAAGGTGCTGTCTAAGGAACCTTGGTGAGTTACTGAAGTGCTTTTTGTAAGCTGCAACATTGCATTGGTGGTGGGGGAATGAGTGTTTGTGGATGGGGGGCCAATCAAGTGGGTTGGTTTGCCCTGGATGGTATTCATCTGAACCTTGCGGGACCGATCTGGATCTCGCCAAACATAGGTGAGATCCACATTAACATATTCAAATGAGCCATATGGCTCATTTAAATATGTCTGCGCCAAATTCTCCCAGTGGCTGGGAACTAACAGCCTCCCCAGTGAGGCCACGACCGGGCACCGTTTAGTACTAGTCCACACAAACATCGACCAGGCTTAACAATACCTGATGGGTTTACCAGGCAATTGCCGACCAATGGGTGGTTGGAGACAGGGCAGGGTTGCCACCTGGATCTCCCTCTGACACCTTGGCACCTAGGCACTGTAAGCCTCGCACGTTGGCACTGCCACCCTACACTGCCAAGGATACTGGGTGGCACTGCCAGGCTGACAGAGGCACTGCCATGTGTCAAGGGTCTGTCAATTCTGATGGCCACTCATTGCTAAGTCTCTTCCATTGAGCTGGGAAGAGTGGTCACTTTGACCCTGGGCAGCCATTTGCATTTGAGACCATTCCAGAGGCCGACTCAGACATGAGTTAGTCCTTTGTGCAGAAACTGCAAACATCATTTGTCCTTTGGCAGCCATCCTAGCCATAGGTTAACTTCCATTTTTTATAAAAACGTTGGTTGGGGAGATTCTCAACTGATTCCAAACGGACGACACAATGGCACAGTGGTTAGCACTGCTGCCTCATGGTCCATGGACCAAGGTTCAATTCCGGCCTTGGGTGACTGCCTGTGCGGAGTTTGCACGTTCTCCCCGTGTCTGCGTGGGTTTCCTCCGGGTGCTCCGGTTTCCTCCCACAGTCCAAAGATGTGCAGGTTAGGTGGGTTATTGGGTTACGGGGATAGGGCGGGAGTGTGAGCCGAGGCAGGGTGCTCCTTCAGAGGGTCGGTGCAGACTCAATAGGCTGAATGGCCTCCTTCTGCACTGTAGGAATTCTATGAATACAGTCCATAAATTAATGGATAGGACATGCCTCTACTTGGCATCACATTTCCCTCCACTTGGTTGCAACAAAGTTTTCCCGAACAAACCCACAATCACTGTCATTTTTAACTTCAGCGTAAAAGACCTTGAGGAGTCTTCGGCAGCTTTTCAGAATGGAATGTGGTAATCAATGTGGCTGATGATGGTATTGAACTACAATGTGAAACCTTTGTTAAGATGGCAAAAAACGTACTACACCCAGCCGCACAGGAATGTTGTGACTGTAATGTTTGACCCTGACATAGATAGCCAAAGTCAGTTTTACCAACACAATGCAGAATAATATTGCAAATGCATGCACCTCCCATTAATCCTTTCATTGACACAGTAAAACTTTCAATATTTGCAACAGGGATGACTGTATTGTTGAAAATGCTGCCTGGTTGGAATTGCTTTCTGGGTGGTAATAGTAGACCTGTTCTGGCAGAAAGATAATTAAAAATAAAAATGATGGTGATAAAAAGTGCTTAAGACCAATGCACTAATGAATTCCAGTGGCTGCCGATCATTATTAGGCTGTGGAGTGATGCTGGTTTCTGTGTGCTCGTAGCAAACAAATGAAGACAGCTGAGACTGACAAAAGATCTTTCAGTCCAATGAGTGAGTGTGCTCCTTTTGCCAGACCTTGTTCATTCTGCACTCTGTATCATTTAATCTAATTTCCTGCAGCAATCTTCCAAAATGTTTTCCCCTGACACTCTCAAGGCAACAAATCGAAAACTCCTGCTCATTAACTGAGCATTGTTGTTGGTTCACTTCCCTCACCTAGTGGTGTACAAGGCAGGCTTTTATATGTTGCAGGAGCAGGTATCTCCCCACAATGCCCCTGGAAAGGTGCGAACTTGCCATTGGTGTGTTGGAAGGATCTTACAGACTTGGCGCCGGCGCCACTGCGCACATGCGGAGTGGCGGTGACGCCAACGTGCGCATTTGCGTTGACCTCCTTCAATGCGCCAGCCCTGGCGCAACATGGTGCAGGAGTACAGGAGGCGGAACTCAGCGTTTTAACTGCGGCCACTCGGCCTATCCCGGGCTGAGAATCAGCGGGCTGGCCATGTATAGCGGCCCACGACTGCCGTCGTGCCAAACATGCCGGCGCCAATGTGCCAACGTCGGAGCAGTGTGGCCCGGTCGCAGGAATTCTCCAGCCCGGCCCAGGGGTGGGAGTTTCCCGCACACAGACTTAGCAGAGGTGGCAGCACAGTGATATACAGTTGGGAGGGAGTTGCCCTGGGAGTCTGCAACATTGACTCTGGACCCCATTGTTGTGTTATGCTCCTTTGGATAACACAGGCTGCTACTTGATGCAGTCTTAACTAAAGGATGCTCCAGACTCTGAAATGAGTTCAACATGTTTGTTCTCAAATTTGTTTGACTCTCTGCTAATCTAACTGTAGTAACTCAGTCTAACTGTACCAGCTTGCTCTAAGCCACGTGCTGGGATGTGATGCTGCAGATTAACTCTGTCTGACTTTCTAGATGTCTGTCTGTGGAAAGAGGCAGGGTCCCTTTTATAGTGTTTCTGTCATGCCCCCTTATGTTGATGCCACATCTGAGTGTCCTGACTGCCCATTGGTTGTGTCCTATTCTGAGTGTTTATTGGTTGCTTGTTTGCATATCATGACATCTCCCCCTTTTTTATGTTTTTATTCCAGATGTATATACATGTGAATGTGTCTGTCTAATGTGACTGACTGAGGAATACAGAACAGAACAAACAAAACAAATGCTCACAAACCCAGTCTCTGAGGCTTGCATCTGATCCCCGTCGACCGCCAGAGAGGTGGTGGAGGAGATGACGGTGTTTTGACAGGTGAGTGGGAGGCACGACTGGTGGCCTCGTGGTTCGAGGTGGCAATTCGACATGTGGAAATGAAGGGGGAAGTGGTTGTGGGCAAGCAGCTTTTCGCAGTGCCCTTCAATTCCTTCCATCGTCTGTTCCATGATGCGATGGAAAATATCTGGTGCCGAGATGATAGCAAATGGCATTCGGCTGTAGCAGAATCTGCCAAAAGGCGTGTTGAAGGTGCTGAGCCTTCTGCTGGATTCTTTAAGTTGGATTTGCCAAAATCCTTGTGATGCGTCCAATTTTGTGAAGAAGCGCGCGTGTGCCATCTTACTCATGATTTCGTCCCTCTTCGGGATGGGGGTAATGTTCCCGCATAATGTTTTTTCTCAGATCCCTGGGGTCAATGCAGGTCTGTAGGTCCCCTGAAGGCTTCTTTACGCACACTATCGAGCTGACCCAGTCGGTTGGTTCAGTGACCTTGGAGATGATGCCTTTTTGTTGTAGACTCGTGAGCTCTGCCTTCAGGTGCTCTCTCAGTGGAGCAGGGACACGTCGTGGTGCGTGGACCACTGGCTTGGCATCAAGCCGCAGTAGAATTTTGTACTCGTACGGCAGCATGCCCATTCTGCTAAATACATCTGGGTACTGGGTTAGGATGTCGTCGAGGCTGGCTTGAAGATCCGAATGGGACGGCGTCATGGTGTAGACCAGGGGTGGGCAAACTTTTCCGTGCAAGGGCCACATTCAGAAATTCACAATTTTAAAGGGCTGCATAGTATATTAAGTAAAATAATTAATATTTTAAATAGCCAAAATAAAAGGTCTTTAAAGAAAAGAAAGCACATTTATTTGAAAAACAAAGTAACTCAGTATGTAACAGAACAATGTCAATGAGAATGATGCATCTGACTGCAGTCATTTACCAGTTTGTTGAAATCAGATGTCAAGTTGCTTGTGCTGATCCTTAACACTGACAGAAGCACAGCCTAGCCGAGTCAACGATAAAAACGCGAATAGTGGGGTGGATGAGTGGGGCTGCCTTATTGGTCGGTTTAGTTGGGTGTGCGACCAATAGGAGTCCAGGTTACAAACAATAATAAGGCTTATTGTTTGTAACCTGGACTCATATTGGTCGCACACCCAACTAAACCGACCAATGAGACAGCCCCATTCATCCACCCCACTATGCGCGTTTTTATGCGGCCCGCCAATTAGGTGCCCGGAATCATAACCGGCATTTTTGAAAAGCCGCCGGGGAAAAGCCGCTGAAGTAAATGCGCTTATTGAATAAGCGCATTTACTTCAGCGGCTTTTCCCGGCGGCTTTTCAAAAATGCCGGTTATGATTCCGGGCACCTCATTGGCGGGCCGCGTAAAAACCTTTGTCGGGCCGCATGCGACCCGCGGGCCGTAATTTGCCCACCCCTGGTGTAGACCTTTTGAATAAGTTTCAGTTGCTTGCAGGCATGCGCACACAGCAGTGACGCCCTGTCTGGTTTAACAATCTCGAAGCGTAAGCTTGCTTGTATATGTCGGCTGGATACCTGCAGATGGCAGGACCCCAGTGCCTTGATTGCGTTTCCATTGTAGTCCCGGAGTTTGCAGGCAGCTGGAAGGATTGTGGGGGCTCTCGATTCTCTTGAAGTCCACCTTTGAAATTAGGTTGGCGGAGGCACCTGTGTCCAGTTTGAACTGGATGGGGCAGTGGTTGACCTTCATCACTGCATGCCATTGGTCCTCGGACCAGGATTGATTGGACTCGCGATGTGTTCGCTGTGGCGTATTCGCACTTCGTAATAATGCCCACTCGGTAAGTGTTATCCAGGTATTCATCATCTGGATCCGTCGCACTGCCTGGATCAGAGTCATGCATTCGGAGTTGCACACTTCTGATGCGCCGCTGTCGGAATTGGGAGCGCTGGTTCCTGACCGGTGGTACAGATCTGCACAGAGCTGCATAGTGGTTTGGTTTCCCACAGTTTAAACAGCGTTTGCCTCTTGCAGGGTAGTTTTTTAAAAAATGTGCGGTGCCGCAGCTCCCACACGTCATGATGTTGGCGTCATTGGTTGGAGGTCAATCGCTAAATCGCTGGCTTTTAAAGCAGACCAAGCAGGCCAGCAGCACGGGTCGATTCCCGTACCAGCCTCCCCGGACAGGTGCTGGAATGTGGCGACTAGGGGCTTTTCACAGTAACTTCATTGAAGCCTACTCGTGACAATAAGCAATTTTCATTTCAATCACCTCAGCTCCAGCACTTCACTGCAAGAGTCCTAGACCCAACCATATTCACCTGCTTCACCAATGACCACCCTTCCATCATAAGGTCAAAAGTGAGGATGTTTGCAGATGATTGCACAATATTCATCACCATTTGTGAACCAGTCCATGTCCAAATACAACAGGACCTGGACAACATCCAAGCTTGGGCTGACAAATGGCAAGTTACATTCATGCCGCACAAGTGGCAGGCAATGGACATCTCATACAAAAGAGGATCTCACCATCGCCTCTTGACATTCAATAGCATTACCATCGCTGAATCCTCCACAGAGTGTAGTGGATGCTGGCCCAGTGAGTAAATTTAAGGAGGAGTTAGACAGATTTTTAATTTGTAATGGGTTGAAGGGTTATGGTGAATGAGCTGGATGATGGAGTTAAGGCCAGGATGAGATCAGCCATGATCGAATGGCGGAGCCGACTCTATGGGCCAAATGGCCTAATTCTGCTCCTATATCTTATGAACTTATAAACTTATAATCAACGTCCTGAGGGTTACCATTGATCAAAAACTGAACTGGACCAGCCATATTAATACTGTGGCTACCAGAGTAGATCAAAGCCAAGAATCCTATCGCAAGTAACTCACCTCCTGACTCCCCAAAGCCTGTCCACCATCTCCAAGGCACAAGTCAGGAGTGTAATGGAATGCTCTCCACTTATCTGGATGAGTGCAGCTCCAACAACACTCAAGAAGCTCAACATCATGCAGGACAAAGCAGCTCGTTTGATTGTTGCCCTTTCCACAAACATTCAAACCCTTAACCACTGGCAAACAGTGGCAGCCATGTGTACCGTGATCAAGATGCCCACTGCAGGAACTTGTCAACTTAGGCCGACCTTTGCCACCTGTGCTGGCCGACCTTTGTGGCCCACGCCTGCGAACCGTAGCGGCCACATGGCCCAAACTTCGCAATCCACCATTTTCACTTGCATTTAATTTGACAGGCGAGCCTGCTTAGTCCTCACAATCTCACTTGCTTTGATATTCAATGCTACATTTCTGATAATGACTTCAGCTGATGATTTAAGATCTTACTGCATCCGTTGAAGAAAATCAGGAGGTTTGGCTTTGAACTCGCCATGCTTAATCTTCAAATGTCTTTGAAGTTTTGAGGGTTTTAAACGATCATTTGCCAGTGCTTCCCTGCATGTAACACAAATGAACTTTGAATCCTGATTTGCAGTGGCACAATTAATAACCCACACCTCAAGTAATCATCTCTATGCTGCTCTGTTCCTGTCTTCAGCTTCTTCTTCTTGGGTTGTTCACCAGAGGCCCTGGAGCTCACACCAGCACTGCTGGCAGCTGCAAAACGGAGGAATCTCTCTCGCGCCCAGAACACTTGACGTCAGCATACCTGCTTGCTGCTGCTGCTCCAGGCAGGAAGACTCCAGCCATTTTAAATGAAATCTGCTCCTGGGCCAGGAAGAGGCATTCTGCCCCACTGGGCTCCAGCCTGTGCACTGATGAGGGGGCATGCATGAGCGGAATGGCCGTCATTCTGAATGCCGGTCGTAGACGATATTTTTAAAAGCCGTCACGCCATTGAGCACTACGTTCCGCAATCGGGAACGCCATGGTGTATGATCCCGCGATCGGGAACACTTCGGCGCATGACCCCGTGACCCTCCCACCACCCGCCCCCGATCCACCCGTGGAATCTACAGAGAAAGTAAACAACCTTTCCAGAGAAAACCATCTCAAACCTAGAAGGAAGAAGTACTGAAACGGAAGCCTGAACTTCAGAAAGATATTAACTGGAAGTCATCCCAGTGCATCAAAGATTCTTTATCCTTTTATTTTATTAATATTTTCTTTAACTTTTATCCACCCTTTCCCCTCTGTATTGTTTGTCTGTGTGTGTGGTTATAACGAGTGGGGGCACTTAGAAGTGGGGGAGGGGTTTAGGAAAGGGGGATTAGTCAGTTACATTTTCTGTCGGTTTAATTATAATTAATTAATTAGGGGCAGCACGGTAGCATTGTGGATAGCACAATTACTTCACAGCTCCAGAGTCCCAGGTTCGATTCCCGGCTTGGGTCACTGTCTGTGCAGAGTCTGCACATTCTCCCCGTGTGTGCGTGGGTTTCCTCCGGGTGCTCCGGTTTCCTCCCACAGTCCAAAGATGTGCGGGTTAGGTGGACTGGCCATGCTAAATTTCCCATAGTGTCCAAAATTGCCCAAAGTGTTGGGTGGGGTTACTGGGTTGTGGGGATAGGGCGGAGGTGTGGACCTTGGGTAGGGTGCTCTTTCCAAGAGCCGGTGCAGACTCAATGGGCTGAATGGCCTCCTTCTGCACTGTACATTCTATGATCCATGATAATGCTGTACTTAATAAAAGGTTACTTGCGTCAAAGTTACAAATCTGGGGCGGGATTCTCCGTTGCCCGTCGTAACGCGGGTTTCCGGCGAGAAAAATCGGTGTTAATCACTCCGGCGTCGGGGCCTTCTTTTAAGCTGGCAATCTCCGTTCCCGGAGGGGCCAGCAGCTGACTGACGCGATACGCGTCAGTTTCACCAGCTGCGGAAGTGGTGAGACCCGGCGTTTTTTGGAGGAGGAGGAGGAGAGAGACAGACCCGGCATTTGGGGGGGGGGGTGTTCCGGCATTGGGGGGGGGGGGGTGTTCCGGCATTGGGGGGGGGGGTGTTCCGGCATTGGGGGGGGGGGGTGTTCCGGCATGGGGGGGGGGGTGTTCCGGCATATGGGGGGGGGGGTGTTCAGGCATTGGGGGGGGGAGGGGGGGGTGTTCCGGCATTGGGGGGGGGTGTTCCGGCATTGGGGGGGGGGGTGTTCCGGCATTGGGGGGGGGGGGTGTTCCGGCATTGGGGGGGGGGGGTTTGGGGGCAGCGGCGGGCAGAGAGGGGGGGCGGCGGATGCCCGGGGCCAACGCACCGTCGCCCCCCCCTCTGTACGCCGCTGCCCCCTACCCCAACCCCCTCCCCTCACCACCCCTACCCCCTTCACCACCCCTACCCCACTCCAACGCCGCACCCCCCCCACCCCCAACCCCCACCCCCCACTAACGCCGCACCCCCCACCCCCCACTAACGCCGCACACCCCCCCCACTAACGGAGGAAGGAAGGGGGGAGGAGGAAGGAGGTGGGACGGAGGAAGGAAGGGGGGAGCAGGAAGAAGGGGGGGAGGAGGAAGGAAGGGGGGAAGGAGGAGAGAGGGGGGGGGTGTGTGGGTACCGGCCTTCAGAGGGAGGGGGACGGGGTGTGGGTACCGGCGTTCAGGGGGGGGGGGGGTTGCGGCGATGAGGGGGGTTGCGGCGTTGAGGGTGGGGGGGTTGCGGCGTTGCGAGAGATGGGGGGCGGCGTTGGAGGGGGGTAGGGGTGGTGGGGAGGGGCGTTGGAGGGAGGTAGGGGTGGTGAGGGGGGTGGTGGTTGGGGTAGGGGGCAGCGGCGTACAGAGGGGGGGGGCGACGGTGCGTTGGCCCAGGGCATCCGTAGCCCCGCCTCTCTGCCCGCCGCTGCCCCCAAACCCCCCACCCCGATGCCCCCCCCCCGATGCCCCCCCGATGCCGCAACCCCCCCCGGATGCCGCAACCCACCCCCCGATGCCCCCCCCCCGATGCCGCAACCCCCCCGATGCCGCAACCCACCCCCCGATGCCGCAACCCCCCCCGATGCCGCAACCCCTCCCGGATGCCGCAACCCACACCCCGATGCCTTCCCCCCATGCCGCAACCCCCCCGATGCCGCAACCCAACCCCCCCCGATGCCGCAACCCACCCCCCCATGCCGCAAACCAACCCCCCCCCCGATGCCGCAACCCAACCCCCACCATGCCGCAACCCAACCCCCCCCATGCCGCAACCCAACCCCCCCATGCCGCAACCCAACCCCCCCATGTCGCAACCCAACCCCCCCCATGCCGCAACCCAACACCCCCCATGCCGCAACCCAACCCCCCCCATGCCGCAACCCAACCCCCCCATGCCGCAACCCAACCCCCCCCATGCCGCAACCCAACCCCCCCATGCCGCAACCCAACCCCCCCATGCCGCAACCCAACCCCCCCCCATGCCGCAACCCAACCCCCCCCGATGCCGCAACCCAACCCCCCCCCGATGCCACAACCCACCCCCCCGATGCCGCAACCCACCCCCCCCGATGCCGCAACCCCCCCCCCCGATGCTGCAACCCACCCCCCCCCCCCGACGCCGCAACCCACCCCCCGACACTGAACGGCGTCAACCATCATCAATGGTTGACGCCGTTTTAAAGCAACTTTGATTTGCGCTGACGTGACCCGTGGCCACGTCGGCGGGACTTCGGCCCATCCGGGCCGGAGATTTGAGGTAAGTGAAAAAAAATTGAAATCCCGCCGGCGCCAGCTGTTTTCAGAGGCTGCCGGCGGGATTTGCACAGCGCCGGTTTTTGGCCGGTGGGAGATTTCAAAACCCTGCGGGAGCGGAAATAGCGCCGCTGCCCGCCGATTCTCCGACCCTGCGTGGGGTCGGAGAATCCCGCCCCTGGTAACTGCAGTTTATTGAGCTCAGCCAGGACCTCAGATATTTTAAATAAAACCTAATTTTATGGTAGCATTGTTGCTTCACTGCGCCAGCACCCCGGTTCGATTCCCGGCTTGGGTCATTCTCTGTGTGGCTTTCCTCCGGGTGCTCCAGTTTCCTCCCACAAGTCCTGAAAGACGTGCTTGTTAGGTGAATTGGACATTCTGACTTCTCCCTCAGAGTATCCGAACAGGCACCCTATTGTGGCGACTGGGGGATTTTCACAGTAACTTCATTGCAGTGAAAGCCTACTTATGACACTAATAAAGATGATTGTTATTATTATTATTTTGCTTGTGTTGTGATTTTGGGTCAAGTGGGGCTGGAATTGATCGCGTACTAGCCCAGAATGTCATGACAAAGCCAACATTTACCCTTACGATCTTCAATTCCTTTTATAATCAGGTACAGGAAGCAATTGGGATGGCAAGTCATATGTTAGTCTTCATTACAAGGGGATCGGAGTATAAATGCAGGGGCCAGAATGAAGCCATCCTTGGAGTGTTGTGTATAGCTTTGTTATGTATACTTGAGTAAGGACAGACTTGCCTCAGAGAAGCTGCAACACAGGTTCATGTGATTAATTCCTGGGATTAGAATGTTAGCATGTGAGAAGAGACTGAGTGGAATGGACTGGAGGTTAGGAGAATGAAATCATTTCATTGAAATATGTAACATTTTTAGAGGGCTTGATAGGGTAGATGCTGGAAGGCTGTCTGCCCTGGATGGACAGTCTAGAATAAAGGGTCACGGTCTCAGAATAAGAATGGGCAATTTAGGAGTGAGCTGGGGAGAAATTCTGGGCAATTGGCAATCTTTGGAATTCCTTGCCCCAGAGAGTTGTCAGTGTTGGCTTTCTTCAAGACAGAGATCGATAAATCTTTGGACACTGAGGGAATCAAGGACAAAAAGGACAGGGCGGAATTTAATAATAATAATCGCTTATTGTCACAAGTAGGCTTCAATGAAGTTACTGTGAAAAGCCCCTAGTCGCTACATTCCGGCGAAATTGAACCCGCCCTGCTGGAATTATTCTGCATTACAAGCCAGCTGTTTAGCCCACTGTGCTAAACCAGCAAAACATCAGCCATGAACTTAGTGAATGACATAGTGGGTTCGAGGAATCATATGGTCTATTTCCTCTCACATGGGAATCTAGAAATAAGTGACACAGTTTAAAAATAAGAGATGTCCCGTTTAAGATGGGAATGAGGAGGAATTTATTCTCTCAGAGAATCATTAGTCTGTGGAATTCTCTTCCACAGGAGCATTGGAGCCAAGGGTCACTGGAGGTATTCAAGGCTGAGTTAGACACCTATTTGACCTATAAAGGAGTCGCAGGCTATTGCGGGGAAGAGACATGAAAGTGGATTTAAGGCCACAATCAGTTCAACCATGATCTTACTGAATAGCACTCAAAGAGCCGAAAGGCCTATTCTTGCTCCTGGCCCTCATGATCTGATGTTCTTTTTAAATGGAAACTCAATAACGATTGAAAATGAGGAAGTAATAGATAGGCTGGGTGTACTTAAGGTTTATAAGTTACCAGGACTGGATGAGATGCATGCTGGTATACTGTTGGGAAGTAAGAGTGGGAATTGCAGAGGCACCAACTATAGATTTTCAATACTCCTTAGGTAGAAGGGTGGTGCTGGAGGACTGGAGTTTTGAAAATGTTGTACCCTCGCTCAGAAACTAGAGCAAATACAGGCCCATCAATTTCACCTTGGCGATGGGGAAGCTTTTAGAAGTGATAATTTGGGACAAAAATTGACAGTCAACAGGGCCAAGGTGAAATTGATTAGCCTGTATTTGCTCTAGTTTCTGAACGCAGGTGCAACATTTTCAAAACTCCAGTCCTCTAGCACCACCCTTCTACCTAAGGAATATTGAAAATTTATGGTTGATGCCTCTACAATTTCGACTCTTGATTATGGCAAGCCAGCACAGATTTGTTAAGGGCAAATCGTGTTTAACTTACTTGCTTGAATTTTTTGATGTGGTAACAAAGAGGGTGGATCAGGCTAATGCAGTTGATGTAATGTACATAGATTTCCAAAAGGCATTTGATAAGGTGCCACCTAGCAGGCTTGAGAGCAAAGTTAGAGCTCTTGGAATAAAAGGGACAGTAGCAGCATGGATAGAAAATTGGTGAACTGATAGGAAATGGAGAG
Source organism: Scyliorhinus canicula (assembly GCF_902713615.1). Taxonomy (NCBI): domain Eukaryota; kingdom Metazoa; phylum Chordata; class Chondrichthyes; order Carcharhiniformes; family Scyliorhinidae; genus Scyliorhinus; species Scyliorhinus canicula. The sequence goes on along the minus strand of NC_052147.1, from coordinate 261,204,367 downwards.
TAGCCATGAACGGTGCTTTTCAAACTGGGGTAAATTTGACAGTCGGGTTCCCCGGGGTCAGTGTTTCAACTCCTGCTTTTCTTCATTATATTAATGACAAAGACTTGATATAAAGGGCACAATTTTAAAATTTTCAGATGGCACAAAACTTGAAAGTATTCTGAAATATGAGGAGGATGTAGAACTTCAAAAGGACATAGACATGCTGTCAAAATGTGTAACAAGTGGCAGTGGGAGGAAGAACGAGAGACAGTGGGCTGTAACTTCCTTTAATCAGCATGGTGGAGGATGTCAGAACTCATGGGGCGGGGTCAGGTCTGGTTGAATCTGCAGTGGTGTGGCGGTTGGGTCAATTTGGGGGGCTGGTGGGCCTCAGGCAAGTGTGGCAGTGCAGGACTGGCCCACGGGGCAGGGGAGGTGGTGAATCCCAATGGGAATCCCATGTGGTGTTGGAGGTTGGAGAATGCCATGGGCGTGGTTAGTTGGGCAGTGGGGGAAGTTCTGTAAGGGTTCGGGGTGTGGCGGGTATTCCGTGGGTTGTTGGAGGTGTGGGGCGCAGGGTGTGGTTTGCTCTGTGTCTTTGTAATAGTTATCCAGAAGTTAGAAGTGGTTTTAATTCTAACTTTTCCTGAGTAATTATTGGTGTAAATCAGTGGCAACTATCCAAAGTTGGTGAATCACATTTCTCGATGGTTCCCCGCACAGAGTAATTGCCCAGAAAAAGTTTGCACTTCGGGGCTATTGCTGTGCAAACGCTTACCTGTGAAGATCCAAGAGCAGTTCCCCAGTGCTTCTTTGGCATAGTCACTCAATCCTGTGCCGGGGAGCCCTGACATGACAGCTCAACATAAAACAGAGGGAACAAATCTAAACGCCTTGTAAGAGCAGAGGGACCTGGGGGTGTGCACAAATAATTAATGGTGGCAGGGCAGGCTGAGAGTAATTCATAAAGAATACAGGATACTGATCTTTACACACAGGAACATAGAGTACAAAAGCAAAGAAGTTATTGTAAACCTAAATAATACACTGGTTTAGCCTCGGCAGGAGTATTATGTCAAGAGCTAGGCACCAATTCCTTTTCGGAAGGATATGGAAGCATGAGAAAGTGTGTGCAGCTTTTCATGATGGGATGAGGAAGTTTATTTAGGTGGATAGATTGGAGGAACTGGAATTGTTTTCCTCGGAGATGAGGAAAATTGGAGGAGGGTTGATAAGGAGGTCTGGACAGAGTGGAGAGTGTGAAACTGATTCCATTGATGGAAGGGTCAAGCACCAATTTTAGGTGATTGGGAAAAGAAGGAATGGCAACATGCAGGATAGCTTTTTATGCAGCCGTTGGCTTTGATCTGGAATGGACTGAGTGATGGAGGCAGATTCCATCAAAGCCTTCAGAAGAAAATTGGATCATTATCTGAAGAGAAAATTTTTGTCGAGCATAGGGAAAAGGGAGGTGGGTGTGACTAGGTGAGTTACTCTTTCAGAGAGTTGACATGGATATGATTGGCTGAAAGGCCTTCTTCATACGTTTCTAAGAATCCAGCACATACATGGCCCTTCAAATTAATTTCTACCATAATTTGTTTCTCTAAATAACTACGGAAGAAAATTATACTGTAACATTTCTCACTGTATAAATTTGTGAACTGCATTTGGCCTCATTATCCTATCCCTGTGCCTGAATCACATATTAAAATGTTGACAAGAAGATTTCCTGCAATTGGCTGCAATTGCTTTGTCTCAGTCATTTTTATTTCTTTCTTTGACCAGTCATAGCTTAGTCCTGGCCTTGCTTCTATTTTAGGCATTGCAAGGGATTTGAGGATGACCAGCAATTGACAAGCGAGTAGCTGAGAATAGGCACGCACGAGTTATAAATATCCACAAGTTGGAATTTTTGAGTTGAATTCTGTTACCTCACAGCAAGAAGTGAGTGGTGAAATTTGTGCGGCTTAACTAAAGTGAATATTTAAGTGTCAAAATATACTGCCACACATTCATCAAAGTCCTTTAAAGTATAGCTACGTGATTGGAGACATCAGACATTGGAAGATGGAGACTGCAACATTTAATGAATGGCTCTTTGCAGAGCCTGATAGCAATAAAATACATACGTCTTTTTGCTCAATTCATTATGCCATTAACCAACATTACAAAGGAAATCAGAGGGTACTAAAGTATATATTGCATTGCATTCAGAGACTCTGTAGCCCAAGGAAGGGACGCTCAAAGCACTGGCTGCATTCTTTACCCCGATGCTGCCACTGGAGAGATTAGCCCTCTGTTGGCCAGAAAATTATGTACGCGCAGTAGTTGATATATTCAGGCCTGTGATTCAGATTTTTGGTTATATGGGGAATCAGTTGACATCAGGATAGTAAAGAGGGGGTGGGGGGGGGGGGGTCAGATTTGAGGTATAAGGTCAGCCATGGTCTTATTGGAGTTGCAGGCTGGAAGGGCTAACGGTCTGCTCCTGCTCTTATTTCTTTTGCAGCTCTGTTTTGCTTTTTATTCTATCATTTTTTCCTCCCTCCCGCTCCTCTGTGCATCCTTGTTTACTCCATAGTGCTTCATCCTGGTACTGCGTCCCTGCCAAATTCATTTCAACCCTCTCATGATATGAGAGTGGAAACTGGAAATCTTTATCATGTACAGGATATGGGGTCAGAGGCTCAGTTTGAGATTAAACCGGATATCAACATTTAAAACAATTTGGTTCATCCTGAGAAAGCAGCCAGGGAGGGGATTGGAGTCAATAGTGAGGTCGCAGAGTTTACCGAAGGATGGATGCTGTGCGTTCTGAAATTTGTGGTGCACTTTGATTGCCCCCTCCCCTCTCTGATAAATTACAATACTTATTACGCTTGAAAAGTACATAATTGGCTGTACAATGCTGTAGGATATCTGAGGTTATGGAAGGTGTCTGTACCGCACGATCAGTAAGGGGTGTGGGAGGAGGTATGCGACTATACCAGAATGAGGTTGAGACTGAGTGATAGCAAATAGGGTTCACATGGAAAGTTCTGGTAGGTCCTTATCAGTTTTAACTATAGGTTCATAATCAAGACCTGACATAATACAAATGTTGAAGTAAATTAAGAAGCAAATTACTGCGGATGCTGGAATCTGAAACAAAAACAGAACATACTGGACAATCTCAGCAGGCCTGACAGCAGGCCTGACTGCGGAAGGGCTTGGCGCCACACCAGCCGGCACGAAGGGCCTCCGCCGGCCGATGCAAGATAGCGCATGCACAGGAGCGCCAGCGTGTGCTGGCGTCATCCGAGCGCATGCGCAGGGGGGTTCTTCTCCGCACCGGCCATAGCGGTGGTTGACAGCGGCTGGTGTGGAGGGAAAGAGTGCCGCCTGGGGCCAGATCCCCCTGCGCCCCCCTGAGGAATCTGCAGGCTGCCCGTGGAGCGAGGACCCGCAGGTAAGGACCTGTTGTGATTTACGGTGGGGGGGACCGTAAATCACGGTCTGAGGCCCTCCCCTGATGCTCCGCCCCCAATGGGCCGGGTTCCTAACGCCGTCGGTCACTCACGGTATTTATTTTCGGGAAATCAGGTTGGCGGCTGCGGACTAAGTCCAGTGCCGTCACAGTTGGGGGGAAGCCGATCCGCGGGCAGGGGGAGCTTTGGTGGGGGCTCGGGGCACTGGCTGGGGAATGGTCCAGGGGTGGCGAGCCTGGCCAAAGGGAGTCACTATTTGGCCAGCCAGATCCGTGTGCGGCCGGCGCCATGTTGCATGGCGCAGCAGCTGCAGGACCCCGCCGTACGCACGTGCGGCCATGGACCCGCCAATTCTCCGACCATATCCGCAGCTAGAGCCGGGTGCCCCCACCAAACGGAGGATCGGTGGATGTTTTGCGCTTTTTCGGTTGTACAATGTCACCGTTCCCATGCCGTCGTCAGCACTTAGTCTCAGAATCAGAGAATCCAGCCCAAAATTCCTGCGATTGTCCTGATGTGTGCAAGGCGAGTAACTTCGACAACATTTATTTTATTTGTGTTCCTATTTCATGGTGAGAAATGAAAACTCCATTATATTTTAAATTGAATCAAGCTCAGTAAAACGTGGTAGTGGCTCAGCCTGAATAAAGTAAAGTTTCGCAGGAAAAGAGCTTAATTTATAAATCTGTACTGTAATAATTTTTGGTGCTTGATTCGAAACCAGCTGACCACCATTGTCACTTCTAATAATGCTGAGCAAAGCGGCACTTATATGATGTCAAGTTTATTGAACCAAATTCGTGGTAGAGGTGGGACAACAAGGGGGTGTAAAGTTTCCAAATTCACGTGATGAAGGAACTGCACTCTGAAAGCGCAGTGATTCGAAACAAACCTGCTGGACTTTAACCTGGTGTTGTAAGACTTCTTACTGTGCCCACCCCAGTCCAACGCTGGCATCTCCACATCATGGGTTCTAAATTAGGTAGCAGTCTGTGAAAGATTTATTCTTATTAATCTTTTGTTCATTGCAAACACTTTTTTGGGATTACATGAAATTTCTACAACAGGCTCAAAGGATTATCAGAGAATGGAAAAGTCAAAGATCAGAATTTGAGAGGAGTAAAGCAGGTGTGGAGAAAGACCGAGAGAAATCATTGTGGACTATAACAGTAGTGAACTGAAAGATAGAGCTAAGTCTGTAATATTTGGCTGGCATTTGCAAGCGACTCAGGGAAAATGTGGCATTGGAGTTTTAATTGTGATGTGAAGGTCAGACTTTCAACGATTATGTATTTATTTAAGGCAGCTGGTTGAGAAGATGCCTTTTATTTGGGCTGAAGTAATTTAATTTGTCTCAAAAATGACATGAGTCGTCTATTATAAAAATTGAAATTTGTGTCTCTAATTTTCTTGAAATTAATTGTTGCAATTTTCTCATTGTGAGGGTGACAAATATGACGGATTAGATTTCACTTACAATTTCACGTATCCATTTTAAATGGAGAACTTACAGATAAAAGCAAATCTCACTGTAAAACGTTGGCTGCACTGTTGTATTTTAATCATTTGTGTAGCAGAATGAAACCTTAAGATTTTAATAATTTTAAATGTGAATTCTGATGAGACGACTTGCTAAACCATCATAAACCTAAAGAATCCCCAGTGAGATTGCAGTCCGCAGTTGTGCAGAATATCTTAGGGATGTTGATAAAAGTGAATTATGTTGCAAAATAGACCCCGTGCCCTCATTAACATATTTAAGTCATATATGGGGGAAGGTCAAATGCAATTTACTGCTTCCCCCACCCCTTGCCCAATCCACACTCTAAATATTGAACAACACAATCAATTCACCAAGATTTACTAGTTAATCTGTTTTTATCTGTCATGGTTCTTTTGTTAAAAATTACAGGGCTGTTAGTTTTCTATGTCCTTTTTTTTACTATTTGATGCTCCCTTACTGGTATTGTTGTTATTGGTAAATATATATCAATTTATGTTGTGAGCACATAAACTCAGATCAGAAAGAGAAAACAGCTATGCATCAGTATGACATTTTAATTCTCCACATTATCCACTTGAGCAATTCTACTGATTGATTAGTGTCTGCTGGTATTGAATGTGGTGCAGTTTTATCAGCTCATCTCTACTGGGAATGAGAACAGAGCTGCCCAGTATCATTGCATTTTTGACCTTTAATAATCCTTAGGGAATGAAGACCTTTATTACCTCTGTCTGGATTGAATTTGATCCACTGTCCAACAAAGAATAAACTGAAGGGATGGCCAGCAGTCACCATTGTACAGTAACCTATTCAAATCCATTCACTGATTGAACCATGTATTTGTATTGCCATCAAAGATGTAAGGGTATTGTTTCACTTGCTTTACTATAGCAGTCTAACATGGCTCCTTTAAAATGCTTATTCTCAAAGTATGCCTGGTGAATAGCATTACAACAATAGCAATTGTCTATTTGACCCAAGAATGAAATCATTTGAAATTTCTACAGCTAAAACATTTAAAGGTGGGCCAATTGTGTTCAGTCTTTGCCAAAAAGGCTCCTGATCCTTTTGTCTTTATTCCGCTACAATGATGGATAGAGATGTAAGGGGCTGGATTGTCGGTTCCCCCGGCCATGTGTTTCTCGGAGGTGCACCATTCGCTGGCGGCGGGATTCTGTCTTCCCGTTGCTTGCCAATGGGATCTCTCATTGAAGCCACCCCACATCGCTGGGAAACCTGCGGGTGGGGCGTGTGCTGCTGATGCGATCAGTGAATCGCAACGGCCAGAGAATTCCGGCCAAGATAGAAATTTGTCCATGAACAGGTGACCTGTAGAAGTTACGATTAGGAAAAGTTCTTTGGTTTCATATTGTTTACATCGAGCTTGTACGAAAGTAATTCATTATGTTCAATCCCATTTTACTTTGAGTTCTGTAGTTGAAAATATAAGCCAGAAGTACTGGAAAAGTGACTGTGCCTGTGTTCTACGTCCATAGAAAGGTTGGTTCCAGCCTATTTCAAGGCTGGCATGTACATGTGTACATTTAGATTGCTTAGAGCCAGCTCCCCCTTTTTAAAAAAATTTAGAATATCCAATTCATTTTTTCCAATTAAGGGGCAATTTAACGAGGCCAATCCACCTAACCTGCACATCTTTGGGTTGTGGGGGTGAAACCCACGCAGACACGGGGAGAATGTGCAAACTCCTCACAGACAGTGACCCAGGGCCGGGATTCGAACCCGGGTCCTCAGCGCCGTAGGCAGCAATGCTAACCACTGTGCCACCGTGCTGCCCTCCAGCTCCCCTTTTATGCCTTGCTGACATTAAACGCTAATTTTTTCTCTGCCACATTGAGACCCTAAGACGCTAGAAAGAGAAACCTAGTCACGGGGTGGTGGTGGATGCTGAGTGAAGCAGCATCTTCTTGATAAAAAAATGATGAGAATTGGTACAAAGATCAAGTGAAACAATGGGTTAGGTATCCACAGTATTTTGCTATTTAAGCGGAATAATGAACTAGATTTCATGGACATTTGGAGCTGAATGCATGGAGCCAGTCATTTGTTACACTTGCACTTGCCAAAGGCTTTTTATAGGGATTTCGCACTGACATTTGTTGTCAGATATGCACATTAATAATGGTGAGTGGTGTTAACACCATTAATTTTACCACAAAATCTGGATCACTGTCATGACAAACATGTAAAAATGGCAAGATTTGCGTGAGGTGGAGAAATATGAAAGGTTTGGATTCTCCTGGTCATCGACGCCAAAACCGCGTTCAGCAGTCGGCCAGAGAAGCAAAGTTCCCAACCAAATCGGGGGCGGCACAGCTTTTGCGATGCTCCGCCCCCTCCAAAGCAGCATGGGCGCACCATGTATCGATGGCCTCAGGACATTTTCTGACGCCCGATGCACCACCCCCGACCGGCTGAGTTCCCGACGGCATCGGTCACATGTGCTTTCATCCGTCGGGAACTCGGTGTGGTGGCTGATGACTCAGTCCAGCGCCGACCCAGTCAGGGGAGGGCCGATCCGCAGCCGGGGGGGACTTTATCAGGGGCTGGAGGCACTGTGGTGGCGTGGTCCAGGGCATGCGAGCCGGCCGAAGTGGGGGGACTATTTTGCCGGCTGGATCCGCGAGCGGCTGGCGCCATGTAGCACGGCGTGCCCGCTGCAGGCCGCCACCATGCACATGCGCGGCCACGGACCCAGCAATTCTCCAGGCTGTATTGGCAGCTACAGCCGGCATGCTAGCCCCCAGCAAAACGGATTCGGTGGCTGTTTTACACCATTTGTTTTGGCACCATTCCCACACTGGCGTGGGTACATAGCCCCAGAATCGGAGAATCCAGCCCGAGATCTGGAACCTGAGCTCAACAGGCTGTAAATGGGTGTTCTTCATTAGCAGCATTTTCAGTAATTTCAGCGGGATGTACTCGTACCAACCTCCCCGAACAGGCGCCGGAATGTGGCGACTAGGGGCTTTTCACAGTAACTTCATTGAAGCCCACTCGTGACAATAAGCGATTTTCATTTCATTTCATGTCTATTCCTTTAATTAACACCCAATTGTTTGACTCATTGTCTGTACTCATGTTTGGAACAGGAACACAGCAGTACAGGCTTTATTTATCATTACAAAACTCTCATTCCAGACAATTCCACACAACGGACAGGAGCATGGAAAATGGTCATCAGTGGGCTTAAAATTGGAAAGTTATTGCAAACTGCTGCATGCACTGCATTTCAAACTAGTCCGTCCAAATTAACTGCACTGAAAGTAAGGCTGAGATTTCGGTGGATTTTACCCCCTTCCACCGGCTTGTTTACTGCAAATGGTTCGTGTATGATTACAAAATCAAATAGCTGAGTGTTTGTGCAGAGAGGTTGGTAACCTTATGGAATTGAGCAACATCACAGTCAATCCTTTTTGCATGAGTTGTTATCATAGCACACAAGAATTTGCATCAATTGATCAACCAGAGTACAAATCTGTTTACATTTATCAGCAGTAGGCTTGCTTGCCTACCATTCCTGACAGGGAACTGTCATCAGCACAAAGAACAAAAGCATGTTTGTTGATGTGAGCAGATTAAAGACAGGAAATAGATTTTGGCTATGCATGTTTCCTTGTGTGAAGATGGCATAAGTATTACACTGAGAGGGTGAGATGATGGGCGGGATTCTCCGACCCCCCGCCGGGTGGGAGAATCGCCGGGCGTCGGCGTGAACCCGCCCCCGCTGTCCTCCTAATTCTCCCGCCCCCAAAAACTGGCCCGGTGTGAGTCGCGCCGCCCGTCTCAGGGAATGGCAGGGTCCGGTGCGACTCAATGGGCGCCGGGGCTGCCCGAAATCTCCGGCCCGCGATAGGCCGAAGTCCTGCCCGTCTGTAGCCAGTCCACCTGGCATAATTGGAGTAGGTCCCTTTCCGGCGGGACCTGGCGGCGCGGGGCGGGCTCCGGGGTTCTTGGCGGGGGCGCGCGGGATCTGGCCCCGGGAGGTGCTCCCACGGCGGCCTGGCCCGCGATCGGGGCCCACCGATCCGCGGGCGGGCCTGTGCCATGGGGGCACTCTATTCTTCCGCACCGGAGGCTGTGGTCCTCCGCCATTCCCGGTGCGGAAGCGAATCCTTCTGCGCATGTGCGGGGATGACGCCAGCAGCGCTGGCGCTCCCACGCATGCACTAACTTGCGCTAGCCGGCTGGAGGCCCTTCGGCGCCGGTTGGCGTGGCGCCAAGCTAATTTCCCGCCGGCTGGCAGGGCGTCGCCAACCATTCCGGGGCGGGCCTAGCCCATCCTCTGCACCTTTGGGGTTGCACATCGCCGGAGTGGTTCATGCCAATCCGTCTCGCCGGGACCCCTGCCCCGCAAGGTCGGGGTGAATCCCGCCCCACATCTCAGTGTCCTGTGGAAACCCACATCCAATTTATGAGTTCATGTAATCACAGAAGCTTGCACCCCAAAGGAAGTCTGATTGTCAAATATGTTTTCATCCCTTTTTGTTCATCTGTTTGGCTATTTGTAACAAATATATCTAAAACGTATCATACGAGTTTCAATGAAACTGGCTATTGGACAGGATATGGTTCAAGGAAGAACGTTTTGGCAAAGGTGGAGCTTCGGATCCTGATTCTGGAAGTTTTTAAAAGATTTGTTAACATTGGGAGATAGGGAAAATTGGCTTTTTTTTTAGAATGTTTCGGTTTTTCTTTTAATGCTGTCGACTGTTTTAGAATGTTATGGATTGTCTCCGCATCTGTGGTGGAATTTGTCACATCTACCAAAGTGTGAACAGAGTTTTCAGAGCAGATTGGATGCAAATTAATCTAAAGCCTCCTCAGTGGATATGCAAGCTCTTTAAAACAGGAATTCTTGTTTCAGCTATGTGGTTACAGAGCATCGACCAGGCAGGGAAAAGCCTCTGGGCAAAGCTGTATAATTGTAATAAGGTCCAGTTAACACAAGTGAAAAAAGGTATGCTCTCTGCATTTGTGTTTGTGTTCACTCTGTGCAAATGCAATGCAAAATTAATATGCCAGATTTGCTCATAGTGTTTGACTGCTCAATGAATTCTAGACACTCATCGACAAAAACTCTGCTGTGTTTCACTTTCACCTGAAGAAGGATTGGATTGGATTTGTTTATTATCACGTGTACGGAGGTACAGTGAAAAGTATTTTTCTGCAAGCAGCTCAACAGATCATTCAGTACATGGAAGAAAAGGGAATTAAACAAAATTCAAGAAAATACATGAGAATACATAATAGGGCAACACAAGATATACAATGTAACTACATAAGCATTGGCATCGATTGAAGCATACAGGGTGTAGTGTTAATGAGGTCAGTCAATAAGAGGGTCATTTAGGAGTCTGGTGACAGTGGGGAAGAAGCTGTTTTTGAGTCTGTTCGTGCGTGTTCTCAGACTTCTGAATCTCCTGCCCGATGGAAGAAGTTGGAAAAGTGAGTAAGCCGGGTGGGCGGGATCCTTGATTATGCTGCCCGCTTTCTCCCGGCAGCGGGAGTTGTAGATGGAATCAATGGATGGGAGGCAGGTTCGTGTGATGGACTAGGCGGTATTCACGACTCTCTGAAGTTCCTTGCGGTCCTGGGCCGAGCAGTTGCCATACCAGGCTGTGATGCAGCCCGATAGGATGCTTTCTATAGTGCATCTGTAAAGGTTGGTAAGGGTTAATGTGGACATGCCGAATTTCCTTAGTTTCCTGAGGAAGTATAGGTGCTGTTGTGCTTTCTTGGTGATAGCGTCGACGTGAGTGGACCAGGATAGATTTTTGGTGATGTGCACCCCTAGGAATTTGAAACTGCTAACCATCCCCACCTGGGCTCCGTTGATGCTGACAGGGGTGTGTACAAAAAGCTTGTGTTTGAAACAAACCTGTTGGACTTTAACCTGGTGTTGTAAGACTTCTTACTGTGCTCACCCCAGTCCAACGCCGGCATCTCCACATCATGATTCACTTTAGCTTCACTCTGGTATGACAGATACATCCTGAGGAAGTCAGTCATCCCCAGCCACTTCAAGGACCACCCCAGGATAGGCGGCTAGGTCTTGGGGGATAAGGGGTACCCGCTAAGGATCTGGCTCTCATACCAGCCTCCTTGAACAGGCGCCGGAATGTGGCGACTAGGGGTTTTTCCACAGTAAATTCATTGAAGCCTACTTGTGACAATAAGTGATTATTATTATTATTAATGACGCTAGTACGGAGGCCCGTGACCGATACGGAGACCCGGTACAACAAGGCCCACGTGGCTACCCGGGCTGTCATTGAGCGGTGCATTGGACTCCTCAAGATGCTGTTCAGAAGCCTTGTATGCTCCAGTGGTGCACTCCAGTATACCCCCTGGAGGGTTACTGCTTTGTGGTGGTCTGCTGCGTTCTCCACAACATCACACAGAAGCAGGGCAACGAGGTGGACATTGGGGATAAGGGACATCTCCAAGGAGGAGGAGGACGAGGATGATGAGGCGGTGCTGGACCAGCAGGGGTTGGAGGACGAGCCAGAGGCTGCAGACATGTGACAGCATCGACAGTCCGGCAAGCCCGGATGGCCACGAGGCCCTCATGCTTGCCCGATTCACATAGGACGTGGCCTGGTCCATTGTCGCATTTTTACCCACCCGCCACCTCGATTTCCCACCTTCCCTGGGTATGTGCCTTATCACTCCAGGATGCTGGGCCTATGTCTGTACTGTCAGCGGGTCACTGTAGAGGGCAGGGGGGTGAAGATAACCCGCAGAGAGCTAGCGCCAGTGCTCCTCAATCTATGCCATAGTCTGACCCTTGCCTGTCTGCTGAGTGCTCGCTTATACCCTTCACCTGAATGCAGTGTGCCCGGGTGGCAAGGGGAAATACCTGGAGAGATAGGCCAAGGGTTCGGGAGTCGGACTGCATTGCTGAAGAAAGTGACAGAGGCATCATACTGGTTGTGCACAAGGTTGTTTCCCCACTCTCCCAATGGTGCCGCCCTCTCCCATCCTCCCCTGTTCCTCACCCTCTACCTACCTCCCCCATTGCCCTCAGTGATCCTTCATGTGCTTTGCCTTTGTAGTTCTACCGCTACTTCTAGCTGTGTCCCCAGGATGTACATCAGAGGTGGAGGCAGCCAGCTGCTTACCTCGTCCCGTGGCCTTCAGTGCCCGTGGTTGGTGCCCTCTTGGGGTTCTGGAGCCGGAGGGCGTCGGTGCACTTATCGATGGCACATGCACAGCCGTTCCGCCCTCTTCCGGGTGTTGGCTGTGAGACGCGGCCTCAGCAGAGGTGTGGAGCTCGGGCGAGCTGGAGGTCACCATGGCCACTCCATTGGACAGGTCCTGGTTGACATCCAGCCCCTCCTCCCAGTCGGTGCCCATTGAGCCTTGGGGTTCACCTTGGGACGGAGGGGCAGCTGGTTCGAGCTCCAGCTGTCACTGCATCATCTGGCTCCGTCACACCTGGCGACTTCCCAATGCCTGCACCATTGTGTCGACACCCTCTCTGATGCTCCTCAGTGACCGGGCCATGCTCTGCAGTGCCTCAGCAATGCCCAGCTGCAACTGGGACCAGCTCTGCAGTGCCTCGGCCATTCCCACCTGAGACCGGGACACGTCCCGCAGAACCTCATCAAGGACAGCGTGGTACTGGGCATCATCCCTCAGTGAGTCGGACATTCTGTCAAGACCCTCAGCCATGGCCGTCACCGTCTGCATGACTCCTTGCACACCTTCACTAATGCTGCAGATATCGTGCACCAGGCACTCCACTGCGGTCACCACTCTGGAGTATTTGCTCGGTGCCAAACATTGCCGGCGATATCTCCTGTGCCGATAGCCTCTGCGACTCCTCCAATTGGGTATGGAACTGCTGGAGTGTTGCTGACATCTCCTCTGAATGTCCTGACCACACTCTAACATCTCCATCAGCTCCGGGAATACCTGTTCCATAGGCTCAGTATCAGACTGGGACCCAGCAGCCCTCCGATTGCCGTCTCGCTTGGGGGTTTCTGCCTCCACCTGATGTACATCATCAGCAGTGTGGTGCTCACCAGATTGTGCCCCAGAAGCCTGACCACTAACATTTCCCACCGAGGTGTGAGTATTTGTCCAGCGTTTACATTACCTGGTAAATCCCTGCTGGGTTCCCTCTCTGGTTGGTGCCTTACTGGTCGACCTTTTATACAAAGATTAATAGGGTTTCCCTGCTCCTCAGTGGAGGAGCTTGCACTCTGTGAGGGCCATGGGGAAGATAATCATTCCCACCCCCTAGGCCCCATGCGGGATATTACATCCCCTCTACCTTAAAGACCTTTCCCTGTCCCTGCCTGGGATTTCCTTTGTGACCACTTCCTGTCCTCTCTCCTTATTCCCTGCCTGCGACTCTTATAAACTGTGGCATTCTGCTCCCATTCACATGACTCTGCTTTTGGTGGCCTATCTTCTTTCTTTCCCTTTACATCCAGGTAACCTGTTATGGCCCTCGTGAGGAAGATCTCAGAATGGGATTTTCCCCACCTCTCGACATAATCAGGTTCATGTCCAGCAAGGTCACGAACCTGATAACCATTAATTTGCATCCATTTTAAAATGCCTACATGGCATAACAGCATATCTTCCGGAGCGTCAGGTGCCCCCCCCCCCCCCCCCCCCCCCCCGTGACATCACGCTGGCGGGAATCGCAGTCAAGATGATCACACCGGGAATGTGGAGGCCACTGTAGCCCTGGGCGGGCAGGGACAGAGTTGACACTGCCAGGAGGCAGGGCCAAGGGACAGGGGCAGGTTGGCAGGGCCAGAGGGCCGGGGCAGGGAAGGGGCCTCCAGGGAACCTCATTGTGGAGGTGGGGTCCCACCTTGTGGGGATGCCGGTGGTGGCAGTGCGGGGCGAAGTCACTGAAGCCTTGATGCCAGCGATGATTGTGGGGCTGGGGAGTTGCCACTGAAGCCCTGATGCCTGCAATGGTGGTGGGGGGCAGTGAATCCCCGATGCTCATGATAGGTGGTGGGGGAGGGAGCACTGAAGGCCGATGTTGTGATGGTAATGCGGGGCAGTGGTACTGATGCCCCGATGCCAGTGATTGTGGTAAGGTTGGTGCACTGATGCTGGTGATGGTGGTGGTGGGGAGGATGGGGGATGGGGGATGGGGGGGGGGAAACGGGGGGGGCACTGGAGCCACGATGCCAGAGGGGAGGGGGGAGGGTTGTTACTTTCACATAGAGTTCAGGTTGCCCTTTAAAAGTGGAGCTCAGATATGTGACGCATACCACTCATGGATGAAGTTTCCAGCCAGGAAATTTCAGAATATTTCCCCTCAGCACAGTGGCACAACGGTTAGCACTGCTGCCTCATTGCCAGGGACCTAGGTTCAATTCTGGCCTTGGGCGACTGTCTATGTGGAGTTTGCGCTTTCTCCCCGTGTCTGTGTGGGTTTCCCCCAGGTGCTGCAATTTCCTCCCATTGTCCAAAGATGTGAAGGTTAGGTGGTTTACGGGGATCGCGCGGGATAGTCGGCCTAGGTAGGGTGCTCTTTCAGAAGGTTGGTGCAGACTCGATGGGCCGAATGGCCTCCTTCTGCACTGTATGGATGCTATGGAAATTTTCATTGTTTACAATCCGATATATTAATGCCCACCTTTTTATAATCCATTGAAAATAAATGTCCTACACTGTCACTGAAGTAAGCGTACCTCAAATTGCCAAATTAAGCCCGAGTGATAACTGTTGCTTGCTAACCCAAGATCCATAAACATCACAGGTAAAATGAATGCTTCGGGCAACTTGCAGTTCAATATGTATACATTAAGCAATCCAATATTTATTTGTGGCACTGTCAACGTTATCGATGAAATAAATAGAGAATAGTTTCCTTGAGTTCCTCGTAGGGTGTCGTTGGAAATCACTTTGAAGCATCAGGGGCGGAATTGTCAGAAAATGGGGCTCTGACCCCCATGCCCGTGAGGAATCAGGCGCAAATCACTCTGTACGTTCCTGGAGAAAGTCCAGCGTGATTCTCCGTTTTGAAGGAGCTTGCAGGGTCCCGGAGTACTCCACGCAGCTCCAGCTGCCGATACGTCCGGCTGTGGGTCCGCGCAACAAGATGGACTCACACACCGGCCCCCCCAACATTATAGGCCCTCCAGATCGCACGCACCCGCCTATCGGTGGCCCCCAATCGCGTGCCTGGCTGTCCTGGAAGCCCCCCCTCCCCCCCCCCCGGTGACGGATCCCACCGCCCCCCACCAGGGTGGCCGCGGACTGTGTCCACAGCCGCCACTCCGAGTGCCCTCCGGGTGGAACAATGAGTGAACCACGCTGGCGAAAACCCGGCCAGTTGCCGGCAGAGGATCGCCACGGGGGCCTCTTTCAATGGCTCCCGACTGGCGCCGCGATTGGTGGCGATTCTCCAGTCCCCAGAGAATCACGTGAAGGCGTTGGACCCAATTGCGGGTCTGACGCCCCATTCTCCGCCCCCACGGCAAACGCGAGGCTCGGCGAATCCCGGCCCTTTTATTTAGTTTAACCTGGACCTTGAGGTCTTATTCCATTCTGTGTGTTGTATGTACAGCAGCCAGTTGCATGTTAGGCTGCAATGGTTCACTCCATGTAATAACACATACTAAAATCATTGGTTGAGTGGTGAGGTATTGTCTCGTCAGTATATATTTAGTATGTGCTATAGAATGGTACTGTACTGTAAAGTAATGTGAGCAACAGAGGTATTTCAATGACATGGTGCAATGTCGGCTGACCACAGGATACACCCTGCTTTCACAGGGTTGCTGCCACTCTTCCAGATCCACCTTCAATGAAAGGTAAAGAAAATCGTGACTAAACTCTAATTAAGCCAATTTAGAAATACTTCAACAAGATTAAGCTTAAATTTAATCTTATCTAAGACCATGATTCATATGTCATGCTGCATATTATCAAAGGTACATCTAAAAAACTGATTTGAGTGTGGGAGAACTGGATGAGTTAAGCTACAATCTCCATTTAATTGCCCCCAACCTCCCCATGATATTCAAACATCAGGAAGAGACAACTCAGCTGTCAAAGAGCCATTAGGTTGGGGGAAACTGAAGGTAGATCAGAAAATAGATGATTGTGCAGTCCTCACCATCTCCTGCTTGGGGAGGCTTAGATTCAGCAAGTACATTGTTCGCACAACAGTTACAACGATAATTAGTAACATGGAAGGTTATAGCACAGAAGAAAAGGTGCTGTGCAGGTACTTTGCTAAAGCAATCCAATACTGAACTAATGGGCCGTTTTCTCCCCATAGCCCTATCTCTTCATCTTCTTCAATTGCTTATCCCCTTTTCCCACAATGGTCACTGCATCAAATGTTCCTTATGGCAAGGCATTCCATGCTCTAACAACTCTCTGCAGATAGAAGTTTTGTCTAACTCCTTTCCTCACTCCCTTAGTGACAATTTTAAATTAATTATCCTTCATCATTGACTTGCTGAAAGGAAAGCCTTTTCCCATTCACCACATCAAAATCATTCATTTTTAAAGAACGTCTGTTAAATTTCTGCAGCCTTCGCTGCTTTAGTGCAAGTAGTCAGAGTACCTTAAGGTTGCCCTGAACTATCATTCATCACCCTTGGCATCATCCTGCATTAGTTATGAGGATTGCCTGAGAGAGGGTGGTGATCATGTTCAGGAAACGCAGGCTCTGTGGGATATGACTGAGCCTTTCAAAGTTATTAAAAGATTGGAGGTAATGGGTTTGGATATAATATTTGAAATGAAAACGTCAGAGAAACAGAGAACGTGGTGTTGAGGTTCTGTAGGGACTGAAGAGAGGGAGGGGAATTTGGGCACAATAGGTTCAGTAATGTCGGAGGATTGGGAATAAGGCAGGAAGATGTCAGGATGAATTGTTTTTGAGGCTTGGAGCAAGTGGAATTTCCGTTTCTTCAGCCAGACTTCCCCAGGCTTTTTCATGCCTCATATTGATCTGTATGTCAAGTCTAAACTAGCATCCATATTGTTTAAAGGGCAGGTTTGGGGTCCACTGGGGAATGGGTTCCTGGGATGGTAAACACAATGAAAGAAAACAACAGGTTCTTTTTCCACTTGTACCCCTTTCAAAGAGGTGGTGGGGGTTGATCATATGTAGAGTTGTACTTCTGGGAGGCGATGGGGCCACCAACACCCCATTGGACTATACAGATCTGGATCTTTGACCACAATCAGCACCAATGCACCAATGCGGCTGAATTAAGCAAGGTGACCCTGCCTTGACAAGTACTACCATGGGATCAAAAGCAGAGGTCACAGCAATATGTTACTGGAATAATACCTGGACTCCAAGGTTTAGCTATGTGGACAGTAAGAAGTCTTACAACACCAGGTTAAAGTCCAACAGCTTTGTTTTGAATCACTAGCTTTCGGAGCACTGCTCCTTCTTCAGGCTCCTTCCTTCACCTGAGGAAGGAGCTGTGCTCCAAAATCTAGTGTTTCAAAACAAACCTGTTGGAACTTTAACCTGGTGTTGTAAGACTTCTTACTCTGCTCACCCCAGTGCAACGCCGGCATCTCCAGATCATAGCTGTGTGGAGAGATGAAAGAAACTAGAGTTGGGATTCTCTGCCCGTGTTCGCCCAGCCACCAGAGAATCCCACCCGAGGTCAATGGATTTTTCCATTCTACGCGGCTCGCCCGTGGCGTTCCTGTGGCGGGTGGGGCGGGAGAATCCAGCCCGTAATCTCTGGAATTTAGAGGATTAAGGAGTGACTTGTTTGAAACAGGGAACAGGCAGGGTGGCTTGGGGGAAACTCTTAATTCAGAATGTCTGAGACCAGGGCCATAGTTTGAAAATTAGAGACGCACCATTCAAGAAGGGGTTAGGAATGTATTCTGTACTCAAAAGGTGGTAGGAATTTGGAACTCTGTTCTACAAACAGTAAATCAATTGTAAATTTAATAATTGGGATTATTAGGATTTTGTTACCCAACGGTATTGAGGGATATGGAGTTAGACCATAGATCAATCTCATTTTGTGACAGAACAGGCTGGAGGGGCTGAGTAGACTACTCTTGTTCCTAAATTTTTATGTCAACAGTGATGTGGGATACTTTCTGTGCTACATTTACACGAGTGAAATGAAATGAAATGAAAATCGCTTATTGTCACGAGTAGACTTCAATGAAGTTACTGTGAAAAGTGCGAAGGCCCTGGATATTCCCAGGTCCAGGCCCATAAAATCATTGGTGAAGGTTTCATGTTAAATGTAAAAACCTTTCTGAGGTTAGGTTTCCAATGAAGAGAATTTCCTGAGTACAAAGGACACAGGGGCACGTGGACATGTACATCAGTACCACTGATGTGTCAGACCCGTGGTTTTCCAGGCTTTGCTTGATTGCCTTATGAAGTAATGGGGGAATCCCCAGACTTTTTCCTGAAATTGGCCACTGATTCTATCCTTGTGATATTTGGCTTTCTGGAAGTTAGCAATACTGGCAGTCGAGAGGGTAAACACGGGATTGCAGTATCTATCGGATGACCTTGTGTGCTGATATGAAACTCATGAGAAATTATCATGTGAAATTGTAAAACTGACAGCTACAGTGAAGCACAATGAGTGTGTAAATGTGTTTCTGCACACCCACAGCGTGGTTTAGCCCTGTGTCTTTTGCTCAAAGTAAAGATCTTCATTACTATAATTTCTCACTCTGCATCCAAAGGCCCAGTTATGGGAAATGCAATTGGATAAGCAACGGACGGAAGAAGGAATGGGAAGCACAGCCTCAGCTGAGGATTGGTACAATTTTAATTCTTCTGTTTCTATTCATTGATTCGCCAGCACCAAAGCATTTGGGATTATTCATTTGACTGAAAAAATATTCCGTGTTCTCTTTTTCTAGATATATCAGGGGAAGCAGGTTCACTTGAGCAAGCCAGTATCTGCAGCATCATTTGCTTTAACTTTGCAGGTTAACATGCCTTAATGCATCCACTGAAGGAAAGCTGCAGTGCGATTGAAAAACTTACACGAGAGGATGCACAGAACACAAGTGAGCAAGAGCGGACGGTGTTAGCCAAGGCAGACCAGGAATCTTCCGACTGGAAAGTTTGTTCACATTCACCTTCTGAGGATGAGGCCAGCGACCTGCTTTTAAAGAAAATACTACCTAAGGTGACACAGGTCATTAGAGATCTTTGACAGATGATGGCTTGTATGCTGCATTATCTTGCTCTCTCTTGCTGAATAGTAGCACATCCAGACTTTCTCGCCAACCTGTCTGAACACTGTGCCTGAAAGCGGGTATGTCCAGTCCATCTCTGCATCTGTGCAAGTGTCAGATTCAGAAGCTCAGGTCCCAGCTCAGAGGTCAAGGGTCACTTCAATCCCCAAATCCTCTTAAACCAAAAAGAAAATGCGGAAAAATCTCATCAGGTCTGGCAGCATCTGTAGGGAGAGAAAAGAGTTAATGTTTCGACTCCAGCTGACCCTTTGTCAAAGCTAGAGACAGAGGAAGTGGGCAATATTTCTGCTGTGGAGTGAGAATGAAAGATGAGTCATAGCCACAGAAACCCAGGGAAACCGAGTGCTAATAGCCACAGAAAGCAAGGGGAAAGAGTACTAATGGCAGTCCCCAGAGAGAACAAAAGGTGTGAAAGGCCAAACTGCAGAGAAACTAACATCAGAGGGTAAAATGTGACAGATGTGGATGTGGGGGGAGGGGAAGGAAGAAGCAAAGGGGAGAAAGGGTAACAAAAGGTGGATAAGGTGGAGGGGGGTGTGAATATATATAAAGAAAGACAAGAGATAAATAAATGGTAAAAAACAGTTAAAATGAACTGAGATGAAAACAAATGGGTCGCGGTGGGGTAGAGCTAGTCATCTGAAGTTGTTGAGACCGGAAGGCCTAACCGTGGCTAACTTGAAGATGAGTTGTTGTTTCTTCAGTTTGCGTTGAGCTTCACTGGAACATTGCAGCAGGCCAGACATGTGGCCTTAGGAGCAGGGTCTTGTGTTAAAACGGCAAGCAACGGGAAGGTCAGGATCCTGAATGCGCACAGACCGAAGATGCTCAGCAAAGCAATCACCCAGTCTGCGTTTGGTCTCTCCGATATAGAGACCACATTGGGAGCACCGAATGCAATAGCCCAAAGTGGAAGAGGTACAAGTGAAACGCTGCTTAACCTGGAATGTGTGTTTTGGGCCTGGAATGTTAAGCATGGAAGAGGTAAAGGGGCCGGTGTTACATCTTCTGCGATTGCATGGGAAGGTGCCATGGGTGATGGGAGAGGTCTTGGGTATGGTGGAGGAGTGGATTAGATTATCTCGGAGGGAATGGTCTCTGAGGAATGCTGACAGAGGGAGTGAAGGGAACATGTGTTTGGTGGCAGCAACATGCTGCAGTTGGCGAAAATGGCGAAGGATTATGCTGGCGAAGGTGGTGGGGTGAAATGTGAGAACGAGCGGGATTCTATCCTTGTTCTGGGAGGGAGGGGAGGAGCCGAGGGTACTGGTGCGGGAAATGGACCGCACACTGTTGACGACCCTGTCAACAACTGTCGGTGGGAAGTCACGGTTGAGGAAGAAGGAACACATTTTCGAAGCACCATGTGGAAAGTGGCATCGTCGGAACAAATGCGACGGAGGCTTTTACCCAAATTCTCTTATCAATGAACACCTCACATACTCCTGCTAGAGGGGAAGAAAACTGAAGAAGAGTTATACAGACTCAAAACTTTAACCCCGTTTCTCTTTCCACAGATGCTTCTAGACCTGCTGAGTTTATCCCGCATTTTCCGATTTTAGTTCAGATTCCCAGCATCCGCAGTATTTTTCTTTTATTCTAATGATGCAAATCTCTGTTGTTTTTGGAGCATATTAGTCTTATGCATCACCAAAGTGAAAGCACTAGAGTGCTAAACATTCGGCAGGACATAAGTACACTGAAAGTAAAACCATTTGGCCAGGTTGCCATTGTCCAGATGATGTTATTTTTACTATGTTGGATCATGTATCCAGAGGTAACACAAATGGTATGGAACAAAGAGCAAAGAAAATTACATGATGTGGAGATGCCGGCATTGGACTGGGGTGAGCACGGTAAGAAGTCTTACAACACCAGGTTAAAGTCCAACAGGTTTGTTTCGAATCACTAGCTTTCGGAGCATTGCTCCTTCCTCAGGGAATGGGAATGACAGGAATCGTCAGCACAGGAACAGGCCCTTCGCCCTCCAAGCTAGGCACTGACAATGCTGATTGTCTGAACTAAAACCCCCTAACCTTCCGCGGTCCCTATCCCTCTATTCCCATCCTATTCATGTATTTGTCATGATTCCCCTTAAAAGCCACTATCGTCTCTGCTTTCACAACCTCCTCCGGCAGAGAGGTTCAGGCTCCCACCAACCTCTGTGTAAAAAACTTGCATCGTGCATCTACCGTGCCCCTCACACCTTGAACTTATGCCCCCTAGTAATTGACTCTTCCACCCTGGGAAAAAGCTTCTGACTATCCACTCTGTCCATGCCCCTCATAATTTTGTAGACCTCTATCAGGTTGCCCCTCAACCTCCGTCATTCCAGTGAGAACAACCCAAGTTTCTCCAACCGCTCCTCATAGCTAATGCCCTCCATACCAGGCAACATCCTGGTAAATCCTTTCTGTATCCTCTCCATCGCCTCCACATCCTTCTGTTAGTGTGGTGACCAGAATTGAACACTATACTCCAAGTACGGCCGAGCTAAGGTTATATAAAGCTGCAACATGACTTGCCAATTTTTAAACTCAATGCCCCGGCTGACGAAGGCAAGCATGCCATATGCCTCCATGATTACCTTCTCCATCTGCGTTGCCACTTTCAGTGACCTATGTACCTGTGCATCCAGATCTCTCTGCCTATTAATACCCTTAAGGGTTCTGCCATTTACTGTATATTTCCCATCTGTATTAGACCTATCAAAATGTATTACCTCTTTAGCAACTTAATGGGAATTAAATGCAATTTAAGTGAATGCACAATTGTTGAATGCATGTTGACGATGTAGAGAGAACTTAATATAACGGGTAGCTGGCATTTTTTTGCCCGGCATGGATGTTGTGAGGGGGTTGGTGGGGTTGGTTTGGGGATTATTTCGGGGACCTTGGTGACCGTTAAAAATGGCATTCCGATCTCTCGCTGCAATGGGAAGTTCCGATGAGCAGAGCTCTCCACTACGTCATGGCTACGTCACCATTCAGGCCCCTTATTCAACATGAGCGCTGGGAAACATACAGCTAAACACACTCGCGAGGGGACTTTGTTCCCTTTTGGGAGAATTGCGCATTTTGTGTTCATAATGGCAGACAAAGTGAATGCTGATGCAGTGATCGCCCTTATGACTGAACGCAAAGCTATACCATGCAAAGAAACTTAGGGCCTCATGGGCCAATCAGTGACTTCCTGAACCTTAGAGAGTAATGTAATTTTAAATAAAAACATGCAGTGCCTTGTCATGCTGTTGCTTTGTGTCCCTGGTGAAAATGATAAAGTTCCTAGCTCCGGCAAGCAAGATATCATTCACCTGTTTGATGCATCTGTGCACTGTAGATTGGCTGATGTTGCTAATACTGTTTGAGGCAGCCAGAAATAAGCCTAAAGTATTAAAATTGAGAGCTATAGTCAATCTTTACTGCCACTAACTATGTTGTACCCTTTAATGGAGTTTAGGTTGCAGCTCATGAAACATGTCTGAGGACTCTTAATCCACACAGGTTGTTCTTCAGACAACTCCAGGTTACTCTGCCTCTGCCTGTGTATGTGGTTTGGAGGGCAACAATGGCCCATCGATCTTCCCCTAGTGATTCCGCCCCACAGTCATCTCTCCAAAATTCCTTCTCTCTTTTTTCCTTCTGACAACATAAAGAGAGAGGGATTTCCATTAGAACACTTACTGTCCCAAAGAAAGAAAGAGCCCGATCAAAACTTGTGATGTTAATTCTTTCTCATGATGAAGCTGTTCAAAGAAGGCAGCAGAGGAACTCTGCGTAAAAAGACTTGTGAAGTAACTGTAAAGTTACTGAGTTACGTGGGAATGATGACAAAGGACTACAACTTAAACAGTTTATGACAAGATCATCAGCAGCTGCCTGTAGCCACACTGGTAAGGATTCCCGCGCTACTGACACGTCACTTCCTATGTACAGGCCATGGCAATACGTACATGAATACACAATCTATAGTAACAATTCAAAAGGAGAAATAAAAACTTGCTGGCTATCCCTTTAAATTTCTTTGGAGCAAACACACAGTGTAGCAAGCTTGGATAGCTGGTTAATATCGATGAAATTATGAAGACCTGTATATCTGGCATGCCCACTGGGCGGTAATGTGATACTGAAATGATTTCATTTCCCGTCAGTTATAATGCAGCACTGGAATTAAGCTCCTGCATCTTTGTGATGGGAGTGGCCTTCGCCAGTACGAATACCCCATTGAAATGCATGTCATACAAATTCTGGACAGGGCTTCTCCAGATGTGAACTCTACCCGCATATTTATGCAGTGAAATCAAGCTGAAATCAGCCCCAATGAGACAAACAAATCCCTTCAAAGTGTGAGACTTAAAATATCTGTTACATTAACTCCCTAACCCTACGAGACGCAGTGGTTAGGGGCCAAAATTGCAGTTTTTCATGGGTCAATTCTCTACTAATTAGATAAGAATTGACATGCTGAGCACTTTGAATATGTGCCTAGTTGCCAGCACTGATTTAAGATTGACCCTTTTGTTATTTCACTCACAGCACTGTTCAGGCAGGATATTTTAATTATCTTTATTTTTTTCAAACATTTGTTTCATGAAGGAAAACTAATCATCAATGTTATATGATTCATATGGTACAAAAACTAATGATGGATGAAAGCTTAACATGAAAAAAGTTAATTGAGAGAACTCTCCTGGGCCCTGGTTATTAAATACTCCGAAGGAAAAAATGGATAAGGCCAGGAAATGGGCGCAGGTATCACGCGATGTGCGATTGACCCATTCTGAGGCAGCTTGTCAGCTTTGTGCTGCTGCTAATTAAAATCCTGATGGCATGAAGCCCATGCTAAGCATGCTGTTGAGTGGCTGCATGTCTTAAAGGCCAAGTTCCTTCTCGCTGTAGCAAGCGCTGACACTGGTTAAGGAAGGGATTCTAAGCAGGAAGAGGATTGGAAATGGTACACGAGAGAGAGAGAGAAAACATTCATCAAGGTTCTCAATGTGGATCAGCAGAACGTGGATCACTGCAGCAGCAAGGCATTATTTTACATAATGGTGGAGAATAGGCTTGATGGGCCGAGTGGCCTACTCCTGCTCCTGGGCGGTATTCTCAGCCACCGGGATTCTCCCTTTTTCCGGCGCCCGGGGGTTTCCCGACGAGGTGGGGCTGTCCCACAATGGGAAACCCCACTGATTGGTGCAACGGAGAGTCCCACCGGCGGGTCGGGGCAGAAAGTGGCACGGCAGCGCGGAGAATCCAGCCCCCTATTTCTAATGGTCCAGTATTCTCCAGTCATCAAGATTTACTTTTCCCGCTGACAACGCACCCCTCCCACCATGCTTCGTGGCTTGTTTCCATGGGAAACCCCATGGACAAGCAGCGGGAGGATAGAACTCCACTGCCAGCGAACAGTGTGGCCGAGGAACACGCTGCTGGGGGACAGGAGAATCCCACCCCTGATCTTCTGAGCCAGTAGAAATTGCAGCTTACCTGCAAGATGTTGATGATTCCTTTAAATTGCGCTTGTGAGAGGTCATTTCTGCTGCTGAGCACATGTTCAACAGTGTGTGCTTGAGCGAAGTTGTTAATTTGAACGGTGATTTGAAGATAATAGCATTGGCAGAAGAAAATCAGCATTATAGAGCGCGATTCTCCAGAAAGATTTCTAAGTGTGGTAGCGAGCGGGAACCTCCACGAGCTTCCCGATGTCGGCCAGTGAGGCCAGTAACGCTATTCAATATTAATTGGTCCATTTAACAAGGCTCCACCGGCTTTTCACCATAAATTAAGGCCAGCTGATTTGCCGACTCCGTGCTCGCCAGCCCCACGCTAACAAGGTCGAGCAATACTTAAGCTGCATTTGCTCAGCCAACACAAGTAAGCTCGCAACAATGGGGATTCGGGGATGCAGACCTGGGGAGGCTCCTAGTGGAGGCCAGGAGAGCTGTCCTGTTCCCCCAAGGGTCCCAGGGGATAAGAGCAGCATTGGGCATCGTGAGTAGTGTTCTTATAGGGAACAAATCAGTCCAAGGGAGAGTCGTTGAGGAGTCTAGTAACTGTGGGGAAGAAGCTGTTCCTATGTCTGGATGTTCTCCCTATGTCTGCGTGGGTTACCTCCGGGTGCCCCGGTTTCCTCCCACAAGTCACGAAAGACATGCTGTTAGGTGATTTGGTCATTCTAAATTCTCTCTCTGTGTAACCGAACAGGTGCTGGAATGTGGCGACTAGGGGCTTTTCACAGTAACTTCACTGCAGTGTTAATGTAAGCCTACTTGTGACAATAAAGATTATTATTAAAAAACCATGACCAATATAAATCTAGAAGCACAAGAGCAGCAGATACCTGGGACCCCCACCACTGGAGGTTCCCTTCTAAGTCACTCACCACTCTGACTTGGAAATATATCACCATTCCTTCACTATCGCTGGAGCAACATCCTGGAACTCCCTCCATAACAGCACAGTGGCTGTACCTATACCTCAAGGACAGTGGTGATTCAAGGAGGCAACTCATCACCACCTTCTGAAGGGCAACTAGGAATGGGTAATAAATGCTGGCCTAACTAAGGTCGTTATTACGAGGGAAGAAGTGTTAGGTGTTTTAAAAAGCATTAAGGAAGATAAATCCCCAGAGCCAGATGGCATCTATCCCAAATTATTGAGGGAGGCAAGAGATGCAATCCCTGGACCTCTGACAGAAATCTTTGTGTTCTCATTGGCCACAGGTAAGATCCCAGAGGATTGGAGAATAGCCAATGCTGTACCGTTTTTAAGAAGGGTTGCAAGGATAATCCGGGTAATGATAGGCCAATGAGCTTGACGTCAGTGATAGTAAAATTGTTGGAAAGGATTCTCAGGGATAGGATCTATACACATTTGGAAGTGAATGGTCTTATTAGTGACAGACAGCATGGTTTTGTATGAGGGAGGTCATGTCTTACTAATTTGATTGAATTTTTTGAAAAGGTGACAAAAATGATTGATGAGGGAAGGGCCGTGGATGTTGTCTGCATAGACTTTAGTAAAGTATTTGATAAAGTTCCTCATGACAGGCTGGTGCAAAAGGTGAAATCACATGGGGTCGGGGGTGAACTAGCTGGATGGATTCAGAACTGGCTTGGCCATAGAAGACAGAGGGTAGCAGTGGGAGGATGTTTTTCCAAATACGAGTGGTATTCCACAGGGATCAGATCTGGGGCCTCTGCTCTTAAATGACTTGGAAGAAAATGTAGCAGGTCTGATTAGGAAGTTTGCTGATAACACTAAGATTTCCGGAGTTGCGGATAGTGATGGAGATTGTCAGACAATACAACAGGATATAGATAGACTGCAAAATTGGGCTAAGAAGTGGCAGATGGAATTTAACCCAGCCAAATACAAGGTGATGCATTTTGGTAGATCCAATTCAGGTGGGAGCTATAAAATAAATGGCAGAACCATCAGGAGCAGAGAGACACAGAGAGATCTGGGCGTGCAGGTCCACAGATCCTTAAAAAGTGAAAGTGAAAGTGAAAAGTGAAAATCGCTTATTGTTACGAGTAGGCTTCAATTAAGTTACTGTGAAAAGCCCTTAGTCGCCACATTCCGACGCCTGTTCGGGGAGGCTGTTATGGGAATCGAACTGTGCTGTTGGCCTGCTTCGTCTGCTTTCAAAGCCAGCGATTTAGCCCTGTGCTAAACAGCCCCTTGAAAATGGCAGCACAGGTGGAAATAGTGGTGAAGGAAGCAAATGGCATGCTTGCCTACATAGGACAGGGTATCGAGTATAAAAGCTCGAAAATTATTTTACAATTTGTTGTTGAAAACTCACCACTATTCTTAGAAGTCCCCCTACACCAAAAAGGGCTGACATTCTAAATGGTGAACAGGGATTCTCACTCCCTGACTCCTATGCAGGCTTCGGTGGGTGCAATTCAGGTCAAACTATATTTTCAAGTTATCCCACGGTTAACCCATAACTTCACAGAAGATTTCATCTACTTACCACTTAGGTCCCGCATTGCTAAGTAAGTAAAGTAGACTTTGGAATAACCACTGTTTCAGGTTAAACTTTTAAGTTATTTTATTATTATTTTTTTTCTTTTAAAAGCTGCAATCACTGTCTTTACAGAAAGGTAAAAAGATTTTGCTTCTGGATCCTTCTGGTTGGTTGAAGGGACCTTCAGGCCCAACTTGACAATCAATTTTCTTTTTAAAATCTGGTCTTCTTTAGGTGTTCCGCTTGGTTGCCATGCTCTATCTTTCCCATGTACCGAGCTGTGAGAGCTGACTCTGCTGGCTGTCTCTGAGCTGACTCAGAACTGGCTCTGCCTCCTCTTTAAATTATGGTCTTCCTTAAATGTATTAGCTGTTTTAGCTCGTCTACTTTGCTTTGTCCCTTTCCCATGACCCAGCTGACTGTAAGCTGACTCTGAGCTGCTTGTTCCTTCTCTGCTTCTCTCCTTCTCTCCTGAACTTCCTAATCTCCTGTCCCCTTTCTCAGGGTTTATATATCTTTCTAACAGTTATTAAGTTTTTATGAATTTATTGTAAAGTAACTTTTAGAACATAGAACATAGAACACTACATAGAACACTACAGCGCAGTACGGGCCCTTCGGCCCTCGATGTTGCGCCGACCTGTGAAACCATCTGAAGCCTATCTGACCTACACTATTCCATTTTCATCCATATGTCTATCCAGTGACCACTTAAATGCCCTTAAAGTTGGCGAGTCTACTACTATTGCAGGCAGGGCGTTCCACACCCCGACTACTCTCTGAGTAAAGAAACTGCCTCTGACATCTGTCCTATATCTCTCACCCCTCAATTTAAAGCTATGTCCCCTCGTGTTGGTCATCACCATCCGAGGAAAAAGACTCTCACTGTCCACCCTATCTAACCCTCTGACTATCTTATATGTCTCTATTAAGTCACCTCTCAGCCTTCTCCTCTCTAACGAAAACAACCTCAATTCCCTGAGCCTTTCCTCGTAAGACCTTCCCTCCATACCAGGCAACATCCTAGTAAATCTCCTCTGAACCCTTTCCAAAGCTTCCACATCCTTCCTATAATGTGGTGACCAGAACTGCACGCAGTACTCCAGGTGTGGCCGCACCAGAGTTATGTACAGCTGCAGCATGACCTTGTGGTTCCGAAACTCAATCCCCCTGCTTATAAAGGCTAGCACACCATATGCCTTCTTAACAGCCCTATTAACCTGGGTGGCAACTTTCAGGGATTTATGTACCTGGATGCCGAGATCTCTCTGTTCATCTACACTACCAAGAATCTTGCCATTAGCCCAGTACTCTGCATTCCTGTTACTCCTTCCAAAGTGAACCACCTCACACTTTTCCGCATTAAACTCCATCTGCCACCTCTCAGCCCAGCTCTGCAGCTTATCTATGTCCCTCTGTATCCTATAACATCCTTCAGCACTATCCACAACTCCACCGACCTTCGTGTCATCTGCAAATTTACTAACCCATCCTTCTACACCTCTTCCAGGTCATTTATAAAATGACAAACAGCAGTGGCCCCAAAACAGATCCTTGCGGTACACCACTTGTAACTGAACTCCAGGATGAACATTTGCCATCAACCACCACCCTCTGTCTTCTTTCAGCTAGCCAATTACTGATCCAAACCGCTAAATCACCTTCAATTCCATACTTCCTTATTTTCTGCAATAGCCTACCGTGGGGAACCTTATCAAACGCCTTACTGAAATCCATATACACCACATCAACAGCTTTACCCTGATCCACCTGTTTGGTCACCTTCTCAAAAAACTCAATAAGGTTTGTGAGACATGACCTACCCTTCACAAAACCGTGTTGAGTATCGCTAATCAACTTGTTCTTTTCAAGATGATTATAAACCCTATCTCTTATAACCTTTTCCAACATTTTACCCACAACCGAAGTAAGGCTCACAGGTCTATAATTACCAGGGTTGTCTCTACTCCCCTTCTTGAACAAGGGGACAACATTTCACTTGGATTGTAAAAGGTGCCTTTAATCTGAATTTTTCGAACACGACTAAGCATTCATTTTGGGCATGACCTCAGCTCATAGATCTGATTACATTGTTCCCTTGTGATGTTCAAAATGCTTTGATTTCAAGAGGTGTTACTTTTAATTCCTGTCATTTCTATAGTTTTATTTTCCAATTGTGTCCCCAACTCATAATTTTGACTTTGATTTTGGCTTTAAATTATGTTTCTCGTAGACTGATAGTCTCCAATTTTCTTTAATTTACCTGGTGTTAGCAGAATTTCACACCTATATATTTGCCCCCCTAGTCATTATTTTCTATCTGCTGATTTTACTTCAATGAAGGTGTAAATCATTGCTTTTAGCTGTATGCTAAAATCCACTTGGTTATGACTTGAAAGACCTGCCTGTTTTAAACATTCATCACCTAATTCAACTGAAACCCCATCCATGCTTTTCCAGATGCTTACTAAGATGGTTAGTTTCAATGAAGGTGTGAGCCATTGTTTTTAGCTTCATACAAAAATCCTGTTTGTTTGTTTGGAAGAAGGAATCCGCATTTCATAATCCTGCTCTTTGCAGCTGCTGTTAACCCTTCGTGGGATCTTTCCCTGTATCCTCTCATGTTTCTCTCAGACAAGATATTGCCAGACTTCCATGTTTCAAATTACATATCTTTCCATATTTTCAATTACAAATTATATCGAGCGTTGGTTAGAGCACATTTGTAATACTGTGTCCAATTCTGGTCACCACACTACCAGAAGAACGTGGAGGCTTTGGAGTGAGTACACAAAAGGTTTACCAGGATGTTGCCTAGTATGGAGGGTATTAGCTATGAGGAGAGATTGAATAAACTGGGATTTTTTTCCCAGAGAGACGGAGGCTGAGGGGCGACCTGATAGAAGTTTATAAAATTATTAGGGGTATAGATAGGGTGAATAGTTGGAGGCTTTTTCCCAAGGCGGAAATGACAATTACAAGGGGGCACAAGTTTAAGGTGAGGGGGGAAAGGTTCAGTGGAAATGTGCGGGGGAAGTTTTTTACACAGAGGGTGGTGGTGGCCTGGAATGCACTGCCAAGTGAGGTGGTTGAGGAGGATACATTAGCGACTTTTAAGCCTTATCTGGATAGGCCCATGAACAGACGGGGTATAGAAGGATACAGGCAGTTGGTCTCGATAGGACATGAGATCAGCACAGGCTTGGAGGGCTAAAGGACCTGTTCCTGGGCTGTATTATTCTTTCTTCTTTATTCTTTGTTCTAACCAGCAACGCCATCATCCCTTAAATTAATTTTTAAAAACCCAGCTGGGTTCCAGCCTGATGCTGAGCCAATGGAAGAGGTATTCCCGGAGTTGATGGAGACGTTAGGGTGGGGTCAGGACATTCAAAAGGATATGTTAGTGACACTCCAGCAGATCCATACCGATTGGAGAAGTCTCAGGGTCTGCAGGTGCAGGATATGTCACTGGAAATGTGTAGCACCAAGGCCAACACTGCTAGGGTAGCGACCGCAATGGAGAGCCTGGTGCACGGCATGGGCATCATTAGTGAAGGTGTCCAAGGCATTGTGCAGTCGGTGACGGACGTGGCTGAAAGTCTCGACCCATGCTCTGGGCACCCGGGGTTCGAATCACGTCATGGCAGATAGTGAAATTTGAATTCAATAAAGTCTGGAATTAAAAGTCTAAAGGTGTCCATGAAATCATTGTCGACTGCCGGTAAAAAAAATCATCTGGTTCACTAATGTCGTTTAGGAAAGGAATCTTTTGTCCTTACCTGGTCTGGCCTTCATGTGACTCCAGTGTGGATGACTCTTAAATGCACGCAGTGATGGGCAATAAATGCTGCCCAGCCAGTGATGCCCATGAACAAATTTTAGAAAAGATGTTTCTTGGTAAAAAATTTCACATTACAGCCACCCGCCAGTTGTCAGATCCAGGACACGTAATATTAAAATTCTGAGGTGTCACAACCTCTAAAGCTACTCTCTGTACTCTGCTCTTTAATGCAGTACAGCAATAAATCAGGAGATGGAACATGTCTGAAGAGTCTTAATCCACAAAACGATTGACTGGGAGTTTCCATCCCTGCCTGCTGCCGGATCGTCTGGTCCCTCTGAAATTCAGCATACTTATGACTGGGCCGTCGGATCTCCTATTGCAGGACCCACCATGAAAGGGCTCGAAAATCCTGGCCGTTGTTCTTCAGACAACTCCAGGTAAGCCTGTCTCTGCCTGTGTATGTAATTTAGAAGGCATCGGTCTTTTAAACTTCCCCTCGGCACTATTGCATTAAGCAGTTACCTCCAAAACTCCTCCTCCTTCTTTCCCCATAGAATATAAGTAGAGGAATTTCCATGAGAACACACCTATTGTTCCAATCAAACAAAATATTGTATTTATTTAATTGAATGTAAATTCCCTCTGTTCTGTGATTGAACTCATGCCCTCCAGATCCTTACTTCAGGATTCTGGATTAGTAACACTATCACTCTGCTACCGTACCCCTATATATGGACAATATGTTACAGGCACTCACATCCCAGCAATGATGTAAGTGTTTGGAACTTCTGTGGGGACTTCCGAATTTCCCACATTATTATGGGAGTTCCGCAAATCTTTCATTGAAGTGATGGCAGGAATTTGGATCAATCCTATGGAAATGATCTGTCGAGAATTATTTCGCAACAGTGAAAGACAGTGCATCCAACAAACCTCCACATCGCAAATACCTCTTTCTGCAGAAACTCGTCAAATCTGTCTCTTCAACCATTTATGTGCAATTCTGCCTAACTTTCTTTCTCCTACCAAATCCCATAATTATTTACTTTCACAGATATAGTTTACTCCTTTGAAATAAATATTAAATTTCATCCACTTCACCTGTCAGTTCGATTGGCTGGTGTCGCCTGTCAGATTTGTGCTTCATAAACTCAATAATCTCTAGGATGCTGGAAGCGGTCAGTCAGTGGGTTTTGGCACTGACGCTTAATCTAACACGTCTCATGCAGCTGTCTGTCAACCTAATCCCCAGCACTTTTAACAAGCCTTACATGCAGCAGAGTAATGAGGAAATCAGAGTGCAGGAGGTGTTCGCAGCATTAGGAAATCCTGACCTCTCTGGCTGAGATTTCACTGCGCTCCTTTAAGTCAGCTTTGGGAAGCAAGGTGACTAGGTCATAAAACATAGGACATAGAACAGTACAGACCGTTTAGTCCATAATGTTGTGCCGACCATTTATCCTAATCTAAGATCAACCTAACCAACACCCCTTCAATTTATTGCTGTCCATGTGCCTGTCCAAGAGTCGCTTAAATATCTTTAATGACTCTGACTCCACCACCTCCACTGGCAGTGCATTCCACGCACCCACCATTCTCTGAGTAAAGAACTTACCTCTGACATCTCCAATCACCTTAAAATTATGTCCCCTCGTGACAGCAATTTCCGCCCTGGGGAAAAGTCTCTGGCTATCCGCTCTATCCATGCCTCTCATCACCTTGTACATCTCTATCAATTCACCTCTCTTCCTTCTTCGCTCCAGTGAGAAAAGCCATAGCTCCCTCAATCTTTCTTCACCAGTCAGTCCAGGCAGCATCCTGGTAAATCTCCTCTGCACCCTCTCCAAAGCATCCACATCCTTCCTATAATGAGGCGACCAGAACTGGACACAATATTCCAAGTGTGGTCTAACCAGGGTTTATAAAGCTGCAGCAAAACTTTGCGGCTCTTAAACTCAATCCTCCTGTTAATGAAAGCCAACACACCATATGCCTTCTTAAAACCCTACCAATCTGGGTGGCAACTTTGAGGAATCTATGTCCGTGGACCCCAAGATCCATCTGTTCACCAACACTTCCAAGAATCCTGCCTTTTAGGGGCTGGCTTAGCTCACAAGGCTAAATCGCTGGCTTTTAAAGCAGACCAAGCAGGCCAGCAGCACGGTTCGATTCCCGTACCAGCCTCCCCGGACAGGCGCCGGAATGTGGCGACTAGGGGCTTTTCACAGTAACTTCATTGAAGCCTACTCGTGACAATAAGCAATTTTAAAAAAAAAAAATTTTTTTACGCTTTATTCAGCATTCAAATTCGACCTTCCAAAATGAATCACTTCACATTTATGTAGGTTGAACTCCATCTGTCACTTCTCAGCCCAGCTCTGCATCCTGTTAATGTCCTGTTGTAACCTGCAACAGCCCTCAACACTATCTACAACTCCAACTTTTGTGTCCTTGGCAAAAACTTACTAACCCACCCTTCCACTTCCTCATCCAAGTCATTTATAAAAACCACAAAGAGCAGAGGCACCAGAACAGATCCCTACGGGACACCACTGGTTACCGATCTCCAGGTGGAATACTTTCCATCCACTACCACTCGCTGTCTTCTTTTGGCCAGACAATTCTGTATCCAGACAGCCAAATTTCCATGTATCCCATGCCCCTGATTTTCTGAATGAGCCTACCATGGGGAATCTTATCAAATGCCTGACTGAAATCCACCACACCCACTGTCCGACCTTAATCAATATGTCTCGTCACATCCTCAAAGAATTCAACGAGGCTTGTGAGGCATGACCTGCCCCTCACAAAGCCAGGCTGACTATCGTTAATCAAACTATAAAAGGGGCTGGTTTAGCTCACTTTATTGGCCACAATCAAGGCAGTGATCGAAGCCTGTCGAATTATTGGGTCCAAGTTAAGGACCGCTCCAAAGAGCGTGAAATACCAGAGGGATAAGAAGAGGCACAGCCATGTGCTCGGTCTCTCTTGGATCTAGCCTATGCCAACACAAGTGTAGCATAACGATCAAACAGACAAGTTCAAGATCAACGATCGCTACCAGGCGGATGAGCCCAGCAGAAACAAAGCCACCTCTTCCACCCAGTTCACGCTGTTCTCACGAGAAACAAGGTCCCTCTCTCCAGTGAATACTGAAGCAAAATATTCATTTAGGGCCTCCCCCATGTCTTTAGACTCTAGGCACAAGTTCCCTCCACTATCCCAGATCAGCCCTACTCTCACTCTGATCATCCTCTTATTTCTCACATAAGTGTAGAACGCCTTGGGGTTTCTCTAATCCTTCACGCCAGGGCTTTTTTATGCCCTCTTCCAGCTCTCCTAAGTCCATTTTTGAGTTCCTCCTTGGCTACCTTGTAACCCCCTAGAGCCGGGCCAGATGCTAGCTTCCTCAACCTTACGTAAGCTTCCTTCTTCCTCTTGACTAGAAGCTCCAGTTCTCTTGTCATCCAAGGCTCCTTCACCATACCATAGGAATAATAGTTGGCTCAATAACCAAGTTCAAGTCCAGGCTTCATTCACATGGGTTCCTAAATCCAAGGAACAGGGAGGGAAGTACGTAGTGGCACAGCATGGCGATAGATACTCAGATAAATTTGAGAAGGGAATGCAAATACTGTCACCGTTACTGTGTAACATGTTCATGTTTTCTAATCTAATACTTTCAGCTATTCCAAGCATTTGGGAAAGATTTTCTGTGATCTCTGTGTCCTTACATTTCCACTGGTTGATATTTCTAGGGAAACTAGAAATAACATTTGTGTGTAATTTCAAGGGGCTATCTCCATGAACAAATTTGTAATATCACTACATATGGTAGTCCAAACAATCTACCCTTCAATCCGTCACCTTACACTATGATATCTGAGACAGCCCTTAATTAGCACTGATATAATTGTTTAAAATGGGACAATGAAAATGATTCTTTTTTAACGTTTCACTGAACATGTCATCAGAGTTCACGTCAGTGTGAATGCTACCAGCACCATGCGTTCCACTAGCAGCTTCCAGTGCATCTCTGAAAGAAATAAAAATAACATAAGGACTTGGATTTATACAGTGTTTTCCATGACCTTGTGGCTTCCCAAAATGCTTACAAGCTAATTGAGTACTTTTCCCAGTGTAGCCACTGCAACAATATAGGGAAGTAACGAGGGCCTGTCAATAACTCAAGTGCATGACCCTCTTGGCAATGTTGAAGAGATAATGATTTTCTAGCTGGGGGAACACCAGAATCTCAAAAACAGTAGTTCTTAACTTTTCATTCCTTAAGAACCCTCACAGGCTGACACTTTATTTCAGACTCTGTGCTAACTCGGTGCTGAGCCATGGTGATATATTTTCTGACGTGTGTGCACCACGGAAGGTTTTGTTATACGATAATTGGTTCAGAAGAATAATGATGTGGAGATGCCGGCGTTGGACTGGGGTGAGCACAGTAAGAAGTCTTACAACGCCAGGTTAAAGTCCAACAAACCTGTTTGAAACAAATCTGTTGGACTTTAACCTGGTGTCAGAAGAACAATATTAAAGAATATTAATTTAGCTCCTTAAATGGTAAACTACCCAGTGAACAGCTGCACCTCCATTCATAAATTAACATTATACCTGACTGGATATGAATACAACCTTAGATTTATCGAGCACAAAGGAAGGTCTTTATGCCTATTTCTGTGCGAGTTACTTGCGAGAGCAATCCAAGACTGATCCATTCTGCATTCTGCTCTGCCCAGTCTTGGATTATCCTCTCTTTCAAATACTTATTTACTTTTCCATTAAAGGTTTCTGCTTAATCTGCTCTCTGTGGCAAAGTATTCCAAGCCCCACTCAAGAAGGCATTTCTCTGAACTCCTCTCCTTACTCTCTTTGCAACTAATTTTGAACAGATGACCACTTATCTCGGCCTTTCAAACAGGGACATTTCATTACTCACCCTATCACTTCCCTTCTTAATTTTTTCATTGGTGTGGTGTTTAGTTGCTCTGTGTTTGATTGTATGTGTCTGGCAACTGATCTGTGCTAAATGGGCTTCATTAGTTAAGCCTGAGTGTAGACTCAGAGAAAGGTAAACAGGCAGAGAGAAGCTACTATGAGCTGAGCTGGAGGCGTGGCAGAAGACATTGTATAAAACCCAGTAAAGTTCTTGCACCTCAGAAACTAGTATCATCTTTGCATGTTATCATGCTCATGTAACGTAGACTAACAGATGGATTTGAAATGAACACTTTTACCTTGAATCAAAATGGAGAATGGACACTCTGCTTTTGAAACAAAGTTGAGTCGAGAGGTCAGGCAATCCTCTATCCTTTTTGTCATTCTACAGGGCACTGGAAGATAGTCAACGGGCGTGATTCTCCGCTCCCCACGCCGGGTGGGAGAATCGCGGGAGGGCCCCCCGACAAATTTCATGCCCCCCTGGCGCTCCCCGCGATTCTCACCCCCCCCCCCCCCCTCACCACCCCCCTGCCCCCGGCTCGGAAGAATCGCCGCTCGCCGTTTTTTACGGCGAACGGTGATTCTCCGACCCGGATGGGCGGAGCGGCCTGCCGTTCGCGGCCGTTTCACGATGGCTGCAAACACACCTGGTCGCTGCCGTCGTGAAATGGGAGTGAGAATCCCGTTTGGGGCTTGTAGGTGGCCTAGCAAGGAAAGAGCACCACGACTGTGCTCGGGAGGGGACAGGCCCGCGATCGGTGCCCACCGATCGTCGCGCCGGCGTCCAAATCGGACGCACTATTTCCCCTCTGCCGCCTCGCAAGATCAAGCCGCCACGTCTTGCGGGGCGGCTGAGGGGAAAGACGGCCACCGCACAAGTGCGGGTTCGTGCCGTCAGCGTCATGACGTCAGCTGCGCATGCGCGGGTTGGAGCCGGCCAACCTGCGCATGCGCGGCTGACGTCATTAGGCGCGCCGGCCGTGTCATTCTTGGCGCGACGCCCCCGCGGCCGAGAGTTACGGAGCGCCGCTCCTAGCCCCGCCGGGAGGGGAGAATAGGGGGCGAGGAGCGGCCTCCGAGGCCGTCGTGAAACTCGGCTGAGTTCACGACGGCCCTCCCGATTTTTCCCGGGAGCGGAGAATTCCGCCCAACATATCTGGGCAGGACATTAAATGCAAATGACATTTTGGGATATTTCATTGAGAAGACATTACAATGCAACAATCCTTCCCTGTGGATTAATGGTTGCTATTATTCAGATAGGTACAGAAACTCATTCACAATGTGCTTGCAGATTTCTTGACTTTGGAATGGAATTGCAAGGAATGGGTGTGAGAAGAATCCCATTCTGTCACAAGACTATGTAAAAGGCTGAAACTTGAACTTCAATGTGTGTCAGTGGCCCAACCATCAGTGACCATTTGTGAGGACAATGGGAAAAAAATTCCATGGTCATGTGACAGAAACCAACCTGATAAAGAACATTTAATAAGACAAATTCCCGTACTAGCCTCCCCGAACAGGCGCCGGAATGTAGCGACTAGGGGCTTTTCACAGTAACTTCATTTGAAGCCTACTTGTGACAATAAGCAATTTTCTTTTTTTTCCAAATATTTGGGAGCAGGAAGCAGAGAAAAAAAGGAGAAGAATTCCAGCAGCAGGCAGCAGATTTTGGTATTGTGAAGATTCCAAGGCACCATTTCATCAGTCTGCTTACTGGAGAGATGACCCCTTGTTGTAACATGTCTCCAACCTCACTCTTGATATCTTCTAAGATTTGGAGATTGATCTTCCTCTCTGGGAAAAGATATATACACTTAGAATCTAATTTTGAGGGTTATGTGATGTAAATTTTCAATTTCCCTCAGCATAAAAATAGGGATTGAAATTAATTCCTGAATAACTCACTAGATTGTCCATCCACAATTTAATTTATAAATGAACCTTGGCTGTAATGTTTTTTTCTGCTCAGTAATAATGACTCTTGGTTCTTATCTCATACAGAGGTTCCATAATTTCCTTATCCTTGTATCTTAATATTGGCAAGTGTTCATCTAATCCTTTTAGCATTGTCCCTTCTAGCCCTGGCAACTAAGTGGCTCAATGTGAAATTCCACTTCATTCGATAATACTGAAACATCAGCACGGGTATTTAGCTTGAATTCTGTGGAGTCACCATCAACTTGTAACGCATCACTCCCATAATTATTTTCTGTTTTGTTAACCTCTCCATAGAAATGTATTTGAGTTTTTTTTTTAGCTTTTCCACTTCTTGTATTTTGCTTAGTTTCAAAGAGCAAAGAACAATACAGTACAGGAACAGGCCCTTCGGTCTTCCAAGCCTGTAATGGTCATGATACCACCCTTGGCCAAAACCCTCAGCACTTCCTTGCGTCGTATCCCTCTATACCCATCCTATCCATGTATTTGTCAAGATGCCTTTCGTACGCTGTTAATGTATCTGCTTCCACAACCTCCCCAGGCAACGCGTTCCAGGCACTCACCACCCTCTCTGTAAAAAACCTGCTTTGCACATCTCCTCTAAAGTTTGCCCCTCGTACCTTAAACCTAAGCCCCCTGGTGACTGACCCCTCCACCCTGGGAAAAAGTGCCTGCTCATCCATTCTATCCAGGCCCTGCATAATCTTGTTTCATTGTTATCTTTTTTTCCCTTTCAGCTGTAGGAACCTTGGATCCTCAGATTATTTATACCAATCTTGTTGAAAGCCTGCTAGTGATATTTTTAAAGTGTAAAGTTTGGCATGAGGGAGTATAGCCCAAAGCTAGTATTTGACTGCATCTCAAAAGGTCCTTGGTTCAAATGCAAGTGTCCCCCTGTTAAAATAAAAGCACAGCACTTGAATTCTGGAATGAAAACAGGAAGAAGCAGGTCTTGCAGTATCTGTGAAGCGTGAAATGAAGTTAACACTTTGAGTCCATATCACTCTGAAGAAGATGTTGCCATTCCTGCTGCATTTTTCCAGAAGGTTTTGTTTCTATAACTCATTATTAAATCATTTTCATACGTACATGTGTCATATGTCTAAATTTTCCTTTATCCAACATCCATAGAGGTTCCTGCTTCAAATCCAGCTGCCCCCCTGGTTAAACCTGTCTTCAGAAATAAATGTGGTAAATAAACAAGCTTACCTTTTTCCAAAGTGGACAAATCTTTGGAATTCTCTGCCTTAGAGGGCTGTGCAAGCTCAGTTATTGTGCACGTTTAAAGCAGAGGTCAATAGATTTCTAGATACCAATTGGATAAGTGGATATTGCAGGAAGAATGCACTGAAGTCGAGGTCAGCCATGATTTACTTTGATGTGGAGATGCCGGCCTTGGACTGGGGTCAGCACAGTAAGAAGTCTTACAACACCAGGTTAAAGTCCAGGTGAATGCTCTCCTGAGGAAGGAGCAGTGCTTCGAAAGCTCGTGTTTGAAACAAACCTGTTGGACAGAAGTGTTGTAAGACTTCTTACTATGATTTACTTTAACGGCTGTGCAGGTTCGAGGGACCAAA
Source organism: Scyliorhinus canicula (assembly GCF_902713615.1). Classification (NCBI taxonomy): domain Eukaryota; kingdom Metazoa; phylum Chordata; class Chondrichthyes; order Carcharhiniformes; family Scyliorhinidae; genus Scyliorhinus; species Scyliorhinus canicula. Next base: position 261,164,968 of record NC_052147.1, on the reverse strand, counting down.
TGGCTGATGTCTGCCGTTGAAACATTCAAACTTAACGATTTCACGTGAGAGAGTGCAGCTCAGTTGTTAGCATTTGAGTGAAGATTAAAAGGTCCCTGGTTGAAATTAAAGAGTCCTCTTATTCAAGCTGTCTTTATACATACATGTGGAAAATTTCTACAATTGCCTTTATCCGACATTCAAAGATTAAAGATTGTAACACTTATGAAGACGTTCCGCTATGTTTTTTTCACTTATTGGCAGTGGGATCCAATTCATCCCATACCCTTGTTTTTCACCCCTTGCCCTGTAAGTTTTTCTCTCAGAGGTATACGTCCAATCTCCTCTTGAAATCTGCTATTTGCGATATTCAAGGCCCAAAGATACAACTTAGGGAGTGTTGCTTGACTATAGATGAAGATGTCTCGTGTACAAATTCTGATGCACCCTTGTTAAACCAAAATTCTTCAATGAAAGGAGAAGCTGTGTACACATTCCACAACTCATCAAGCAGAGCCCTGAAACGATTAATGCATTTTCTATCGCTATGTTGGCTTTTGGCTCTTTAGCAGTGAAATTCTATTTAATAGGCTTTGCTAACTCATTAGTGCAGCACAACAGCACAGTGGTTAGCACAGTGGCTTCACAGCTCCAGGGTCCCAGGTTCTATTCCCAGCTTGGGCCACTCTCTGTCCGGAGTCTGCAAGTTCTCCCTGTGTCTGAGTGGGTTTCATCTGGGTGCTTCGGTTTCCTCCCACAGTCCAAAGATGTGCAGGTTAGGTGCATTGGCTATACTAAATTGCCCTTTGTGTCCAAAAAGCTTAGGTGGGGTAACTGGGCTACGGAGGTAGGGTGTAGGTGTGGGCTTAGGTACGGTGCTTTTTCCATGGGCCTGCACAGACTCGATGGGCTGATTGGCCTCCTTCTGCACTGTAAATTCTATGATTTGTCAATTTATCTCAAACCTGCTCCTTGCAAGATTTTGAGGACTTCTCAATCAACAGTCTGATTCTTCTCTCGATGAATCGTGTATGAGAATGTCTTTGCATATTTTAAGTGCAGAAGTATTTCTAAATGATAGCATTCGAAACAATAATGTGCAAATGAGGTGATAAAAGTTGTCGGCATTCTAAATTCTCTATCCAGAGATAATTGCCCAGAACTTCCGTTAGCATCCGATTTTCCAAAAACAGTGTGTTTTTTGCTAATTTGGAAGACTTTCATCCACTGATGCCATCCGGTGGATCTCGTGCTGTATTGACTTGTTTACTGGAGTCACGCCTACCCAGATTCAAAATGAAACCTTCAGGCTTTGTTACTGTGAACATTCCAGAACACCACTTCATTGGTCTGCTTACCGCAGAAATGGCCCCTTGTTGTAACATATGTTCGACCTCGTCTTGACTTTTTCTAAGAGTGTGTGAGGGACGTTCCTCGCTGTGAACAAACATATAGGGCGCGATTCTCTGCTCCCCACGCCGCGTGGGAGAATCGCAGAAGGGGCCCCCCGACTAATTTCACGACCCCCTGGCGTTTCTCCCACCCCCCCGCTCGGAAGAATCGCCGCTCGCCGTTTTTCGCGGCGACCGGCGATTCTCCGACCCGGATGGGCCGAGCGGCCTGCCGTTCGCGACCGGTTCACGACGGCGGCAACCACACCTGGTCGCTGCCGTCGTGAAAACTCCGTGAGATGCCCGTTTGGGGCTTGTAGGGGGATTGGTGGGGAATGAGCACCCATAGACTTAGCATCCAATCCGAACATTATCTGATATCCTGTTTTCATTTTCTCTAAGCCTGAAAGTAGAGTTGGAAATTCATTCCTGAATATCTTACTGGATTGCTCGTCGGCAATTTCATAAACTTGGAAGAGATCCTCAGTGTCAAGCATGCTTTTTTGCTCAGTAATGATGATTCCTGTTTCTTTATTACATCCAGAGGTTCCACAATTTCTTTATCCTTTCGTCTTAATCTTGCCAAATGTTGGCCTTTTATTTCTGGTGTTGTCCATGCCGGGTTCCACAATTTCTTTATCCTTGTGTCTTAAGCTTGCCAAATGTTGGTCTTTACATTTAGTGTTCTCCCTCCTGGACCTGACAACTGTAAGATGGCTATAATGTGCAACATTTGACCAATTCAATTCATCAGATAACACTGAAACAACTGCACCAGTATAAATTTCTATGGGGTAACCATCAACCTATAATTCTGTTTTCTGTTTTGTTAACCACTCCAAATAAGGATATTTATTTTATCCATGGCTCTTCCACTTCTCGTATTTTACTTTATTTGGTTCTTATCACTTTTCTCCTTTGAACTGTAGGAATTTTGGATCTGCAGGCCATTTGTCCAAATCTTGTTGAATGTCTGCTATTCATATTTTGAAGGTACTAATTTTTAGATGGTTTAAATGCAAGCACCTCCTGATTGAACCTGAAATGTGGAAACTCTGCCTGCTTTCCTTTAATCAACACAGCTGAATATTTGGAATTATTTGTCTCAGTCTGGAGTCTCAGTCAGTGACTATGCTCAGAGCCAAGATGTCTCGACAGCAATGCGATACGGAGACACTGTGGGAATATGGCATTGAGGTCGAAGGTTAACCATGATCTAAAACTGAAAATTGCTGGAAAAACCCAGCAGGTCTGGCAGCAAATGGGGAGAGAGTAAGTAGAATTAATTATGACATTTCTTCAGAGATCTCCAGGCTCATACAAAGGGTCAATAGATATTTTTGCACATGCAAGGCAGTTTTCATTGGTGTTCCACAGGGCTCAGTGTTGGGGCCCTTGCTGTTTGTTGTATAGATTAGTGATTTAGACTTAAATATGAGAGGCATAGATTGGGAAATTTGCAGAATGCATAAAAATTGGCCATGTAGTTAATATTGAAGAGGATGGCTGTCAACTCCAGAATGATATCAATGTTTTGGTTTCACGAGCAGAGAAGTGACAAATGGAATTTAATCTGGAAAAGTGTGAGGTGATTAATTTGGAGATGGCAATCAAAGCGAGGGAATGCTCAATAAAATGGAAGATATTGACAGGGGCTGAGGAAGTGAGAACCATTAGAGTGCATGTTCATAAGCCCGTGATGGGGCAGGACAGGTGGACAAAATGGTCACAAAAGCATCTGGAATGTGTTTCTTTATTGGGCGAGGCATTGAATGCAAAAGCAGAGATGTAATTAATAGAAAACAAAGAGTGGGAATTAATGGGTGTTTCTCTGGTTGGCAATCAGAAGCTAGTCATGTCCCTCAGGGATCAGTGTTGGGCCCACAATTGTTCACAATTTACATAGATGATTTGGAGTTGGGGACCAAGGGTGATGTGTCCAAGTTTGCAGACGACACTAAGATGAGTGGTAAAGCAAAAAGTGCAGAGGATACTGGAAGTCTGCAGAGGGATTTGGATAGGTTAAGTGAATGGGCTAGGGTCTGGCAGATGGAATACAATGTTGACACATGTGAGGTTATCCATTTTGGTAGGAATAACAGCAAAAGGGATTATTATTTAAATGATAAAATATTAAAACATGCTGCTGTGCAGAGAGACCTGGGTGTGCTAGTGCATGAGTTGCAAACAGTTGGTTTACAAGTACAACAGGTGATTAAGAAGGCAAATGGAATTTCGTCCTTCATTGCTAGAGGGATGGAGTTTAAAACTAGGGAGGTTGCGCTGCAATTGTATAAGGTGTTAGTGAGACCACACCTGGAGTATTGTTCGGCTTTGTTCTCCTTACCTGAGAAAGGACATACTGGCATTGGAGGGTGTGCAGAGGAGATTCACTAGATTAACCTCAGAGCTGAAGGGGTTGGATTACGAGGAGAGTTTGATTAGACTGGGACTGTACTGGTTGGAATTTTAAGGATGAGGGGGGTTCTTATAGAAACACATAAAACTATGAAGGGAATAGATAGGATAGATGTGGGCAGGTTGTTTTCACTGGCAGGTGAAAGCAGAACTAGGGGGCATAGCCTGAAAATAAGGGAAAGTAGATTAAGGACTGAGTTTAGGAGGAACTTCTTCACCCAAAGGGTTGTGCATCTATGGAATTCCTTGCCCAGTGAAGCAGTTGAGGCTCCTTCATTAAATGTTTTTAAGATAAAAATAGATAGTTTTTTGAAGAACAAGGGGATTAAGGGTTATGGTGTTCGGGCCGGAAAGTGGAGCTAAGTCCACAAAAGATCAGCCATGATCTCATTGAATGGCGGAGCAAAGGGCAGTCCGGTGGCACAGTGGTTAGCATTGCTGCCTACAGCGCTGAGGATCCGGGTTCGAATCCTGACCCTGGGTCACTGTCTGTGTGGTGTTTGCACATTCTCCCCGTGTCTGCGTGGGTCTCACCCCCACAACCCAAAGATGTGCAGGCTAGGTGGATTGGCCATGCTAAATTGCCCCTGAATTGGAAAAATGAATTGGGTACTCTAAATTTATTTTTAAAAAGAGAATGGCGGAGCAGGCTCGAAGGGCCAGATGGCCTACTCCTGCTCCTAGTTCTTATGTTCTTATGTAATGATGGAACTGTATAAAATGCTGGTTCGGCCACAGCTCGAATTTTGTGCACAGCTCTGGTCACCACATTGTGTGAAGGACATAATTGCTCTGGAGACAGTTCAGAGGAGATTTACAAGAATGTTGCCAGGGCTTGGAAATTGTTGCTATGAGGAGAGATTGGATAGGCTGGGGTTGTTTACCTTCGAATGGAGGAGGGGAAGAGATGACCTAATTGAGGCGTGCAAAATTACAAGGGTCCGCCGTACGGTAGATAGGGAAGAGTTGTCTCCCGTAGCTGAGGGGGTGGGGGGGGGGGGGGGGGGGGGAGGGTGGTGCTGGAAAATGGCATTAAAATGAGCAACTAGGTCCTTTTATCTCTTTTTTGGCCAGCATAGATACAATGGGCTGAATGGCCTCTTTTTTTCTCTGTAACTTTTCTATGGTTCTCTGGTTCTACTCTTCTTCAGCCATGCACCAGTTCAATGGCAGTGCAGACTAAAGGGGCCAAAGGACCAATGTCTGCTACAGAAACTTTCAAGCTTCCGTGTTGTGTGTGGGGGTGTAGCTCATGGCTGAGAATTTGACTGCAGATCAAGTGGTCCTTGGTTCAAATCCAAGTGCTCCCTCGTTAAACCAGCATTTCTGTTTGTCTATGTCAACCATTTCCTTTACCCAACATCCATAGTAAAGATCAACAACTGTAACACTGATCAAAGCATTCCAGTCCAGCCTTTTAGCATTTGGCTTCTTAGCAGTGTGATCCAATTCACTCCAGTCCCTTGCTTTTTACCCCTTTCGCTGTAAATTATTCCCTTTTGAGTATATCACAATATTTCTTCAAATCGGCTATTTAGACTTTTAAGTGAGGGAACGTACTCAGTGGGAGAGTTTTTGACTGCCATTTAAACAGTCTCATGTTCAAATTCTGCTGCTGCATTGTCAATGAAAACATCATCACAAAAAGTCAAGTCGTAAAAGCTTTCTTCCGCCCAACAGTCAGAAGGCACTGCAACAATGAAAGTGTCCTCTTCCTTTTGGCCATTTAAATGAGATATTCCATTTGACTCCATCCCCTGTGTCTTATTCCCCATTAAATATTTGCAGAAACTGACTTGAAGTCTGTGTCTTGTTATGCTCTTGGCGTAGCATAAGCGGCTTCCTTGATGTGCACTCTGACGAAGGAAGGTTCAGATGTGGAGATAACTTCAACACGTTTATTGAACTATTTACAATTCTCCTACTCGGATTCACCTTTACTGTTAATCCTTCTATAGCTACTCAGACTGATGAACCAGTCTGCTAAAATCCACGTGGTGGGTGTAATATTGAATCAACCTCTCTCTTGACTTTTTCGAAGATTGGGAGAGAGAGGAATTTCTTGAGCAATAGTCTGACTTTCCAGAGCCTGGAATGATAATGGTCAAACCTGCTCCGCAAAGAGAGAAGAGAGATCGCAGGTGACATCCAAGTCTGAAAACTCTTCAGTGTTTGATTAGTGAGCAATGAGCGTTTCCGGCTGACTAATGGCAATCTTGGAATCCTCTGCTGTCTGGAGGAGATCTGGGGCAATGCAAATGTCCTGGCTCAGGACAGATAAAGGCTGGTTATGGAAGATGTACATCAGCTTAATGATCTGTTTGCTGCCATGAGTCAGTGGCTCCAGCGTCATGCCAAAGCCAGGAGTTGGGCTCCCTCACCCCATCGAATGGCTTGTCCAGTCTTCAAAGCCAGAGGCCTTTGAATTATGGTTCCTTGTCTGACAGGACTGTCAGGCTGCCAACTGAATCTAATTTAAAATTTGTTGGATTACCTTTTTCCACGATGTCAGTATTCCAAAATGAACAGCTGCAGCCTTTGACATCACCCAAGAAGCGTGGCTCTATGTGCTGTGGGTTTTCAGTTTGAGCCTCATGGCTACCTTTGCCCAACCTGCGCAGTGTTGGGGTTTTCATTTGTAAGGTTTGCTCACCTGTCTTTGTCTGTTGCAGTGGAAGCATTGGGCTGTGCCTGTGGGATACTCACCTCCCCAGTTAGGAAACTTTGTACTGCATCACTGGCAAGGCCGATCGAGTGTCTGGTTCGGGAATTACTTTCCCAGGCTTGTCCCTGCGTCTTTGTCACTTGATAAGCCGAACGAGGATTAGCTTCTGTCTCATGTTGTGTTCTCTCCCTTAAGATTGTCTCGAGTTGCTAGCTCAGCGAGCCTAACAACTGAATTGCCTTGTTTGGAGTAAGATAACATCATAGCTTGTACATATTTTGCAGTCTGGAACAATGCTTCCCCCATAACAATATTTCCCTCAAAGACTTCAATTTGCTGACTGGTCTGGGCCTCGGCTGAATCCCAGTGTAGTTGGAAGTGTGAAATTGTGATTCATGGAGAAGATGGAGGGCAGCACGGTAGCATTGTGGATAGCATAATCGCTTCACAGCTCCTGGGTCCCAGGTTCGATTCCGGCTTAGGTCACTGTCTGTGTGGAGTCTGCACATCCTCCCCGTGTGTGCGTGGGTTTCCTCCGGGTGCTCCGGTTTCCTCCCACAGTCCAAAGATGTGCAGGTTAGGTGGATTGGTGCTTAGTGTCCAAAATTGCCCTTAGTGTTGGGTGGGGTTACTGGGTTATGGGGATAGGGTGGAGTTGTTGACATTGGGTAGGGTGCTCTTTCCAAGAGCTGGTGCAGACTCGATGGGCTGAATGGCCTCCTTCTGCACTGTAAATTCTATGATAATGCTTGAAGTGCGAGTACAGCTTTAAGAGTTTACAGGCCTCCAAGATGGTGTCGCGTTCAATGGATTTCCCAGACTTGCTGGTTTTGCTGAGTGTTATAACCCTCAAGGAGGTCACGGTGTCAGGACAATCAGATTTCAGGTGACCTCCTCTGAATATGAGATCCCTCAGTAATAAGGGGACAGGGTTTCCTCCTTAACTGGGGAATCAGCCCTCTAGTGTACAAAGTCCGACCTGGGAGCAGACCCGGTAGGGAGCCCCTTCGGAGAATGGAGAGTGTAATATCGTAAATGAGGATCATCTTTGTTTTCTACCTGTCTGGTCAATTCATGCTGCTTTAGCAGATTCTACACTGGTGATAAAAATGGGATTGGCTGGGCCTACCATGTTCCTGTCCCCACATCGATTTTGCGGGACCATTCCAGGGGGCGATGTTACTCATCGTCGTCAATGCCCACTCCCAATTGGATGGAGGTCTACAAAATGCAAAGCATGAAGGCTCAAAGCACCATTACTGGATTACGGCAATGTTTCAGTACGCACAGAATACTGGAGGTGCTGGTCTCAGATAATGGGGCAGCATTTACAAGTGCGAAATATGGGTATTCATGGCAGCCAATGGGATACAACATGTATACTCTGCCCCGTACCACCCAGCATTGAATGGTGGAATATGTCCTCCAGACTTTTAAAAATGGAATGAAGCAGGGGCTGGATTCTCCACAGCCACGCGGCAAAATCACCGAAAGCGGGCCCGCACTGGTTTGCCGATTCTCCGGGACTGGAGAATCGCTGTGATCGCAGCGTATGCCGCGCGGCTGGGGGCCCATTGCCAGAGACCAGCGATCCTCCGCTCCCGACTGTTCCCGAAGGCGTGGAACTAACCTGCTCTTGCCAGTCGGGATGGTCGCGTCAGTCCGCGGCCACCCTGGTGGGGGGCAGGGGAGGGATGCTAAGAAGCGGCCAGGGGACAGATCTTCGCGGTCAGAACTTCAGGCGCGCAGCCGATTTAGGGGGTCTAGTTTTTATGTGTGGCTCTGCGCGGCCGCTGGAGGCTGCCACTGTGCGCATGCACGGACTCAAAACAGGAAGTTCAGGGGCCCGTATCTGCAGCTAAACCTGTGTGAATTACTCTGGGTCTCTGTTCGCCCCCTGTAGGTCATTGAATCAGCTCCACCGTTTCTCTGGAATCTCCATAGTAAACGCCAGTGTTTTTTACGCCGGCGTAGGGACACGGGCCCATTTTGGGAGAATCCAGCCCCATTGTGGGAGAATCCAACCCCATTTTGGGAAAGTCCAGCCCCAGATCTTTGGAGATGCGGCTGGCATGGCTTTTGTTCTGTTACAGGACAACCACTTGCACCCCGCCAAATTGTTGGGGGGCCGTGGCATCGAACACGTTTGAGTTTAGTCTCTCCGGACATTGGTGGGAAGATCCCTGGGGCCAGGAGGCAGATGCCGGGCGATGCTCGCCCTTATGCACCTTCACGGTGGGAGACTGAGTGTACATTTGAAACTTTGAAGGAGACACATGGACACCTGGGGTGAAATTCTCCCCTACCCGGCGGGGCGGGGTTCCCGGAGTAGCGGAGTGGCGCCAGCCCCTCTGGCGTCGAGCCGCCCCAAAGGTGTGGAGAATTCCGCACCTTTAGGGGCTAGGCCCGCGCTGGAGTGTCTCCCGCTACGCCAACTGGCGCCAAAACCGGTGCCAACGGCCTTTGGCACCCGCCGGCCAGCGTCGGGGCTGGCCGAAAGGCCTTTGCCGGCTGGCGTGAGTCGTGCATGCGCCGGGGCGTCAGCGGCCCTTGACGTCACCACCGGCACATGTGCGGTAGGGGGGTCTCTTCCGCCTCCGCCATGGTGGAGGCCATGGCGGCGACGGAAGAAAAAACTCACGGCACTGGCCCGCCCGCCCCAGGTGTCAGGTTGGCCCAGACGGCACCAGTTTCATATCGAGTAAAGGGACAAGGATGTGAATCGAACTGGTGTGTGGATCACGAACGAGGGCTTATCCATGAGACGTCAGATCTGCTAATTCCAAAGGTTATGCACTGAAACTTCCCCCAGCTTGAACTGACACCTCCACCCCAGTCGCTGCCATTGGTCCCGTGCGCACCTGCCATGGAGCAGCTGATTTCAGACATAGAGGACATCGAAATATCTGAAGAAGACCCACTGAACTCTGAATACATGGACAAATTGCCACCACCAGAGCCAACAGCATCAACGACCCCGGCCATCGCAGGGCCTACGACCCCGCCAAGATGCTTCACGCAGACGTGCTGTTCCCCAGTTCTGTACATGCCACCGTGTGCCACACATTCGACCTTCGACAGCCATTTCCAGGCTAGGACGCCTAAGGTACAATTAGACCCAGCAACAGACATGCACATGGACATATCTCCGGACTTGAGGGTGGGGGTGTTGCACGTTTTACTTGAGTGTATTACGCGTTTATTGGAGTGTATTAACACGCCTCCGTTTAAAGGCCGTGTGCTTAACACTACTACAGCTCTGTGTATGTATTTTCAGCTCGGAGTCGCCAGGTGCCGTATTTAGACACTTCACAAGTATTTCAAGGTCAGGTTCAAAGTAATAAAACTATACACCGATTAGTAAGTTCAAAACGATCAATATTTATCATACAAATATAATAAATACGCATGCATACGCTAAAGACTAATACCTATTCCTACTATTAAACGACTAAATACTTATCTAAGTAGGAACCAGCAAGGTCAGGGGACAAGGCCTTTGTTCCTTTCTGGGCTGCACCTTCTGTTCGTTACTAGTCGATTAATGTATAGGCAATGCCGGGTTCACGTAGCGAGCGTCGTTTTGGCACTTACTGAACGATGGCTGGTGCTCAACAGCTGGTGATGGAAGACAGGATCAACGGCTGGAGTCGGAGTCAGGATACAACAGCAGATCTGGGCCGGAGTCAAAACAGCAGTCCAAGCCGGAGCACAAAAACAGACAGAACCATGTGCGGGGTCTATCTTTATAGGGCCCCCAATGTCCGTGCCTTTTTGGGGCGGGCCTTTACCTGCCATGTATCGATTGGATCATTTCCCAATCGATGTCTTACAAATCCCCCAATCTGAGGGTCTCTTCTCGATGGGTGGGGCGGTCTCTAGGGTCTTTTGTGATGGATACTTCTGGTGCCGTTTCGTCTGGGCGTCCACTCAAAGTATCCATTCAAACCCAAATGTTGCTATTGTGTGTGCCCAGATCTGGATTGCCTCATTACTATGCAAAGCGTTTTGCTATTTACACCTTTGGTTGAGATCTTCCACCTGGCCATAAACTAGTTTCGTTACGTGCAGAATGCTAATTCGCCTTTGCAGACTGCTTGTCCTGGCTAAAACTGTTTTCTCCCTACAGTCTTAGCAGTTCTCCATTTTGTTAGCCCAGTGTCCATCTTAGGTGGCTACAGGGGGGTGGGGGGGTGGGGGGGTGGGGGGGATAGGAGGTATGTTATAACCCTCAAGGAGGGCACGGCATCAGGACAATTAAATTCCAGGTAACCTCCTCTGAATATGAGCTCCCCGGTAATAAGGGGGTCGGGTTTACCCTTTACTGGGGAAATCAGACCTCAAGTATATAAACCCCGATCTGAGAGCTGCTTAATGATTTGGGGAGTCATGATGTTCCCAAAAGTTGATTAAGTTGATTTGGGGCAGCAGGGTAGCATGGTGGTTAGCATAAATGCTTCACAGCTCCAGGGTCCCAGGTTCGATTCCCGGCTGGGTCACTGTCTGTGTGGAGTCTGCACGTCCTCCCCCTGTGTGCGTGGGTTTCCTCCGGGTGCTCCGGTTTCCTCCCACAATCCAAAGATGTGCGGGTTAGGTGGATTGGCCATGCTAAATTGCCCGTAGTGTCCTAATAAAAGTAAGGTTAAGGTGGGGGGGTTGTTGGGTTACGGGTATAGGGTGGATACGTGGGTTGAGTAGGGTGATCATGGCTCGGCACTACATTGAGGGCCGAAGGGCCTGTTCTGTGCTGTACTGTTCTATGTTCTAAGTGGAATATTAACTGATTTTTATTTTATTTTTAACAAGGAGGCCATTTATTGAGGCTCGGAGTCAGGACCCTGGATTAACGATGGGTTTTGTTTGAACAACACTTGGATTGGATTGGATTGGATTGGATTGGATAATTTGCATGTAATTTGCATAATTTGCATGTGAACGTCTGAATGAATTAGTAAAAGTGGGTTCTCAGGATCAACTGGAGCCTGTAAATTAAAAAGATTTAGCTCACCCTTGCAGGCTATGGAGTTTGCATGTTGAAGCTGAAGTCCAAAGCAGATTCTATGGAATCTTTTGCTCCAATAAGCCTTTAACTTCCGGGCTCTCCTGTCAAGAGCTTTTCCTGGTAAATTTTTTCTGTATCTGCAGCTTCAGTGAGGAGCTTCTTTCAATTCAGAAGTTCAGATTACATTGAATATCTTATTTTTCTTCATTTTTCAGCATTCTTGTGAGGTTGAGGGTTGTTTGATTCTCAGCTGCCACCATGCTGTAATGGTGTTGGTACAGAATGTGTCTGTTAAGGAAGTCTTCATAGTCTTTTTTATATATTAACAGAGCAAGTCTTTATTGACTACTTGTAACTATGCTCATACATACAGTAAAGGGAATAGGCAAGGGCCTATCTCTATCTCTAGGTCTTAACACACCTCTGGCTGACACCTAGGTTTGGGTATGTGGCCACTTACATCATTGTGTGGGAGATGCTGTACTCAGTCCCACATTAACCCTGTATATACCTGACCCTTTTAATACAGTGGCGACAAAGAGTATTCATAATTTTTCCTAAACTAAATTTCAAGCTATAGAAGGAAGAAGTGTCTTTATTTCAACGGCACCCAGTTACTCTGGATATGAATTATGCAAATAAATGATCAGAATTTCCTCTGGGAAGAAGTAAATCCAGGGAAGGTAATCACCAGAAGGCGCAGGACAGAATTTACATTTTAATTTTGCTTGGGAAATGTAATATTTGCACTGAGGCATGACAAATTAGGGTTTCCTTCGATTCTGATCAAAGCAGGGTAATTGGGAAGATGTGATTTAACTAGTCCTTCTGCGGCTCGCTGACTTTTCTCCCATATTCCAGCGCAAATCAAGCTAATCACTAATGCTTTATACGTGACTCGAGCACAGCTGACACAAGGTAGATCACTGAGTTCACATAATTTGCATTCCCTGCCCTTCATCGAGACCATGGACACCTGTGTCCTTGTGTGCATCCACAGATTGAGAGGGCAGTGGGGAAGGGGAGAGAGCCTGTTCTTTCTGCAGTCATTAAAGTGTCATTTCAAATACTTCAATTAGATCACCGCTCATCTTACTAAAATTTAATGAAACACAAGCAGGGTTTGCGCAATCTGTCCTCATAATTGCACCCCTTAATCCCTGGCATAATCTGCATTCTACCTCTTCCAAAATTGATATGTTTTACATACGAACGTACAAATTAAGAGCTGGAATATGTCGCTCAACCCCTCGAATCTGCTCCGCCGTTCAATAAGATCATGGTTAGTCAACTTTTTACCTCCATTTCACATTCCTGCCTACCACCTGTTATGCTTCTTGAAAGAATGCTCGAAGTCGTCTTTAGGTTAAGGATGATTTATTGTGTCCCACAATAAATTACAGATTACACTTGAGAAAAGGCTGCTCTTCAATGTTCTGCAACTAGGCCCCAAACAGACTAGCACCCTTCAGTTTCTTGCACCTCTTGCCACTCCAACCCCTCCGGTTTCAAGTGGCGGAGGCGGGCCTTCGGCGTTCCTTTTATGGGTGTCCCCGCGCTGCCCCCTGGTGACTCAGGCGAGAATCACCACATCCCCCTTCTTCACTTTTTTTTTTTTTTTTTCGTAGTTGCAGAGCTGTAGTAAAACACAAAGGTAAAGAGTTAGGTTTATATATATATATACACAGAACAGGGCAGGGCGATGCATTTGTCAGTCCATGTTCACAGGTTCAGACGGTCAGGTGCACGTCTGATCCGTGTAGACCTCCTGAGTGGGCTTGGAGATCCAGGGTCGTTTGTGTCCTCTGCTGCTGGGGTGTCAGGAAGATGTATGACCGTGTCCTGTGGATCCAGTGTGTCCTGCAGATCGAGTGTCGGAAGGACCCGTGGACGAGGTGTGACCTTCAGAAGGTCTCGCCGATTTCGTCGAACCATTGTTCCATCATCCGACTGCACGACATAGGACCGTGGCGATGTTAGGCGGAGGACCACCGCCATTTTGGACCAACCCCCAGCTGGGTTTCGCAGCCTCACTGTGTCGCCGATGGCCAACGGTGGCAGTACCTTGGCCTGCTTGTCATAGTGCTGCTTTTGCGCTTGGCGCTGTTGACGCATTTGATCCAGGACAGGCGAGTGATCAGGATTGGTGAAGTGTAGCGCTGGTAGAGTTGTCCGCACATCCCTGTTGAAAAGCATCTGAGCTGGTGATAGTCCCGAGCTCAAAGGTGACGAACGGTACGATAGGAGGGCCAAGTGTACGTCAGATTTTGAGTCCGCAGCCTTGCTGATGAGTTGCTTGACTATGTGGACACCTTTCTCCACCCTGCCATTCGATTGCGGAAAGTGGGGACTCGACGTTATGTGCTGGAAATTGTAAATCTTGGCGAAGTCCGTCCACTCCCAGCTGGCAAAACAAGGACCATTGTCGGACATGACCGTCCGTGGGATGCCATGCCTGGAGAAAGTTTCTTTGCAGGCCTTGATGACGGCTGCTGCTGTGAGATCCGGGAGTTGCAGGACTTCCGGGAAGTTGGAGAAGTAGTCAATGATCAGGACATAGTTGCGGCCCATGGAGTGGAACAAATCAATGCCCACTTTGTCCCATGGTGACGTGGCCATCTCATGCTGCTGCAGTGGCTCCTTGCATTGTGCCGGTCGATGTCTTTGGCACGTGTCACAGGAGAGCACCATGTTGGTGATGTCCTCGTTAATCCCTGGCCAGTAAACAGATTGGCGCGCTCTCCTTTTGCATTTTTCGGCACCAAGGTGCCCTTCGTGAATCCTGTGGAGGATGTCCGCCCGGAGAGCCATTGGAATGACGATCCTGTCGTTCCGCAGTATAATGCCATCGACCACGGATAGTTCAGTCTTGACATTCTGGAACTGTGGGCACCGCCCCTTTGGCCAGCCATGCTGCAGGTTGTGTAGGACTTGAAGGAGGGTGGCGTCCTCCTGTGTCGCCTGACGAATTTGCTGCAGCTTCTCGTCCGTTGCCGGGAGCGTCTCCTTGCACCACTGTGCATGAGCTTCCACATCATTGATGGACGCCAGTGGCGGGTTGTCAGCGTCCATGGCTCGTGATAACGTGTCAGCTATCACAAGGTCCTTGCCAGGGGTGTAGACCAGCGTGAAGTCGTACCTGCGCAACTTCATCATCATGCGCTGTAGGCGCGGCGTCATATCATTGAGGTCCTTGTCAATGATATTGACCAGCGGCCTATGATCAGTTTCCACGATGAAAGTGGGGAGACCGTACACATAGTGGTGGAATTTGGTCACTCCTGTTATTAGCCCTAGGCACTCCTTTTCTATCTGTGCATACCTGCACTCTGTGGCGGTCATCGCCCGTGAAGCGTAAGCCACTGGAACCCAGTCCAACTGGTCATCCTGTTGCAGTAGCACAGCACCAATCCCATGTTGACTGGCGTCAGTGGAGATCTTGGTAGGTTTCACCGGGTCAAAAAATGCAAGCGTTGGAGCTGCCATCAGCTGCTTTCTTAGATCATCCCATTCAGCCTGGTGAGCCTGGGTCCAGGCAAACTCCGTGTCCTTCCTTGTCACGTTCCTCAACGCCTTTGTCCGTGCTGCCAGGTTGGGTATGAATTTACCAAGGAAGTTGACGAATCCCAGGAACCTTAGAACCGCTTTCTTGTCCTGTGGTCGCTGCATGCTCTGAATTGCAGCGATCTTCTCAGCGTCCGGCTTCACCCCGTGCTCTGAGATTGTGTCGCCCAGGAATGTCAGAGAGGACTGTGCGAAAGTGCACTTGGCCCGGTTGAGCTTGAGTCCAAAGTGGTGTATCCTCTGGAAGACTTGCTTCACCCTCGCAATATGGTCTTTCTCCGTCGCCGACCATATGATGATGTCATCCACATAGACACGTACGCCTTCGATGCCTTCTACCATCTGCTCCATGATTCTGTGGAATATTTCGGATGCAGATATAATGCCGAAGGGCATCCGATTATAGCAGTACCTTCCAAACGGCGTGTTGAAGGTGCATAGCAGGCGGCTGGACTCATCGAGCTGCATTTGCCAGAAACCCTGTGAGGCATCAAGCTTGGTGAAGATGCGAGCTTTTGCCATTTCGCTCGTGATTTCCTCGCGCTTGGGGATCGGGTAGTGTTCCCTGCGAATGTTCTTATTCAGGTCTTTGGGATCTAGACAGATCCGAAGTTCACCAGGCGGCTTCTTGACGCACACCAGCGAGCTGACCCAGTCAGTCGGCTGTGTGACTCTTGAGATGACGCCTTGAGTCTGGAGACACCTCGTGCGTCCCTGGGACCGATGCGAGATCTTTGCTCGTTAGCAAGTTTGCTGAGGCTCCCGTGTCCAGTTTGAAAGTTCGGCTTTTAGCTTGTCCCGCAATGGAGCCGGGACCCTCCGTGGGGCATGAACAACCGGTATGGCTGTCTCTTTGAGCAAGATTCTGTACGTGTAGGGCAGTGTACCCATGCCCGAGAAAACGTCGGGGTAGTCGGTGAGTAGCAGCTGTATGTCCTCGTAAATGCGTGATGATGCAGCCGTGTGCATGAAAATCCGCTGAATGAGCTGCAAATCCTTGCAGGCTTGAGCGCCGAGCAGCGAGGACCTGTTGTCTTCCACAATCTCAAAGCGTAGGCCTGTTACGACAGTTTTGTTGGCAACTTGTAGGTGGCAGGATCCCTTGGAGATGATCGGGTTGCCGTTGTAGTCAGTGAGCTTGCATGCTGCAGGTAACACCTCGTGCGTCCCTGGGACCGATGCGAGATCTTTGCTCGTTAGCAAGTTTGCTGAGGCTCCCGTGTCCAGTTTGAACGTGATGGGGAAGTCCTGTACGTGCACCGTGGCAGTCCATTCACTTGCAGAGTTGATGGCATGCACGTGTCGAGGTTGTGTCGTCAGCTCCTGTGGTCCCGCTGTGGCATTAATAATGCCAATGCTGTACGTGTGCTCCCAGGAGTTGAATTCTTCATGGTCGGAAAAATTGTCGTCGGGAGCCTGAGTGTTCGTGACATCAACTGTGCGGACTTTCAGGTTGCCATGCCGTTGAGTGGACGAGTGAAATTTAGCTGTGGATTGACATTGGGAGGCGAAGCGATTCATTTTTGAACACTTTCTGCACCTTTTTCCTTGGGCAGGACATTGCCCTTTTAAGTGGGAGGAGCCGCAGTAATGACACGTCATGACGTCATGCGTATGCTGCGTTCGCGCATGCGCATTGCGGTTTTCAGACCAGGGCCGGTATTGCGAGTAGTGCGCATGCGCGGACCGATCACTTCCGGGATCGCGTCTTTCAGGACGGTGCGCATGCGCAGACGGGCCAGAGAACGGAAGAGACGGCCTGGAAAACGGAAGAGACGACCTGTGAGGGGAATTCACCATCTTTATATCGTCCTCGTGGTGGATGTTTTGTAAGGAATGTTTTTCAAATAGCTCCTGTACCTGCTGCATTTTCTGCTCCTGTAACAAGCATTTTTCTATGGTAGTTTTTAGTGTTAAATCGTTTTGCAGTAATAGTGAGTCTCTTAGTTTTTTGTCAGCAAGACCATAGATTAGCTGATCTCTGATGAGTGAGTTTGTTAAATCACCAAAGTTGCAGCCTTGTGCCAGCAAGCGTAACTCTGTGACCAAGTGGGTGATAGTCTCCCCTTGTTTTTGGAGTCTGTGACGGAGGGTGAATCTTTCAATGATTTCATTGGATTGAGACTTATAGTGTTCATCCAATTTTGCCATTATCACTTGAAACTTAGTTTTGTCTTCAGTATCCGCATATGTGAACGAGTTATATGTGTCTACCAGTTGCTGGCCACACGATGTGATTAAAAGTGCAATTTTCTTTCCATCGGTGGCTGTATGTAAGTCCTGAGCTAACAAGTACATTTCAAATTGTTGTTTGAACATTTTCCAATTATAATTTAAATTACCTGTAGCTCTCATTGGCGCTGGAAGTACCGTGTGTTCCATTGTTGCAGAAAGTCGTCTGAAGTTGAGAGGCTGCAAAGTCTGGTGGCCTGCCTGTTGCTGGTGCTTCTTCTTTGTCTGCTGTCTTTTTCTTTCTTTGTCTTGCTGGTAGCGCTGGTTCCCTCTGTTCAGAGAATCCACTCCTGTACCATGTTATGCTTCTTGAAAGAATGCTCGAAGTCGTCTTTAGGTTAAGGATGATTTATTGTGTCCCACAATAAATTACAGATTACACTTGAGAAAAGGCTGCTCTTCAATGTTCTGCAACTAGGCCCCAAACAGACTAGCACCCTTCAGTTTCTTGCACCTCTTGCCACTCCAACCCCTCCGGTTTCAAGTGGCGGAGGCGGGCCTTCGGCGTTCCTTTTATGGGTGTCCCCGCGCTGCCCCCTGGTGACTCAGGCGAGGATCACCACACCACCCAATAACCTTTCACCTCCTTGCTTATCAGGAATCTATCTACTTCTGCATTAAAGATATTGAAAGACTCTGCCTCAACTGAGGAAGTGAATTCCATGGGCGCAATTCTCCCATCGGGAGACACAGGGCGCGATTCTCCACTCCCCACGCGGCGTGGGAGAATCGTGGGAGGGCCCCCCGACAAAATTCATGCCCCCCTCGTGTCCCCCGCGTGTCCCCCCCCCCCTCGGAAGAATTGCCGCTCGCCGTTTTTTACGGCGAACGGTGATTCTCCGACCCGGATGGGCTGAGCGGCCTGCCGTTCGTGGCCGTTTCAAGACGGCTGCAAACACACTTGGTCGCTGCCGTCGTGAAACGGGAGTGAGAAGCCCATTTGGGGCTTGTAGGTGGCCTAGAAAGGAAAGAGCACCACGACTGTGCTCGGGAGGGGACAGGCCCGCGATCAGTGCGCACCGGCCATCGGGCCGCCGTCCAAATCGGACGCACTATTTCCCCTCCGCCGTCCCGCAAGATCAAGCCGCCACGTCTTGCGGGGCGGCTGAGGGGAAAGACGGCCACCGCGCATGCGCGGGTTCGTGCGTCAGCGTCATGATGTCAGCCGCACATGCGCGGGTTGGAGCCGGCCAACCTGCGAATGCGCGGCTCACGTCATTAGGGGCGCCGGCCGCGTCATTCTTGGCGCGACGCCCCCGCGGCCGAGATTTACGGAGTGCCGCTCCTAACCCTGCCGGGAGGGGAGAATATGGGGCGAGGAGCGGCCTCCAAGGCCGTCGTGAAACTCAACCGAGTTCACGACGGCCCTCCCGATGTTTCCCGGGAGCGGAGAATTCCGCCCTAAGTACCGACACCGGAGTGAAAACCGGAGTGTTTCACTCCGGCATCGGAGGCCGCTCCCAGCCCCCTATTCTCCCACCCCCGGGGGGCTAGGAGCGGCTTCGCGTCATTTACGCGCACCGGGCCTTGGCGCCGCATAAAAGCGGCGCCGCGTAAATTACAGCACCCGTGCATGCGCAGGTTGGCCGGCGCCAACCCACGCATGCACGGTTGCCGTCCTCCCCACGGCCGCCTCACAAGAAATGTCGGATGGTTCTTGCAGGGCGGCGGAGGAAAGGAGGTCTTCCTTCTGAGAGGCCGGCCCGCCGATTGGTGGGCACTGATCGCGGGCCAGACCCCTTTTGAGGCCCCCCCGGTGCAAGTACCCCCCCTCTCCCTCCCACAGGCCGCCCCCCCCCCAGCGTTCCCGCGCTGTTCCCGCCGGCAGCGACCAGGTGTGGACGGCGCCGGCGGGAACCTGTCGTGTTGGGCAGGCCGCTCGGCCCATCCGTCAGAGAATCGCCGCTCGCCCATTACAAACGGCGAGCAACGATTCTCCAGCAGCCAGCTGTGAATCTCGCCGCGCCGGTTTGGGGTGGTTGGGAGAATCGCGTGCGGGTGCCGGGGCAGCGTGGCAGGACTCACCCGGCACCCTAGCGATTCTCCCACCCGGCATGGCGGGGGGGAGAATTCTGCCCCATATTATCATGAAAAATGAAAATCGCTTATTGTCACGTGTAGGCTTCAATGAAGTTACTGTGAAAAGCCCCTAGCCGCCACATTCTGGCACCAGTTCGGGGATGCTGGTATGCGAATTGAAACGTGCTGCTAACCTGCCTTGGTCTGCTTTAAAAGCCAGCGATTTAGCCCAGTGTGCTAAACTAGCCCCTCATAACTCCCTGCCGGAATATTGTTTCTCTCATCTGTCTTAAATGGGTGATCTCTTATTTTCAAACAGTGATCCCCAAGTTCTAGATTCTACCACAAGGGGAAACATCCTTTCCACATCCATCCTGTCAAGTCCCCTCATGATCTTGTATGTTTTTATTAAGTTACCTCTTAATAATAATAATCTTTATTATTGTCACAAGTAGGCTTATATTAACACTGCAATGAAGTTACTGTGAAAATCCCCTCGTCCACACATTCACGGCGCCTGTTCGACTCCCCTGAGGGAGAATTTAGAATGTCCAATTCACCTAACATCCATCTTTCGGCACATGTGAGAGGAAACCGGAGCAAATCCATGCAGACACGGGGAGAACGTGCAGACTCCACACAGACAGTGACCCAAGCCGGGAATCGAACCTGGGACCCTGGCGCTGTGAAGCAACAGAGCTAACCACTGTGCTACCATGCCATTACTCTTCTAAACACCAGTGCACACAAGCCTAGCCTGTCCAATCTGTCCAATCTTTCCTCATTGGACAACCCGGCCATTCCAGATGTTTTTCCAGTAAACCATCTCTACTGCTTCCAATGCATTTACATATTTCTTTAAATAAGAAGACCATACTATACACAGTATTCCAGATGTGGTCTCATTAATGCCCTGTATAACAAGTATAACCTCCTTACTCTTGTATTCAATTTCCCTAGCAATAAATGAGTTTTCTATTAACTTTGCTAATTACTTGCTGTACCTGATACTAACGTCTTGCCATTCATGCACTAGGACACCCAGATCCCTCTCCAACCCAGAGCTCTACACTCTCTCACCAGTTTTAAGTTTTGCTTCATTTTTATTTGTACTGCCAAAATTGACAACCCCACATTTGCACACAATACACTCCACTTACCAAATCTTTCCACACTCTGCTAACCGATCTATCCCCTTTTGTAGCTTCCTTCAGACCATCACATCTTACTTTCCTACCTATCTTTGTGTCATCAGCAAATTTTGTAATCGTACCCAATGACCCCTTCATCCAAATTATGCATATGAATTGTAAAGAGTTGAAGCCCCAGCACTGGTCCCTGTGCACAACAATCATCACATCCTGCCAACCAGAAAAAGGCCTATTTATGCCAACTCTCTGTTAGCTAACCAATCTTCGATCCATGCCAATGTTACCCCCATACCATGAGCATTTATTTCCCGCAATAACCATCAAATACTTCTGAAAATTTAAATATAGTACATCCACTGATTCCCCTTTATCCGCAGCCTGTTACTGCTTCAAGGGACTCCAATAAATTGCTTAAACATGATTTCCCTTCCTAAAAAATCATCTTGACTCTCCTTTATTATCTTGAATTCACCTAAGACCATAATACAGAGGAGCAGAATTAGGCCTCTTGGCCCATCGAGTTTGCTCCGCCATTCAATCATGGCTGATATTTTTCTCAGCCCCATTCTCATGCCTTCTCCCCATAACCCCTGATCCATTATTAATCAAGAACCTAACTATCTCTGTCTTAAATACAGTCAGTGATTTGGCCTCCACAGCCTTCTGCGGCAAAGTGTTCCACAGATTCACCACCCTCTAGCTGAAGAAATTTCTCCTCATCTCTGTTTTAAAGGATCGTCCCTTTAGTCTGAGATGTGTCCTCTGGTTCTAGTTTTTCCTCCAAGTGGAAACATCCTCCGCACGTCCACTCTATCCAGGCCTCACAGTATCCTGTAAGTTTCAATAAGGTCCCCCCTCATCCTTCTAAACTCCAACGAGTACAGACCCAGAGTCCTCAACCATTCCTCATACACCAAGCTCTTCAACCCAGGGATCATTCTTGTGAATCTCCTCTGGACCCTTTCCAAGGCCAGCACATCCTTCCTTAGATATGGGGCTAAAAGTGCTCACAATACTCCAAATGGAGCCTGACCAGAGCCTTATACAGCCTCAGAAGTACATTCCTCCTCTTGTATTCTAGCCCTCTCAACATGAATGCTAACATTGCATTTGCCTTCCTAACTGCAGACTGAACCTGCACATAAACCTTAGGAGAAATGTGAACAAGGACTCCCAAATCCCTTTGGGCTTCTGATTTCCCAACCATTTAGGAAATATCCTCCTTCCAAAGTGCATAGCCTCACATTTTCTCACATTGTATTCCATCTGTCACTTCTTTGCTCACTCTCCTAGTCGTCCAAGTCTTTCTTCAGCCCCCCTGTTTCCTCAATAATACCTGTCCCTCTGCAGGTCTTTATATCATCTGCAAACTTAGCAACAATGCCTTCAGTTCCTTCTTCCAGATCATTCATGTATATTGTGAAAAGTTGTGGTCCCAGCACAGACCCCGAGGTACACCACTAGTCACCGGCTGCCATCCTGAAAAAAGACCCCTTTATCCCCACTCTCTGTCTTCTACCAGTCAGCCAATCTTCTATCCATGCCAGGATCCCACCCTTAACACCATGGGCTCTTAACATATTCAACAGTCTCCTATGCAACATCTTGTCAAATGCCTTCTGGAAATCTAAATAAATCACGTCCACTGGTTGTCCTTTGTCTAACTTCCTGCTATTTCCTCAAAGAACAGATTTGTCAGACATGACCCCCTCTTGACGATGCCGTGCTGACTCAGTCTTATTTAATCCTGCACTTCCAAGTATTCCACAAACTGTTCGTTAATAATGGACTCTAAAATCTTGTCAATGACCGAAATCAGGTGAACCGGCCTATAATTTCCCGTCTTCTGCCTCCCTCCCTTATTAAACAGTGGTGTTACATTAGCCACCTTCCAGTCCTCTGGGACCCTTCCTGCCTCCAGTGATTCTTGAAAGATCATCACCAATGCTTCCACAATCTCCTCAGCTATCTCTTTTAGATCACTGAGGTGTAGACATTCTATGATTCTACTCTAATTTTTCTTTCTCAGATCTCTAGTTAATAACTGAATGCTTATCCACATTGAACTCCATCTGCCATTATTTTTCTCATTTACGTAGTCTGTGAATGCTTCTCAGCAATTTCCTGCTCCCGTCCACACAAGTCACCACGTCTACTAACTTAATGTCACCTACAACTCTCTATTCCTTTATCCAAGTAACTAATTACATAATGCAAAGCTGTGTTCTGAGTTACAGACCCTGTCAATTAGAAAAGAAACCTATTTGGTATCATTTACCTCCCAACCAATTATAAATCCATGTTGTGAGCTTATCTCCAATTCCATGTGATTTCATATTTACAAATAATCTATTGTGCGAAACCATATTAAATATCTTCTGGGAGTCCATGCAGGTAGCATCTATAGTTTCTCCCCTAACTACCATGATAGTAACCTCCTCAGACTGTTCAGCTATTTAGCCAGACGTAATTTGCCTTTCACAAATCCATGCCGGCACTCCTAAATTCATAGTTTCATAAGATATAGCAGCAGAATTTTGCCATTTTCCCAATCGAGTCTGCTCCGCCATTCGATCATGGCTGATCTCATCCTGGCCTTAACTCCACCGTCCCGCCCATTCTCCATAACCCTTCAACCCATTACCAGTTGGGGCAGCACGGTAGCATGGTGGTTAGCATAAATGCTTCACAGCTCCAGGGTCCCAGGTTCGGTTCCCGGCTGGGTCACTGTCTGTGCGGAGTCTGCACGTCCTCCCCGTGTGTGCGTGGGTTTCCTCCGGGTGCTCCGGTTTCCTCCCACAGTCCAAAGATGTGCGGGTTAGGTAGATTGGCCATGCTAAATTGCCCGTAGTGTCCTAAAAAGTAAGGTTAAGGGGGGGGGGGGGGGTGTTGTTGGGTTACGGGTATAGGGTGGATACGTGGGATTGAGTAGGGTGATCATTGCTCGGCACAACATTGAGGGCCAAAGGGCCTGTTCTGTGCTGTACTGTTCTATGTTCTATGTTCTATGTTCTAAATCTGTCTAGCTCTTCCTTAAATTTACTCCTTGTCCCAGAATCCACAGCACTTCCAGATTCACAACCCCTTAGGAGAAGTAGTTTCTCCTCAACTCCGTTTTAAATTTGCTCCCTCTTATCCTCAGACTATGACCTCTCGTTCCAGAATGTTCCACAAAAGGAAGCATATGCTCCACATCTACTTAATCCACACCTTTTATCATCTTGTATACCTCATAGAATCATAGCATCATAGAATCTACAATGCTGAAGGAAGCCATTCAGCTCACTGAGTCTGCACCGGCCCTTGGAAAGATCGCCCTCCCTAAACCCATGCCTCCACCCTTTCCCCATCACCCAGTAACCCCACCTAACCTTTTGGACACAAAGGGGAAATTTAACTTGGCCAATCCACCTAACTGGCACATCTTTGGACAGTGGGAGGAAACCAGAGCACCCGGAGGAAACCCACGCAGGCACGGGAAGAAAGTGCAAACTCCACACAGGCGGGAATTGAACTGCTTCTCTGGAGCTGTGAAGCAGCAGTGCTAACCACTGTGCCACCGTGCCACCTCAATTTGATCGCCCCTCATTCTTCTAAACTCTAGAGGGCATAGGCCTAAACTGTCCAATCTCTCTTCATACGATAAACCCCTCATCTCTGGAATCAACCTAGTGAACCTCCTCTGAACTGCCTCCAATGCCACTACATCTTTCCTCAAATAAGGGGACCAAAGCTGTGCACAATACTCCAAGTGTGGTTATTTCCTCATTGCAACTTACTGTCCCACCTATTATGGTGTTGTCTACAAATCTGCAGAAACTTGTCCTCATGTTCAGTCGTTCTGTCTCTGATAATAGTTTCCTGTAACTTCACCACTACTGATGTTAAACTGTCAGATCCGTAGTTATCTAATTTATCATTCCCTTCTTCCAGAATCCTCTTTTCACTTCTCTACTGTTGTGACTCTACATTCAGTATGCTTCACATTGTGTATTTATCTTATGTCCAATGTTTTTCATGTACGGAAGGATCTGTCTGGACTGTACGCAGAACAATACTTTTCCCTGTACCTCGATACATGTGACAATAAATCTAAATCTAAATGGAGTAATTTTTGCAGTCTTCCAAACCAAAAGGTACAATTTCTGAACCTACAGAACTTTGGAAAATTACAGTGGATTGGCCATGCTAAATTGCCCTTTAGCATCCAAAGATAACAAAGAACAAGAATATTACAGCACAGGAACAGACCCTTCGGTCCACCAAGCCTGCACCAATCCAGATTCCTTATTTAGACCTACTACTTATTGCCGAAACGATCAGTACCTGTCCATTCCAAACCCTTTCATGTATCTATCAAGATACATCTATCTATTTCATGTATCTATCAAGATACGTGGGGCAGCACGGTAGCATTGTGGATAGCACAATCGCTTCACAGCTCCAGGGTCCTAGATTCGATTCCGGCTTGGGTCACTGTCTGTGCGGAGTCTGCACATCCTCCCCGTGTGTGCGTGGGTTTCCTCCGGGTGCTCCGGTTTCCTCCCACAGTCACAAAGATGTGCAGGTTAGGTGGATTAGCCATGATAAATTGCCCTTAGTGTCCAAAATTGCCCTTAGTGTTGGGTGGGGTTACTGGGTTATGGGGATAGGGTGGAGGTGTTGACCTTGGGTAGGGTGCTCTTTCCAAGAGTCGGTGCAGACTCGATGGGCCGAATGGCCTCCTTCTGCACTGTAAATTCTATGATAATCTAATCTTAAACGTTAATATCGTGCCTGCCTCCACCACTTTCGCTGGCAAAGCGTTCCAGACAGAGGTACCCTCTGTGTAAAACACTTAACCCGCATATCTCCATTAAACTTTCCTCCTCTCACCTTGAACCTGTGTCCCCTTTTAATGGAGTCTTCCACCCTGGGAAAAAGCTTCTGACTACTCACGTCGTCTATACCTCTCGTAATTTTACAGACCTCAATCAGATCTCCCCTAAGCCCCCGACTTTCCAACAAAAACAATCTGAGTTTTATAAATGTGAGGTAATGCATTTTGGAAGATCTAACACAGATGGGGCAGCACGGTAGCATAGTGGTTAGCATCAATGCTTCACAGCTCCAGGGTCCCAGGTTCGGTTCCCGGCTGGGTCACTGTGCGGAGTCTGCACGTCCTTCCCGTGTGTGCGTGGGTTTCCTCCGGGTACTCCGGTTTCCTCCCACAGTCCAAAGATGTGCGGGTTAGGTGGATAGTCCATGCTAAATTGCCCGTAGTGTCCTAAAAAGTAAGGTTAAGGGGGGTTGTTGGGTTATGGGTATATGGTGGCTATGTGAGTTTGAGTAGGTGATCATTGCTCGGCACAACATCGAGGGCCGAAGGGCCTGTTCTGTGCTGTACTGAGCTGTACTGTTCTAAAGGTGGGAAATATACAGTAAATAGCAGAACCCTTAGGAGTATTCACAGGCAGACGGATGTGGATGAACAGGTCCACAGGTCACTGAAAGTGGAGAAGGTAGTCAAGAAGACACATGGCATGCTTACCTTCATCGTCCGGGGCACTGAGTAAAATAATTTGCAAGTCAGCTGTATAGAACCTTAGTTAGGCTACACTTGGAATATAGTGTTCAATTTTGGTCGCCACACTACCAGAAGGATGTGGAGACTTTGGAAAGGGGGCAGAAATGCAGATGAGGTTTACCAGGCTGTTGCCTGATATGGAGGACATTAGCTCTGAGAAGAGGTTTGGATAAGCTTGGTTTGTTCTCACTGGAACAACGGAGGTTGAGGGGAGACTTGATAGAAGTTACAATGTTATGAGTGACCTGGAGATTATGAGGATGGAAGAGTCAATTACGAGGGGACATAGGTTTAAGGTGCGAGGGGCAAAGTTTAGAGGGAAGTTTTTTTACACAGGAGGTAGTGGGTGTCTGGGACATGCTGCCAGAGGAGATGGTGGAAGCAGATACGATAGTGACATTTAAGGGGCATCTTGACAAATCCATCAATAGAATGGGAATAAAGGTATACAGACCCTGGAAGTGTAGAAGGATTTAGGCTAGACAGGCAACATAGTTAGTGCAGGCTTGGAGGAATGAAGGGCCTGTTCTTGAGCTGTACGTTTCTTTGTTCTCTTTGTTCTTTAAGTTTATTCAACCCCTCCTCATAGGTAACACCCTCCAGACCAGGCAACATCCTGGTAAACCTTCTTTGCACTCTCTCCAAAATTTCCACGTTCTTCTGGCGGTGTGCCGACCAGAAATGTGGCCTAACTAAAGTTTTATTCAGCTGCAACATGACCTCCAACTCTTCTACTCAATGCCCCGGCCGATGACCCCAAGCATGCCGTATGCCTTCTTGACCACCTTATCCACCTGCATGCTACTTTCATAGAACAATGGACAGTTAGATGGGGATATACAGGGATAGGGCAGGGCAGTGGGTCTGGCAGGATGCTCTTTCGGATAGGTGGGTGTAGACTCGGTGGGCTGAATGGCCTCCTTCTGCACTGTAGGGATTCTATGGATTCTACAGATCATACATTTACCTTGATACCTTGGGGTGGAGGTTATTCAGTCCTTTAAATTTGTCTTGTTTATGTATCATTATTTTTTATGCTCTTATATTCCAGCAAATGTACATCCAAGTAGAAAGAGCTATCTGTGGTGATCACAAGTTAACTAGATGCAATACAACTGAGCAAACACTAGAGGGAGCACGGGAGAGCCATATAAATACACCGGGACAGGAAGTGAGGACACACTTCACAGAAGGCAGAACTGATAGCAGGACACAGACAGGCAGCATTTGAGGTAGCCGTATGTTAAGCTCTGAAGAGAGAACGAATTCACAATAAAGCATCTTCTCCACATTTGAGACTACGAGCTTTATTAAGACACGAGGAACAACACACTATCCACCCCCCCACCCCCACACCCCCACCCCCCACTTTCCCCTTGCATTACATCCAGAACATTGCACACAGCAGAAGACAGAGAAGAATTGCCTGAATTCTAGCTACGGGTTGACGAGATAATTGAACTCAATGGAATGACTATTTACTTTAGGATAGGACACCCACGGCAGTGACATTGGACACAGGGGGCTGAATTCTCCGTACCCTGGCGCGGAAATTGCAGCCAGCGCCAGGGCGAAGAATCCATTTCCCTGCACGGAATTGGGACCGGTGCCGGTTTCCCGATTCTGCGGGCACCGAAAAGTGACGTCCGACGCCGCCTGGCACCTATCTGGCGCCATTGCTGGAGGCCCGTTCCGCCATTCTCCGCTCCCGACCGGCGGAAGACCCGATGACGTGGATCTAATATGGTCCTGCCAGTCGGGAAACTAGTCTGGCGGCTGCGGACTCAGTCCGCAGCCACCCTGGTTGGGGGCGGGCCAATCGGAGCGACCTGGCAGTCAGGGTCAGGCATTTGGCCGATCAAGGTGTCTTTTTTTTCTGTCCAGCTCCGCGGTCTGAGTCCGCCATGGAGCACGGCACGGCCGCTGGATGCCGCCACCGTGCGCATGCACGGCTTCTGTCCCGGAAATGTAGGGGCCCGTATCTGCAGCAAAAGTTGCTAGATTTACGCTGGGTCTCTGCTAGCCCCCTGCAGGGCTGGGAATATGTGGCCCTTTCATGCCAGTATTTCTGGTGTGAGAGTCCACATTTTTTACGACGGCGTGGGGATGGAAAACCCAGCCCCGCCTCTTCAATTCACACTATCTTATTGAATCTGAACATGTCCACCGTTGGTGAATAAATCATACAGAATTAATATTACGATCGATATTATTTTCTAAAGCATTGTCCACTTAGTCACCTGAAACCTGAATCTGTGCATGGCTGTTGCCTAAATTTAATATATAGGATCATGCTATACTTTATATAATGAATATTTCTCGTGAGCTACAAAATATTGATATTTTTCAATAAAGCTGTCCTTCCTGTCACACAATAAGATAAATGTGATACTTTCTATGAAAACTTCTTCATCTTTTGACAATTTGAAAAACAAACTCACTTAGGAAACAAAGAGTAACCTTATCCTTTTTTAAATATTGAGAGTATTGAATATAAAGCCAAGTATTATTGGTTGATAAAACTTTCAGGATTGGCTCTTCTGCGGAGGATACAAAGAGCCATTGTCCCATTTGTTTTACTCTTGAATGTAAAGGTGTGTATTGTGCAGGAATAAAATACACAAACATTATCTCAGAGTGTAAATTGAGCAAGAGGCATTGTCCATTTAACATAAAAACACGGTGAATATAAGATTATATAGGGGACAAAGAGGGGCCATTTACTTTAAGTTTATTGAAACCCTATTATGTAGCCATGCCATAAAAGCTTAATGCACTGTGCTGTACTGTTCTAAATTCTAAATTCTAAATATAATGACAGTAATTGATCGTGCTACAGCAGGATTTAAACTGGAGCAGTAAACCTGAAATCAGGTACCTGAACAATAACCGGGTAGGAGCATAGATGCCCCATTGAAATATTTAGAGGTGGAATCACAGTCATCTATCAAAGATATGGGGCGGGATTCTCCGACCCCACGCAGGGTCGGAGAATTGGCGGGAAGCGGCGTTATTTCCGCTCCCGCAGGTTTTCGAATTCTCCCGCCGGTAAAAAACCGGCGTTGTGCAAATCCCGCCGGCAGCCTGTGAAAACAGCTGGCGCCGGCGGGATTTCATTTTATTTGCACTGACCTTAAATCTCCGGCCCGGATGGGCCGAAGTCCCCGCCGACGTGGCCACGGGGTCACGTCGGCGAAAATCACAGTTGATTTAAAACGGCGTCAACCATTGATGATGGTTACGCCGTTCAGTGTCGGGGGTTGGGGTTGCGGCATGGGTCGGGTGGGTTGCGGCATGGGGGGGGGTGGGGTGGGTTGCGGCATGGGGGGGTGGGTTGCGGCATGGGGGGGGGGTGGGTTGCGGCATGGGGGGGTGGGTTGCGGCATGGGGGGGGTGGGTTGCGGCATGGGTAGGGTGGGTTGCGGCCATCGGGGGGGGGGGGTTGCGGCCATCGGGGGGTTGCGGCCATGCAGGGTGGTGCGGCCATCGGGGGGGTGGGTTGCGGCCATCGTGGGGGTTGCGGCCATCGGGGGGGTGGGTTGCGGCAATCGGGGGGGTGGGTTGCGGCATCGGGGGGGTGGGTTGCGGCATGGGGGGGGTCATCGGGGGGGGTGGGTTGCGGCCATCGGGGGGGTGGGTTGCGGCCATCGGGGGGGTTGCGGCCCATCGGGGGGTGGGTTGCGGCCATCGGGGGGGTTGCGGCCATCGGGGGGGTGGGTTGCGGCATCGGGGGGGTTGCGGCCATCGGGGGGGGTGCGGCCATCGGGGGGGTGGGGTTGCGGCCATCGGGGGGTTGCGGCCATCGGGGGGGTGGGTTGCGGCCATCGGGGGGTTGCGGGCCATCCGGGGGGGGTGGGTTGCGGCCATCGGGGGGTTCGGCCATCGGGGGGGTGGGTTGCGGCATAAATCGGGGGGTTTGGGGGCAAGCGGCGGGCAGAGAGGGGGGGGCGACGGATGCCCTGGGCCAACGCACCGTCGCCCCCCCCTCTGTACTCCGCTGCCCCCTACCCTAACCACCCCCCCCTCACCACCCCTACCTCCCTCCAACGCCCCTACCCCGCTCCCCACCACCCCTACCCCCCTCCAACGCCGCCCCCCATCTCTCGCATGCCGCAACCCCCCCCCCCCCTCACGCCGGGGTTCCCCCCACCCTCAACGCCGCAAACCACACACCCCCCCTCAACGCCGCACCCCCACCCTCAAACGCCGCACACCCACACCCCGTCCCCCTCCCTCTGAAGGCCGGTACCCACACCCCCCCCTCTCATCCTCCTCCCCCCCTTCCTTCCTCTCCTCCCCCCCTTCCTTCCTCCTCCCCCCTCCTCCCCCCCTTCCTTCCTCCTCCCCCCCCCTTCCTTCCTCCATTAGTGGGGGGGGGGGGGGGGGGGCGTTGCGGCGTTAGTGGGGGTGGGTGCTGCGTTGG